>NW_024354502.1:12628963-13335420 GCF_902729225.1 Pteropus medius | reverse complement strand
TATCCCTTCCCCCCCAAAAAAAATAGTCATATATTGAATCCTAATACCCAAAAGTGATGATAAGGAGGTGGAGGCTTTGGAAAGTGATTAGGCCATGAAGGCAGAGCCCTCAGGAATGAAATTCCTTTCTTATAAATGAGGCTCCAGAAAGATACCTAGTCTATATGAGAGTACAGTGAGAAGTCTACAACCCAGAAGAGGGCTGTCACCACATCATTCCCGTGCCACAATCTTAGATTTCCAGTCTCCAGATCTGTGAGAAATAAATTTCTGTTGTTGATAAGCTACCCAATCTATGATATTTTCTTATAACAGCTAGAACAAACTAAGACAGAAAATTGTTATAGAGAGTAGGGTGCTGCTGTAACGGATACCTGAAAATGTGAAATTGGCTTTGAAACTAGGTAATGGGCAGGGTGTGGAAAAGTTTTATGGTGCATGCTAGAAAATGCCTGCGTTGTTGTGAATAGACTGTTAAGGACAATTATCATGGCAGCTCTAAAGAGAGGAGAACTGTAGAAAAAGAAGCTTCGGTCTTCTCACAGAATACCTAAGTGGTCATGAACAGTGTTGGTAGGAATATATGTGGTGAAGGTCATTCTGATGAGGGCTCAGAAGGAAATGAGGAACATGTTACTGGAAGCTGGAGGAAAAGATATCCTTGTTTTATAAAGTGGCAAAGAACTAGTCTGAATTGTGTTTGTGTCCTAGTGTTTTGTGGAGGGAAGACCTTGTAAGTGATGTAATTGGATATTCAGTTGAAAGCATTTTTGAGCAAAGTGTTAGAGGAGCAGTTTGGTTCCTTTTGAATGCTCACAGTAAAATTAGAGAAGAGAGAAATGACTTAAAGATGAAATGAGTAATCAAAAGTTAAAAGTTTAAAAAATTCTCAACTTATCCACGTTGAAAGAACTAATAAAATGGACTAAAACTGATAAACATGTCCTCCCTGTGGACTATGCATTCACACACACCACACAATTGGATTATTTCTACTCATTTTTCAAATGTCACCAGTTTATGAAGATTTCCCTGACACTTACCTACAAAAACTTTTTTTCTTTGCTGTATTTTATAGTAGTCTGTGATTTTATTACAGCGCTCTTCTTATCATAGTTCAATTTTAAGTTGATTAACTGTCTCTTTGTACCACTAGTTTTTAAATTAGTTTTATGCAAATTTGTAAAATCAATACCTAGCTCTCCTGTTCTCAAGAAATATGTGTTTATATGTGTATGTACATATATGTATACAAACATGCATACGTGTACTTAAGTATATTATTAAATAGATTAAAGTTGTAAAAATGTTATTTTATTGTAATAATAAAATCTGTATATATTAGTGAATTTATGTTGTATGCTCAATTATTCCAATTAATTTCTCATGGAACTGTCTGCCCGTATCAATAAAACATTTGAATATTTTATGCAATTTGAATAGCTTCTTCAAACAGAAAATGATGTAGCTGTAAGAAAATGGCTATACCAGAAAATAACATGTTAATAGATATCAAAGTGATCTACCTTGAAGTGTTTTAGAAAGAGCAGGAAAGTAAATAATTATAATATAATCAGTACTTGATAAATATGTATGAATTATAAAATATAAACAATTCTCTACCTCAATATTTTATATTAAGATGTCTTTAAATTTATGAGTCAATGTATATTGTTGTATAAATTTCAGTATCCTCTTAATATGAGTTTCTTTTAAAGCTGTGCTTGTGTAAAAAAGAGAATCAAACCTCTAAAAATTCAACGTAGCAGTATTTCTTTCTCTATATAACATGTATCCACATAGTTCTGCAAAATTTCTGATCAAAATGATAGCCATATTTTAAAAATTACCAAATAAGAGGGTTTTGGGTAAGGGGCAAAACTGTGAAGAAAATAGTAAACATACACTTCTGTTAGCACATGTGAGTTGTCAGGAATAAGCAATTACTATAGGATATTCTTACTGGAGGCTGGCCCTACTAGCAAAACATCTATCCTCATTTTCAGACTTAAATCTGAGTTTTCTGGTTTTCTATTTCCAGGAAGATATTTTCCCAAAGTTTGTGTATACCATACCACAGTATTCTTTTTAGAGTCAGTTTTACCATTTTCTTTCCTTAGCTTTTTTTTTTATAATACTTCACAGAACTCTGCATCACAAAATACAATTTTGTTTTGGGGATAAAAATTCTTTAAAGTTCTGTGGTCTGCCCTAATAACAACAAGAATAATCCAGAGACATCATTATTTTCTGTTTTAAATATCTACTCTACATGCTTTACAGTGATATAACTGACCTCACATTACAATTATGCAGTCACTCAATTCTTGTAACAACAGTTCATTTAATTTTTAGAGTAAACAGATAGAATATGCAGAAGCTACAGACATAGACATCCTCATTAGTTTCATCTTCTGTGAACATTATTTCCCTACTATGTGCTTTATGTAATTGGAAAGGTAGAAAGCATTTTGAAAGGAAAGTGGATTTTGGAGATAGAAGATGCCATTACACAACAGAAATTCATGATGATTCTGAGTAATAGTAATAAGAATGGTGACTGTTGGCTTTGTTTCCCATAAGAGCTCTCATTTCTTTCTTCATAGTCTATCTAATTTTATCTCACATGCTAACTCTTATTTTTTATGCATTTGGGTTTCAGATAAAATCAGAAAAGCATTTAGGTTGAATCAGTAAAATGTGACTACTCAACTTAAAAGCATGGAAGTCGAAAATATGAAACTGTGGCAAAACAAACAAGATATTCATTTGTCCTTAAGGTAATAGAAAGAGCTCAACATGATGACACAAAATTTTGCTTTGAGGAATGGACTTTATTGGGAGATATGTTACGATTTGGTTTTTCAAAAGATAAGACTAATGAGTTCTGACATACTTCAGTTGCAGTCACCATATTCACCTTAGTCTTAAAATTCTAAAAATTGGTAGATATTTGCTAATTCTTAAAAAAAAACTCTTATATTCTAAATTTCAAATAAGGGTAGACAATTTTGGTGGCATTATAAGTTTCAAATCATATACATATACATATAATACACATATATAATCATATATATATACACACACTATGTATATTCTGTTCATATATACTTATAAACTTTTTCCTGCAAGTTGTTCAAAGATTACTTGCTCTTTGTAGAAACTACTTCTTTCGTCCAGAAAGACCCTGTATTAATAGTGTCTATAAAATGCCTCTCTTCCTCTCTAGATTTATGTCTAGCATTATGTATTCTTAGAAACTTTTTATTCTCCACCTGGGCGCTATGGTTAGTTAGATGCCTCTCCTATTTGATTTACCCTTATAATTCCATAACTCCTTTTGTGTATCTTTATTATGAACATTTTTAATGTGCTTTAAATACTGGATCTTTGCTTATGTCAAGCACTCTACTATAAAGTTTTAAAGGGAAAGGTTGAGGCCTTACACTTGTTTCTCACTAGTTCAGAGCCAAGTATTGGAAATATGGCAGGTACTTGATATTGCTTTCTAAGTGAGATACATAAATTAATGAATGATAAGTGTATTAGATAATGTTTTCTATGATTTTTTTTCAGTTTCTGTTGCAAGGTTATTTTAAAAGATTTGCTCTGATCCTAAATAATACATGCTCAGTATCAAATTATCAATTCATTTCGCTGTATAAAAATTATTTTCTTTTAGTTAATTTCTAATAATTAAGCATGCTTGAAACTTTAAAGCCATATTTGACTCTCCACAAGCATTATCATTTTTAAACACAACTACCTTTTTAAAATTCCATAAGTTGTATGTTTCTAATGTTCAGAAACTGATCTAACCATCATACATTTATGCCCTTGTTATCCTAGCATCCCACATTCTAATCCCAAATCACATTAAATGGATAAAAATATTTTTTAAGAATAAGTAAATTCTGGAATTCAAGAAAACATGTTAACAATCGGCAGTCATTTTGAGGAATCCCTGAAAGATAAAAAGAAATATATAAAATATTGGGAGAAAATAAGACCCCCAACCAGTAGAGAAGACTTTCAAAAAGTCTCTTGGAGAAAACAGTAGGTGTAGTTTGGGCAAGTGGCAAGCTCAAAATTAACTAGTATAGAATTGAGTGATATGGAAAATCTGCATCCCTCTAGGGAAAAGCTATACACGTATAAAATTCATAAATATCACACAGATTGTGCAAACGTTTACCGTAACTTGTATCAGTAATCACATTGCATACTGCTTATATCAGTCATAGGCATAGGGGTCAGAAAGGTAGGTTGGTATCTCTAAAAAGATAAAGCATTAGTAAATGCAATCAACAATACACACTCTTTCCTCCATAATTATTAGAAGGATGCTCTGATTAAGAGATGCAGTATCCAAATGAAGAAATAAAGAGCTCAATTACTTATATGGACATATAAGCTCAATTACTTATATGGACATATAAGTTGATGATGAATGCCGACAACATAGGGAAGAAAAAAAGAAGAAAAAATTCTAATACCTAAACAGAGAAAATAAGATATAGAGAAGACTTTAAAATAGACACAACTAGTAGTTTAAGAAGGATAAAAGTCTCTTCATTTCCATTAAATATGAGCTGGCTGATTCTGAGTGCAAAATAGAAACAGGTAGATATCAGGAAAAATAAAACATAACTGAAACCCCAAATTCTATTTCCTAGGTACCTGAATGAACATAGCTAAATAGTCATTTAGCAGAAAAGTAAATGAATTGTTTTTTAAGAATAAAATTCAAATGTTAAACAAGAGTAAAAATACAGAGATTTGAGGGATAGTCTCAGAAACTACAATACCTAATTAGAACTGGAACTAAAGAAGAGAGATAAATGGAGGATAAGAAGAGAAAGCAATGCATTCTTGAAGAAACATTAGAAAAATACATTCTGAGATAAAGTAATCAAGGCTTTACTATGACAAAATGATAAAGCAAAGTACAAGGAAATTGTATGCAAAAAAAAAAAAGTATTAAGAATAAAAAACCCACAAAAGTGTTTGTACTTTTCTCCAAATAATTGTTAATGTATCATCACACAATCTTTTATCTGAAACATATTAGCTAATTGTATTTGAGAATTCAGAAATTTTTAGATTTGCAAAGGTAATATGGATTGCTTTAAGACTATTTTAGCTAATTAGAGAAAAAGAGTAATTTAAATCCAAAAAAATGAGAAGAAAATAAATTAATAAAAATTTTGAGCAGAAATCAAGAAAACTGGAAAATAAACAATAAAGAAAATCAATAATATCACAAGCCAATTCATTCTAAGATAAATAAAACTGATAAAGCTTTGGTCATGAAAACTAGGGAGAAAAGAAAAAAGATACAAATTAGCAATATTAAAAATAAAAAAGGAGTTATTGCTACTGATCTCATTGACATTAAAAGAATAATACAACAACAGAGAACTCTGTGCCTACAAATTTTATAACTTAGATGTAATAGACCAATTTTTAGAAAGGTATAAACTACCAAAACACATATTAGAAAAAAAACAGATATCCTCAATAGCCTCATCTTATCAAAATCTTTGATCAATAATTAAAGAAAACATAAAAATAATATCTGGTCCAATTCACTGGTAAATTCTACTAAATATTTATAGAAGAAATTATATTAATCTCTACAATTTCTCTCAGAATATACAAACAGAGGAAGAATTCACAAACTTATTCTATAAGGCTAGCATTACCCTTATAACAGAATCAGATAACGATATTACAAGGGAGGAAAACCAAAGACTGATATCTCCCATGAACATAACTAAAAAACTCTTCAATAAAATATCAGCAGACATATTTCATCAATATATAAAAAGAATTATATAGCATGCCCCAATGGAATTTATTCTAAGTTTCCAAAGCTGATTCAACATTAGAAATTCAATCAATGAAATCCTAAATAGACTGAACAAGAAAAAGAAAAAGATCATATCAATATACACAGAAATTGTTTTTTCATAAAATCTAAAATGACATCTGCTATGAACTGCATGTTTATGTTGAATGCCTATGTCAAAAGTCTGTGCACCCAAAGTCATGGTATTAGGAAAAGGTGCCTTTGGGCGGTGATGAGGATTTGGCCCTCATAAATAGTATTCTTACTACAAAAGAGGACCTAGAGAGTTCCCATCCCCTTTCCACCATGTGAGGGCACATCAAGAAGATGCCTACCTATAAATCAGGAAGCAAGCTCTTGCCAGACATGAAATCTATTGAAGCCTAGATCTAGGATTTCCCAGCCTTCAGGATTGTGAGAAATAAATTACCATTGTTTATAAGCCACCCAGTCTATGGTATTCTGTTATAGCAGACCAAATGAACTAAGACAACATTTATGATAAAAAATATCAGTAAACTATGAATAGAAGGAACACTCTCAAATCAACAAAGATCATTTACAAGAACTTGCATCAAACTTAATGGTGAGAAACTAGGTGCTTTTTTCTTAAAATCATTAACAAAGCAAGGATGTCTTCTCTCACTACTTCTATTGAATGTCGTACTAGAATCTATAGATAAAAATCACACTAAGAAAAAATATCAAATGTATATAGATTGAAACACAAGAAAGAAAACTATTTGCAGTTGACATGATGTCTATAACATTCTAAAGAATTGACCAAAAAGCCCCTGAAACTAGTTAAGTAAATATAGCAGTCATAGGATACAAGATGATTATATAAAATTAAATTGCTCTCCTTTATACTAACAATGAACAATTGGAATTAGAAAAATTTTTAAAAAGACATTCAAAATGTAACAAAAATTAAATACATAAATTTTTTTTAAAAAAATTAGACAGGATCTTTATTTAAAAACCACAAACCACTGGAAAAAATTTAAATAATTGGAGAGATATTCCATATTTATGGATTGATAAATAATATAGTTAAAATGTAATTTTTTCCCAAAATGAACTATAGATTCAATATAATCCCAATTAAATTCTTAGAAAGTTATTTTGTAAATACTGACAAAATGATTCAAAGTTTATATGGAATCAAAAGATATAGAGTAGCCAACACAATACTAAGGAACGAAAGTAAGTTTGGAGGATCTGTCAATTTCCAGACTTACTATAAATCTACTGTAATAAAAACAGTGTGGTATTGGCAGAAGAAAAGACATCAATAAAAAGAAAAGAGATCTGAGAAACAGACCCACAAATTTGGTCAATTGGTTTTGACAGACACACAATGGCAATTCAGTGGAGAAGGATAGTCTTTCCAACAAATGGTACTGGGACTATTGGACATCCACATGTTTAAAAGAAAAAAAAATAAGAACCTAGATAAAGACCTTACATTTTACACAAAAATTAACTCAACATGGATGTTAGGCCTTCACATAAAATATAAAACTATATAATTTTTACAAGAAAACAGGAGAAAATTTATGTGACTTTGGATTTGTTAAGTTTTTAGATATATCTCTAAAGCATAACTGATTGAAGAAAAAGCTAAGTTGACCTTATTAGAATTCAAACATTTTTATTCTTTAAAAGATGTAGTTGAACTAGTATGGCCAGAGATGATTAAAGAATTTATATAACTTGTCCAAAGCTAAACAATAATTTGTGGAATCAGAATTATAATTCAAATTTGCCTGATATCAAAGTCTTCGCCTTCTGACTTACTTATGGTAATAATGTATCTAAATAGTATGCCAAAGTTACTTTTTGGAAATCTGCTCAGCAATATACATTTATGCACTTTGGCTCATTTCAGATTTATACATCAGGGAAGAAAAATAAAAAAAACCTTTCTAGGTATTTTAGGAACAAACAGATTTTATAGAGCTACCCAGGAGCCTATGAAATAATTGTAAGAACAAGAAGAGAAAATACCAGGGGATATTGGTTATATTTCGTGGCTGAATCTAGCTGTCCAATTGAGAAGAAACCACTGCTCTACCCAAAGATTAGGGAATTGCAAGAACTCTGAAGTTTATAGTCAAAGTTGCCCCACAGTCCTGCTATACCCTTCAGATCAGTGTAACTGCCTTTCAAATCTCAAGAATATTGACAAGATATAAATTTCTTCTATAGTTTATCAATAATGTTTATTTGCTACGTGATCTTTATTCATATTCTCCAAATAGCTCAGGCAACTGTGGTCAACCTGACAAAATATTACTTGCTTCAAAACCAGGGCTCTGTATCTCAATACATACACTATGGCTTAATCTTCAAATGACCTCGTAAAGTCCTAGGAGACCACAGATAGTGATGCATACTATAATAGGACCAGGCCAGGGAATGGAGACTGTAACAGAGGATAAAGCTTAATTTAAGCTAAGACAGTTTATCCTTCTAATGTCAGCGTGGCCACTGGCAATGAATATTCACGCACGCTAAATGGTGATCTTGACCAAGCTTATTCAGGTAGTAAGGAATCAACTTTAAGTTGGCCTGACTCTAAAATCTTTGTTTTATGTTTCTCAAGGAAAACATGTGCATTGAAATCTGCAAAGAATTGTATTGTTGTAAATTAGAGATTATGATGTCTCAAATAATCAAGAAGAAACAGAAAAGAAAAGAATAAATATGGCTGTTTGTATAGCCAGGGTTGAACGGCAAGTTCACAAATAGTCTGTTATTTTTATTATATCATATTTCAAATGAACATTTCTTACTCAGTTTTTCAAATTGTGCATAGAGGAACATCTTGATGCAAAACCCTATCATGCTTCATCAAATTCCATTATGTATTTAATTAAGATATTAATGAGACAACTCTTAAATTGAATGAGAAATTAACCTACTAGTTTATTGTTAATAGCCAAAATTATTAGGCCTCCCTCTCCACTTTCCTGCACCACACAGCACTTGGTAAATTAATTTTCACTTGCTGTTCAAAGTTCTCTTCTATTATTTTTTGAAGTCTTCTCGTATATCTTCTAAGAACCATTTAGAAATGGCTCATTTAACCTTTGCAAAACATAACTGTAATTTCAAAGATAGCATTTGGCTCTTTCTGAAATTGACCTCATTTACATCCTTCATATTTAAGTTTCAAGGGCTTTTCTTTATTTAAATGGTTGTCTTAATAAAAGATTGGCGTACATATATAATATCAGTCATAAATGATTTCTGTGCCAATAGTTTTCCATTTAAGTTGAAATATTAACATTATCATAAATTTATGTATTTAAAATAATAAATAGTTATATATAGAATTACAACTTGACACTGTAGAAATTAATGTTACAGAATTAAGTGTAAAACTTTTCTTATATTAGGCAAAACAAAGATTTTTTATAAAAGCAAAATTATAGAAATTAGAAACTACAATATGTAGATACAAATGTTCAAGTTAAAATGCAAGATTAAACTAGAAAATACAGAAAATATAGACAAAAGATTTTTTTGGTTTTAGTGCATGGATATTATTTTAGAAATATATTTGATTTAGAAACATTAATAATTTTCTTATTTTAATTATCCAAAGTTTTGTTTTCAATTCATAGGATAAATACTAAGGAAAGAAATATTCTAATATTATATATAGGTCCCAAAATTTAAAATTACATTGTATATAAATAGTACCTTCATTATGTTTATGCCCAAGTACTTAATAATTCTGATACCATTGAAAGTTATATACTTTATGATTTTATTTCTAATTATTGCTATTACATAGAAATCCAATTGATTTTGTATATATTGATCTTATATTCTACAACACTGCTATACTCTAGTAGGATTTTTGTAGATTTTTATAGGATTTTCTATATAACCGGTTATGTTATCTGCAAATAAAGACATTCTTAATTTTCAATTTAGAAGTGTTTTATTGTACTAATATACATACTGGATTTTGTGGTGAATTATACCAATTGATGTTCAAATGTTAAAATGACTTAATTACTATGATAAATCTCAGTCATAATTTATTATGCTTTTCATATATTTAATATGATTTGCTAATATTTTGTTTTATAATTGCATTTATGTCCATAAAAACTATTGGTCTTAAGTTTTTCTTTTATTGTAATATCTTTGTCTACTTGTGTTTTCAGTGTAGTATCAGTGTAATAACCCACAATTTATTATGATGTATAATTCATTTTATGTATTGTTAAATAGGTATCCTAATATTTTGTTGAGGCTTGTGCCTGAATTTATAAGAAATATTAGTTTGTATTTTTCTCTTTTGTACTTTGTTTCAGTTTCGTATTAATGTAATAATAGATTCATAAAATGACTCAGGAAGTAATCAGTTCTGTTTTCTGGAAGAAACTGTGTAAAATTGGTGTTGAGTCTTTACATGTTTGTGCAGTTCTTCAGTGAAACCATCTGAGCCTGCTGATTTTTACTTGGGGAGCTTTTTAAATACAAATTGGTTTTAGGTATTACTTAGAAGACTAGGTTATCGATTTCATCTTGACTGACTTGGTAGATTGTGATTATTGAGGATTCAGTCCATTTCTTCTAAGTCGTTGCATTTATGAAGATGAAGCTTTTCATAGTATTTCCTTATTATCTATTTAATGGCATCAGAATTTGTTATAATATCTTGTGTTTTGTTCCTGATATCATGGGCTCTGTTTTCTCTCCCTTTTATTTTAATGTTTTCAGTTTTCCTGGAGGTTTATCAATTTTGTTCTTTCATGGACAAATTTTTTGTGTAATTAATTTTTTCAATTTTTATTTAAATTTAATTGATTTCTACTCTTATCTTATTTCATTTCTTCTGCTTGTGTTTATTTTGATCTTTTTTCTAATTTCTGTAGTAGGAACTTAAATTAATGAAATTTCTGGCTATTTTTCCCCAATGTAACTAGTAGAGTTATCCATCCTTTTAATTTTAATCTACCTATATTTGTATAAAGTGTATTTATTGTAGACAGCAGACATTAAATGTCTTTATATATAATTGATCATTCTCTGATATTTAAATGATATAGAATTAATATTATTATCATATGTGATATTGATATATGTGATGTGAAGTCTACAATCTTAAAATGTTTTCTTTTTAATTCCTGGTTATCCTTTATTCTCTTTTTCTGATTTTCTTTTGGTTTAAATAAGGTTATTCTTTTCTCATAATTCCATTTTACCTTCTTTATTAGCTTATTAGGTATAAGTCTTTGTTTTTAATTTTGTGACTGGATTCCTTCAACTGATCCTCATTAATTTTTGTGAGCACTTTTTTGCTTTCTGATGCTAAAAAACGATCCATGCTCATTTTGTATATTTCTTACGCTAGTTTTAGAGTCTGACGTATTTTTAAGGAGTACTGGTTTCTTTTACTGGGAAATGTTTTTAGAAACCAAGATCTAGGTGCTAGGTGTACTCATTGTGCCTGGGAGGTCACTGCTTCTAGGGGAACTCATCTCAAAGGGCCAGAAAATGTATCTTTGTATTATAATGTGTAAATATATGCATATTTATACATATTTCCACATGTAATCTTCTATATCTATATTAAGCTAAATATCAATTCCTACTGATGTCTCTAACATCTAATACATTATTGCATGTATTATTTTAGTCTTCTTCTTGCTTATTTGTAAATTTTAACTCCAACACTGAGAAAACACTCACTATTCCTCATCCATTTACTTAATTGTTCAATTTCAATATATCTTTATAACAATATCATAATTAATTAATATTCCCATGGGAAACAACTAAAATATAGTGCTTCTGTGCATTTCTTGTTTTATGCAAAATAATGTACAATTCGTTGTACAATTTTCCACAAACTTTTCCAGATATCAAATAACTTTTATAATACAGACTCATCCTGCAGCATTTAACCTGAAATAGAGGCAATATAATAAGACCTGTTGCCTAGAGTTGATTTTATATGAAATTTCTAGCACAATTTGTTTTATAATGTTTTATGCATCATTAAACTATAGATTATTTACAGTTTTTACTTGTAGAACTACTTCAATATCCTATCAGATTAGTCCTGTGATAAATGGCTTTTGGGATAGAATGGGTAGGCACGCTGGTTTAATGAGTTATTTAAGTAGAATAAATAAGCACATCTCAAACTAAGGATTACTGACTACAATTAAAATGGCTTATTAATAGAGACTAAGAACAGTTGTATTTACTTCTACCTAGGTATTATTACATGTAAGTATTGAATTGGTTTTATAATACTTAAAGGGAATATGACTTTCTATTAAAATGATATGAATAAAGAGTAACATGCTATTGTTCTTGAATATATGAGTCTACATCAAACAATAAAACCTTTAAACTGTGACATTGTACTCATGCATATTAAATCATAGAGTTATTCTGGATCTCATTTTCCTAATTCTTTTTAATATGATAAATCCATTGCAATTTTATTTCATATCAAGCATATGTGTGCATTCATTTTTGGAGTTACTGACAAAACAAAAATAATTTTAAGATGCTCAATACACCATTTTAAATTTACTATGAATGTTTTCATGAAAACATATGTATCTGAAGTCTAATCATTTCTTGGCTGGTCGTGGCAGTAAAAACTGACATGTGGAGAAAATACGAAAGGAAAAAGGAAGGCATCCTTTTAAAACCAGTTACTGTGTATTAACCCTCCTCCATTTTGTCTCATTTAATCTTTATACCAACCTTTTGATACAGTTACAAGCATATCCAGTTTAGAGAACAAAAATTTGTATCAAGAAAGGTAAGTAATCTGTCCAATTTTACATTGCCGTTCAGTGCAAAATTTCAGAAAATCCAGGCTTTTTCCCTATCAAAATTACCAGAAAGTATTTCCAGTATCACAGGAAATGGTAATACCACAACCAAAAATAACAAAATTTTATGAATACCAACACGAAAAAATTCGAGTTACAGGATATCACTTTTTCTGAATCTATCATAGTTTTTATGGATTTTTACTTTTACTGAGCATGTTTCATATAAAAATCCATTTTAAATATCAATTACAAGTTAGTCTTTTTGAAGGAAAATCCATCTTAAAGGAATCAAGGCTTAAAGTTATAAAAAAAAGTTTAAAATACTATCTGATATCTAATACAATAATAATAATATAAATTATCTTGTTAAAAAATAGAAAGAGAAGTCCAATCTGTCAAAATCTCAGCAAATTATTTAATATTATTGATAAACTGAGTATAATTAATATGGAAAGGTGAAAAAACAGAGTAAACAACAAAATATTGATGAAGAACAAAAACAGAGGACTGACACTACCCAACTTCAAAACTGACTGTAAAGTTACAGTAATCAAGAGCTTGTGGTATTGATGAATGCAAACATATATACTAGTGGAATAAAATAGAGAGCCCAGATATATACTAACATGAATATAGTCAATTATCTTTGAAAAAGAAGCAAGGGCAATTCAAATGGGATGAAATTGTCTTTTGAACAAAAGTTGTTAGAACAGGACACACATACATTTGAAAAAAAATGAACTTAGAACTGACTTGACACAATTAACAAAAATTAACAGAAAATATAGTAGACCTAATGGTAAAACACAAAGCTGTAAAATTTCCATAAGATAATTCAGGAGAAATCAAGGTCACTTTGGGTTTTGCAGTGAGGTTTTAGATATAATATGAAAAAGCACAATCCCTGAAAGAAAAAACTGATAAGTTGGACTCCATTAAAATTAAAAATTTCTAATCCTTACAAGACACCATTAAGTGAATGAACAAAACAAATCACAGACTGGAAAAAAAAATTTTGCAGAATATATATATATGATAAAGGACTGTTATCCAAAATATACAAAGAACACTTAAGATTCAAAATAAAAACCTTCCAGTGAAGAAAAGCCCAAGACCAGATGGTTTCATAGATAAATTATACCAAACATTCAAAGAATTAATACCGCTTTTTCTTAAACCCTTAAACACTTCTAAATTCATTTTATGAGGCCTGTATCACTCTAATAACAAAACCAGAAAAACATACATAAGGAAAGAAACTTACTGGACAATATCCCTGAGGAACATAGATGTGAAAATTCACAACGAAATATTAGGAAACTAAATTCGACAGCCCATTTAGTGATTATACACTATGACCAAGTATTATTTATTGCTGGAATGCAAGAATGTTCAATATATGCAAATCAATCAATGTGATACAGGACATTAACAGAATAAAAAAAATAAGAACACATGACATATCAATAGACACAGAAAACACATTTGACAAAGTTCGCCATCCATTCATGATTAAAAGTCTCAACCAAATAGGTATAGAACTTATCTATAATACTAATTCATAGGTAATACTATAGTCATTGGTGGAAAAGCTGAAAGCTTTTCCTGTAAGATCTGGTACAAGGCAAGAATGCACACTCTCATGATTTATATTAAACCTAATATTGGAAGTTCTATCCATAACAATTAGGCAAGAAAAAATAAATAAAAGATATACAAACTGAAAAAGAAAAAGTAAAATTATCTCTGCAGATGACATGATCACATGTGCATAAAACTGTAAAAACTTAAAAAACTCTTAGAACTAATAAACAAATTAAATAATATTGTAGCATACAAAATCAGTATACAAAAATTAGTCATTTTTCTATGCACAATGAACTATCCTAAGGAAATTAAGGACAAAAAATCTCATTCACAATAGCAATAAAAAGGATAAATAGAATACTTCCAAAGAAGTGAAAGACTTGTATACTGTCAGTTATAAAACACCGATGAAAGAAATTTAGGAAGGCATAGATAAATGGAAAGAAATTCTGTGTGCAAGGACTGGAAGACTTAATATTGTTAAAAGGTCCATACTACCCCAAACAAGCTACAGATTTAATAAAATCCTTTTCAAACTCATATGGTATTCTTTACAGTAAGAGAAAAACTAACCCCAAAATTCATACAGAACCATAAAAATCTCTGCATAATCAAAGCAATCTTGAACAAGAGAGTAAAGATGGAACAACCTACTTCTTGGTGTAAAAATATATTACAAAGCTATAGTAATTAATACAGTATGTTACAGACATAAAAACAGACTGATACACCAATGAAACAGAATAGAGAACTGAAAAATAATTCCATTTACCTATGATAACCTATTGTTAACGTGGGTGTGAAGAACATACAATAGAGAAAGAATTGCCTCTTCAATAAATTTTTTGGAAAAACTGGATATTTACATGTAGAAGAATGAAATTGGATCCTTATATCACATCATATATAATATTCAACTCAAAATGTTTTAAAGATTTAAACGTTAAACCTGAATCTTTAAAACTCCTAAGAGAACACACAAGACAAAATCTTCTTGACGTTGGTCTGGGCAATGATTTTTAAGACATGACATCAAAAACATGAACAACAAAAGTAAACATTGATAAGTGGAATTGCATCATACTAAAAAGCTTCTGCAATGGAAAGGAAATAATCAACAACAAAAGGCAAATTATACAGTGGGAGACAATATTTATAAAACATATATCAGATAAAATGTTAACATCCAAAATATATAAGAAACATACAGCTCAATAGCAAGAAAAAAAAAGTGAGTACTTGGTTAAAAAATGGGCAAAGGACCTGAATAGACATACCTCAAATGAAGACATACAAATGACCAACAGGTATTTGGAAAGGTGCTCACCATCACTAATCATCAAGGAAATACAAATCGAAACCACAATGAGATATTACCACTCACCTGCTAGGATGGTGATTATCAAAAAAAAGATAACAAATGTTGGCAAAAATGTGGAGAAAGGGTACCTCGTGAACACTGTTCATATGAATATACATCAGTACAGACATTATGGAAAACATTTATGAAGGTTCCTCAAAAATATAAAAATACAATTACCTTATAATCCAGCAATCCCACTTCTTGGTATATAAATATATTATTCAGCCTTAAAAAAAAAAGAAAAAAAAGAAAATTCTGCCACTGGTGACAATTTGAGTGAAGCTGGAAGATATTATGCTAAGCTAAATAAGCCTGACACAAAAAGACAAATACTGTATGATTACACCTTTTTTGTAGAATGTAAAGTACTTACACTCATAGAAGTAGAGATTAGAGTATGGATTGCCAAGGGTTGCAGGTAAGGGGGAAATGGAGAGATGTTGGATGTAAGATGAAAATGTTCTGCAGATTTAATGTATAGCAATGTGACTAAAATTAACACTACTATATTGCTTAATTAAAATTTGCTAAAGGGGTCCATCTTAAGTGTTCTCATCATTAAAAATAGAAAAGAAAAGTGGCATAAAGCTGGTAAAAAAGAAACCAATAACCAAGATATGGAAACAACCTAAGTGCCTAATAATAGACAATTGGATAAAGAAAATGTGGTACATATATACAATGGAATATTACCCAGCCATAAAAAAGAATGAAATCTTACCATATGTGACAGCATGGATGAACCTAGAGGGTATTATGCTAAGTGAAATAAGTCAGACTGAGAAAAACAAATACTATATGATCTCACTTATATGTAGAATCTGAAGAACAGAATAAACAAACAAACAAAACAAAAACTCATAGATTCATAGATACAGAAAACAAATTGATGGTTGCCAGAGGGGGAGGGGCATTGAGAACCTGGGTGAAAAAGGAAAGGTGATTGGGAAATAAAAATTGGTAGATGCAAGGTCGTCATGGGGATGTAAAATATAGCAGAGAATACAGTCAAAAGTATTCCAACAACTATGTATAGTGCCAGGTGGGTACTAAACTAATTGGGGGATCACTGCATAAATTGTATAAATGTCAAACCACTGTTCCATATACCTGAAACTAATATAAAATATTATTGAATGGACTGAATGGCAACTGTAATTGAAAAAAAAAATCTGTGCTAAGAAGAAGACAAATTCAAATTTTGAGAACACAAATGAAATTCTGTGTGGTTTTGTTTCATATGATCATATACAGTTAAATTATTTTTTAAAAAGTGGCCAAAAATCTGAATAGACACCTCACTGGAGACACACAGACGGCAAAAAGCATATGAAAAGATGCTCACCATTACATGTCATTTGGTAATTGCAAATTAAAACAATAGGATACTATTACTCAGGTATTAGAGAATGTCTCACATCTAGAACGCTGGCGAGATCAAAAACTGATGAGCAAATGGAACAACAGGAACTCTAATTCATTGCTTGTGACAATGCAAAATAGTACAGCCTCTTAGGAAGAGAGTTTGGCAGTTTCTTATCAAGTTAAAAATAGTTTTATCATATGATACAGTAATCATACATCTAGGTTTTTACTTTAATGTTTTGAGAATTTATATCCACACAAAAACTAAACACAAATGTTTAAAGCATAATTGTCCAAAACTGAAAGAAACCGAGAAGTTCTTCCATAGATGAACAGATAAACTGTGGGACATCCATGAATGGAATATTATTCAGTGATAAAAGGAAATGAACTATCCACATGAGTCACTAAAACATGTGGAGGAAACTTAGATGCATACAGGCATATCTCAGAGATATTGCAGTTTGGTTCTAGATCATAACAATAAAGTGAGTATCACAATAAAACAGATCATGATCTTTTTGCTGGTGGAGAGTCTTGTCTTCAATTTTAAAATATACCACATGTGTGAAGCACAATAAAGCAAAGTAGAATAAAATAGGTATGCCTGTATACCTAAGTAAAAGAAACCAGTGCGAAAAGGCTCCTTAATGTATGATTTCAAATATATGATATTCTGGAAATAGGAAAACTGTAGAAGCAGTTAAATTATCCAAGATTGCCAGGGTTCACAAGGAGGAATGTAGGAGGGATGAATAGGTAGAGTACAGGGGACGTTTAGGGCAGTAAAATGATTCTGTATACTGTAATGATGGATACATGACATTAAACATTTGTCAAAACCAAGAGAACGGTAACAAAACAGAAATAGTAAACTCTAATGTAAACTATGCACTTTACTTAATAATAATGTCTCATTAATTTTAGCACAGGTAGTACACTAATGCAAGTTGTTAACGAATAGAGGAAGCTGTGATGGGTGTATATGGGGATATGGGACTCTGTATCCTCCACTCAGTTTTTCTGTAAACTGAAAACTCTCAAAAAATAAGGTCTATTAATAACCATAACATATGTAAAGGAGAGGATTCAACTTTGCTGCATATATATTTTATTCTTGGAATGGAAGGGGAAAATAAAAAGAATGTTAATAATGAGGCCTCATCAATGACAACCCAGGAATGAAAGGGTTGAGTAGTGATAGGCTCAGACAGGGATCAAAGTCAAGGAGCAGAGAGAGAACTTCCCTGGGGTCTGTAATTGTCTCTTTACTAAACTCTCTTCAATTAAGCTTTGACTCTTCCCTGCCAAGACTCCCAACAAAACACTAGCGTTTTCTGAAGGCAATTTAAAAAATGTTTTAATCTGTTGAGGTTATATTCTCTTTGGCTAGAAGCAGGACAGACAATTAAAAAAAAAATGCCAACTATGGTTGTCCAATTCTAGAAATGTAGTAATTGTAGAAGAGTCATGAAATTCATTTCAAAATAATCTTTCAAACACTCTAGATCTTGTCTAATTTCTGCTCCATTTATTTCAAATCATCACTTTTATCTCCACTTTTGTAAGTCAGGTTTGTTCAAGCACAATTTATATGTAGTAAAATTAATCCTTTTGAAATATACAGGTTCACAAGTGGTCATGGCACGCTTGTGTAGTTTCATAACCAACACTACAGTCACAGTTTGAAATAATTCCAGCATGCCAAAAAAGTTTCTTTTTTAAGTCAATCTACACTCATTAACCTATCCCTTGGCAAACGCTGATCTGATTTCCAACCCTATAGATTTTTTAACAGCTTTACTGCAATATAATGCACATATCACATAATCATATGGTACTATATACAATTAAATGTATTTTTAGAATATTCACAGAAATTCAGTTTACTTGGTATCTTGTGCTCTCTATTATGGGCTCCAAATAATTATAATTTTGTAAGTTATCAAGATTTTCTCCTTTTAGAAGTGGAAATGTCATTTTCTTGCATCTTGTACATCATAAGTGGAAGCAATGTCTCCAATTTTCTTTTAAATAGGAGGCAGTACAATTAAATGTGTCTCACAGGAAAATATTTCTCTCTAGAATTTCTAGTGAAACACACTGAGCTGATATGCTGTATCCTGTGATTTGGCAGGTTTCTTTTTCGCTTCTACAAACCATATTTGAAAATAAAGAAAGGTATCCAAATCATAGAACCGTGAGTGTTTTACTCCACAACTGTGTTCTTTGCCTTCACAGCAAACAAGCTATTCTCATCATGTGATCTAGTCCTGAAGAGAATTTGATCAGTTCTGTGTAAAGTTTGGAAAATTTATTAGTAAGGTTAACATTAGTTCAGATTTTATTGTAATTTACTGAACTTTTATAATCAGCATAGATTTGAGAGCTAAGAAATCAAACAATGCCACCATGAAATTTTTTTAAAAAATGTAATTAGTAAGGGTTTGAGATCTTGTTCCCCAGCATATGTAGTTCATTTGGCTCAAATAAATACTTCTAAATTTTTTTAAATGTAGTTAATCAGAAAATAATTGTTTACATCATTTTAGTCATTACTTAGAAGACTCTAATCACCCCTAAAAGCTGGCACTCTCACATAATAATCGATTCATATCTTTTCATAACTTAGACTGGGATGGGCAGAGAATATCATGTTGAGTCATCCATATCCTACGTGAAGTAGAGAAAGCCAGGATTGAGGTCCATCAGAGAAACTTGGTAAGACAATGGGAGAAATCAGAGACAGGGACACAGATACTATAGCTTCCATGTTACCAGGATCTATCTTATGACGAGATAGCATTGGTAATGAATGATACGTTAATTTCAGACCCCCTTCTTATCCTGCTCAATGTCTCCCTTTCTATGGTCACTTTACTCAACTCCCAGACTCTTTCTGATGATGCATTTCACTCTTAGGGATTTTTGTCTTTAGGATAAAGCTTTGAATTCTGATAAAGTAAAAGAAGTACCTTCAGTGAAAGCCATTTTAAGATTCATCCTAGCACAGATTGAGACATAGAATTGAATATTCTATGTAAAATACCTGACTCGAATACTGAGTAGATTTATTTTTGTACAATGTAATTAAAGAACAGGATTTAAAGCAAAATAAGTCTGACAGAGAAAGACAAATATCATACGCTCTAACTTATATGTGGAATCTAAAGAACAAAATAAATGAACAAACAAAACAGAAATAGGCTCATAGGCATACAGAACAAAGTGATGGTTGCCAGATGGGAGTTGGGTTGGGGGGCTGGGTGAAAAAGGTGAAGCTATTAAGAAGTATAAATTAATAGTTACAAAAAAGAGTCATGGGGATGTAAAGAACAACATAGGAAATATAGTCAATAATATTACAATAACCACATGTAGTGCTGGGTGGGTACTAGATTAATTGGGAGCGGAGGGAATCACTTTGTAAATTATATAAATCTCTAACCACTATGCCGTACCCCTGAAAATAATATAAAATAATACTGAATGTCAACTGTAACTGAAAAAAACAACAACAGAATTTAAGTATAATGTAACTGAAAATTATGTAATCAGCTATCAGAATAAGATTAATGTAACATTAGCCCAATAAATTGCATTTATGCTCTTTTTCACGACGTGGCTTTTGGTCTTAATGTTCTAGAATGAGAAAATAAGTATTTTGATGGCGAACTAATACAGAGTTAGAATTTTCTTGTTTCTTTTTCTTCATATAGCATTTGAAGTAAATAAAAATAAAGTCGACTTTGTCGTTTGAATACCACTGTAACTAGTTTTAGTTATAGTTGATAACATAAAGCATTAAAAAAATACAATAATCATTTTTCAGGAGATCTGCATAACATCAATGTTAATGTATTAAGCAATTACTATATTTGTAATATTTAACTTAAAATGATTCAATATTAAAATGTACTCATAATCTTGACCCTCACATTCTTTATAAAGACTTTGAATGTTTTCTTATTATGGAAATGCACTTAGAACTAGAAAAGTTGGTTTCTACTGAATTTCCTATTTATAAACAGAATGTCCATTTATTCCTACATCTAACAAACAATTTTTCAAAATTCTCTTGCCTTGTAACTTATTCTAAAGTTTAAAATATACTTCAGGTGTAAATGGAAAGATCCATGGAAATACTGCTCAGTGGATTAAGTTCACTAAACACGTATATCTCTGGTTTCCACAAGGTGAAGAGTTGTTCAAGGATGTGGAAAAATCCATTATTTTTTAGTTTAGAAAAGGGTTGTGATACATAAAAGTTACAATTTATAAATGTTACATAACTCTCAACACATTTGACACAGAAGTTATACTGAATTTAACTTAAAAATACTGTTAAGTTGATTTATGCAAATAATGCAATTATACATAGTTCTTATTCTTTGACTGGATATTATAGTTTAAATCGTACACATGGATTTGTTCCATTCTCACAAATCAAAACTTCCCTAGAATGCCATGGCACACACTAGAAAGAGCTTTGCATTGAAAGCAAGAAATTATTAAGTGTTGGGAACTTGGTGTAGTTTTCACATTGTCATGCTCACCGCATCGTCAGAGTTTTCCAAGCCACACAGGAGTAAAGGTTGACAAGAACTGATCCAGGGTTGGAAATCAACAAAAGTTATTCCAGGACGAAAGTCTATAGGAACTAGATCAAGTTAACTTTCAATTTTGGAAGTAGTAAATTATTATCGAAAACTATAAAAACATCCATAAAATTCCAAATGATTGGGTATATCTCCCTATGCCTCCCAACCTCTCTTATCTCACTTAAGACTTCCTTGAAGTTTTGTGCTCTGTGAAGACTGATAGTAGGAGACTTCTATTTCGAAAATTCAGAGTAATGGGCTCACTGTATTTTATACTGTCTGGTAGGAACAGTCCTTATTCTACTCAACTACTTAATACCTAGTCACCACACAGGTGTTTATTTGTTGTTACAATAATAAACTTATATTTTCTGAGTCTTCCATTTTTATCTGGTAAAAGTAAGCTTGGACGTGACACTCCATATCATTTTTAAAATGAATGTATTTAGCTATAATTTCACAGTTGAATATACTATGAAGTAGAATATCAGCATTGTGTTTACACTGCTAAGATAAACAACTCCAATGTTCTTCATATGTATTAGGTTTGTCATCAAAAAAAAAATAATAATAAAGCCTTCTTTTCATTCGATGATTACTATTGTGGAAACTGTGGAAATAAACAAAGCCCACTCAAATAAGTCAAGCAAAGTTTATTAATTCAAATTTTGCTGCAGTCACCTTCACTTGCATTTGGCAGAGACTCAATAGCAGGCAGAGGAGTTTTAAAAGTTCGTAGCGGAAAAACACTTGAGGTATGTTCTGATTAGAGGTCAATGGCATAAGGAAGTTGGGGGCAGTCTAGACAGAGATGGAGAATTCTTTGACTGGTTAGGGAATATATTTGCTTTTCTCTGGTTGGTCTTGGAAGCAGAGACAAATATTAGGGAAGCCGGAAGTTATCCACCAAGCCCTGGACCTTCTTGGCTCATTGCTGCAGAGGTACTGGGTTAGCTTCTAGGCTATTTGTTTCAGTCAGAGTTCTATGTTCATACATGATCTGGCCATCATATATTTGCATATTTAGTCTCCATCATGAGAGGTTGAACTACTCACGGAAGCCTAGAGATCCAAATCATTACTGTTCAGGAATTGTTCAGTCATCTCCAGAGCAGATTGTATTGTAAGATTTTCTTGATCTTATTGTTTTACCATCATGGAAATCATCTGATGAGGGAACAATTGCACAAAAACATAAAAGATGTTGGACAGAATGCAATGGGCCAGAATTATGACCTTTATGATAAAAATAACAATTAACAGTCCTTGTAAAATGCTTCAGAACCAGGAATCCCAATTGCCTAATCTATGCCGAAGAACAAATCCCATCAGTCACGAAGATAAAACTTAGAGATCCAAATAACTTTGATTCTAAAGTTATGCAAGGCCTGGTCTATAATGCCTGTTTCATTAAACTGAGTAAAACAAGAAAGATTAGTAATGGCACAGATGCTATCATGACTGGTCACCAGAAATCTAGAGGGTGGACTTTCCTTCACTTTTTTGCCGATGAATTGAGATTGATCTGTATCCTACCTAGAGCAGCAGTGGTATCATTAATAACTTCTACCAGAGTTAGAGATACATTTCTTACAGTCTTTTCTCTGATTTGTATAATTCCCACTTTGGGAACAATGCCCTGATTTTTTCACATAAACAATGAGTCAGTAATTTAGGCAGTTTTCCTAAATAATCAAGAGTGGCCTTGTTTTAGAGCTCACATCTGAGACAAAATTTTCATGCTCGGTTATTACATAATTAGGATTGTTAAGTACAGCCGAGTCTAAGAACACCATTTTTAAAGTGCATAACGTGTTAATCTGAGGCAAACAGGACTAGGTGTCCTGACCACAAAGGAAATATTTATCTAGTAGGTGCATATGGAGATCCAGGAAACAAACAAACAAACAAACAAATAAAAAACACTTGTTCATGCAGGAGATCTGAACCATGGCCAGACCTTAACTGGGTTATATATTCAAATCTCTATTCATCTTTTCCAGGTGGTAAGTATTTGGACCATTGCCCTACAGAGACTGCTAGCTTTAAGCTACAACCTTTCAGTAGCTAAAAAGCTGCTTGATTATGTGTTTCCAACTTGGGGCATACTGAGTTTTTTGGTACAGTATGGAAAGCAAAATTTTAAAATTGCTGAAATAAACTTAGGGAATAATAATAGAATAACTGTATGGGATGTCTTATAAATGTTTAGCTGGAAAGGGCATGCTTTTGGCTGGAATATTGAGAAACAAAAGCTGATAGAGTATGAATGGGGATTTTGATACGCAGAAGAGAATTAGATTTATAACTGTTATGTAGTGGTAATGCTAAGATGCAATAAACAATAAAATCCAACTTTTAAATCAGTGTATTTGAGATTAAAAAAAACTGTTCTCTGAGCTGTCTCCAGAAGAGAGATAAATATGGTCTCTGAATGTTAGAAGATACATTAATTTAAAAGGCATCGTGTGCTTGACATAGAGAAAATAGAAATAAGCAAATCTTTAAGAGGAAACTGGTTAGATACCATATGATACATTATCATAGTCATTCAATTTTATTTCATATGAGCATATTTTTAACATTACAAATGTTAAAAATTTCAATATATTGAAAAAAATTGTAAAAATGTTTCAAAATATTAAAAAAATGCATCGTGTGTTCCAAATGTTCCACACATCAATTTAAAATGATGGTTGTACTAGGTAGGAAAAAAAACTTGAAAGTATTTTCAAGTTATTGATAATGGTTCAATTAAACAATAATAAACTTTCTTACTATTGATTTTGTTAATAATTATACTTACTAATTTTAATTGCATTCTAATATTTCTTATTCTAGCTATCCAACTATTGTTAAATACATTTTATAAAAATACATAGATACTTGATATTAGAAAGAGAATATTATACAGAGAATAAAATTACTTTAATAGCTCTAAGGAGAAATATTTCCTTAAATAAATATATTTATTTTCCTCTATACCAAAATTCTTAGAATCATCTTGAAAAAAGTAAATATCCTCTATTAGTATTAATTAATACCACACTCCCCATGAACACATTCTTTTCTTTGGCTTTCTATCTAAATTCCATGATAAGAAATTCATTTAACTTTACCCCGCACAAATATTATCATAATACTTTTAATGTGTTTTCACATTACTGCTCTTAGTTAATTGCACAATTTTCGGAACTCTAAATGATTTTTAAGTTTTAAATGGTACTCTTCAGTGCATCAGGAAAACAATTTAGCATTTCCAAAGGAATTTGTGTATCTAGACTCCTCAGGTTCAAACAGAACCAACGGTTTAGAGAATCATAACACCAATTTTAAGGCTCATTTATACTGTGTAACAGAAAATCCATTTGTTAAGTGGCAAATGGCTCCTAAACGCTGTGGTGGACATATATTGAGTCAATAAAAATGTTATTTTATATTCAAATGTCACTTTTGCTTGAGAGGAAATATGGCTGATCCTGGACTCTAGAGGACAGCACTAAGTATACACTGAAGAGTAGGAAAATATTCTTGGCCTATATACAAGAGTTTCTAGTTGTGCTTTGCCATTGCTGAAGGTCTGTTGTCCTGTTTTACTTTTCAGGATTAGATTTCTGGTTCTATTATTTCTAAATCATGTTTTAGTAGAAGATAGTGAGACAGGACATTACATGTAAAATTCTTAATCTTTTAGCAGGAAATGAAATGGGACATCTGTTGCAGAGTTAATCTTTTTAGAAAACCTAGTTAAGTTTTCTTCTTTCCTTTCTTTGGAAAAAAGGCCCTCTTCCTCAAATCCTGATAATTGCCCCAAACTGGTGACTAAGATCCTCTGGCTATTGATAAGGGTCATGAGGCCCATTGTTAGCAGAAATGGTGTTAGGCCAGATAGCGCCCTTAGAATTGGGAGAGAGGAGGGGACTTTAGGCCAAAGTTCTTTTTTACTCTTTAAGAAATATATTAACCGAGTCTGTTTCCCTTTACTTGCTTAATAGGCAAATCAATAATAGAAATTAATAGATATATAATTTTAATAATAAGTTTGTATCTTCTTTTCTTTGTCTAGGGACTGCAGTGGCACTTTAGCAGAAAACCCAAGACCCTACCCTGACTGAGGCAGAAAGGAAAAGAGCTCCATGAAACCCCTGTAGGTAGGGACTATGGTCATGCTCAGCAGGAAGCAGATATGGAAAAAGAGACCTCCCATCCCTCAACACCCATACTAATAAGGGAGTTCATGGCTCTTAGAAAAGAGTTAGGCAGGAAAGTTAGGGGGTTTCTGGTCCTCCTGCAAAGAAGTCATCCTATCTTAGAAGGGATCTGCTCTAATCTGCGAACAATTAAGCAAGCCAGAAGGCATTTTTTTTTTAACTCACAAGAAGAAATCAATAGGCAGAGAATTAGGTACCAGTTTAAGCCAATCACTCGCACCTGTGCAATGAAGACCTGAGCCTCATTATACCGCCATTATAATATGACGCATGTGCCTGGAAGTTCATTAATATCATTTTAACAGACCGAATTCTGAGAACAAACATGTGCAGAACACAACATGATGAATCACTGAGTCCTGTCAATCTTAGTTATCAATCAAGGAAGCCCACGCCTCTAAGGAAAGTCACCAACCGCAGCAAAAAGGATAAAAACCCCAAAGTGTTTCGTACCAGGACTTTTGAGCCATGCTTCTCTTGCTCAGGCCCACTTCACTTCTGGAAGTGTACTTTCCTTTCTAATAAAACTTTTCTTTTCTACTGTATTTCATTGTCTTGCTCAATTCTTTTTTTGAGACACCTAGAACTGCCGGGAGAGGATTCATACTCTCTGGTAACAATAGTATTGTGAGGACAACACGCCGGGAGAGGATCCATACTCTCCAGTAACAATAGTATTGTGAGACGGAACATATTTACAAATAATGCAATCAAAACATGTGATAAATGTGTTCTATTTAATAAGTATGCAGTAATAATAAAATGATTGCTAATATTTAAACAGTAAGGCAAGAAACATTACACTTAACATCACAAGCTACAGGAAATTAAGATGATCATTTGCCAGGCTGGTCTAAGACTGAACACAAAAGAATATGATTTTGTTGAAACATAGTTGCGCTCATGTTAATATGTGGTGTATCCAAAGTTATTTCATTGATATACTATGCGAATTAGGAAAGATCAACTAGGAAAATCTCCAAAGCACTTGTCTATCAATAACTGTGTTGAATGAATCATCCAAATATAAACAAATGTGGCATTTCATGTAGGGTGGGAAAATTGGGAAATAGATCTGATGGACTATAGGGGTGAA
The DNA here is from genome assembly GCF_902729225.1 of Pteropus medius. NCBI lineage: Eukaryota > Metazoa > Chordata > Mammalia > Chiroptera > Pteropodidae > Pteropus > Pteropus medius. Next base: position 13,308,525 of record NW_024354502.1, on the reverse strand, counting down.
AAAGTTTACAGGTCATTTAAAAATTTACATGAAATATATTTACAAATTTCTTCTTATGGAGTAACTGGTAAGTGATGGAACATCTAAGGAGTAAAGGGAGTTAGGGATGGTTTGGTGGTTAAAAAGGAAACCCTTAAAATTATACCACATGAAGACAACACTGACTTCACCACTTAGTATTAGCTGTTATTTTGAAAAGTTTAAGTTGTTTTTTGATATCTCAGTTTCTACACTGGCAAATGTAGAATAATAATATCTACCCCACAGAGATTATATTAGGAAAAGTTTAATAGTGATATTAAATTTTTTCAGTGTTGTCACTCACACTTAAATTCCTGATCATAGTCCTAAGTCATACATTAATAGAATGATATTTTGATGGGCTACAGCACTGTGGAACAAAATACACTCACAAAATAATGCAATCATATATATATAGACATAATCACATAATATATATGTTATATATACATATATGTACATACATATAATACCTATACTGCATGTATAACACATATATACACATTATGTATACATATAATACATCATACAATATATGTAAATTATAATGTATAATATATAAATGTAATATAATCATATATTTTATATATATTATATTATATTTACCTGACTATAATCTCTTCTTTTAGGCTTTCTATGTCTAAATCCCATTAATAGAAAATTTATTTAACATTCATACCTATGTTACTTTCTTGCAGCTGCCATAACAAAGTACCACAAACTGGGTGGCTTAAACAACAGAACTCTACTGTCTCACAGTCCTGGAGATTGGGTCTGAAATCAAGGTATCGGCAGGGTTGGTTCCTTCAGAGGGCTGTGAGGGAGAATCTGTCCATGCCTCTCTCCTAGTTTCTGGTAGCCTTAGGCATTCTTTGGCTTATAGATGGTGTTTTTAATATATCTTCACATCAGCTTCCCTCTATCAATGTCTATCTCTGTGTCCAAACTTCCCCTTAAGGACACCATTCATACTGGATTAGGGCCCACCATAATGATATCATCTTATCTTGATTATCTACAAAGACCCTATTTTTAAGTAAGCTAAGATTTACAGGTACTGGAAATTAAGATATCAGTTTTGGGATACAATTCAACCCATAACACTCGAAATAACCATTAGCACTTTTGCAATTATATATATCTTGTACATATATGAATTTGAATATATTTACATTTTCAAAAGATATTTCTTACTCTACATCTGCATTTAAATTTAAATAATGTCAAAATGGTATCAATATCTTTATACAGGTGCATCTAGGTTAAAAGAAAAACAAGCAGATACATGTAGTAGTATATACATTTTATTTGTTTTGGCATTTAAATTAAGGTTTGAAATTATTGTATACCATAGTTAGAGAAGACTATCTGTAGCAAGGTATTAAGTGTGCCATAGTCTATTACTCAAACAAGGTTCACATTCTAACCCTTATATTTGCCTATCACCTGGCAATTCAAAAAATAATGCCTGCCATCTACTTCAAATTATAAAGTTCATGTTAGTTGAGTTTTAAGCACCGCAAGCAAAAAGTAGTCAGTCAGGTTGAAGGCTGCAATAAGATTCAAGAGATCATGGCATTACAGAGAGCAAAGACCTGAAAGGGACACTAGAAGTCTTGAATTCCATGGACCATAAATAAAATATCCTATATAGTTAAGATCAAAATTTTTTCTTCAGTTTTGAGAAAGAATCAAGTAATTCAATTTTATTGGAGTTCTGATCCCAAATAATTACAAAATGAAAGAAGACTGAGAATTCAGGAAAGGAAATCACACACTTCCAGGGAAGCTGAAGCAATAATCATGAAAGTCACATAAATAAACCACATGTGCTTTTTTGGGAAGTTAGAAAAAAGCATTTTATTTAAAACTGTGTCTTTCACATGTAGAATAATAAAGGAATAACAGTTGATAAAACAAATTCAATCCTGCTGGAGATCCTCTGGGAAACTGAAACATATCTCAGATTTGTGCCCCTGAGGAGTGAGGAAGGTTAAAAAATTACTTAAAAACTCCTATCCCTTATCGATTGATCACTAAAACATTAATGCCCTGCATTCCCAGCTTCCCTAAACATGGATGGCACAGCTTTCCTAGGCAGAAATTCATGGGCAGAGAGAAACAGAAGCCACTAGGTATATAAAGGAAGTGTCTATAGATGACCTCTGGAGTCAAAAAGGGGGATTTGGACAGTGGATTAATGTAATGTATCATCATATGGGAGTTACCTGTTACTTGGGTGGCTTAAAAATTAAAATCTCCCAGGCATAAGTTTTTTTACTCAATATGTTTCTAATAACATTTGAGTTACTATTTCATTGTAGCAATTCTGGAAAAGTTAGAATATAGAATATAGTATGTAAGAACAAAATCAAATCAACTCTACCACCCAGAAATAATACTATATATCTATACACACATATGCATGCAATTCTGCTATTTTACAATAATAAATTTTGCCATTTTGCTTTATTCTATTATAGTCATATAAATTCACTTGCAACCACATACAACTATTTTATTTTGTATTAAAAATAACATTTTAATAAACTCATACCTAACAGTTCTAGGAATTTAATAATAATGTTTGTCAGAAAATTTTATAAATTCTATCTACTTTAGCTACCCTATATTATGTAAGTTATTTATCATTTGGGGAAATAAATACCCCATTATTTGAGCAGATAAAAAAGTTGGGTTTATAACTTTTAAAAATTTTTATATGTAATGTGAATTCATTGTAGTAATTTTGAAAATGTCAGAAAATATAAAGCATCTCAAAACAACATAAAACTCAATTACCCAGAAATAACCAATTATAGCATATACATGTGATTCTAGAAAGGGGGCAGTAACTATTTTCACCATTTTATTTTACTCAACTGTTACACAAATACCCACATTTACATTCTTATTTTAATTTATAAAGCAATGTTTTTAATAATTTTACATTTAATGTTTCCTAGTTTTTAATAATCATGTTTGCCAGAATAATAAGTCTTATTAATATTAATCAGCCAGTCTTCAGAGCCTATAAATCTCTCTCTCTCTCTATCTCTCTCTCTCTCTCTCTCTCTCTCTCACACGCGCACACACACACACACGACCATTACTACGACTAAAAAATAAATGTATTTTACTTTCTCCTTCTAATCTCATTTAGACTTTTGGGGGGGCTTGTTTATACATTTTATGTTTTATATATTTTCTTTCAAAATATCAAGTTTCTTTAAAACATGTGTCACACACTTTAATATCCTTACCACTGAGACACTAATTAAAATACCTTGGAATGAGAATTTTAACCCACACCATGTTATAAGCTGCCTTCATGGCAATCTATACACAAATGCATCCATATATATGTAAAATTTGCCTGAAATTGATAGTTTTACTTAAAAAATTTACAGATAACTGATTAAGAAAAGGTAAAAAAAATCTTTGGCAACATTGTTTTCGATATCATAGACTAAAAACAGGAATTAAAAGTTGTCAAGTCAGAAATCTATGTTCAAGCCATACTAAATATCAAATTTTAACCCAGTCTAATAGGCTTCTAATTTCACAAACTTCACACACACACACACACACACACAGAGTCACTGATTCTCAACCTTCCCCATTCTACCTAAGTCCACTGGCCACAGAATGATGCAACTGGTTGAATTGTCAGATTTCTATCAAAATATCTTTGTCATTCATACTCATTGCGGATCTAAGATAATTACAAGATTTTTAATTTTTAAAAGACTTTCTATTTATATTATCTTATTTTAGCTTAAAAATGTATTACCTATAAATACCATTATTTCATATATGAAACACTAATGGAAAATTTTAATAACAATGCAAAGTTTTTCAGAGCTTTGGGAAGTGACCAAAAAGCAAAGTATTAATATCATAAAATATTCTTTTTGTTGATAAATTGGATACGTTTTCAGGCCTCTGCAAGCTGTAACACTGGCTGAAGTCTATACACCATATTTCCCTACAGTTAAAAGATTTAAGTTAGTGGAAGAAAAGAACTAAGTACCTTTAGGCATAGCCACCAATTATATGAAACTAATACATTTATGAGTATCATAAGTAATTTCCTACTTTAAATAATCTTTAAAGAGATAAATGGCTTAAAGAATATATAAGCCTACCAAGAGTAAACCTGAATAAAACCTTTTTAAAATAAAATTTGTAAATTCAATATTATCCTAACTGAAATAAAATGCCAAAAATTTTTAAAAATCACTCCAGAAGTAAAAAGTTAAAGATCCTAAAAAAATTGATGCTGTTTTTTAAAAAAAATGGCATTAAAATCCTATCAATTACAAATGTGATCTTGCTACCATAAAAAATACTGTAACCAAAATGTCTATAAACTTATTAAATTAGTTAATATTATGAAAGCTTTTTAAAAATGGAAATTACTCCACAACTTCAAGTTACCCAAACAAGAAAAACCTATGCTTCCCAACACCTTTCATTTTTTTTTTTTAATTAATTAATTAATTATTTTATGGTGACATTGGTTAACGAAATTTGGTAAGTTTCAGTGGTACATTTTAACAGTAAGGTATATATATATATTTACATTGTGTTCATCTCCCATAGTTAGATTTCTTTCTGTCACTACATATTTGATCACTTTTATTCCATCTACCTCCCCTTCTCCCTCTCTCCCCTCCTCTCTGGTAACCACTAGACTAGTGTCCATATCCATGAACTTTTCATATTTTATTAATTTTTTTTTGGGGGGGGAAATGAACATTTCCTTTGGAGATGGTATATTGATACTTTAATGATAAAGAAAAAAAAAACTCAGGCAGGCCCGATTAATTTGATTCACAATTCATCTAATCTAATAGTAAACATTTAGGCATATGCAGATGGTTTTTATACTAATTATTGTGCCTGGCATACAGGCAGAATAATAGACAGCTGGTTTCTAGAAAAGTAAGGAAATGCCAGGAAGCTTTCAAGAGCCTTAAGAAAAGAGGACCCCAGCTTCTCAAGTCTCCTGAAGATACTTCATACCATCAGGCCATATGATCAGTAGCTGTTGATCAGTGCAGGAACCTAAGGGCAAACCAAGCCTGTCTAGAAGGATCTTGTCATATTCTCTATTCTTTGTGGGCTTCTCTAAGCAGATAAGCTCCTGTATCTTTTACCTACATTAAAGAAATAAATCTTTTTGTAATCAATTACCTTTCAATGAATCACTATTACCCTAAAGAAGTGATGGAATTCTCTAACAGATATATAGTTCTTATCTCATAACTAATGCGTCATTTCTGGTATGTGTCATCTTCATCACATTCCATTTTTTTTGAATTTTTGACATGTTTTTCTTTTAATACATTTTGACTATCATATTCCAAAATGTCTTGGACTATAGTGCACTGATTTTAAATGTGATGCCATTTTCTTAACCCTTTTCGAGTACCTTTTAACGTCTTTAGATTTATCAACTTCAAAATGAAAAACAAGTTTAATTTTGATTTTGGATATTTAGATATTTGGCTCTTCAAATTACAATCCTTATTTTCTTTATTCATCTATTTTTACTTCTCAACCACTCTAAATTTTTAAATTCAGTTTAGTTCTCTTTAAGATGACAATGATATATTTTAAAGAAACTGATAATAAATGTTATCAGTATCTGCACTGACCATTTCAAATTTACTCATGAGTCCACAGTAGTTGTCATAAGTCTCCAGACTAGTCCTTGTACCTTTGTATTTATTTATTTTAACCACTTACTACCCAGCAATGGGTCTTTGGGAATCTTCTTAATTGTTTGTGAGATCTTTATAAGGATAAAAAATTGGATAGTTAAATCATTAAGTCTTTGATTATAAACAATCGCATGATATTCTTAAATAATAGACCATATTCAGTCCTCATGATTATTTTCCTGCACCTCGTTCTCATTGTTTTGTGTATATTAATATTATGGATGGGACATGATTCACCTCTTTAGAAAACAACATTGACGGCTTCTTAAAACATCTGTGGTTATCAGTCCCATCAAATAAGCATGAAAAATATACACTTAGACATAATATTGACACTCAAATTTGCTCACTTTATTTGAAATTCTTCATTATTCATAGATTCTTCATATACCTTCAAAAATATAATTTGTCATATTTTATAATCAGGATGGCTTAAAGAGACAGAAAAGAAACTATAAACTAAATATAATTTTCTGCTAAAATTATAAAACCAATAACTGAGCATGGTTTTAGAATGGTGACCTAAGCTTCTGACTTTAAAATTGCTAGAAAATGTGAGTGTGTAACAGATAACTTTAATCATCTGTCATGTCATGCAGAGTGACACAATAGGTGTTGTGTTATCAACTAAGATTTGAAACTTATTAGAAATGTTTCATTCTTCATTTACATTCTGAGGACTATACATGAAAAACTGGAAAAAATTTCTTTTAGAAAATGTATATGATAGTTTCATATTTTAAATCTGTTTTCATTTAAATGGTGCTTAATTGCTTGAGTAGTATTTTGTATATTTTTTCTTGTTAAATGTATCTACATTTTAAAGAAAAATCAAACATATTATAAATCAGAAATTGTTACTAACATTTACCATTTTTCAAATACTAAGTTTACAAAGAATTGAAAGATTATTTTAGGACTATCTAAATCTTATCCATGGATGTACCATCTGACCTAATTTTTGATAAAGTGGGGATAGTCTGGAAAAGGATAAAGGAAAGATGGAGAAGGGAAGAAGATACTATGTAAAAATAAATGAATGGAATAGTTGGAGATGTAAATGCTTTGTACGGTTGTGGATCTGCAAGCTGTCTGATCTAGAATGTGATGGGAAAATGGTGCCACTAAGACTGAGGGTTAAGGTGGAGAAAACGTTTAAATGATTCAGTGAAATGTACAGGGGTTTAGGATTGCTTATGATGTTGGGAAATTATGGGCATAGGCGTGACCTAAATTATCAACATTATATTAAGAACACTTTATTAACAGTGTTGTGAATATAGAAAAAATATTATATAGAAAAAAAATAATTATGTCTTAATCAAGACCATAGCAATGAGAAAGAAAAGAAATGAATGGATTTCTGATACATAAAGTAGAATAATTAAGGATTTCTAAATGAATTTGAGTAGAACAGAAGAAAGAGGAGCTAAGGATGGTTTTCTCATATTCTTCGTTATCCGATTGCTTCTACTTGGGCCTATGTATACACTCAATTGTTGACTTACTGATTCCTTTATTCACTTAGACAATATCTTTTATTGAAAACCTTTTGTATGCCAAGTACTGTCCTGTAAATAGGCACATGGCCACGAGGTATATTGACAAAATTCCTTATTTCATTATATTGTCAATTCCTTCCTAAATTTCAAATTAGTTGTGATAAAAGTAAAAAGCATATCAAAATTTTCTGATTTCTGAGTTGACAATGACATGACTTATGACTGATTGTGGCATTCGCTTTTTATATACTGTGACCTACCCACCTGGTTGTTTCTTTTGACTCGCCCTTGCAGTTCAATTTATGTAAGTCCTATTCTTTCTCACACGTTACTAGCTAAAATGAGCAATAATGATGCCCTAAATTTGTATTTCAAAACACAGTAGTTATATAGAGTTTGAATAAATTGTAAGAAGGAAAAATATCTAATGGGAATAATAATAATATTAATAGTCATAGTAATAATAATTTGGTGGTTTATTATATAAATCAGTAGAATTTTATATACTGCATTTTATTTGTACCACATAATAATCATTTGAATTAAAAATTATTAGCTTCAAATTTTACAGAAAAATAAATAAAAGATCAGAGAGTTAAATGATTTTTCCAAAATCACAAGAGATAGACAAGAAGGATTAAATTGGCAACTTGTACAAAACCCTTCCAATTCTATGCTTAGAATTATTTCACAAACATCACATTCTTTTTCTAAAAAGGCACATGCTATCAGGTAGGTATGAACAACATTGTGGTAGCTTTTTTTAAAAAATGGAACAAAATTAACTGATTTAGGAATGAGATATACTGAGTTTAGAACTGTGATCTTCATAGGAAATGAGTTAAAGTACTACTCTCTTTGCTTCTATAATTTGGACATCTAATTGGATCTTGGGAAATTCTTCTTGGTTATCTCTATGACCTAGGTGAATAAGAAAAAAAAAAAAAGGAAAGTTGTATAACAATGGAAAAAAGAATATAAAATACATAATCATTTTTTAATTCATTTTACTTTCTTTCTTGTGACTAAATATAAACCTTTATGAAGTTTTCATTGCTTATTCAATTAGTTAATTATAAAGTTCTAAAAAAATTCTTACAGTTCTTTCATTTTCTACACTAAGAGAATGCCTGTATGTTGATATATTATCACTACTAGGTTAGTGTTCTAAATAAAAAGACATTTTTTAAATGCCCTCTAAACCACTCCTTCTCTGTTTCATTTTATCAGCTGAAATTCAAATCTTGGCCTCAAGCAGATCTACTCATATTTGTCCACAATAAGGTAAAACATTATTCATATTCAACTCAGGTATTTTAAAGCATCCCATCTGTGACAGTTCTGTTTTGATCATCAGCATTATGCTGACGCTGCATTACTAAAACAAACGATTTCTGAAACAAGCAGTCCCAGGGTGCTGACCTAGAAAAAGCCATCTCTTTTTTAGCTTGTTTTGTTACTCTCAGTCACTGCAAAAAACACAAAACCAAATGCTATTAATACTCAAATTCTAAAATCTATTTTGTCATCGCGATATCAGTTTAAACCTTTTAAGTCTCTCAAAGATTAATGAAAGACATTGGGCAAAACTCTGCTACTGGGTACTGTATTGGAAAGTGATTGGTATCTATGCAAAAATGTGGAAGAATTAAAGAATGTATAAAGTCATATACATCTCTTGTTAATTTAACATTTATAAATTGTGATAATGGTAGTTTCTAAATAAGATAACTGAATATAATTTCTTAATTATGAACAGCAAGAAAAGTATGAACTATATGTAACTAAAGATAGGTTAGTTCCTAAAACAGTATATTTTAATCAATTGACCTCCCAAAGTCAAATTAGAACATTTCTATATACAAAATCTTTTTAAAACAGTGAACTGAAATTAAGTCTAGAACTAATTTTTATGTTTTTGTTTTCATTAATGATGATGCTTTACAACTTAAAATTGTTTTGTAAAGAAACTATGCTCAATTTTTTACTTTTGTTCACATTTTTATAATAATGTTTCTCATTTGTAATCTGATAATATGATTCAATAAACAATATTTGTTGCATAAAAATAAACTAAATTTTAAATGTTTTCTCTCATATTTCAAAATATGTAAGGGTTTGCTAGTGCTTTTATGTACTGAGCAACATAAAATCTCTTTCATAGATATCAAAACAAAGAACTATAAGAAAATAATAGTTACAGAGAAGATTTAAAATATTACGTGTGGCTAAGAGCTTTAAAATAGGAAAGCTATAGTACAAGTTAATATACACAGCTATATTTTCTGTAGCTAGTGTTCGTAAACATAATAACACGATGAATCTAAACACCTGTGCACATGTAACACAAGTAGCTAAACATAACTTCAAATTCTATTTGCAAACCTGACATGCATTACAATATTCTAAATCTAAGGCTTCAATTGCTCATCTTTCAGTATTGTGAGTATTTAAGCAAGTCATATAAATCAATTCATTAAGAATTTATTTTATGTACAAACAGGCTAAGTGATAGAGAGCCAAATGCAGTAAAAATAAAGAAAAGGACAAATAAATGAATAAATAAATAAATATTCCAAGTGTTTTACATAATCAGGAGCCTTATAATATTGTTAGAAAACAAACTGAACGCATACAAGAGAAATTAGATGTGAGATTATATGGCATTTCTGAGGGAGCAACATAAATATTTCAAAATATTGCCAATATTCCATATTATATCTTAAGAATTGTTGTGGTAAAAAGACTTAGAGCCACATTCATATTTAAAAACTTGAGATTACTTCTCTTGAATTTAATTTATTATGTGTGTGCCCATGGCTTCCATTTGATGTTTGACATTTCCTTTCTTTCCCAGTTTGAGCCTTTATCTGAACCACAATTAATGAACACACTAGCAGTCCTTGTCAGGAACTAAGTTCAGTGACAGAGCAGAGAATCCAATTTCCTGTTGAAATTTAGAAGCCCAGAGCATTTTAAGTTTATTTCCAAAGGGTCACTTTTCAATGGGTGTCCTTATAGTGATTTGGCCTGGAAAAAGGGATTTATCAGATTTCTCAATCTAACTTACTCTTAAAAAAGAAAATGGGAGAGAAAGTGTCTCATTCTTACTACTTAGGCTGTTTTCAAAATACTCCGGTCTTGTCACATACATTGGATTTATATTGAGTTTTTTAAGGGGAAGTTGTAATAATTTAGCCATGATCAAATACCAGGTCTCTATCACTGTCTCTATTTCATCATGCTCACTTCTCAAATCAAGCTCTTAATTAGAAAGACTAGCTATAAACTTAGATAAATTAGTTTGGCAGAGGAGAGGTACCATAATGTGTCATCAAATGCCTCAAGGCACATTCACAGAAAGGACAGATAGTTGTGGCTAAAGTGACAAAGGTTTGGAGATGGCCAAATAAACTGGGTTTTAAAAAATATCCTTTTACTTGGATATTGATATGTCACAGATAACCTCAATCTGAGAACTTGCAATGGATATCTTGTGGTAAAAGCCAGATTGCATAAGCAGGACTAATTAGTGGATGTGATGTGAGAACTGGTCACAGTGAATAAAATCTACTCCTGAAAATTATAGATTTGAAGGTGATGATACATACTAAACAACAGTTACATAAGAATGTAGGGTCAAATGACAGTTATTTTATTTTACTTTTCACAATAGCACAAGCTTGAATAATGATTATACTGTTGAATGAGCCCATGGAGAGGAAAACCACGAATAAAAAAGAATATTATGTATGGAAATAGGTTTCTGAGTATATGGGGTGTGGTCAAAGGAAGACATTGAGAGACTGGCTTTGAAAAGAAGAAGAAAATGATTTTTGTTAATGGTGTGGTTGGAGTAGAAGCTGAGAAGAAAGGAAAAATGATTTTGGAAATGCAGAATTTTTAAAGATGTGTTTCTGCCAAATTGTATACATTTCTTCAGAAGTAATTTTTGGGGGCTCAGAGTACTTGAAAAAAAAAGTTTCTAGTTCTGATTTGGGGGGGGTGACGATTTGAGGACAGTAGATACAATATAGCAAAAATGTAATAGCATTGATATAGCTAGTAAGAGAGAAACCATGTGGTTGACCATAAAACACAAATCAACAAAAAAGGAAGTCCAATCAGTAAGCATCAGAAAAAGTTATCCTTTCTGGAAGACAAATGTACAAATACTTTGATGAGATTAGGGAGAAAGCAAGTGGTGCATAAAAGACAGACCTGGACATAGAGCTCTGACTAAAGACTTTGGTGTTAATATGTATTATTTCTGGGAATGTTTACAAGGGCTGACTTTGGCGAAAAAAAAATCATGAATTGAATTTGGGAGCAGGTAAGCTTATTTAATTTGAGGAGGCAATGAAATTGATTTTATGGTGTTTATTAATGTATTTATATGGCTATTGAAAGCTCACATGACAACAAGAGATGAAAGCTAGAGAAAGAGTATGAGTCTAAGTGCCAAAGTCTTCAGCGAATGTGGAGGGGAACTAAGAGTTTCAAAACTTTTAAAAACAAGAGCGATTATAATAATCATTAATACTGATGACCTAAATTTCTTCTCTCTTCTACATACTACAATATGACTTTTGCCCACACCATTTCATTGGAAGTGTTTTAACTCATTCCCATTATTTATATCCAAAGCTAGTCCTAGCCCAAAATGAGACTGGGATGCAAACAGCAGATCAGTACTTCTTATTGTCAAAGGCAATTATTTCAAATTGTACTAAGATTTAGAACAGGTTGACCTAATACAGAGCTTCTGCTGGAATATGAAAATTTCTGAGAAAGTTTTGATATACAAACTTCATCAAGATCAATAGCTTTGTTTACTAGTCCCTCAAATCATAATTAACTGAGAAGGATCTACTTAGGTCAAGTTAATTAAATTATTTTCCCGAGCTTCCTCATCAAAAATAATTTTTAAATAGATCATACTGAACTACATATGCCACAAAGTAAGCACTTAATGTTATTTAATAAGACTTTTAGCAACTAATACAATGCTATTATATATTATTATTATTATGTTGAACATGAAATGATAAAAATCTAGATACATGTGCAGTTTAACTCGTAGTGGAGAAAAATAAATCTTATTTTTTACTCCGAGAAAGGCAGAGAGCAAGTGAGAGAGAGAGAGAGGAAAGCAGAGAGTAAAGAAGACTATTGCTAATATATTTTATCATTTATGCCGATAAAATATTCTCAAATTAAGATATAGCCTGTGGACAGAAATCAAATCAAGAGCATAGCCTTTAAAATACATCCCGTGGTATTGAACAAAACAAATGAGTTTCCATGGCACCCTTTGTTAAAACCTCCAAAAAAATTAAGAAGGTTTCTAACAGATCTTATCAGCCAAAAAAAAAAAACCAAAAAAGTTTCTAGAAAGATTAAAAGAATGTTCTTCAGTACACAATATACCTGTAATTAAACTTAGAAAGACATGTCTGAATAAATCATTTGAGTGTGACTTTTGAAGCATGTACCAGACTGAAATCAAATACTGAGGGATTTGGTTTTATTAATTTTCTCTATTGTTTTACTGTTATCAATTTCATTGATTTCTACTATTTTCTTCAATATTGCCTTCCTGTTCTTTGGATTTAATTTTTCTTCTTTGTTGTTTCTCGAGTTGCAATACTATATTACTGATTTTAGACCTCCCCCAATAGTATTTAATGATATGAATTTCCCTCTAAGCCCTGATTTAGCTGAAACTCACTGATTCATATGCTGTATTTTTATTTTCATATGGTTCTAAATATTTTCTAATTTCCCTTGAGAATTCCAATTTGATCCATGTGTTATTAGAATTTTATTTAATTTCCAAATATATTCAGATATCTTTCTGTTATTGACTTCTAGTTTAATTCCATTGTGAGCAGAGAATATAGAAAGAGTATAACTGATATTTATTCAAATTTGTTAATGTTTATTTTTAAATCAATGTTCTTGTTAATTTTCAATGATTATTGAAAGAATAGTATTGGAGTCTCCAAAGTACAATAGTGGCTTAGTCTACTTCTCCTTGTAGTTCCATTATTTTTTTGCATGTATTTTCAAGTTTTCTTCTTAAATGTGTATACATTTTATACTGTTTAAGTCATCTTGGATAATTAACCAACTTATAATTATGTAACGACCCTCTGTATCAGAAGATTTTTTTATCTGTTATAGCTATACCAGCTTTCTTTTGTTATATGTTTGCTTATGTCCCTTTCTAAATCTTACTACATTTTTTATACTTATTTTATTTATACTTTTCCGGTTCTTTAGACTGCATCTAGTTGAGAGTTGCTTTTGCAATGTAAGTACAGTTTAATCATGTCTTTTTTACCTGGTATTTTTAGAATATTCATATATAACATCATTATTGTTAAGCCTGGATTAAAATCTTCCAAAATCCTTATTTTTTCTATATATTCCAGTTATTCTTTGGTTCTATCCTTTTTTTCTACTTCCTGCTGAGTTCACTGTGCATTGCTTATACTCTGTTTTATCTGCTCTAATGATTTATCAATAACACTTTTATTTTTATTCATATAGTTATTGTTGTAGGATATACAATATACATCATTATTTAGTCAGAATCTACCTTCAAATAATAATATGCCACTTTATTGTAGAAGAATTTTATAGTAGTATTTTTCCAACTCTAACTTTTATGCTATTGTTGTCATACCTTTTACTTTTTCTGTGTTTTAAACACCAAATATGTTGATATATACAACAATATTATTTGGGTTTTTAAGTTGTTTCTGTAACACTGAAAGTAAGAAAAAATTTTCTTTAAGTACATTTATTCCATTTTCAGTGTTCTTAATTTCATTTTGTAGATCAAAATTTAGGCCTGGAACCATGTTCCTTCTTCCTGAAGAAAATTTCTTTAATGTTTCTCATAGGGTAAGTGTGTTGCTAACAAATACTCTCAGTTTATGTTTGTTGGATAAAACTTCTAGCTCTTGTTTTTTATTGAAGGATTTTTCCCTGTATGTATAATTCTGAGTTCATGGGTTTTCTTCTTTCAGCACTTTATAAATGTTTAATTTATTTTCTTATAGTCTCTTATGCTTTAAAAAATCCACTCTGATAGTGTCTGTCATGTAATTGCTATATTTAGAACATTCACATTAAAGTCACTATTGATATTGTTGGATTAGTATCTACCATATTTATAATTGTTTTCAATTTACTATCTTTTTTTTTTGTCTTCCACTCTTTTTCTGCCTTATCTGGTTTTAACTGAGCAATTTATAATATTATATTTTCTCTCATCTTGTAGCATATCAATTATATTTATGTTTATACATTTTTTAGTGGTTGCCCTAGAGTTTGCAATATATAGTCCACTTTCAAATAACAGTATACCACTTCATGGGTAGTGAAGGTACCCGATATGAGGGCATTCTCAATTCTTTTTTTTCTGTACTTATGATATTGTTGTCATTCATTTCACTTAGTCATAAACTATCATGCAATATATTATTATTATTTTGAACAAACTTTTATTTTTTAGATCAGTTAAGAATAAGAACAATAAAAAAAAAATTCATTTTACATTCATTTGTTTCTTTTAAAATGCTTTTCTTTCTTCATGTATATCTAGGTTTCTGACCTTATCATTGCCATTCCCTCTGAAGAACTTTCAACCTTTCTTTCAAGGCAGGTTTACTCTTCACAGATTCCCTGAATTTTTGTTTTATGAAAGTCTTTATTTCTCTTTTACATCTGAAAGATAATTTTGCAGGATGGAGAATTCTGGGTTGTTGTTTATTTGTTTTTTTTCTTTCACCCCTTTAAACATTTCACTCTACTATCATGTTTGTATAATATCTGAGAAATCTGATCCAGTTCTCATCCTTCTTCCTCTATAGATAAGTCTCACCCCCCACCCCACCCTATGGTTTCATTGAGATTTTGGTCTTTGTCTTTGATTTTCTGCAGTTTGAATATGATTTGTCTAGGTATAGTTTTTTTTCAGAATTTATCCTGCTTGGTGTTTCCTGAACTTCCTTTATCTGGTTTGGTGCTTGTCATTAATGTGGAAGAGTATCAGTCATTATTACTTCAAATGTTGCTTCTGTTCCTTTCACTCTTTCTTTTCCTTCTGGTTAACTTTAACATTAAAATATTAATGTAAATATTTTAAAAAGTTCACCTAAGACCGATTCTTATGATTGTTTCCCTTTGAGAGAATGTGTTTTTTTTTCTTTCTTTTTTGTATGCCTCATGAAATTTTGTTGAAAGCTGGGTATCTTGTACAGGGCAATGAAAAAAAAAAAACATAAGTAATTTTTCTGACTGGAAATGGGTACAGATTTCTTTCCGCCTTTTGCTCAAGCGTTTGAGTAAATCAGTTTAGGAGCTGAATTCAAGTGTTCTCAAAATAAAGGGGAAACTAAAGCAATTTAATGATCTATGTTTAGATACTTTTAAACTTTTGGCCTTAATGAGATATGAAAGAAATGAAAAGTCTATCTATCTATCTATCTATCTATCATCTATCTATCTATCATCTTATCTATCATCTATCAGATAGTATACACAGGTATTAATATATTTATATTCTTATATAAAGTAAAACTTCTATAAATGACTTGTTGCAGATAAGAATTCTTACATAGTTTTAAAATAAGATAATTTATCTCTTAAATCTCATCAGAAGAATATATACTAGGGCTCAGGCAGAATCAACGTTTTCTTCATTTTATTCAAAATGAGATATAGACTTTTTTCTGCCTTTGAATATTTCTTTGTGATTTGAATCTATGAATTTCAGATCACCTGTAAACAGACGTATAGTTAATTTTATGGAAACTAGGAAAAATCTACAGTCAATTTATGGAGAAATCCTTTAGAAACTAGCTGCCTAAAATGTGGTATAGAGACCAATAGCCTCAATATCATCTGCGTTTTCATTAGAAATGCAGAATATCAGACTCCACCTCATATTTACTAAATCAAAATATGCATCTTAACAAGTATAGGTGAGTAAGAGCATTAAGTTCAGGAAACACTGCTTTCAAGGACAAATCAAAACTTGGACTGATGCTAATCATTTTCAGCATCCAATCCCTTCAGAATATTCAGGTTCTCATTTGTCCAAGAGACATATGGAAATAGGCTGAAAAAAAATTCATTAGATACCCTCTAGCATTCATGTAATATTCTTTGCTAAATGATTATTATGATTTCAGTATTATCACTTTCCTTTCTAAACTCATAATCTTAGAGGGCCTTCATGGGGCCAAAATAATTCTGCTGTATTTAAACTGGTTATCTTTTCAGAACTGAGAGTTACTAGACTCTGTATCACTTCATTATTTAAAAATAAACCCAGTTCATGTATCGCACAATTATACAGAAAAGAACGACAGAGGTCTTTGTCATTATTGGAGGCTAAATATGAAAAAACAATCTTGCCCAGTGTGTATTGAATTGTTGAGACTCTAAAATTTTGTTTCCTCTTCTTCAGAAAATAGTCACATGTTATTTTGAATAAAATATAAGGGATTCAGTAACAATATTTTCAGCTCAGGGTGAAAGTCGCATTTCATATTTATTCTAGGTATAGAATATTATGCATATTTATTCTAATCACAGTTGTACCTTTTCTAGTCTATACAATTTGACAACTAATATCTGGATAATAAACTCCATTTATTGACATTTCTAAAATATGTATCACTATAGAGTAATAGTGTAATCAATAGAATGGCCATTTATAATGTGATTTTAAATCTTGCTGTCATAGAAAGCCTAGAGACATTTCTTTTTCTTATGTTTGACAGTTTTTAGCTCTGTCCAAGGATGGTCAAAATTCATCATTTTTCTATCCCAGAGTAATCTGGTGCTTGTGAACTACTATGTTATTGTTTCAGTTTGGATAGATTTGCAATTCTTGCATTTTGCTTGAAACTGTGGTTGGAATGAATCCCCAAATACAGAGCAAAAGTCAGCAAAATTGGTCAAGTTTTCCCCAGCTTGAAGTTGAAATAGGTAAAGTCAGAAATTTTCCAAGTCAAAATAGAAAAGTGAAAAACAGCCCAAGGGCAATAAAACCCTTAACTAAAAGAGTAGCTGGAAGTATCATCACAAAATTTGGAACAACAATGAGCTATACGCTGAGTATACAGAATTTCAAATCCCTTAATGCAATAATTGAATGTCACTGATTTTATGGTCTTATATTTTCATTGCATTGTTCAACAAATTTTTTTGCCTGTCACAAAGATGACTCACAATGAACTGCGTGCGCTATGGAATATAACTACCTACTTGTTCCCAACTAACCAATATATTCTTTTCATGAACTTTTCCATTCTTAATTCATTTAGAAATGATGTCAAATATTCTCAGAAGTGCTAAGTAAATGGAACACCATATTCTAAATAGTTATCAAAAAGCTTATTTATTATGTACCATGTCTTTCAGATTAATACCATGATAACATTATAGAACTAATTATAAGAGTAAACAGAAAAAAATAATACTATGTAATCTTCAAATCAAATCACGCCTTTCTTTGATTTGGCTGTCGTATCTGAAAATACTAAATATTTTACCCCAGATTATGTTATTTAAAAATAAAAAATCATAAATAATATATTATTGAGATAATTCAATGTTTCTTACTGTATCTGAGAATTTCAGTTGATAAACTGAGAGTGCATTGCTGTATAACAAACCATCACAAAATATTACACCATCTAAATTATACCTATTAGATCATTTGGGTTTTAAATCCACAGGCTGATAGCTGGGCAGACAGGGCAGAGCGTCGTAGACAAGGAGTCAGCACATTTTCTCACCCCAGGATTTCAAATACAGGTATACTATTTGTACATAGTCATTTCATAGTTTTTTGCTTCAGTTACCTAATTTACATGAAGTGTATTTGTATACTTATTTAGAATACCTCTAGGTATAGGTATTTAAATAAAATAGAATTGAGTTTGTATTCCTGCTTAACCACTTATTATTTGAAACAATTTAGGCAAATCTTGTAATTTCATTGAACTCCTCTGTCAAATGTAAGTATCAATATTACATCATATCATTATAAATATTGCACGGGATGAAATATACAGTCTATTCGAGTTTCTGGATTATTATTGTTTACTCACAAAGTATTGGTCTTCTTCCTTCTGAGTTTAGATATCTCTTCTAAAACATTGTCCATACCCGTAATTCTTAATCTGACCTATTCTTACAGCCTTTAGATGGATAGCAGAATACATATTTATATGTATACAAATATTTGTTTTATATATTTAATATATTGGACATACTTATTTATATATTTAATATATTTATTAAATATTTCATAGGTTTTTATAAAAATAATTATATATTTATATATTTATTAAATATATAAATATATAATTATTTATATATTTAATATATAAATACGTTTTATATTTTTATATATTCACATATTTTACATATTATATATTCGTTTTATATAATATGTATTCTGCTAATCCGCTATTATACCAATTAAATCTCTATTATGCAAATTAGGTTTCTGTAAAGTCCAATTAGAACACATAAATCCCACATATTAAAATTCATAAACTTTACATAGAATTCAAAATTGAGAGAGAGGAACACTGGTAGCAGCAAGTAAAAGTTGAAAAATGTAAAAGTTAGCTATTGCTATATAACAAACCACCACAAAATATAGTGTATAAAACTGTTTCTCATAAACTGTGGGTTAGCAGGGTGATTCTGCTGTTGTGATGTAGTCTCTAAGGGGTCAGTCATGCATATGTGGTCAGCAGCAGGCTGCACAGTGTGTGCTGATGATTTGGGCTAGGTTTTTTCACATGGCTGGTATGTTAGCTATGAAAATGTTTCTGACTTATCTCTGCACTAATTGTTTCATCTGCTGGCAAGATAGCTCAGACTCATTTTCAAGATAACAGGAGAGGAGAAGAAAGAGCAAAATATGTAACAACTTTATGGCTTAATAGGTCCTGGTGACATGTCATTTCCACCTTATTCTTTTGGCAAATGCATATTTCATCAATGCAACTCAAAAGGCCAATCCAGAAATAAGGGGTGAGAAAACAGATTCCAGCTCTCTATGGTAGGAGATTCAAAGTCATAATCCAAAAGCTGAGAATACCAGAAGGGGTGAAGAATCGGGGCTGTTTACAATCAATATATCTGAGCAATCTAGCACAAAACCACACAGGAATGACGTAAAATCTAACTTTAAATACTACTATACAGTGGACCCAAATCATTTAATAAAGAAAAATAATATATTGTATCAGCAACAAATCTCTTGTATTTAAGCCTAATAAAATAATCATAGTTTCATAAAATCATAGTCATAACATATTTAAAGACAAGTGAATTGATAACATATCAGTACAGAATCCGGTAATGACAGGGCTTTATTAAAAGAGAGCTTCCAAAATGACTTTCCTGAGGTAATAAAAAGGATTTCAAAATAATCCTTAAAAATCACCTGCTGTTCAAGATGAAGTAATAGAAATGGAATATTCCTGCTTACCAGAAAATCTAAAAATGGACAAAACATATTAAATATCAATTTTCAGTCATTAGACATCAAGCAATGCAAGGTAATACCCCAGGAGAGAGGTATGCAAATTAGTTAAGACCAGTGTTGTCTCATCTTATTGCTGGAAACAGTTCCTGGGCCACACGGAAAAGAGTGGTTATAAGGTGGAGGAGCTTGGTAGTCTTGCTAGGTTGAAGAGCCAGACCTGGGTTATGGAGGCTAAGGCAACTTGAGTTGTAGGGCACAGTACCAGAGAGGAGAAAGCTGTACAGAGAGAGAGCTAAAGAGATCTTTGTAAAGTACTTCTCAATTCTTCACTTATATACCGGTCAGCTAATGCTGTGATAAAACTACTTAAGGGTGGGAAAACACCACCTAAAATGAGCAGAGTAGAGGGAACAATAACCAGTGCTTTCCACTGGCTTTGAAATAATTTCTGTTTCACCAACCAAAGTAGATACCTTATAAGCCCAGGGGCAAATGAGCAGAGTTCTCAGAAGTGTACTACTCCCTCAGTAGTGGGTCAAAATTAGCCTTAAATTAAAGGCTACTCTTCCCACCTAAAGACCTTAAAAGCAAGCCTCGATAGGATCAAACTACTTCCAAGTAATTGAATCTTGTGGCAAAGGTCAAGAACATGGATAGAAATACAAAAATCATTCAGTACTCAGCAAGGTAAAATGTACAATGCTCGGATAACATTAAAAAAAATACCAAGAATGCCAAAGAGGAAAATATAAGTTATAATAAGGAGAAAATTCAAACTACAGAATCAGGCCAGATGATATAACAGTAGAGACGATATAATAGTAGATAATACATTTATTTGTTTTCCCAAGTATTTGACTAACCAACCAAACTATTAACTATTCTCAAGGATTCACTTTGTATGTTTCTTCATTAGTTTCCCAATTGCTAATTACCTCAAATTTAGCAGCTTAAAACAACACAGAGTTATTCCCTTATTGTCCTGATGTCGGAAGTCTGAAATGAGTCTTAATAGGCTAGTGTTAAGGTATCGACAGGCTGTTTATCTTCTGGAGGCCCTAGAAAAGAATTCCCTTTTTTTTTAATTTCATTTTTTTTTTTACTTTTTTAGTTTCTAAAAGATGCTTGTGGCCCATTCTTCCATCAATATATCTACTTTTGTAGCATCTTCTCTCTTCTCTGACCTCTTGCCTCCCACTTTTAAAGGAATCTCCCCCCCAAAACAGGATAATTTCCCCATCTTGAGATTCTTAATCCCATCTGCAAAGTCCCTTTTGCCATATAAGGTAACATATTCACAGGTTCCTAAAATAAGAATGTAGACATCTTTGGGGGCATCATTCCGTCTACTGCAGCATCCCTCCTTCTAGGCAAAGGGGTCATTTGTATGTAGTTGATGACATTATTCCCACTAGGGGGTTTCATGTTATTCTTCTGTCCTTCAGTGCAACAGTAGAAAGCAGCTGAAATACTCCAGCAGTCCATTTACAACAGATGCACAGTATATAAAACAGGCTCATTTTTTTTCCTTCCTCTAATCACCAGACTTATAGAACTCATAAGTTGACATGTATGTACAGAAGATGAGGTGGTGATGCAGCAAGAGGATGTGTCATGAGAGTCTGAGTGTGTGTGTGTGTGTGTGTGTGTGTGTGTGTATTTTTTTTCCTCATTGGATAGAGGATTTCTGCCATATATTATGCCTTGGTGCATCATAATGGCAGCTCAGGTTTTAGAATAATCTGATGTCCCATTCTTAAGCATTCAATCTTTAGCAGGGTTAGTACCAAGCAGAGCTGATTCCCAGAAGAAAATGGTGATCCACAGAGAAGAACATAAATTTGCTTCAAAACCCTGGGGCTTTATGCTGTGATTCTGTAGTATGAGCTTTCCTCTGTCTATGTATAGCATCATTATTTATGATGGACACACTGAGACACATTGAGTCTGATGTGTCATAAGGCCTGTGTGTCAGGGTGGCTTATACTGTTGTATGGATGTGCTACAGTGGCTTTTTTTGTTGTTCTGAGCCCCTCTCATTTTTAGCAGCTTTACATGTTACTCAGGAAACAGGTAAGAGCAGCACACTCAGCTATGACATATGTTGACTCCAAAATTCAAAGAGACCCAAGAATGAGACAGAGAGTTACTTTGATGGTTTATGATAAGACAGACTATATTACAAAGGAGCATGGATCTATGATAAGAGATTAGATTTTTTTTCCCATTCTCTAATTTCAAATTTGCCTTTAAAAATAATATCTAAGAAAATTTTAATTTTGATGCATAGATAACATGCATTCTAAAATAATGCGAGCAAGTAATGCACTATTTTTCTTAGAAAGTTCTCAGTTTGTAATGCTTAATATTCTTAAGTTCAGTCCCATAGCGACATGATTAAAAAGGGCAACAATGGATGGTGATGCAATTATTGGCTGAGCTGAAAAGTCACAGTGGGTGTTAGAACTCACTATAAGTGTTTGAGGGATCATTATCAGGCACTGTAACATTCAGATGTCTGAGAAAGCTTAGTACAATTTATTATAATAGAGTAATTAAATAAAAAAGCACCAACTTGTGTATCTGTTAGCTTTAGCATTCCACTAGTACAGGTAGCCCTTAGATCCTTAGGTGATCTTGATTATAACACCTTTGGATACAAGGGGCATTGGATTAAACGAATTGGGATACAAGTTTGCCGCAGTTCTGAAAAAGAGGGAAAATAACTTATAGTTTCTTCTACCCATAAAACGTTAACAGGCATAGTTATTAGGCGTCAGTAGATTGGAGGTCATTGTCAGGCCTGCTGAAGGCCTGAAGGTAGAATTAATAGCCCTTTCTATCCCAAGGATGTAGGGGGAGAGAAGAAGAAACAAAACAGAAAAGGTCTTGTGAACATTCTAATTCTGATGGCAATTACTACAAAAATATAGAGTCTTTAGCAATTGGATACTTTTAGCAGGAGGTACCTTCTCTGCATATAATTGCTTATGATAAACAAACCTGGAATTTATGGATTTATGGGACATGACCTGCTGCATAATTCAGTTGTCAATTATGTTATCAACAGAATAAAAACAATGGGGAAAGGTATTTATTCTAGCTCTTTTCAGTCAGGGTTCAGTACTCCATGCCAGCTGCATTATATGCATAAGAAATTAGAAATTAGAAAGCTTGGGCTTGGATAACTCCTTCACAAGCCCAGGGCTCAAAGCAAGCAAGCAAACATAAGCCTGTAAGGGACGCAGTGCTGCCTCTACAGGTGACCCATTGAAAAGCTCGGTCCTGACGAGAAATCCTCATGCTCTCACTAGTGCTGAGTAGACTTGTGCTATATTGATCAAGAGAAGCATTAGGTCTCCAGACATAATGCTTACCACTGCCAGCTGAGAGATGTGTGAACATCAGCAAAGAGATGGGCTGAATATATCTCAGCCAATGCACCACACTGCAAGGATAATTCAAGTGTATGTCAAATGACATCACTACCACATCAAGTGTTCTTGAAACTCCAGCCTGAAAATCCTGGACTTCTCTCTCTGAGTTTGCTGAATAGCACCTCTGATTTTCCAGGTATTGCAAATATCCAGACTGAATGCAAAAGGAGAGCAAGTAGTATGTATGAAAAACTTGTGGGTCATCTGGATTATGTAGCTCGAAATAGACGCCTTGAAGGAATGCCTATAGAAGTAAGAGTTATGCCCCTTCACTGCTTTTTTGAGAACTCTGAAAATCAAGATTTAAAAGCTTTAGTTCTGAGATATAAATTTTACAGAGATCTAGTTTCAACAGAAAACCGGTGGCTTACCTTAACCATTTTAAATACTGACTCACCAAAGTTTTTAAAAATATTAAGGAAAGTAGCTATTGAAAAAAATTAGGCATGGACTGAATATGGAAATCACTCATAATTATAATTTCTTACTACAATCTTATTGCTGTCACTATGACTTTGGCATAATTCTGAAATAAACATGAATGGCGTGGAAAGCCCAAGAGGCAGTGACACAAAGTAATGGGGAATAATTAGCAGAGGACAATGATATGGGAAACACAGCATGAGCAGTGGAGAGAAGAGAAAGATTACTTAGGTTCTCATAATGAATTGGCTGCAAGGAGATGGAATTCCTTTACAAACTCTGATAGATTTTGCCAAAGAGGAAACTAGGCCCTGTTTTACAGATACCCTAACCTGAAGCCAGGCTACTAAACTAAGTCATATAGATACTACAGATTTGTATGTCACTTCATCATCAAAACACAGCTTCTGTGCTACTTTTCTTGGCTGTAAAATATATGCCAGAGGTTTGGTTGTCAATAAATCTGAAATAATGTTAAGAATACATTATTTTGTTTAAGTCCATTAAGGCTATTGCAAGTAAGTTTTTCAATGCATGAACTTTAGAATTTTTCACAAACAACAGGAAAGATATGGACATGGGCATAGTGAACACTGATATGAGCAAAATAATATTCATTCCACTCCAACAACAATACAAATTTGAAAGAAAATGGTTATCATGAAAGGTGGTGACAACGATATTATGGTAAAAAGAGGGATAGAGTCTATTCTTTTTGTAGTAAAATTTAGAAAGCGCTCATCTAGTAAATATTGATTTCAAAACTGCTCTAAGGTTGGTATAATGGACCAAGGCTAGTATTATTTTTTCTTTGTTTACCGTGCCAACACTGTCTTCCTAGAATTTATTATTATTTTTGAAATGTTTCAGATAAAGTAATTGCAGGAGGAGGGGCTGGAGGATCTGCCTGACACGTCCTCGTCCCTCTCAGCGTGACCGCTCTTTGGCGATGTGCTTCAATGCTAACTTTTAAGGTTAAGTAAACTGGAAGTGAGAACATATTGTACTCTGAATCTTTAAATCAATTTCAACCTAGATTCAGATGACACTAAGTCATTTCATATAGCCTATATTATAGTACACTATACAATATGATCCCTGACTGTCTCCAGCTATCATTTTGTGTGTGTGTGTGTTTGTGTGTGTGTGTGTGTGTGTGCGTGTGCTTGCATGCATTTATGTTTGTTTGCTGTCTGTATCTTCTGCAGGAATGTACCGTCCATAAGAATAGAGGCTTTGTCTCATTTTACTCGTTGATATATCTCTATTACCTAGAACACTGCCTGACAATGAACAGACGACCAATAAATTCCTACTGAATGAATAGACTGTGTTGTTTCAAGAGTCCAAAATGTTTGTAAAGATTTTAAGCACCAACTAAGGTAGAAGAAAATTATCGTGAAAATAGCCAATATGTCATTCCAACTTTCTCAACATTCTTTCTATTCCAAATGCAAAGTTGTGTTCTATCCTTATGAATTACCTATAGAACAAGTTAGAATTCTTCATAGCTGGTTCCATTCAGACTTTGGGCTTAACAGAAGATTTTTTTAAAATAACATTCTTGTTTTGGTTTTGTTTGCAATCATATATAAGTTTATCACAAATTATTCTATGCTAGAGATAAGGGAGCTGAAGTAGAATAATGTCAATATAGAAGCCACGGCCTGTCTTTCCAATATTCAATAGCAAATGTGATTTTCTAATACCATGCATTCACTATGGAAAAAGTGTGTTTTCTTTTTTAATGATAATTTTATCTTAGCAGGAACTCTTTAGGTAAGTTTACAATTGCTTTATTCGGTTTCGATTTTGTAAGTCTCACCAGAACCAAGTGTAGGGAAGTAAACTATTCTCTACACACTGACTATATCAAAACATCTTTCATATTTGTACATAAATGAGACAGCAGTTAAATAAACAGATGAAAGGCATTATCTTGCTCTTGAAAAATACTGATAGAGGGACTTATGTGTTTTGATGTTAGCAAGACAATGGCAAACGGCTCCTGAGCCCATTGAAATGCCCACAAATGAACATAAGGCTATAAAGTTGCCATGGCATTGCTCACTGAGAAAAGTAATCAATAATGTGCAACCTGACAGATCAATTTCTTCCTAATAAATGTTTTTTTGTTAAAATTAATTTTTAACATATGATCTCATCTTTGGAAAAGATTAAGATAGTATGGAAAATAGCAAATAGCTAGAAGAATTTAGCCGCTCGGACCACTTCTTCCTCAGAGAAAAGAGCCTGATTTTTAATCACCTGCTTAGGATGGATAAGCTATATGTGGAGACTCATATTCCTCAATTAGTTTATTTAGTTTAATAAACTAGTTTGAAGATAATCACTTCAAGTAACAAGATACATACAGCTGAGAGAAGTAGAAGACAAGAATTAGTTTCTTTCATCCTGAGCTATAAAGTTAACTACGGATGGGTACAAAATCAGAACTTTCACTGTGAAGCAATTTTAGTGATCCAATTAAACAAACCACTGTGCTACACCATGTTCAGGATTACTGTGCTAACACTTCTCGTATGCCTGATGATTCACTAAAAA
Source organism: Pteropus medius (assembly GCF_902729225.1). Classification (NCBI taxonomy): domain Eukaryota; kingdom Metazoa; phylum Chordata; class Mammalia; order Chiroptera; family Pteropodidae; genus Pteropus; species Pteropus medius. The sequence goes on along the minus strand of NW_024354502.1, from coordinate 13,282,319 downwards.
GAAAATGCTGAGTTAAGCAACTGTGAAGCAGCCAACATTTTCCTATATGATCATAGAATGAACCCCAAACCTAGCTATTACCAATTTACACTGCAGATAACATTGAGCGAGACAGAATCACAAGTATATGAGGGGAAAAAATGGCAGCATGGAGAAGTAATTGAAAAAAAGAAGATTTAGAAAAGAAAATTTTCTCATTAATAAAATGAGAAATATTCAAGAGGGTAATGCATCCATGAAAAAAGAAAGGGAAATTGCAGAAAGAACTTTCAGAAAGTGAAAACTATTGAAGTTAAGAAATATATGTGATTGTGAAAATAAAATTCAGTAGGATTTTTAAAGAAAAAGATCTATAATTATATATTAAAAATACCAAAATTCAAAGAATTTGAGAAAAATAAAGAAGTAAATCCAAATGGCCCAAGACCCTATTGATATCATGAATAAAACTCAGAAATTACCTTTTCCCCATTCAAACCATTTTTTTGTCTGTTCTTCTATATTTTCTAAGTGTTTGCTGATTTTAGGCTTCTGTACCTACAATCTATTGTATACACAGGAATGAGGATGCTCTTTCAGACTAATACATTATTTCCGTTACTCCTGGTTGACCTATTTCAACATAACTTCATTGCACATATTTAGAATCTGTCAAAATCTGACTTTAATTATTGTCATTCATGCTTGGTTCATTTTACACTGAGTTGCTTTCAGTTCCTCAGTCGTACCATGTCCTTTTCTATCTTGTGGTCTTAACATAATGTAGAAATTATGTCTATGTCTCTTCATATGATTGGCTTTTTCATGTGTCTGAATTTTACCTCTTCAGAGGTGTCTTCCCCAAATTCCAATATAAATAGATATTTCCTCATTATTGTTTTTTATGGTGCTCATTTATTTTCAATGGGGATGTAAAATGGTATAGTCACATTGGAAAATTCTTTGGCAGTTTCTTATAAAATTAAAATATGCTTACCTTATAACTCAGCAATTCTACTCCTATACATTTACTTAAGATAAATGAAAACATGTCATCACACAAAAACTTAACACGGAAATATTCATAGCACCTTTATTCAGCATACCCAGAAAGTCAGAAACAATCTAAATGCCTATTAACTGGAGAATGAATGAATAATTTTGGCATATTTGCACAATGGAATGGTAATCAGGAATTAAAAAACAAGTTTGACCTACTGATCTATGCAACAATATGAATGAATCTCCAAAACACAATGGTTAATTTCCACCAGAAAAGAGTTTATGTTCTATGACTCTCTTGATTTGAAATTCAAGAACAGGAAAAGCTAATCTATGGTGATAGAAATCAAAAGAGTAGTTTTATGAAGATTGTTTTTAATGTAAAGTTCAAGAATGACCTTTTGGAAATGTTCTCTATTTTTAGTAGAGTCTTGATTATATTATACTTACAATGAATTATATACTATGCAATACAAATGCATTTGAATAATGTAAGTCCCATGTGTGCAGTTCACTATATTTAAATTTTATTTAATAATGAAAATGACTTTGCCCAGGGCTTGCTCTGCGTGCTCTCTTTGGGCTTCTATTTATATTGATAAAGGCACCTGAGCTCAGCATGATTTTGAATCACAGGACCAGCCACAGGTTTTGCTAGTTTTCCCAATCAATTTTTTTTTCTCTTCTGACATTATTTTATCTTTTACTTTAAATAGATTCTATTTACTATTGATGACATACAAAATAATATTTATAATTGATTAGCAATTAGACTAAATATCTGATATTGCCATTTTAGATTTATTACCATCCCCAGAGAACTCTACTTTGCTCTCTGTCCTTGGAGCCTTAATTTTGTGAAGTGTATCAACTGGCTCCCTAGATCTCTGGTTTCTAATTGAGTTTGGAAAATGAGATACATAAGAAGGAAATTAGAGAGTGAAAAGAGGACAAGGTTAGGCTACTTATCTTCTAGGCTCACTAACTGCTCAGATCCTATATGTTGCCCACATCATTACTGAAAGTCAAAGTCATGTCACCCCTTCCCACACTATTCTCTCCCTAACTTCCAGGAACTGTTTCTTCTTCTACCGTGCAGACCCAGGGATGGTAACAGCTCCTCAACATCAGAAAGCCAAAAGAACTTCATGATCCTGATTGCTTTTGCTTTCTTTTTATTCAATCTTGGTGTGACATTCCTCTATATTATCCTCTATGTTTCCCCCTCAGCTTTAAACACCAGCATCCATTTCGTAATTTTCCTAATTTTGTTCTACTTTATCGTTTTACCACATATATTTCTTCTCTTATTAATATATTATTTAATTGTGCATGTTTTTAAACCATGAATAAATGGTATAATGTTCTACTTGGTATCTTTACCAAGTTATTAAGCTTGAAATGCTTGGAGTAATTATAAAATACATATCATGAAATGCTCTCTTTTCTTCTTGTGTATGATTGATATTCTTTTTCCATGTCAAGTCCTTGGCACTGGATTTCTTTCTCTCAAAGGTCTATGAAAGTTGTTATACTATCTTTTAGATCTTATAATTCTAGTTATTCATTCTCTTGCTCTCTCTCCCCTCCTCTTTCCTTCCCTCTCTCTCTATGTATGCATTTTGGATAAAGAATTTTCTTTCTTTCTTTTCTTCCTTCCTTCCTTCCTTCCTTCCTTCCTTCCTTCCTTCCTTCAGCTATTCCTTCTTCCTTCCTTCCTTCTCCCTCCCTCCTCCCTTCCCTTCTTTCCTTCTTTCTTTCTTTCTTTCTTTCTTTTCTTTCTTTCTTTCTTTCTTTCTTTCTTTCTTTCTTTCTTTCTTTCTTTCTTTCTTTCTTTCTTTCTTTCTTTCTTTCTTTCTTTCTTTCTTTCTTTCTCTTTCTCTCTCTCTCTCTCTTTCTTTCTTTCTTTCTTTCTTTCTTTCTTTCTTTCTTTCTTTCTTTCTTTCTTTCTCTCTCTCTCTCTTTCTTTCTTCTCTCTCTCTCTCTCTCTCTCTCTCTCTCTCTCTCTCTCTCTCCCTCCCTCCTCCCTTCCCACTCCCTCCCTCTTCTTTCTTTCTCTTTTTTCTTTTTCTTTTTCTTTGATACTGATAATATTTAAAATATACCTATGGAGTATAGAAATTTAACCAAGATATGACTGCTGACAGTTTTTTAAATAATCATGCCTAGACTTTCCAAAGCCTTTCTAAGTGAAGATAATATATTTCTTCACTTAGGTGATTTTCCTTATGGTTCTCTTATAGTTATGACTTCCTTTCATGTTACTAAGTAAAATAAAATTTCTTAAATAAGATTCAAAGTCTAATATTCTTTCTTCTCTAGAGTATACTCTGTGACCTTAAATTCATTTTGAATCTCAAATAGAGTGATACAGAGAGATACAAATATACATTACATATTTAATATTACATATAAATATATAGGAATATTTGTTATTATATAGAAATATATACACATTTATACAGAGAGAAAGAGAGAATGATATTTCAGACACAAATATTTATTTTGGCATAGAACAAATAGCTAATTACCTCAAATTTTATTTCCTCATGGCATATATTATTATACTTCAGCATCTATATATCTATGAAAAGATATTTCATTACATACACTCTGTATATGTGTATATCTCTACACACACTTAACGGCTATGGTGTTAGTTGTCACACTGAACACCATGACCTTATGTTCCACTCTAATATTAAAATTAACAGAATTAATTTGGAAAGTTTTAAGTGTCATATGCCATTTTAGACATTCAGATAAAAAACATAAGTTGGATTTGTTATATGAATTGAATATCTCTAAAGGAAGTAACTAAAGTCAAAATATTAGGAAGAGCCTAAAAAAACTCTGTTAGACTCTATAAGGTAAATAACAGAAAAAGTTTATGAGGTTCTTGGTTTTAGAAAGTTTACAGTTTGTTATTGTTGTAGTTATTGTTGTTTGTTCCTTTGGAATTGACTTTTTACCAAAAAATAATTTGGAAACAAATATATAATTTGAAAACTAGTTCAGTTATAAATGCTCTGTTTACAACACATTATTCTCTGTTCCACTGAATCTTATTTGAAAAATTCAAGTAATGTTTGTATGTATATTTGATGTTCTGCTTTGTTTTTAATTCTCATCATTTCAAATAATTTATTCTAAATTCTAATGAGGTTTTTGCAGAGGTTAAAGAATTTAAATATTTTATAATTCCATTAAAATTAGTGATAGTCAAATAATAAAATTTCAGTTGAATCTATTAGCTTAGACATGTGTAAACTATAGTTTACATTATTGCTGTATAAATATCTAGCTGGAAAGTAATTTACACCAAAAAAGACCCTTGAGTAGGTGGCAAAATCATACTATTGGTTTTACTATCATTTAATTTACTGCAAAGTAACTATCTTAATTTATATAACAGACACTTTGTAGGAGACAACTTAAAAAAACTCTTAAGCCCATATATGTATATAAAAAAGTGTATTATTTTATCAGATGAAGCGTTACAATTCCAAAAGGTGGGCATATCTATTAACTCCTAAGATTTAGATAGCAGTGTAAAATATGAATAAAACTAGAATAAAAATAAATAAAATGTAAAAATATAATGTCTATTCCACTTGCCTTTCACAGTAAGAAAGACTTTGTGTTATCAATGTACACTAAAATTAGAAGTAGGGAAAAATATAAAGCATCCTACATAAAAAACTTCTGAATAGATTTCCTAGAAAATACAAAATAAGGATGTCTCACCTAGTTGTGAAATCTTAAACTGTTTCAATGTCCTGCGTGAGATTCTCTTATAAATTCTACTAAGACTGATGTGGATTCTGACACAGACAAGTTTTTTTTGCTATATGCAGAATTGTCAGAAAGTTCCAAATGGTTTAGAGAAGTTGAAAAAAAAGAACATTTATGCCTGATCACGAAATATTTTTAAATTTTGCTTTAAATTTTATTGTCATGACATTATCATGTACACATTGGTATTATAATATTTTAATTATTTTTTATTAAAATTAGTTAATAGAAAAAAATTCAATCAATTGAATAGAAATATCTATTTTTCTTTGAATATTATCTGCCTCTCTTTACTTGTATATTTGCCATTTTCCCCAAAGGGCCTTCTCTGTGCCTTTGGTATGCTATTCTTTATTTCTACCATACATATTCCCCATTTCTTCATGTGCCCAACTCTGATTCATTCCTCAAAGAATGCCTTCTCCCCCCTCATTAGGCAGAGCTCCTCTGTGCTAACACTGACCTTTTCAGACACCTTATAATTTAATGTATATGGCTCTGATACGTTTGAAGACTGAAGCCATTTCAGTGTCTTAATATCGCCAGAAACATAGTGCTTAGCAAAAAGCTGGAGATTGTAAGTTGAACAAAAGTTCGAACAAATAAATTTATTGACAAATCAATGCCATGAATATACAGAAAACTTACTCTCACACACATAAGTCAAAACCCTATTCTAAGTAATCACCAATATAACAGAATGTACTTCCCCAGAGAAATCCCAGTGGGCAATTTCTTGAAAAGCCACTTTTTTTTTTTTTGCAATAATGGCAAATGTCACATACAGTAAAAAGATGGTATGAAATCCTAGAACTTCTGAAACAACCTGAAATACATCTGGAAAACTTCAATTCAATTAGAATTAAAACAAACAAACAAACAAAAACCAAAAAAAACCTCTTCTGGCAGGCTCCTATTTTCTGCCTGAAATGCTGGACAAACTTCATGGGCCCCATTGTCACCCTCACTCTTTATAACAGTATTTGTCATATTGCATCACACATTTGTTCACACAGCCATCTCTAGGATAGTTTATTCTTATATTTCTGTTTACATATTACCTCTAATGATAATAAAAGCTTCTCTTTTGCCAGGTCCTGTGCTAAGCATTACAATCATAATCCCACATTTTTGGGACACCAACATCTATCTACACTTTCAGATGAAACAACAGAGGTCTAAAGAGATTAAGTAAATTATACTATGTCATGCAAATAATAAGGATTGGGACAAAACTTAAAAATTAATTCTGTTCGATACCAATAGCATAAAGTATGTGCATTGTTAAGGGCTGTATAATGTCCCCCACAAAAAGATGTTGAAGTTCTAAACCCCAGTACCTCAGAGTATGATGTTATGTGACCTTACAGAAGTAATCAAGTTGAAATGAGATCTTTAGAGTGGGTTCTCATCAATATGACTGGTGTCCTTATAAAAAAGAGAAATTTGGACATAGGACAGACATGTGCAGAGAAAGGAAATGTAAACACATATACAAGCATGACAACTAGGTGACTGGAGTGGGGCTTCCACAGCCAGGAAAGTCAAGGATTTCTGGCAGATACTAGAAAGCCAGAAGAGACAAGAAAGGATTTTCCCTTAGAGCCATCAGAGGGAACATGGCCATTATGGCACCTTTATTTCAGATTGCTAGCCTCCAGAACTGTGAGGCAAATTTCTGTTTTTCTAAGCCACCCACTTTCTGATACTTTGTTACTGTTAGGAAACAAATGTATACATTTACTTCTTTACAAGAACGTAGACAATAACATTTAAGAAATGTAACTTTGAATTAAAGAGAGGGATACATCAACTATAAATTATAACAGGAATGCTATATTCTCTTAAAGTACTTTCTCTCTCTGAACTTTAAATATTTTGTAGCAATGAATTAGTGTGTGTGTGTGTGTGTGTGTGTGTGTGTGTGTGTATTTCATTTATGTGTACTTTTACTTATTAGTTGTGGGGCCAAATTACTTAATATTCAATCATTAACAGAGCAAAGGGAATAGTAATGTACCTTTACTGAAAATTAATGAGTGCTTCAAAGACGCATGCCTGGAGGTACTGAGAAATATACGCATGGGCAAGGTCCATAAAGTTCATCAGAGAGGCTATTAATAGACAGGGGAAAAATCTCCCAAGAAATAATCTGGGATGCTCTCTCTCTTATGGATGAAAGGTTAATCTTTGTTCTGGCACTAAGAATCAATAGGTGAAGACTGCACACCGTTCTATACAAAGTTTAATCAGATAAATAGGTATGGACAGTCTCTGCACTTAAAATATTCTCCCAAGTGATACTTACAATATTTGAAACCCAATCCTCCCTTAGGTTTCACCTTTGAATCAGCTCACATGATCAGAGCAATTCTGACCTGTAGAGTATTAATTTATTTCTGGACAATTTGGCTTTGTTGAATTGTATTGTATTGTATCAACTTATAATTAGTGATTTTAATCTATTGATTTTTATTAGAGAATGATATGAGCTCTAAAAACCTATTGTTGAGTATTTTGCATGAATGATGTGAAATGCATTGATTTCTTTCTTGCTTTTGTTTATACAGCCTTGTTTTTGATAATCAATAGGAAATAAGTATTAAGAAGAGTCGTACCTGAGACTGACATCTTAATTGTGTATTAATGGTGTTTTATGTGTGTTTATTTCTCCTTCCCTGGGACAACTGTTGGAAAATGACTATCATATTTGTAGAATATATAGAAGATAAATTCATATGAAATTGTGTACTGTGCTTATTTATAATTTAACTTAGAAATTATTATATTCTTTCTATCTTCCTTTCCTATTGATTCACTTGTAAGTGAAATTTTACTTTTATTTTTCTCTAACTTCATGTATACTGTATGACATTTTGACAGATTGAGTACTAGGAGTTTTCATTCAAATATAACCTTAAGCCAACACCCCCGTATCTCAACCTCATGATATACCTATTTGTCTTGAATATACTTTATATTTGTATAAAAATAGACAGGGTAAAGACCCAAGACATTGAAAGATTTGTAGAATTTGTACTGATAAAGTCACAGGGCTACTTATATTTTCAAAAGCAGTGTTGACTTCTACTTCTTGGCAGTTCGAGATACTAGATATTTTGAAGAAACTTGTCACTATGAAGAGCCAAAGGTTGCTAAATAAGATAAAATGAAATGTTTTAAAATAGTTGTGATAAATAAATAAAAAAAAATGAAAAGTGATAGAATATGAAAAGATAAAGGGAAAATTAGAGTGGCAATCATATAATAATTCAGTTATTTTAAGGGCTATATACTTATTGGAAATCTATAGTTTTAGGGTATTACTTGATTTTGAGGCATAATTTATATACAATAACATGCACAAATGTTAAGTGTGCAGTTTGATGAATTTTGAAAGGTTTGTACACCCAAGTTGCCTCCAACTCTATCTATTATGGAACATTTCCTTCATAACAGAAAGTTCCCTTTTGTAATTGTGTATTAACTCCCACACCCATAATTTAATATTTTTCTGTTTTAGCACTTCATGTAAAACAGATCATATAGTATTACTCTGTTGGGTTGGTTTCTTTGTCTCAGCTTAATGGTTTGAGATTCATCATATTGCTGCACTTATAGATAATTCATTCCTTGTATTTCTGAATAGAATATCACGATATGAATATATTTTTGTTTACTGTTGATAAACATTTGGTTTTCTTCAAGATCCTGATTATAAACAGTAAGATGTTATAAAATATTATTGCAGAAATATTTTGAAGACAACTTTATTTCTTTTTAATTTACCCATTTAGTACGTGTAATTTCCTTGCTGTAGAATTGCACAGTCATAGGGTAAGTATATATTTAACTTAATAAAAAAGTCATTAACTGTGTCCCAAAGTGGTTGTATAATTTTACAGTACACATGACAATATGTGTAAGGGCTCCAGTTTCTCCATATCCTGAACTCCACTTGGTCATGTCAGACTTTTCAATTTAAGTCATTGAAATGTGTGTGAAATGATAGTTTTAATAGACATTTCCATAATTACTAATGGCATTTCATATGCATATTGGCCATTTATTTATCTTATAAAGATTATTGTCTTTTTGAGATTTTTTTAAATTATCATTTTAGAAATTATTATTATCTGGATTAAAACCCTTTGCCAGATATATATTTCTAGAATTTATCCGTCTTTTAATAACATGTTCATTTTCTTAAATGTGTCTTTTGAGGAGTGCATGGTTTTAATTTTAATGAAAGAATTTGTTAATGTTTAAAACCTGTGATTCATAGTTTTGGGGACTTGTTACAGAAAGAGTTCCTTGATCAAATGTTATATAAAAAGTTATCCTAAGTTTTCTTCTAGAGGTTTCATAGGTTTCATTTTTAGGTATAGGGCCATCATCTATCTCAGAACAGTTTCATTGTACGGGGTGAAGTATGGTTCCAGTTCACTATTTCGTGGACTTAATCAGTTTTTCCATCACTACTGAAAGTATTTTCACTTTCCCTTTGATTTGCTTCAGTGGCATGCCAAAAAAAAAAAAATAAAATAAAAATAAAAGAAATTTTTAAGTGTATATGTTTTTAGATGTTCTATTCTGTTGCATTTTCAAAAATCCTTAAGCCAATATACTGTTTGGATAAATACAGCTTTACTGTAAACCTTGAAACAAGTAATTTATTCCTCTACTTTTTCCTCATTTTTCAAAATGGGTTCAGCAGTCCTAAGATAGTTGTATTTCCATTACATTTGAGGATCAACTTATCAAAATATAAGAAAAAAGCCAACAAGAATATCGATAAGGATATGTATTGATTAGGAGATATATATGCATATATATGTACATACATATATCTAAATATATGTACACATCCTAATTAATATCTTTGTTGGCTTTTTAAATATGTATAACATATATGTACATAATACACAATCGATATTTATAATATATGTATATATTTCATATATTCATTTATATATTTCATATGTATTTATGAGAGCATGTAAATAGACAACATACAAAGACACATACACCACATTTTAGAAAATTATTTATAATTATATAACTGAAGAAAATGTGGTACTGGTATATGAATAAGTTAAATGGACCAATGGAATAAAATAGCCCAGAACATACCAATATCAATATGAAAATTTCATGCATGATATAAGGCAGAGATAGGATTGGTTCTTATTGGAAAGTTGATCAGCTTTCCAAAGTTAATACCTGGTGTGGAATGATAGATAATCCATATGAAACAATAGAACTGGATTGTTAACACAATTTATAAAACTCATCTATGAGCATTCAATGTATAAATAAATTCCATGTAGCTTAAAAGATAATAATTTAAAATAATATAAGAATATATAGGAGAATACATGGTTTTTATATAACATTTTTAAATGTATAAAAATCAGTATCTTATCATTATTATAAAAATTGCCTTGTTTTTATTACCTTACTTTTTTTTCTATTATGATTTCTATTATGATTTCAGATAGGATTAAAAAAAAATCTCAATTATATCCTTTGTGATGAGAGAGAGCGCATGAAAGAGACAGAGACAGAGAGACAGAGAGAAAGAGAGATAGGGGAGAGAATGAGGGAGAGACAGAAAGGAAGGAAGGAAGGAAGGAAGGAAGGAAGGAAGGAAGGAAGGAAGGAAGGAAGCAAGGTGAAGGAGGAGCTGGAGGAAGAGAAGAATAATTAAAAATGCACCATTCAGGGTGTACTTAAGTTTGAAGAGTGGTGATAGGAATAGAATCAAAGGGGGAGAGGTTATGCAAAATTCATGAGAGTTTTAATTAAATTCTGATACTTTAATTTTTTTAAATGTCAGTTTTTTAATTGTAATTATTTTAAATTACTCCTCATTTAGAATTAATTATATGAAATAGTAACAATGTTGCAGGCAACATAAGTAGTCCTCCTAGTTTTCATGCTATCCTTTCAAAATTAGACATTTGTTCAAGTCCCTTGGTCATTTTATCCAGAAATATAGAATGTATATTCTCTTCACTTAGACTGTTTCTACATATATAGAAACGAAGAGTAGAAAACTTTCACGAGTGTAATAGGCATGGAAAATAAATCCTTATTAGAGCCCAAACCCCAGCTTTTGAAAACTTTCCAATTTATTCATTATAAACTTTTAAAAACAAATAAAAAATTGGATCCTTCTTAAGTTATACAGATTTCAGAATTATAATATTCATAAACTGTTTTGTTTTTATTCAGAACAGCCCAAAAGAAAATGTATCACCTATACAGAAACTTTAAGAGTAAAGATATTATTTTGTGTAGTAAATTTAAATTTATTAGTCCACAGATATAACAAAATATATTGAATTTTGAGACAACTACATTATTTAATGCTTAGCAAACATTGTATCAAAGCAGTAAAACAGGCTTTTATTTATAACTGGGATAATATTTGCAATAAAAATACAAGATAGTTAAAATCCTGAAAAGTCTCAGATGGCATACTGCAATAATTAGTAAATGCTATATAATAATATTAATAATTGCTATATTAAGTATCATCATTTAGTTAAAAATAATTTTACATAAGCCAATTCATAGGGAAATGCTACAAAGCATTTACACACATAATTGCATGCATGATTTCTATGACCAGAGCAGTGAATGGCTACTGACAAAAGAGAGCACAGTATTTCTGAGGATTGTGAATAAAATATATGTCTCTTACTATGTCAGGTTCAAAAAACAATAGTTGAATGCTCAATAGGCTCTAATACTGCTGTGTAATTGAGAATAATCATCTGAGCCTTACACTATGGGTTAAATAATTAGGGAAAAAAAGGAACAGTTACAAAACTTAACATGTTATATTTTAATAATGCTGAGTATATTTTATTTGAATTCATTCAATTCTAATCATCATCCAGAGAATGTTATTTTAAAATTGCTTTCATATGCATAATTTAATGTTTAAATAATTGGATTTTTGACATCAGTGCAATTTTTTTGTTTTGTTTATCTGGAATTTTCTAATGACTCAAACAATAGAAGAAGATTATATATGTGTGTGTGTGTGTATGTGTGTGTGTATATGTGTATATAATGTTTATATTTCAATATGGATCACTAATTTCTTTTAAGGATAAAGTAATCTTTGCTCAGAATCAAAATTTTCTGGTACATGGAGAAAGTCTACTTAAGAATAAAAATAGCATGGATCAATAAGAGAAAGAGAGAGAAAGCTGTTGACATTTGAATTTATAAATCCAGCTATGCACAGAGCTAGCTTCTTTGCTTGTACTTGCCACTTACAAAAATTAGCATCTTCCTTTGAGATATTTTGGATTGAGGTCTGTCACTTGTGATTAATATATTGCTGATCAACACAAATATCAGAGTTGTCTATCATTTACAGATCAAGAAATTATGAGACTCAGAATAATTACATAACCAAATCAGACATGTTAATGAAATCAAACTATTGTATTTAGATAGTAGATTTCATAGCATTTCTCATCTTTTATTGTTTTTCTAAGTTTTCATGGTGCTGCACATGCCAATTTTTTAAAATATAGAAATCTTTATCTGACACATTTAACAGTCATCTTCTTATACGTTAAAGTGCCTCAGCTCTTATACCATAAAATCCTGTAGAAGTAAAAGTTAATATAACAAGTTTATTATTTTTTCCTATTTGCATAGAGCAGGAGCTTGTATATTTTTCTTGTGGGTTTTGTAATTTTCTGATAAGCAACATATATTCAAGATAATACCTCATAAAATCTTTAATCAGGGAAGTTAAAGATTTGAAAAATTAAAATATCTAGTTCACCTTCTCGTCAGAAAAAAATTACATTTAGGTTCTAATATAGCAGGTGGATTAACTTATATGACCGCTAATCAAATGCTACATTTTTGTCTATTAAGTGTTCACCTTAATAGCATCACTCATGAGAACCATAAAATTTGATATTATAAGAGCATGTTATGAAAAAAAACAAAATTATGATCTGTTCTTAATCATAAACACATATGCTAAATCACACAGACTTCCATATGCCAGAAACAGATCCACATTTAAAGTCATGCCAGAAAGTTTTTCATTGACTTTCCTTATTACAGTGAAATACTCATAATATTGTATCTCTTTTATACTTTCATGAAATATATAAATTGTTCATCAAAAGAGAAATAAAGGTGAGCTTGGTTAACTTCTGGAAGAATTTCTGTGTCTTTAACTTAATATTGAGAAATATGCAAGTACGAAGGTTGATTAGAAGGAATCACAGGAATATCTGTATACATAGTTTTTGAATGCTCCCAGATAAATTGTCCCTATCAACAATATTTGTTTTCCATTCCTACCAAAAAGCCATATCTTTATCGATGCCTGTAATAGGATGGGAAATAACTACATTACATTATTAAAGTTGATTTCAATTTATTAAAAATATTACATCTCTATAACTTTATTTTTCCAGACAAAAGTTTAGATTTATTTTTTTCTTCTCTTATCACATTAACTTTTATTAAATTTATTGGAGCAACATTGGTTAATAAAATTATATAGGTTTCAGGTGTACAATTCAATAATACGTATTCTGTACATTGCATTGTGTGTTCACCACCCAAATCAAATTTTTTGTGACCACATATTTGAGCTATTTTCTCTGAAAGATAACATTTGTTAATATGGGAAAATGTATGTACTAGAATTTGTGTATTTAATATATCATATTAAATATTTTATTAAATGAACATAGTAATCAAGTGTTCATATTTTGTTACTGTTATTTTCTTATATCATCATAAATATAAGAAATATATTTTAAATATATTCTTATATATATATTCTTGAGTATTATTCATTCTTAGATGATATTCTTATAATTACAGACTCTTCTCTGCTCCTGGAATATGCCTTAAAATGCTGATATGAAAATAAATAAAATCTAATCAGCCTAAACTAAATACTTAAAAGAGAAAGTTAATTCATGGAATTAATCCAATGTCTCTCATTTTCTTATTTTTTTTCTTCCTAACCCTGTATTACAATAGCCCATAAGAACATGTGTTACAGTTGAGAATAAGCTAAGAGGATAAGAAAGGAGAAAAAAATCTGAGCAGGTGAAACCATACTGGTTTTTGTGACTGCTGAGAGAGTAAGATGAGAGATTACCATATGTTGATGATCCATAAGGAGATAAAGAGAACAAGAGTGAAAGGAAAAGAGGGTACAGAAAAGGACAGGAGAGAACAATATAGACAGTACAGGCAATTTTGAACCACAATTCTATTCATGCAACTTGTAAGCACTTAAATGTGCTGAGTGAAATTCTAGAGTTTAAAAATATGTATTTTTCATATAAATTATTAGTTCAATAAATATTTTTGAAGTATCTGCTATGTTTACAACACTTTTGGCACTGGGACTATATTGGTGATCAAAAAAGACAAAAATCATTGTCTTTATGGAGCTTATTTTTATAGCTAAGACAGAAAAAGGCTAAATAAATGATATAGTTGCTGTGACTAGCACATATAGAAGAATCAATAAAGTGATGAAAGCTAATGGAAATGTGTGTGCGTGTGTGTGTGGTGTGTGTGTGTGTGTGTGTGTGTGTGTGCTGAGCACACTTGGAGGATGATATGCAAACAACAACCTGAAGAATATAAGGGAAATTAAACACGATGGAATTTGGGTAAAGGAAATACTTGTCATATGGGCCAGCAAGTAAAAGGCTCTGAGGTGAGACCATGCTTAAATTAAATTAGATATGATCTTGTAGAAGCTTATCTGTTATAAGAATTTCCGCTTTTATTCTGAATGAGATGAGTGGCCATTGAGAAGTTCAGATCATAAGACTGGCATAATATATATTTTTTTCATTTAACAGGATTACTCTGCCTACCGTTTGAGAATAAAAGAGTAAAAAAGGGCTAGAAGAAAGAAAGCTAACTGGAGACAATTGGGAGAAAATTAAGGTATAAGATATTGTTGCTTTGGTCTGGAGATGAAGTGATGGAGGTGGTGAGAGATGGACATACAGAAAAGAGGGGATTTGCTGACAAACTGAATATGTCAATAGAAAGAGAGAAGTCAAGGCTCAACACAGTGACTTTTTGCAAACTAAACTTCAGTCAATAATGTACAAGGGTTCCTGTTGACAGGAATGTAAAATGGCGTAGCAGCTATAAAAAACAGTATGTAGATTTCTCAAAAAATTCAACAAAGAACTACCAAATGATCCAGCAATGTCACTTCTGGGTGTATATCTAAAAGAATTAATTAAAATCAGGATCTGGAAAATATATTTGCACTCCCATGTTCATTGTGGCACTATTCATAGTAGCCAAGATATGGAAATAACCCAAGTATTCACTGACAGATGAATGGATAAAGAAAATGTGGTATTTGCATACAATGGCATATTATTCAGCCTTAAAAAAAAAAAAAGGAAATCATGTCATTTGCAGCCACATGGATCAACCTGGAAGACATGCTAAGTAAAATAAGCTAGTCACAGAGGACAAATAGTGCATGATCCACTTAAGTGAGGTACCCAAAGTAGTCAAACTCATAGAAACAGAGAATATAATAGTAGTTGCCAAGGACTGGAAAAGTAAGGAAATTGGGGAGTTGTTATTCAAAAGGTATAAAGTTTCACTGATGCCAGATGCATAAGTTTTAGACATCTGCTATACAACACAGCACATATAGTTAACAATGATGTATTATGTGCTTCAAAATGTGTTAAGGGTAGATCTCACATTAAATGTTCTTACACACAAAAACAAACAAAACAAAACAAAACAAAACACCAACTCTGGGAGCCGTTGGATATGCTTATTACCTTAATCATGGTAATAGGCAGGTATCCTTGGTATATACATAGGACCAAACTCATCAAACCAAACACATTAAATGTATTCAATTATATGTCAATAAGGCTGTTAAAAATAACTCAACCAGTGAAGTAGAATTTACAATTGCTAGGAAAAATAAAAAGTATGTTACTGTACTAATTGCTCATTGACTTTTCATTTGTCTTATGTGTGCCTACAAAAGGCTGTGCTCAATTAGGCTACCTTAAAGCCTTCATGAATAAACAAAAAAATTCTTGAAAGCAAGCTCGAGGTCTCTCATGGATTGACAAATCATTTCTCTGGACACTAAAAGAGTATGCTGTTCCAAGCATAGTTCCTATGACTGTGAGCAGACTCTTGACAGCATAAATCCACATTTGTTTGAGTCTCAGACTGTGGACATGGAAAAGGGAAAAGGGAGAAGTTGGCATTATCTGTACCTCAAAACACTTATCAGTGACTTCCGTCCATTGGGAAGGGACCAGAAGTCTTTGTTCAATCTAATGAGAAATTATGCAGTTAAAGAGCCAGCAGAAAAAAGAATGGTACACATTTGAAATTCCTTCTAAGGTTTGATGCCTGCTGCTCACTACCTCTTCTGTTCACTGTGGTTCACTGTTCAGGGTCTGGGTACTGGCTTTATGTTGGTCTGTTCTCAGGTTCTGATCAGTATTATGGATTTTGCTGCCATCATACCAGACTTGACATTTTTCTCTCACTATTGTGCCTTAGTTTTTTTTTTTTTTTTTTGAAGATTTTAGCCCTTATTTCCTGTGCCTGTTTCCTAAATAGATACTTATTCTTTAAAACGTTCAGAGAGCTGCCTTCTCTCTGAGAGGAAGCCACAGTTACAAGTCGTATGTACTCTTCTAGGTTCTTATCTAAAAGCATTAGGATTTAGGGATTTGTTAAATGTTTCCTTTTAAATCACTAGTTCACATTGTTTAGCAAAAAAGTTTATATGTTAGTTAATTTTCTATCTAGGAAATTGTTCCTTCTTTCACTCTCCTGCCCTTATTTGCAGATGTTTTCCAAATTTCTATTTTTTTTTTTTTTTGCATATATTTTTTCTTTTCTCTCAGGAAATTTAATCTGCTCTGAAAGCCTTTCTTGTCACCCATCTCCACATCTAGATTTTGGGCTCTCACATATGCTAATACAATATCTACCTTGACACCGAAGCAATTACCATCGTGTATTTTAATTACCTGTTTATTTATCTATATTCTCTATTTTATGGTAAAATTGCTAAGAACAGACAAGGTCTCTATTTCAGTCTTATACTTGTGTAAAAGTGGAAATTTTCCAGTTTCAGGGAGGTGATATCTCCAGGCACCAGCCCCCAGGGAGAAGCGCAACATTCCAAGGTGCAGATGATAAAACTGTCTACTAGGCCCTGTTTGTTCTGAGAGTTCCCCGGAAGCGCAACATTTATCTTTGTACAAAATGTTAATGGCTAACTTCTGCTTCTTGTAATCTGCTTATTCAAGGATGTAGTAGGAGGCTTTATAAGCTGCCTCCTCTGGAAGCTCGGGGCTGATCTCTTCTAACCTTGCGTGGTAGAGAGTCAGTCGCTGGCCGGCTAACGAAGGCTCATAATTAATCTCAGTTGGCTCCGTGGGTCTCAGAATCATTCGCGCCATAACACTTGCAACACCGGGTTTTGGTCAGGAAGCAGATACAGGATAGAACGATAGGTTTAAGGCCAGAGCCTTTATTAGGGTTTATGCAGGAAAGGTGAGACAGGGCAGGGCAAACAATTTAGGACTGGTATTTTTGAATAATTTCCCCAGGCTCTATGCTGTAGGGGTGGTCCCTAGTTGCATATTATCTGGCCCTGGGCAGGTAATTAAGGCAGAAGACTATTGCCTACTGGGGTGCACAGGCCAAAGAGAGGAGGTTTAACTCTGTATTGGTTAGTTTGCATATCAAGATATGTTTCAGGAGTCTTTTGCTATGTCTACATATTGGCCAACTGGCTAGCCGAGGGAGGGGCAGTCTCTCCTTTGACTGAAAGGTATTTTTTTAAGATGTCAAAACATCATAATACACAGGGAAAAAAAAATAAATAAAAAAAAACATAACACACATGGTCACACCATTCATAGTTGTAACACAAACGATCTGTTTTTACATGTCTCAACAGATATATGTTGGCAGTACATACAGCAGGGCTGCTTGTGTTCCTGGAGTAAGGAACTCCCTTTTCAAATTCTGGATAATTGAGGTAAAATAAGAGCTATTAAGGGTCCTTCAGAAGAAATAGATTCCACTTAGGGAAAGACTTCTTAAAATGGGACACGGTCCTGAGTTGGTTCAGCTTGGGGGTGTTGACTGGGGATGGACAGATACAGTGCCCTGACTGTAGCCATTCCATGTAAACTCCAGCATTCCAATGTAACCACAAAAAGACAACTTTGCTGTAATTTAGTGCACTAACCGAAAAGTTCAGTAAGTTGTTGAATTAAATTTCTATGTGGAACATCAAAAAAATAATGAATCAATTAGCAATTTCTGCCAAAAAATAAAAAGAAAAGAGTTACTTTATTTTAGAATATTGCTTACAGAATAAACACTGTATTCTCTAGTTGGTCTACACTATCCAACACAACCATTCTGAATTATTTTCTTCTTACTATTATTTTTCTGAATTCATTGTCATACAGAGTAGCTATATATTTTTGTGATCCTCTATTTAATATGTCTTTATCACTAGAATATAGAGTTCATAGAGCCATAATCTCCTATTTCCTTTCCACTGTGTAGTTCCATGCCTAGTGTATGTCTATATTATCTATGTATCTATGTATCTATGTATCTATCATCTATCTATCTATCATCATCATCATCATCATCATCATCATCATCATCTATAATAGACTTTCTGATCTTTCACTGTTAAACTTTAGTATGTCATATCTGATAAGCTTGGAGCACACTGGCAAACATAGAATTGTTATGAGATAAATATTGACTTTGTTCTTCTTCTCATTCTTTTTTATGCCCATAGTACAAATAAAAATGTTCTTAACTAATGCTATCCCTGCAGTTTGTTTAATATGTTGGCTTTAAACTTGATCATATCAAATCGAAAGTGATGATTTAAGCCATGTCATCTTAGCATCTAGATATTTCCTATTGATTTCAAAGGTATTGCTGTTACTGTTATAGCTAAAATGCTACCAGATTGGCAATGTTCCTTGCAATTATTTTAAACTTCTTACTAACAAAATTTTGTCTGCTAATGAACCAAAACTAAAAGAAAAATGTTTAAAGCCCTCATCAGATTTATGTCTCATGCATGTTATTTAATATTTTCTGGCTCTTAAAATGTTTCAAAATTCACCTTAGGCTTAAATTTTACCATAAAAAATTTAGACTGTATAAAATAACTCAACAACGTTTTAGGAAGTATTTATGAAAAAAATCCCATTGGTTCATGAAACATGGAACTCAGACTTCAAATATAGAAAAATAATACATAATCATTACAAAAATTTCTCGTGTTAGTGAATACATCCAATTTACATGCCACTGCTATTTCCCTCATTTCTTTTTCTTATAGTTACTGATATATTTAATTTGTGATTTACACTTCTCTTCTTTCTGAACATTTTTACTAAATGACTTCTAATTAGTGGTTTGTGATAACATTATTGAAATTCATCTCTGTTTTTAATGATGCCAAAATAGAGATTTTTCAGAATTGAGTTTACCTATATCTACTTGCATGCCACATTCCAGGTTATTTGTTCCACTGCTAAAGCTTAACTTGAGAGAGATTTATTTTAATAGAGTGAATAAAAATGTGTTCTATACTCTTTTACTGCTTCACTTTTTACAGACCCTAACTCAAGGTTACTCAAATTGCTGTGCTTACATACTATTTTACAATCTCTGTCTATATAGAAGCATGAGCACAATTTCTTCTGAATATAATTTTAGGAATGGCAATAAAAAATTGAGAAGACTATCAAATATAACAATGCTGTCTTTATCAGCCTTTAGTACATATTATAGCTCAATAAAATTTTGATGATCTTGGAAAATGTAAGAAATATGTTTGGTTTATTAAGAATGTCAGAGTGGTAGAGTTTCTATGAGTTGTGGAAATCTCAGTGGATTTTTCATCTCTTCTATTCTCTTATAACATAAAAATCGTTGTATATCATACTAATACTAAGCCATCTAATTCTTGTATCACTAATTAGTTTACTTCCTATTTTACTGACTTTTTCAACCTCAAGAGTCTGAAATATATATATTGTCAGAGTTCTGATATTTTTTACATATGCATAAGGGAAAGAAATATTTATTCCCCTCATGAAAACCAAGTAACTTGAATAGCATTTTTAAAGACTTGTGAAAATATAACCAACATTTCTTGTTTCTTGTTTCTCCAAGGGGACATACAGTCATGCTTTAAAACTACCACATTATGTGACAACTTTATGAACAATTACTGAAAAGAAAACATTACTTACATTACTTTCACATGGAATTCACTGACAACTTCTGAATCTTGCAAAATTTTTGAGAGAATTTTATTTCACAAGGAAATCACAACCTTTTGCCTACATAAATTCAATCTCCAATGCTTTCTTCAGATTTCTAAACTTGTCTCATCAGGAAGCTGCCTTTGAAAGGTCTGTAGTTTGGGCTGTGAAAGACAATAGTAAGGGGGAAAAGGACCCACAATTAATGTTAGGGGCATGGAAAACTATGAGGAAAGGAATTAGTTTAATAGAATTGAATGTTGAGATGTCATATATGCTAATAAGGTATTTATTCAATTACCAGGGCAAGGAGACTTTGTAAGCCTTTCCATGTGGAAGATAGGGACAATCGACTGATATGAGTTTCATTCTTTATGTTCTG
This sequence comes from Pteropus medius, assembly GCF_902729225.1. Classification (NCBI taxonomy): domain Eukaryota; kingdom Metazoa; phylum Chordata; class Mammalia; order Chiroptera; family Pteropodidae; genus Pteropus; species Pteropus medius. Next base: position 13,261,817 of record NW_024354502.1, on the reverse strand, counting down.
AATATAAGAGTTAAATGTAATTTTTTTTCTTTCAATTCCACATTATGTAATAGATCTGTGGTGGGGGATGAAGACAGGAGAATAACTTTTCTTTCAGTTAACAAGACATCAATCAGACCACATGGAATCATGACTAGACTTGATGGAAAAAACTTTGCATCAGCCCAGAGTTCCTTTACTGTCAGCCAGATGCCATAACTGATAGCACTGTTGATTTTCTTCCTTGGAAAGGAACTGCATATTCCTTCTGTGGGAAGGAACGTCCAACGAGTACACTCAAATGGGTGATGGCAGTGGTCACCACGGCAGTGACTACTGCTTATACCTCACTGTCTACATTCCTACCTCCACTCTAGATCATGGCTCCTCAACTGAAAACTGCATCCCCTAACTTCCCTTGCTGCTTGTTTTAGCCATGTGGCTTAGCTCAAGCCAAAGGATGTCAGCAGAAGTGATGCGAGCAAACTTCTGGACCATTTCCTGAATGGTTCTCTCATGAATGGAGCATCCTTGGAATCTACATGTTAAGGATGGCATAAACATCGCATCTGTTGGATGTTTGTTTTTAATTATTATGTGTCAGATAAATAAATATCTGCCGTTGCTAAGCCACTGCTTGTTCGGGTCTCTTTCTTCTAACACCTTAGCCTCCACAGCCCCAGTAATACAATTTGACACACACTAAGATTTTAATATACCATTGTGTTCAAATAGTTAATATTTTATTTAGGACTTTTTATAAATTTTTAAACTAAAACTCGTCTATACTTTTCTCATTATTCTTTTTCTGTTTCCAGAATTACCATTTGCTTAGTTTAGTAATGTGCATGTATAAATTTTACTTAAAAAGAAGAAGAAAAGTTGGTCATTTTCTATATGACTACAATGCATGATTTCTTCACATATGCACTAAGGCTCAGAATGCTTTGTTTTTCCCCTTCTGAAAATGATACACAATATTTTGAAACCATATATATTTCAAGTTAACACATCTTATAAATGTATATTCCTAATAAACTTAACACAAGAGGATCAGAATGTGCAGACTTTCTGGAATAGTGTGACAGCTTCAGTGCTAGCCAAGAATTTTATCTGAAATACTAGGGAGAGTTATTTTGCTCCCTTTGTGAATCTGGAGGTATTAAAATTGGACCATTTAAAATACACAATCAGAATTACATCCAAACATCCAGAATTCAGTTTGCATTTATGAGTTTGCATGGATTATTAATGCTCTTGAGCCCTATCCTTTAATAGCAATTTACTTGCTACTAATTACAAAGAATACACTAAGGCAACTATCAGATCAAATAATGCTATGCTTATTTTAAGACGTACTTAATAACTTGATGAATCCATGAATCGCTGATACATGACAGCTGCCATTTCACTTTTTCACAGACATTACTAGGTTGGGGAAAACAAAGAATACCAAATTGGCAAAGCATCTTCATTATATTAAATAATATTATTGGTTCCATTCTGGAGACATAATTTTTATCTGCAATATTTGATTATTCAAAGAGAAGTTAGAAACTTACTTGTTAGAGCTGCATCTATACTCTACTAGGAAAACATTTTAAACCTAGTTAGTAATTGTTGCAGGAAGTAAAATTTGTTCATCATGTTGTGTAATAAGAATGTTGAAAAACATCATTGTTGAATAATTCATATAGTTTTCCTACAAATGGGCTAGCCCAGATAAAAGTCTAGCCTACATCAAATCACACTCAAAAAAAACAAAAGCAAAAACAAAAAGCTATGCTTTGTCTCTAGAGCATCAAATATATTCATAGTATTGCAATTATTTTATAAGTAAGACTAAATTAATAAATAATATATCTTCTAAAACAAAGGGAATTTGTGGCTTAGATGTATCATATGCTCTACTTTCCGTGAGAATTGCCGAAAAGGAGAGACATTTATATGTAAGCTTAATAATTGAATACTTATGCATGATAAATTTAAGTTACAAGAATATCCATTTAACTTCTGTTTAGAAATTCCTACCCACATAGGCTCTGTTTCAAGACATGAGTAAATTTAACAATTAAAAATAGGATAATGGCATAAAAAGCCTTATATCCAATAGTGAATAATGGAACCCATTAAGTAAAGCCATCTTGCTTTAGTGCTACTGTATAAATGCTGTTTGTCCCTATGCATACATATCTATGATAAAGTTTAATTTATAAATTAGGCACAGTAAGAAATTAACAATAATTAATAATAAAATAGAACAATTATAACAATATATACTGTAAAAAAATTATGTGAATATGGCATTATTAAGTAAAATACAAGTTACTTGAACATAAGCACTTCGATACCAGGACAGTCACTCTGATAACCCAGATGACGACTAAGTGATGAAAGGGTGGGTAGCATATACTATATGGATACACTGAACAAAAAAATGATTCTCGTCCTGGACGGTACAAAGTGGATGGTGTAAGATTTCATCACACTACTCAGAAAAGCGTGCAGTTTAAAATTTATGAATTATTTATAAAATTTCCCATTTAATATTTTTGGACCATGACTGACTGCAGGTAGCTCAAACCATGAGTAACTACAACCTTGGAAAGTGAAACCATGAATAAGGGGGGACTACTGTACACAGAGCCTTTCTGCTATGAGCAAGACGATAACAATTTTCTGAATAACTATTACTGTTAACAATGATTTTCAAAGTGTAATCCATGTAATCCATTCACTAGAGCTACAAAGTGCTACAAAGTGTGTGCATCGTATTAGGTATTACATTATTTGTATACTTTGAAATAAATAAATCTTTATTTTAATGCATATAATAGAAGTCAGTGATTACTTGAGGGTATATGAATACAAGATGGTTAAAGAATACAGAAAGCTTATTCTTGAAAAGCAAACACTGCCATAAATGTGTTTGTATGAAGCTCCATATATTAAAAAATACATTCTCAGACCTATCCCAATTTGAGCCTAAAAAACAAAAATCTATCTATGGTTCATAACAATCATTCTCATTTGCAAACAGAGTTATAAAGATTTTTAAAAAAGTCTCCATTTTCAAGACCTTATAAAAAACATGCAAAATGTATATTAAGTTTATTGTATTTCCAAATATGATGGTGTCATTATTCGTTTATCACACTGTTCTTTTAGAAAAGAGAAAACTATGGCTGAAATCATCAAATAACTTGCTATTGTCATATACTGTATGGAAAACCAAAACAAACAAACAAACTAACAAACAAACAAACAGATGAATTCTGTTCTTCAAACCACCAATCCAGGATTATGTTCATCTTCACTACATACACTTTCAAGGTAAATGCTATGCCTGATGTTACATCTATAATTACGTTTGCCATAGAAATTATTAAGGATTTGTGCCCTAGCTCTGGAATCATCCTTTTCCTTTAAGGAGCCTAGGTTTTTTCTAGAGAATAAAGTTCATAACTAAGACCTAGGACTTAGGCATACTCATTGTGATTGGGGCATCCCTACTTATAGGTCCTCTCACAGGACAGAGTTAAGATATTTCTAGATCTACACATATGTCAATATCTATATATCAATAATATATAGTTATTCCTCAGTATCTGTGGGGTATTGGTTCTACAAGCCCCCTGCAGATACCAAAATCAGAGGATGCTCAAGTCCCATATATAAAATATGTGTAGTATTTGTATGTAAGTTATGCACATCCTTCTGTATACTTTTAATCATCTCTAGATTATTTATAATACCTAATACAATGCAAATGATAGTAAATAGTTGTTATATCAAATTGTTTAGGTTATGAAGACAAGAAAAAAGTTTGTACTTGTTCAAGTACAGATGCAATCATAGTAGGCCTAACTACATAGCACATATCAGCAAAAATGTAACATTTAAAAATATATATATTTTCAATCCATGGTTGGTTGAATCCACAGATGCAGAACCTGCAGCTGCAGATTGCCAACTGTACATACATATATACATATATTGGTATTTCTGTCTATCTATCTACCTATCTATCTATCTATTATCTATCTAATTTTATTTTGAGAAAATTTTTTTGGAGAAAATTTTCTTTTAATTTTTTATTTAGAGCTAACAGAGTGGTTAGAAATTTATACAATTTATGAAGCGATCCCCTGATTAGTCTAGTAACCAACTGGCACTATAAATAGTCGTTACAATATTATTGACTGCATTTCCTATGTTGTACTTCACATCTCCATGACTATTTTGTAACTATCAATCTGTAAATCTTAATCTCTTCGCTTTTTTCACCCAGCCTCCAAATCCCCCATCTAGCTAATTTATCTATTGCCCCAGTTCACACTGACACTTCCAATTCCAGTCAAATACCACAGGGTTGATGTTATTCTTTTTCTTTATTTTTATCTTTATCTGACAATGAGAAATCTGGTTCTCATTATTTACAAAATACTTGTTCAATCCTGCAATGTACATAAAATAGATGTACAATTGCTAACCCATACCCTTGTGAAAAACAAACTACCGACCAGAGCAACACATGTGCTTATAGTTCTTACTTTTATTGTTATAGAATATAGATGAATTACTGTTTTTCCAAGTTACCTAGGATAGTTTTTTTCTGTAGTCTCTCCTTCTCTCTCTAGATCGCAATATTCATTTGTAATACAATTAAGTTTATTTATTTCTTTTTCCATTTGGACTCCCTTCCCAACTTACTGAATTTAATTATTCATTCTTTGAAACACTGACCGTTTAAGGTTTTTTTTTTTTTTAAATATCTATGGGTCTTATCATTTTTTCCAGAAATAAAAGAAAATTCTAAAATTTATAAGAAACCACAAAAGAGAAACTTATTTCTTATTGTTATGGAGGCTGCAAGTTCAAGATCAGGGTACCAGTTGGTCAGAATCTAGGGAGAGCTTTCTTCCAGGTTGCAGACTTCCAACTTCTCATTGTATCTTCACATGGCAGAGAATGGAGAGGGTGAGCAAGCTTTCCAGTGATTCTCATAAGGGCACTAATCTCCTTCATGAAGGCTCTATCCTCATTACTTCACGTAATCCTAATTACCTCTTAAAGGCCTTACCTCTTAATACTATCATATCAGCAGGGATGGGAAGGCAGGGTTTAACATGAGTTTGAGAAAATTCTAAAGATTCAGTCCATAACATTCTGCCTCTGGCCCCCTATAATTCATGGCCTTCTTATATGCAAAATTCATTAATTATATTCCTGAAACCTCAAAAGTCTTAATTCATTCCAGCATCAACTCTAAAGTTTAAAATGCAAAGTCTCATCCAATAATCATCTAAACAGACATGGATGAGACTCAAGGTACGATTCACCCCGAGACAAAATTCCTCTCCAGCTGCGTACCTGGGACACCAAATGTGTTAAGTGATTTCAAAATACAATAGTGAGACAGGCATAGGATAGGCATCTCTATTGACTGCTACATTTGATAACTTTACAGATATTGTATGAAAAAAATGTATGCTATACACTTCTAACCATTTCACCACTACCAATTATATGTCTATCAAAGTTTGGTGGGTGACTAACTGCACTAAAAAAATAATAATTTTTTTCTTCAAAATTGCTACTGAAAGAAAACAGATCTTTCAGAGGCTGCTACAGGAATTTCTATTAATTTAAAGAGGAATTTGAATGATATTTCAAAATAATAATAGCGAAAAGGCAGTAATATAGAAATAAGAGAATACGCTAACCTAACGATAACTTATTTTCCCCCATTAAATTGACTCCCACACATTTAAAGGTCAAGTCCATGTTAGCATAAATGAGCTTTTTAAACTAGTACTAAAGAGGATTTTCTAATCCTTTATACATTGTTAAATCAATAACTTAATTTTTCATAAAAATAACAAGGTTCTTAATTGATGTTATGAGAGTTAATGCTAATCTCTCTATATCTAATATTAGACCAAACGCCCACATAATTATGCATTTATTTTTGAATTTATTCAGTTCTTACATAGTGCCCCCTGCATGTGAGGGACTAACTCAATTCACTGAGGTACAAAATGAAAAGCATAGTCCAAGACCTGCATATTTCTAAGAAAGGGTATGTAAGTAAAGATATTCTTGCAAATTACATGTATAGAGTATCAATTTCAAGTTACATAAATATGACAGAATTAAATGAATGTTTTCTTCTTCTAATACAAATAATAGATTCCTTACAGTAGGTAATAAGGGGAAAAAAACACTCAGAAAAGCTTGCAATAATTTACTTTTCAATTCTATAGAGTAAGTGACTAAAGTTTACAATGACCAATCAAATAACTTTGGTGGAAAGCTTATTAACCTGGAAAACCTTTACCAATATTATCATTTTATTATTGCTTTAACTTTTATTTTAAATTTAATTTCCTATAAAATGTAGTAGATTATCTTCATGAACTTTTTCTCAGTTACAAAGGAGAGGAGAGGAGGGGAGAGAAGAGAGGAGAGGAGAGGAAAAAGAAGGGAAGCGGACTAAGAGAAGAAGACTAAGAGAGAAAGAGAGAAAAAGGAACATAAGATCGCCAAAGCAAAGTCTGCTAATTTTCAAGTCAAAAATCCCCTTTGGAATGGTTACACATACAGTATTGATCAAGAAGGTCTTAATACTCTCCTCAAATTGTCTATACTTGAGACAGGTTACTTTCTGACAGTAAATCCCTGGATCTCCCTTATTTGTTTTTTAGAACATTTACTTCAGAAAACTTAAAATTCTAAACTCTTTCTCTGCCTCTTTGATATTTAATATTTTTCTTTGCCGGTTGTACAACCCATGAATGACTTCCCCAAGTACATAGGAGGCATCTTTTTAAAATGTAATCATCAAAAAATAGAGAAACCCTATCTCTTAGTCTCTGCGGGAGGGCAGGAGCTTAACTTTGATATGTACCAATTAGTAGACACAGATGGCCTAATCACATTGACAGTCCTCCTCTTTAAAGTCCTCCAGTGCTTTTCTCCTACTCACACCAGTACTTATTCTCTTTTTTATTTCTTATTTCAGTGGAAGTGAGTTTAATTTCCTCCCCTATTGCAATAGTCTTGAATAAACTCTTCCTTGCCTGCTTAACTTGTCTGATGCAATTTTTCTTTGATGATATCAGGAACTGAAACAAATTAAAGGTCATTAAAATCGGTAGAAATGCTAAATAGTTGAAAATAAAATTATATGCAATACCAGTAATTTGGCTATTTCAAAATTTTAAAATTTACTTTAAATTCTTGACCTTAAAAAAAAATACACAAATATATTACTTTCTGAAAATGCAATTTACAATTGTATAAAATATAAACTTATCCTTTGGCTACTCTTCTCACCCTCTTGAAATTTTGATGAATATATCAGAATTGTTCCAATGTTTTAATATGCACATGCACATATAATTGAAAATACTTTTATTTTGTTTATTACTTGTTTGGAATAAATTATTATGTTTGTTCTCTTGATTCAGTTGATACTATAATTTGAAGATTTCTAGGTCAGAATACAATGCTTACTTTGTTCATTTAATCTGTTCCATAGTATTAAATGGTTTACCATTGATATTTAAAGCTTTCCTTTAATATGCATTATTAGACATGACATTTTTCTTAATATACAATAATCTCAATTTTTTGAAAATGAGAAAAGCACATTTAAATCTTATAAAACCTTATTTATTTTAATTTTGTATTTTTCCTTTATATTCTGTCATTTATTGCTTGATACATTTCAAAATATTTTTAACTGTTTAAATATCTATCACTGTTTTTAACTTTTTGTTCATTTAATGATTTATATCTTTTAAAGACAGAAGGTTTCAATTACTTTGAAAAATAGCTAAATAAGAGTTATGGCAACATAGATTTAGAACATATGTAACATAGAAGATGATTTGGAGGACATCTAGATTTTTACTTAATAAATCTGTTCTATGCCTCTGACAAGTTACCACCCTTTCTCTTGGGAAGCTCATTAAATTTTATGAAAGTCAGTTATACATTTTCCAAAATTGTTAGACATTTCTTCTTTTCTTTTTTCCTTTTTTTTTTAAAAAAAATTTATGTCTGCCTTTCAATATTTTACACTTCTGGGTTGAATCCCAAGCACCCAGAGAATAAACTTTGCTTTATTCCTAACTTGGTGATGTATTTCCATTCTTTTGTTTCATAAGAAAAAGAAGTGCATGGAGAGTGCCCATGTATAGCACTCTGTGAAGCAAATTCTCCATGCTCTGAAAGCTGAAACATGAAGAAGACACACACTGAACTATAACATGATTTGCTCTATTTTACTGTTGATTAAAATTATGATTTATTTAGCCACTTTTAATCTTTTCTATTATTTACAATCAAATTCATCTCTGATATATTAGAAGAAACCATTATATAAATTTGATAAATTTGTCCAAAATTTGATAAATTTGATACATATTATGCACATAGATATAAAACTGAGAGATCAATCACTAGTTGATACACTTTCAAAAAATGTATGGTTAAATGCATTTTAATTATAACTATTTGTAATAAAAATATTTAACATCTTGTGATCATAACCAGATGATAATTATTATTTGAATGAATTTTTTTGTACTGATTATCTTTAATATTCTTCAAAAATATGATGTATTATAATAGAAATTAATGTTATTTTTAAAATTTTTAAAACTATTATAAAAGGGAGACCTCAATGTTTCTTGGAATCCATACTAAGCCAAATAAATTTTATTCATATTCTTCTACAATATATTCTGTACTATCTTTAAGGATTTCGGGATTTCTTTGACAAGAGCTGCCTAATCTTATAGTTGTAGTATTTCCAAAAGCAGTTCTCTAGAATTGTCTACATACTAGCTTTATATAATCAATTAGAAATTGATTACATATAGTGATTTCAGTACTGTGGACTGGGTGTATGGGAGATACGAAATATAGCAAGATATTAGGTATGTCTTCAAATAATTTTTACTGTCATTTAGAAAATCAGGGATAGAATACAACATTTTTTACAGTTTCAGTGTTCCACAAAAGTGGTGATCAGAGAGGGCTGGCATACTCAAAACCCTTTACCATCCTCAGTAAACTTTATTAGAAAAATACTGAGGTAAAATTGGTAGCATTCTGTACCATCCAAAATATTTTGATAATTGATTGTCTTTTCCATGATAACCTGAGCACAGAGAATAAAAAGTGATGGATGATAAAATATATTTTTTATTCTGCTTTTTTCATGACATGTTATTATAGTGATATCTCTACAATAAGGAAATCTAACTATAGTCATTTCGTTTTCTATGAGAGTTAAGAAAGAATCTTATGTTTCTCTTCCAAAAGATGTGATATTGTTAAATATATATCTGGGAGTTCTGTCACAAAGATAGTGGAGCAAGAGACCCCCGCCTCTGTCCCCTGACAAAGTTCAACAATTAGACAGCTATACACGAATAAAAACAGGTTGGGAGAACTTTGGAGTCCAGTTAAGAAACTTCAGCAACCCAGTAGAACAAACGACTTGAGACTACTGCACAAAAAGAGAGGGAAGAACAGCTTCATTTTGCCTGCATCATCCCATCCCTCAAGCCAGCATTGCTCAGCACTGAGAGAAACCTCTCCAGGTAGAAAAGAGTTCATCTCACCAGGAAAGGAACAGTGGGTTGAGCAACCAGCTTCCCCTGCCTTTTCAGGTACTCCATGAAGGACCTGCTTTGGATTCACTACTCTTAGAGACCAGCAATGTGGAGATATATTGAGAAGATGAGGAACAAGGAAGAAAAGCAGAAGCTACCAGTAACAGTCACACAGCAGAGTTCTCTAGTGACCTGCTCTAGACATGACAGCTGTAGCTTTCACAACTGAAGTAACCAAGGCTGGCACAGGATGGCTAACAGAAACAAACAAACAAACAAACAAACAAACAAAGCTAACAACTGTTGGAGAGAATGTGAAGAAAGTGGAACATTTGTACACTCTTGATGGAAATGTAGACTGGATCAGCCACTATGAAAAATATTATGTAGGTTCTTCAAAAAATTCAATATAGAACCATCATGATCCAGCAACCCCACTTCTGGGTATTTATTTAAATGAATTGAAATCAGGATCTTGAAATGATACTGAACTCCCATGTTCACTGCAGCATTAGTTTCAATAACCAAGATATAGGGAAAAGCCCAAATGTCCATCAACAGAAAAATAAAGAAAACACGGTATGCATATACAACAGAGTATTATTCAACTTAAAAAAGGAAATCCCACCATTTGCAACAACATGGATGAATCTAGAGGACATTGTGTTAAGTGAAATTAGCCAGTCTTGAAGGACTGCAGGATTCCACTTAGATGAGGTATCTAAAATCGTTAAACTGATAAAAGCAGAGAATAGAATGGTGGTTAACAGGTACAAGGGAAAAGGGGAAATGGGAATCATTGATCAATGTGTATAGAGTTTCAGTTATGAAAGAGTAAAAGTTCTAGAAATCTGTTGTATAACATTACTTATAGTTAATAATGTGTATTTTAAAATATATTAAGAGGATTGTTCTCATGTTAAGTGTTCTTACCACACACACACACACACAAATCCCACAAAAATTACAAGAAAAATTCCATAGATATGTTTAATAATTTGATTATAGTGGTGATATCATGGCAACATACATTTGTCCAAACTTATCGAAATGTATACATTAAATATGTCAATTCTTTGTATATTAATTATACTTCAGTGAAGGTTAGAAAATAATTAGAAGTTCGAATTCAATTCATATTACCACTATTTATTAGGAGGCTAAATTTTCTTACTGCCAGAATTATATGTTACCCAGCTTTATAATTCAGTATATAAGTAATTTATAGTCATATATCACAAATAAATGAATGTATAAACTAATTAAATATCCCAGGCTGATGGGATATTACTGTGGATTGTCTTAATTTATAAAATGAGATTAAGATCTATTTCACAAGGTTCACAGGTATATGGTAGCACTGTGATATCATGGTGGTCTCTCAGTAAATAAAACTACTCCAATAGATCAAATTGGACACATAATATATCTCAAAACTGGTCCTTTGTTTCAGAGAGTTACAAAAATCTGCATTTTTGTAACACTAGATGGTTAAAGGTGTAAAAGTGGACTATACAGAAGCATAAACTTGATTATGTAATTTATTACTTCAAATGAGACACTTCTAAGAATGAAAACAGATCTCTATTAATAATTGTGCTGGGACAATAGACTAAATCAGAAATGTTCACCAGCTACTACATTTTCAATACTACTAGCTAGTATATGTTTGATTATAGTTATCCATGTGTTAGTCATGAAGGAAGCATATATCTTTCACAAGAAAATGTTCCATTTCATATTTATGCCAAAATTCTACGCTATTCAGATTTTCTCCTTTAAGATAAGGCAAAATTATTGACGTTAACCATGAATCTAGCCTGGCATAAAATAAATAATTTAAATAAGTTAAGATGTTAATTAAATAGCTCAGAAATATAGACATTGTCAAATATATTCTAAATATAATTTATTAGGATCAGTATATTTTATAAAGTAATTTCAAGAATATTTGCAATGAGAATAATGATTCATACTGGTTCAATTAAATTCAGAATTGAAATATTTTAAATTCATCTAGTGCTGCTTTTCCAGGCATAAATATTGTTTTCTAGGCCATTATAATTTCTAAAGTGAACAAAAGTAACATATGTAAGTTGTTAAAATGTCACAATTAAATCCAGTGTTTATTTTTACCTTCTACCATGGCAAAGTAGCTAACCAGTTTCCTTCTAAAAGCATTTTCTCCATTATTTTATTCTTCATAGACAAAAAAACCGGTAGCTTTTAAAAATTGTATCTGGAATATATGCAGATATCATTTACTTTTTTCTGGTTTATAATCACCCTTTATAATGTGTTTCTGCTTATTTTTTCTGGTTTATAATCACCCTTTATAATTCGTTTCTGCTTATTTTTATAGGTCTCTCAATTTTCCTGTTTATCAACATAACTAAGTAATTACAAAGCAAAGTTTTATAACAAGATAATTTAACAAAATTAGACACGAGGAAGTTAAATACTAAACATTTAAAGAAGATTGCCACATTAGCATGAATATAAATTTTATATGATGACGAATCATTCACTAAGAAAAATAATCAACAGGAAAAAATGAACCGTTAGGAATAAAAACAACAAAACCTTTAATATTTATTTTAAAACAAATCAGCCTTTATGGACATTTCATATGTTGGCTATTACAATTTTAATTAAACAAGGATGGTTAATAAACTAAGCACTAAAGAGCCAAGTTTCTGTAGAATAAAATCTCAGTACTGAATCCTGTAGTACTGAAAGCAGTCTCAATACTTACCTGCATGACAGACTTTGGTTTTGCAAGCATGTGCATTCATATTATTCCTTCCATTCTCCAGATTAACCAATTGTATTCCAAAGGGGGAAAATATTGTTTATGGAGAGGAGGATACGGTGTTTAAAAAAATCATGATTTAGTACAAAAAAGAAAAATCAATTATAACTTTTAAAATATGTGGAATGATATAAAGGTTATCTAACCATAGTTTACAGTTATGGAAAGTAAGGTAAATGAAAGTACTTCTCATGGGTAGGAGCGTCATGGTTCCATAACCTGCTATTTCTAGCTTCTAATACTATGTCTAGTGCAATAAAAAGATTTTATAAAAAGTCCCAATTCTCATGTAAGTGAAACTTAGTGGCTTTATTGGATTTTCCTCTATTATACATTATTTTTATTTAATCAGGTAATGCCAGTTCCTTGAAATAATATCATTGGGCAGGTTTTCAGGAAGACTGGCATTAAGACATATTTGTGTATAGGTATTTAAATGCAACATGCTCTAGATAACAATACCTTTAATAGAGTAAGGGTAACAGAGTAATGAGCTAACATTTCAAACTCCCACAAGGAGTTTTAAAGCTAGAATTGAGAAAAGGGAGCTGACCCTTTGTAGCCCAGAACTTTCCTTGGGGAGGGATGCAAACTTCAGCAAAACAAATCTCTTTAGACTAGAAATCTCTAACTGATTCATCAGTAGCACACACTTCTGGAATTGAAGGAGTGAGCTTCTTGGTCTTGAAAATGGTATCTGCATGAAGTACCACTGTGTCCACAGGAGTCCCTCCTTAAATTGTTTGGATCTACTTGCTTTGTATAGGAAGTTCATTTCATCTAGAAAAGGTCCTTCAGGATTCTTGTCTGTCTCTTTTGCTGAAGAAATAATAGAGAAGAACTACTGTCACTCTGGCTTTAATTGGTTTCAAGACCAGAACAGATTCACTTCCATTCTTGATAATCTATTCTGGATTCCCCTCTGCTCTGGTTAACACTTCTGTAGGTTCTGAGTATGTAACTGATGGAGTAAGCCAGATCTGCTGAGGAGTCCAAGCTGGTTAATATGAGCCTAGCAAGCCATGGTTGTTGCACCTGCTTATTTACAGCTAAAACTGTGAATAGGGTTATCAAGACATGCCTCAGTGGATTACTTGAATGGCAATCATGTGCCTCCCTGCTCCAATTATAAAGTAATGACTACTTCTGATGATCAATTATCTCTGTCAGTACGGTAGCTAAATACTTTTTTTGTATGTGCTTGATGGATTTCTGGCAAGATGAACCCAAAATGACCAGGCAGCAGCAAATTGGTTATAACTTCATTCTGTCCCATTTTCATTATAGTTATTGTATTTTTCACCCTCTGTAGGTCCATTCTATTAGGTCTATTTTTATATTTTCCATTTCTTAAAATTACATTCATGTTTTACTTTAAATCTCTGAGCGTATTTAAAAAGCTACTATAAAGTCCTTGTTTCCTTCTTTCACTGTCTCTCATTCTTCATCATTGTCAGTTGTTTTTTCTTTAATATTTCTTTTTCATGTTTATATTTACTTATCTTCAACTTCTACTATTTGAGTAACAATCCTCCAGGAACTCTTTGTCTCTTAACTTTACATTCATATTTTTCATTATCTCTGTAATTTTGGGGTCTGTTTTTATTAATTTAAATGGTCAGAATTTCCATACATCTTTTTATGTATGGAAAGATGTAAATTTGACTGAATGTGGGATATTATAAATATTATGCTTTAGAGAGTCCTGATTTTTTTTTAGTTGTTCTTTACTTGTGGTTTTTATCTCACGTAGGTACAGCTTAGTATTTAGAAGTAGAATTAAAGATACATCTGTAGAGATATTAAAAGCTTTCACTCAGTGTCGCTGCATCTCTCCAATACTGTGACTCACAAATTCCAGTAACGTAATTCTTTTAGAATGTAGATTTATGTTTCCACAACTCAGTGAGGCCCTTGTGCACTGTTTGGCTTCCTCCTTATATCATGCTGATGAAATGGCAACAAGCACATATGCGAGATGATTGTAGAGCTTATCTTGTCTATTTCCCATAACTTCCCAGTCCTGATTGTATGTTTTCCAGTCTCTGAAAATAATAATTTCATTTTTTTTACTTAGGTTTTGGTCTATTACAGAAGTAGGGTGAGTCTAGTTGAATTTACTCCAACATGATCAAAAACAGAATTTCACTACTGCTAATAATCTTTTATACCTCCTCTCATATTTATTTCTCTGAAGAAATCAAGATTGGTATCTTGGTGTGTATCTTTTCATACATACATCTATAGACAGGCATCATTTTAAGCTTGTGCTAATAATATACATGTTCTCTTCAAAAAATATTTTATTTAATCATTTAAATTCAAAAATAGAAATCTTAATCATTTTTCTGGATTCATAAATAAAAAATATTATGTCACTTAGTATTCCTTTTCGTTCTGTCTGGGATGTCTTCAAAATTTCTCTTTATCTCTAAATTTTAGAAATTTCAGAAATTTCACAGCATGTTATTTGTTACTCTTTCAATTATTACTTATAATTTGTATAAACCTTTCAAACTGAACAGCAGTTATCTCTTTGGTTTAGCAAGTTTTCTTTATTCATTCCACCATTGTTATTTCTCCTCCATCTATTATTATTTATTTATGTTATAACTTGTGTGATTTAAATATTGGCTCTCTTGGAACTTAGCTTCATGTCTTTTAACTTTACCTCTGTATTTTTCAGAAATTTCTAATTGTGTTCTCTGGTGTGTCATATTTTCTCCATTTGTTATTCCAAAATATTCAGTTTTCATGTTTAATATTTCAATGATTTCTCAAAAGGTGACTTCTTTAAATCCAAATTTGTTTGATAATTTTCTAATTTATTTTGTATACCTTAAAGTTTTTTGAAATCCTCTTTTTTTCATAAAGTTTTCTCCTGTTACTTCCATTAGGTTCTCCTTTATAGGAACATCCTCTTGCATTCTGATCTTCTTCTTTCCTTTTTTTCATTTTTTATTTTTTCAATCATGATATTCTGACCATTGGCCTTCAGATTAGACAGAGGGTGAAAGAAACAATGCGTGAGCATTTCCTTCAGTGGCCTGATGTTGACTTCGTGAGCAAATAGGACTTTTATCTTTTAGGGCAGCCTATTTATTTTAGATTTCTTTCTTTTCAATTATAGTTTGTAATAGGTCAACTTTAATAAATTTTATTCCCCTCCAGTGCTAAAGTAATTAAGATGAACATTTTAACTTTCCTGCAATTACAAGTAGCTATGGGTCTACTAACATCATTCATTATGATCTTCTCAGAATAGCAAAGGTTTGGTTGGACTTTATCCCAGGCTCTTTCTAAATTTTAGCAGTTTTCCCAATGCCAAAAATATTAAACATCTACACTTGCATATTTTTTTGTTCCCACTGAAAACTCAAGTTCAGTGGTGTCACAGGATCTTCTCTAGACTCCCAAATTGTGTGATAGTTAATTTAGCTGCTGACTTTTCCTAACAAGGAGTTAGAGGAGGACAGAGCATAGATGTGTTTAAGTCACTATGTTTCCATTCATTATGTTTGGCTATTTAATATGTTTTAGTATCACTTAATAGAATATGAATTTAAAGGTATAATAGATGCCATACTATTACATATTAATGATAAAATTATGTTGTTTTAGATATCAGTCTCAAATACAGCTTTTATATGCCTATACATTTCAATTTAAGCATAAATTAATTCCTCTAAATTAATTTGAATGGATTCAGGCAACAGACTAATGATTTATGTAAGTAAAAAAGTATATACTGTAAAAAGAATGTGCTTTTGTAAAAAGTATGACTTAATGTGCATAGTACAAATTGTGCACATTGTGACTATATGAGAGTATTGTAGATGTTAGTGCTTAGGTGATTAGTATTTACATAAATGAGTTAAAAAAATTCTAAACACTTGATAACAGAGTTCCTTTAAGGGAGGAAATTCTTTTTATTCCATGTGCTTTAGATGCAGTTTCAGATCTATAAACAGATATGTCTATTTTTTCACATGAAATTAACAGAAATTCTAGGAGGGAGGTTAGCATGGGGCATTAAATATTGGATGATGAAAGACTGTGAAGAAAGCTGCCTAATAATAAACCTCAAGGATTGAAGGTGGCCAAAGATCTAAGGGCTCAAATATAGGAAAAATTAATATTTCAAAGTTAAGGTAGTTTTGCTCTTGCAAGACAAAACCCTTTACTAGGCCTCTTTTCATATAACCTTCTTCATGTTTTGTTGTTGTTGTTGTTCATTTGTTTTTAACTATAAACAGAAACTTTCTTCCCACACAGCTCTGACTGATTAAAGTTGACTGTGAAAATATCAGGATAGTGTCCTATCTGGAATCACTAATTATGAAAAAATGAAGGATGGCTGTTTTCAATTGTGATGAACTATAAATATAAATAATTCATGGCAATCAGAACTGGGAAGTAGAAATGGCAAGGAACACATGGCATATAGCAGTACTCTTCCCTAGTTCAAGGATTTAGGGTAGTACTTCGCTTGAAATTAAATGGAAGATTTCACAAGTAGAAAAGTATAGCTAGCAATAATAAGGTAGAGTGAACACTAGTGAATAGCTCAAAATCTAGAAATGACTACTTGTGGAACAAAAGAATTCCTGAAGAAAAGTGAGTAGATTGAGAGATGACCAGCACTTAGGGAACAGAAGGAAAATAAAGTGCACAGTGGAGCTGAAATATTGGGCGTGATAAGACTTCCAAGTAGAGTTTGAGGATAATTAATTCTAAAAATCTTCATTTAGAATCTAAAAGTGTAATTTAACCTTGTTTTTCAAAACCGATGTGTGCATTATAAATTTTAAGCATATACCCTCTTAATATTCTGTTAAGCTTAAGTAAAATCTTTTTTTAAAGCCTGTTCTGATAATGTAGTTCATGATGGCCTAATGGAATTTTGAAAAAGATTTAAACATTACCAGTAAAGAAATCTAAGGTCACCCAGATTCTTCTAACAAATCAAATAAAGAATTACTAGAAATAAATGTAAAGCTAGCTTCAAAGGAAAATGAAATTAAAATAAGTTCTTTTGCAACTGAATCTTGATAACATATTTTCTTGGTTAATGCATTCCATGGCACACCAATATAAAATGTGAAATTTCTAGTAATTTTCCTCTTTGAAGTTACCATGCTCTTCCACTGAAACACTCTTTGATTAAAGTACAAGCTCCCTGGATCTATTCATACTTTCAAATATTTTACTGAATTTATTTTGACTATGCTTATTTTCTTATTTGTCCATTATGCTCTTTCATTATTTCACTTTATTTTGCAATTTCTCATTCATAAAAAAATTCCTGATGTTGCCATAAGTCCTTCTTGCGGCTTCTTTGTAGTTCCTTTCTCAGTTTCTATCACATAATTTTCGTAAATGTGCCAGATACAAATACTGTTGAGTTTGGCTTAATTTTTTAGTAACGGCTTATTTTTTTTTCTGAGTTCAATGATGGTGTCTTTCATATTTGTATGTTATTCAAAAAGGAGAACCATAATGAAAAATAAATTTTATGAAAATAAAAATAATAAATTATGTCTATAAATAGTGAAACATTATTCCCTTAGAATAATTTTAATAACCAAAATATTTTATACATCATTAATAAATCAAAATATTGTTCTTTAATAATTATTTTTATTAAGTTAATCATGGTTTATTAAAAATGTAAGTTATTCCAGATACAATCTCCTGCAATGTTCCTCATTTTACATATGAAGAAGTTAATGTTCAAAGCTAAACTGTTTCTTGTTCACAATCACATGGATTGTTAGTACTCAAACATCAAGCTTCTAAACTTCCAGATTGTTCATTGATTTTTCTTAATGAGAGGAATGTATAATTTAAAAAGTTCATGTTTTCCTCTTTTACTTCAGGACTACAAGGGGATACAAAGAGATGGAGATAGTGTCACTGTAATAAAGAAAACCAGTTTAAGATATAGGAATGCCTGAGGTTATATAGTATGTGCAGTAATGATTCTGCTGTTTACACTGCAGTCACTTGTATTCACTAACTCACTCTCATGTCAATTTTAAATTGTTTTTTAATGTGATGGAGCATACACTTTCTATTTAAATCTGAATTTAATTGAACTCTTCCTTTGTGAAAGACCCAGTACTCTTACATTCTTTAATTCATTTAATCATATATATATATCTCTCTCCAATAAATGCTTCCCCAAATCCATACACATAACTAACAAGAATCAGGTTTCTGACATAAGTCTGTTCTTTAAATCTCATATTGTTTTCAGTATGTCATGTTACCTGGTGAATTTACATGAGCTTCTTTGTCGAAGCACAACACTTTAAAGCTTGAAATATACTATTAGTTTTATAGCTAAATGTAGCACCAGAAACTTCAGGAAATGGAAGTTTTAATAGTAATAAAACTATTAGCTTTATGTACACAATCATCTTTAGTTTGAAATTATTCGAGAGTGATGAGAAAACTTTAACAAACCCCATGGTACACAGCCGTTGCTGTTTAAATTCAAGCATCTTCAGACAGATAAGCAAAATAAAGTGGCACTGTTTACTCTGCGTGATGATGATGGGGAGTTTCACAAGGAGTAAAATAGATTCCTTGCTCTTTTTACTTTAGGAAAAATTGTTAGAGCACAGGCGCCCATGGAGGAGGGACAGTTTATTTATCCCCGAAGGATAAATAGTTCAAGAAGCATAGGCCAGAATCCTGACAATTTGTTGAGTAATTCACCCACCCGCCACATGTGAAGAATTTTTTTTTTTTTTGTAGAATTTGCCATAACCAAGAAAGTTTTATTCAAAAGTCAGAACAGATCTATGTATAGCAAACAATTTGTCAAATATCTTTCAGAAGTATGAGCTCTGAACATAAGCAGTGTCAGATATAATAGAAAACTGTGACTGACATGTTTGTAAATGTTTTTCTATTAGAAGGTAACTTTTGCCTACATGCATTCCTTAAAAATTCTAAAATATTTGTAGCAAGAATTGAATATAATGATCCATTTATAGCGCACACATAGGTATCTTAAAAGTGTTGGCTTCATGTTTTTATATAGCATTCCTTATATTAAAGTAGCATAATGTCATTAAGACAAATTGGTTGCTATAATGCCACCTTTGCAAGTGGTCCAGTTTTACATTCAGTATTAAGCATTTGCATTTAAAAATGTAATTATAACATTTGCTCAGTAATCCACATCATTCAGCATGTGATACATCTGATTTAGTTTTGGTCATTTATCGTACTGCATAAAGCCAATGGTAGGTATATTTATATTGTCTGAGGTGATCATGCTTAACATTTTTTCTTAAAACATTTTTTTAAACATCATGAATAGTTTTTATTTGTCTCATGAAAAGTCTTAATTTGGAACAGAACTTCTACCTTTACCATGAAACTCCATGATTTTTCCCAATTCAAACTCAGGTTTCTTCAGCATTTTGATTTTTCTAACAAAGATGTCATGGAGTGAATAAATAGATTGGCAAGGCTTTTCTATGTCTTGTCACATGCTATCTGAAATCAATTTATTAAGCACATTTTTTAAGTCATTTGTCTGCATCTTCTTCCAGATTTGTGGGACATAAACACATTTTGAGGGAAGTTACGATGAGTTGGAAGATATGTACTAAGTAGTTCGTTATATGATTTGGAGCTGCAGATCTAGCTATTTGAATCTCCAGCATAAAGTGGGTAGGTAAAGCCAAGTCATAGGAGTGTTAGATATTGTCCAGGGAAAGAGATATTTTGGAAAACAGGAAAACACTTCAAAGAAATATAGTGCTTTTCTACATCATCTTTGTTCCTTCTGAAAATAAATTCCCATATATATTTTGATAAGGCTTTCTTCATAATAATGAAGTTCTATTTAAACTACTAAATAATTGTTCTACTTTTATCATGACAACTGCAATAAAGAAGCTTAAAGTTTGTCCAGGCATCTGTTTGCCAAAAGAACCATAATGAGATATTGTGAATTTCTCCATTACTACCCAAAGTATGTTTGCTCATGTTAACCTGCCAGTTGTTTGATCCTTCGGTCAACAAAGTTAAAAAGAAGGGGGAGCACATCGAAAATTATAGCTAAATTAAAGAATAACCATCACTGAGAATCATCTGCAGTCTAGCTGAACAGAACTAAGGATGTAAATAAGAAGCCACAGTGAGACCAGTTGGAAGCACAAACTGTTGAATGGGCTGGTCCCACACCAACATTTGGCAGTCAAAAACTGGGAAAAATATCTTGGCTGCAGAGATCCCCCGGGAAGAGCGAGGGGTCCCAGCTCCACACCAGGCTCCCCCAGCAGGACTCCAGTGCCAAGAAGAGAAGCCCTCTTAACTTCTGGCTTTGAAATCCAGTGGAGATTGTGGCTGAGTCAAAGGGCAGCGGAAGTCCCAGGCATTCCTCTTAAAAGGCCTGTGCAGACTTGTTGACAGACTCACTTGCTCTGAGCTCCAGTGCTGGGGCAGTGGCTCAAAAGGCCCTAGGTATCTATGGGAGAAACTGAATTATCTAGCTTTAGGGTGAGGGCTGGAGGGGCAGTATTCTACCAAATACTTGGAGAAGCCATTGTTTCTTTGTTGAGCCTTCCTCTCATCCAGCCTGCATGCAGAGGTGGCCACTTATCTGAGTCTCCATCAACCTGGCTAACACCACTTACCCTGAGCTGGTGATTCCCTGAGAATCCATCTTCCCTAACTTGTGGGCCCACTGAAGCAATTTCCAGTGGCTTTTCCATTCAAACAGCCTGTCTTGGCTTATGTTGTTGGCTTTCCTAAAATCTCTCAAAGGTCCACAAAACCCAAACAAGCAGCATCTGGCCTCAGTATGACCTATACCTCTTGCTAAACAGGTCAAGCCCAGCACTAGTAGCTGCTGGCCTCAATTTACAGCTTAGCCTCTCCCAGGCATGTTCAAGATCAGTAAAAGTGGCAACCATCTGCAGATCACTTTGTTGCTCATACCAAGTGGCCCCAGGCAAGGTCAGGCAGCGGCTAACCTTGGACTTTAACAGGGTCCTTCCCAAGAGGCCCCAGAACCAACACAGTTGGTGGCCAACTTCAGACCATACCAGAACATCATGCAACCACCTCCACAAATGACATACCCAAAGAACAGAATAGATAGGCACTGGAGAATTCTGCTCTGTAAGATCAGCCTCTACATAATAGCTCTCCCATTATAGCCACAACCAGTCCTCACAGCCAATCAGCCTGAGGGTTAATCACTCCCATCGACATGCAACAGCAACCAAGGCACAACTACAACAGGAGGGAACACACAATCTACACAGGGGACACATGGAGCATCCAACTCAGGTGACCAGGAAGACTGTGCCACTGGGCTCCACAGGACACCTACTATATAAAGCCACTCCATAAGCCTGGGAGACTTAGCAGCTCTACCTAATACATAAACATGAAAACAGGGAGGCAGCCAAAATTGGGAGATAAAGAAATAGGTCCCAAATGAAAGAATAGAATGAAGCTCGAGAAAAAGAACTAAACAAAATGGAGACAATCTGCCAGAAGCAGAGTTCAAAACTCTGGCTGTAAGGATACTCAATAATCTCAATGAGAAATTCAACAAAAAAATAGGAAACAAAAATGGAGATAGAAATACACACACACACACACACACACACACATAGTCAGAAATGAAGAATACAATAACTGAAATAAAGAATACATTACAAGGAATTAATAGTAGATTAGATGAAGCAGAGAATCAAATCAGCAATTTGGAAGAGAAGGTAGCAGAAAATACCCAATCAGAACAGTAACAAGAAAAAAAAAAATCCAAAAAAAATGAGGATAGTTTAAAGGCCTCTGGGATGACAAAAAGCATACCAACATTCACATCATAACATTCACACCAGAAAGAGAAAAGAGAGAGCAAGGAATTGAAATCCTGTTTGAAGAAATAATGATGGAACACTTCCCCAACTTGGTGAAGGAAATAGACATACAAGCTCAGGAAGTGCAGAAAATCCCAAACAAGGTAAACCCAAAGAGGCCCATACCAAGATATATCATAATTAAAATGCTAAAGGTTAAAGACAAAGAAAGAATCTTAAAAGCAGCAAGAGAAAAGCAGTTAGCTACCTACAGTGAAGCTCCCATCAGACTGTCAGCTGATTTTCAACAGAAACTTTGCAGGCCAGAAGGAACTGGCATGAAATATTTAAAGTAAGGAAAAGTAAGGACCACAATCAAGGTTACTCTACCATTACTCTACCATTACTCTACTATTTATCTGTCAAAAGACAGATAAATAGCTTCCCAGAAGAGAGAAAGATAAAAAAAGTTCATCTCCATCAAACCAGTATATAAGAAATGTTAAAGGGACTCCTTTAAGAAGAAAAATATCAAAAATATGAATAAAATGACAGTAACTACATTACCTATCAATAATGACTTTAAATGTAAATGGATTAAATGCTCCAACCAAAAGATACAAGTTGGCTGAATGGCTAAGGAAACAAGAACTTTATATATGCTGCCTGCAAGATTCACTTCAGATTGAAAGACACACATAGATCGAAAAGTAAAGAGACGTGAAAAGATATTTCATGAAAAAGGAAACAATAACAAAAAAAAACTGGGGTAGCCATATATACCAGATAAAACAGACTTTAAAATAAAAGCTATAACAAGAAACCAAGATGGACCTAGTAATCCCACTACTGGGTAATTATCCAAAGAAACCCAAAATACTACCTCAAAGGGACATGTGAATCCATATGTTCATTGCAGTATTACTTACAAAGCCAAGATACGGAAGCAACCTGGGTGTCCATCTATGGATGAATGGATAAAGAAGAGGAGGTACATATATACAATGGAATATTACTCCTCCATAAGAAAAGAATGAAATCTTTCCATCTGAAACAACATGGGTGGACCTAGAAGATATTGCTCTGAGTGGAGTAAATCAGACAGAGAAAGACAAATGCCATATCAGTTAACTTACATGTGGAATCTAAAGAATAAAATACACAAACAAACAAAACAGAAACAAACTCAAAATAATGCAGAGATCGTTTTGATGGAGGGGGACTGGGAAGTGTGAGTGAAAAAGGAGAAGATTAAGAAATACAAATTATTAGTTACAAAATAGTCATGGGGATGTAAAGCATAGCACAGGGAATATAGTCAATAATATTGTAATAACTACATTTGGTCCCAGGTGGATACTAGAGTTATTGGGGTGATCACTTCATAAGTTATATAGCTGTCTAGTCACTATGTTGTATATCTGAAACTAATGTAATATTGTATGTCTACTGTAATTGACAAATAAAATTATATTTTTAAAAAAGGGAAATTATATGAGATGATATATAGGGCTCCATTCAAATTTCAAACCTCAAAGCATTTACCAAAATGTTGTACTTCAGTGATGTTCATCTTCACATTTGATAATGATATGAAAACTGATGATATGAAATATTCATACAATTTTTTACTTTCCTTTCAAAGAGTGTAAATTATACTTACTATTTTTCAAGTGGAAGGTTTAAGAAGAGTTGTAACTGTTAAGAATACATTTTCTGGTAAGTAAAGGAAAACAGTCATTTTTTTATGTTTTTGGTCAGCTATACAGAAGTATAATTGACTTGAAAAAACACAACTTAAGTATATCATAGATACAGTATTTTATTTTTCTGATACAAACAGTAGTCTGACAGTAAATAGTACTGCTTGTGTTGATTTTATGATTCAATGATATTATAGCTGATGTCCATATTATTTAAATATTTCTCACATGATTACAAGATGGCTAACTGCAGCTCAAGCCATCCATTTGCCTTCAAGAAAGAAACATGAAAAAACTGGGAAGGGCTTCTCCAGTCACTTTTGTCTCTTCATGTAAGGACATGATTTTCGCTAAAAGTATTTTCAATAGCAATATAACACATGAAAATAGTCTATTAGGTTTAAATTTTGTTCCAAGTAAGTTCTGAAAACATAACTTATATAAAGTATATATATAGAATAAAATACATAAATATTAAGTATTATAGCAATTACTAATGTCACTCAGGTTATTATATCTTCAGTTTGTTAGAAATCAAACATATTTTACTTATAAACTGTCATCTTCATCTTCTATGCTAACTTTTACTTCTCATGCATCTTTAAACTTAAATGTTAACCACAAACTGTTACTTTATTTGAATGAGAAGTTGCATGTTACAGTGAGGAGCACATTGGACAAAGAATTAGAAAACCTACATGTAAAATATAAATTTTTCATTCAATAGGTTATGAACTTTAGCAAGTCAAAAATGCTCTTTGCACTCACCTTCCACACTTACAACTATAGGATGTTAGTGTCTCTGCCTACCTCAGAGAGTTGCTCTGAGAATTAAAGCAGACAAAGTATGTAAAACTGTACTGTGATACATAAGTTGCTAAAATATTTTTTGATAATGTTATTTGGAGAAAAGGTATGGTATTTAATATTTTAAGTTATTAATTAAAAGACATTAACCTTTCAGGAGACAGAATATTTTTCTGCAGCAGAGGTATATCACTTTGAGTTAAAATAATGCATCCTCTCATATTATCATTAGCATGTACATGTGGATACTGGCAATCATGGGCACCTAAACAGATTCAGAATGAATGTAAAAACTGGTAGTGGGGATGATAGAAATAAAATTCTGAACATAGTTGATAAACAGTATATTTAGAGTAGTTCTCTGACATAAATTGTGTTAAATCTTGGCTTCTAATAAAGCTTAAGGTTTAGGAAATTATGATACATTAAAAAGCTAACCAGTAAAGGTTTAGTTTAAAGATTTTCCCTAGGACTCTCACTATTTTGACTTTCTCATATCAGAATCAAAATAAACTGCCAAATAAATAAAAACATTTTAATGCTGCACATTTTAACATTTTGTGAAACCGTTGATATTATTAAAACCGTTGATATTATTAAAATTATTAATATGCTTTTAAGCATATTAAAATACATTTTAAAGAGGATTACTGAGTCTTTATCATTGGGTTACACACTGTTTAGAGCCTATGAATTCAGTGAGTGCTACAAAGTCTATTTATGACAAGCCATAACGTGTACCTATGAAAGTTCACATAGAAAAGCTAAGTCTGCTGTTCAACTGTGTGAGGAATTTCCTTTCCCAAAACAATCAATTTCAAGTGTTCTTATGCTGTATCAATATATTTTTGAACAATTAAAATAACTATATATTTAAAAGCTTCCGTATTAAAAAAGAAAATGGAAGTGATAAATTATCTGTAACTGAGCTAGTAATAAATGTCCTATTTAAAAACAGTGTTCTCTTTTATAGCAAAAATCACCTTTTAAATCCCTTAGGAAGGTATCAAGACAGAAACCCACATAATATCTCACAATAAGTCTAAAATAGCCACTTTCCCTATAATAGGAAAATTGAACAGTATTTCTTTGTAATAGCACATGATAGGCAGGTAGCTTGCATTAGGGCTACACTATGTAAAAAGTAAATGCTATTCCTTTAAATAGCAGAGTCACATTCAGGTGGAGGAAAGCTTACAAAGGAGAGACACCTGCTGCTGCTTGCTTAAGTGTGCTTCCCCAAAAGGTAAGATTACTCTCCTCTTTGCCTTTTTGCTTTGTATTTTAGCCTTGGGATAAATTTCTAATCCCAATTAATCTCTTCGGCAAGAGAACTATAGAAAAATGAAGGCAAATGCTTGCAAATTGTTCAAGAGATGTATGTAGCACTGCACATGTATCAACATTTCAAGAAAACAAATTTTGAAAATAGAAGCTTAGATATTCTAGCTCCTTTCTGTATAAAATGTATCTAACTATTTGCAGCTTTTATTTCTAGTACCATGACCCTTCAACGCTTCAATACTTTTTTTCATAATTGCACAATACACATGTGTGCGTGCATATATATGTATGCTCCATTACTTTTTTTCTGTTCTGTCTTTAGAAGAATCACACTAATACCTACACTCAATGGGAGGGGATTACACATGGTCATAAACACTAAGGGTCATTTCAAAAGTTGCCTTCACAGGAGTGAAATCACACCATAATCTTTTTTTGTTGTTGTTGTTGAAAAGAAGAAATAACATCTAAAGTACTGGATTTTCATGCCTACTACAGATTTAGTCATCTAAAAATGTGCTTCAGAAACTTTGATTTCAGATGTATAATGAGGAGAGTGAACTTGTTCCCTGGGGTCTGAGGCTGTAGCTCAAAGTAATATTGGTTAGCATGAAACGTATTTGGTGTCTCATATTTTAACATTAATGCCATTACCTTAAATAATATATCTGGATTTTTAATATTAAAGTGATATAGTTTCTCATACTTGCAATAAAAGTTGCTACTGCTGGAAAAGTGGGCATGAACTCTAGAAATGCATATTTCCAAAATGCATAAATGTATTCTAGAAATGCATATTTCCAAAATGCATAAATCCAGAGGAACAATGATTTTGTATTCTAGAAATGCATATTTCCAAAATGCATAAATCCAGAGGAACAATGATTTTGAGAAGCCCAGACTTTGTAAGACCCAAAGAGCTGAATGAAAGAATATGGAAAGTACATGTGAGAATTTATTTAAAAATGTACTTTTTGTAATGTTTTAAAATGTCTTTAAATATAAAGAATAACAAGGGTATTATTTTAGATTCCTCTTAATCATGTGGCAGGTCTCCTTGAAACTCCAAAAGCCTACTTCCACTTGAGTTTGCATGGTATTTCTTTTTCCTTCCTTTTACTTTCAAAATAATTGTTGTTATATTTAGATTTATGTTTTTTAAGGAAGATTTAGATAGAAATTTTTTACAGACTGCAAAACGTTTTTCTTTAATTAAGTTCATTTCATTGACTGTAAAATTTGATATATTAATTTAAATACTATTACTATTGTTTTCCTTTGATTTTAAATTATCCCATGTTTTAATGTTTTTTAAAACCTGGCTGTTTTTTCACTTTTAGTTGATTATTTTTATTTATCTATATACATTATATTAGGGTTTGCATATATTCATTTATTACTTTTTAAATTATTACTATAGCATTTAAACATTTAAGAGTCTAATATTTATTATTACTTTTACAATTTTCCATATAATACAGAAATTTTAGAACATTTTCAATACATATAACTTGTCAAATTTCATAGGTACATGTATTTTTACTCACTGCTTTTTTAAAAACCTTTAAGACATTAATTTTTAGCCCACTCAATACTTATTTTATGTCTGCATAGCTTCTCTTTATTAATTTCTGAGTTTCCATCTGGATCAGGCTGTGAATGATCTATTTCTTCAGATTTTGTTTGCAACATTACATGTGTATTATACTTAATTTCTGAAGGATATTTTCAGTAGGCGTATAATTCTTATTTTAACATATTTAAACTACCATTCTGTTTGTGTTTGTTTGTTTGTTTGCTTTTTCCTGGCATCTACTTTTTCTTCAGAGAATTCTATCAGTGTAATTTCTGGTTGTGTGAAGATGATAACAGTTGACCTTTGAACAGCATGGCTTTGAACTGTGTGAGTCCACTCACACACATTTTTTTTCAATAAATATATTGGAAAATTTTTTGTAGATTTTCAACAATTTGAAAAACTTGCAGATGAACTGAGTAGCCTAGAAATATCAAAAATTAAGATAAAGTTAGGTATGTCCTGAACAGATAAAATATATGTAGACAGTAGTATGTTTGATCATTTACTACCATAAAATATACACAAATAAGTGTTAATTGATTATATGTTATTGGTAAGGCTTTTGGTTAAGAGTAAGCTATTAATAGTTAAGATTTTGGGGAGTTAAAAGTTATAGGTGGATTTTCAACTGTGCAGATGATGGTGCCCCAACCTCCACATTGTTCAAGTATCAAGTATATATGTATTTTTGACCTCTGAAAGATTTTAAAATTTTCTACTTGATTTGATTTTCAGATATTTTAATATGATATACATAAATATATATGTATATTTTAATCCTGCTTGGATCTTTTAATGCTGCTTAGAACTGCCACTTGATTACTCTTTTTTCAGTTAGCTATTATTTCTTTCAACATTTTTTCTGCCACTTTGTTTTTTTCTCAAACTCAAATTATGCATCTGCTTGACCTTTTCATATCATTATGAACTAAGTTGTGTTCCTCCTCAAATTCATATGTTGAAGCCTTAATTGTAATGTAATTATATTTAGAGATAGGGCCTTTAAAGTCATAATTATAGCCAAATGAAGTCATAAGGGTGGGGTCCTATGATCAGTGTCCTTATCAAAAGAGGAAGAGACACCAGGGATGTGCACACACAGAGAAAAGGCCAGGAGAAGACACAGCAAGAAAGTGGTCATCTACAAGCCAAAGAGAGAGGCCTCAGGAGAAATCGCATCTGCCAACATTTTGATCTTGGACTTCCAGGCTCCAGAACTGTGACAAATTGTTTAAGCCACCAGTCTATGGTGTTTTATTGCAGCAGCCCTAGCAGACTAATACACATTATATCTATTTCCCTATATTTCTTTTACATTTCACATCATTCTGTCCCTTTGTGCTCCATTTTATTCTTTTACTTCACAAAGTTTTTCACTTGTGGTAAATCTACTGTTAAAAGCATCCATTCAATTCTTGATTTTTTTTTTTCTTGTATATTTTGTTTGGCTTGAACTGTTCTTTTTTTTTAAGACATATTTTTAGAGCATTTTTAGGTTTGCAACAAAAACTGAGAGGAAAGCACTGATATTTCCCATTTATGCCCTTCTCCTACACCTGCATAACTCCCCCCTTATCAAAATCATCTCACCAAAGAAGATATACAGATGGTAAATAAGCATATGAAAAGACACTCCACAGCATATGTTATCAGAGAAATGCAAATTAAAACCTTTTTTTTTTCACGTCTCACAACTTTAATAAAATTTTCTAACTATTCTGTACAAATTAAAAACATCATATTGAGTTACAAATATATCATAAGTAAGGCTGACTATAGGCCAGGTCACAGTGTGGACACAGTGTCTCCCAGCTGCCAGGGACTGAGCCCAGACATTTGAAAACCCCACAGTCCAGCCAAGAACAGGTGGCTCCAAACCTAGGATATTTATGACAAGAATGTGGGGCCAAGAAATGGGAGCTACTGACAAAGCAAGACTCAACATTTACACACTAATGGAAAAGCTGCAGTTCTCAGACCAAGCCCCTCACCACGGAAGGTTTTCTGATCTTTCTGAGAGAGGAGTGTTGAAG
The DNA here is from genome assembly GCF_902729225.1 of Pteropus medius. Classification (NCBI taxonomy): domain Eukaryota; kingdom Metazoa; phylum Chordata; class Mammalia; order Chiroptera; family Pteropodidae; genus Pteropus; species Pteropus medius. The sequence goes on along the minus strand of NW_024354502.1, from coordinate 13,232,158 downwards.
TCTCCAACTATAATATTGAATTAATGTTTCTTTCCTTGCAGTTCTATCAATTTTTCCTTCATGTAGTTTGATGCTCTGTTAGGCACTAAAATGTTAAGAATTGTTATGTCTTCTTGATGAATTGACTCCTTTACCATTTTATAATGTACTTGTTTATCCCTTGGTAACTTTCTTTACTTTGAAATTTGCTGTCTGAAATTAATAGTTATTCCTTTTTCTTCTGATTAGTGTTAGCATAATACATTTTTCTCCACCTATCTACCTTAATTCTATATGTGGTTACAGTGGGCTGGAACTGGGTATTCCCTGCCCACACACACAGCTCTGCAGGTCTTGTCAAAGAACTGTGTGTTCTGTTGTATTTCAAAATGGTTCCTTTCCCCGCCCCATCAGAAAGCCCCTGGGACTTTTCTCCAGTATTTACTGTGGGAACTTGGTGGAGCTTCTGGAGATAAATCTCATAGTATTGTGTCCCTCTACCCTGATCTGACTGGGTACTCCTGGAGTCTTAACTCTCAATGTTGTCCACACTGAGCTTCCAGCAATTAGTAAATTACAATTCTGGTTCCCTGACCAGACACTGGTTCCCATGGCAGTTTCTGCTGGTGAGTCTCTGTTCAGGTAAGCTATGACTTTCTGCATCTGCCTCTCTCTCCAGTCTTGAGGGAAGCAATCTGCTCTGTCTCCTCCCCTCTCTTATGTATCTGAGGAGAGTTTGTTAATTTTTTAGTCTGTTCGACTTTTCGCTTATTGTTAGAATTGAGTGCTGACTGCCAAGCTCTATACATGTGGAATTGAAATCCTGTTTTTGATACTTGTAGAGGGAAGGAAGAAAGACTATAACTCAGTAAGTAATATGAAAACAGGCACTATTAAGGGAGAAAGTCATCTGAACATTTTCCAGGAAACATTCATGTGGTAATTAAAAGAGAAACGTAGCTGTAGTATATAGTTGTAGTAAAACAAACAAATAAATAAATATCTCATACCATGTAGAGAATTAAATGTGTAAAATTTCCAGAAGACAATAAGAAGCAAAGATGTTTCTTATAAACTGAAAAATTTGTGTCCTGCCTAAATTAGACATTTACATTCAATTAAACACAAAAAATATTGGCTGGCTGAATGTCACCTCCCCCCGTCCTTCCTAAAAAAAAAAAAGAAAGAAAAGAAAAACAAAACTCAGAAACAAAAATATCTTCATGCCAAATTCAGACAATGGGACATTAGACTTTGCAGTCCCTTATGTGAGCTCTCTTAATTAATGTAAATAATGTAGAATTAATTAAATTCCATATTTTTCTTATTCCTGTGGCTGTGTGCATTTGGGTAGGGGTGATATATGCTCCAAAGATCTTTGAAAATCACTCTACTTTCGTTAAAAAAAAAATGACATTTTTCTCAATCAGATTCTGCAAAGAAAATTATAAACATGATTCCAAATTTGACTGCCAAACTGATTTTGACCCATGCTAATTAATAATTCTGGGTATAAAACTATTTGCTAATTACTTCCTAGCCTCCAGTCAGAAGAATATCTTTATTATCATTTTTCCCCCAAATTATTCATTGAATATTTTCTCTTTCCCAAATCCTATAACTGAAACTAAATATCCAATAGTAAACAAGAGGCAAATATTCTTAAAATCCATGAAATTTAAAGTCTATAAAAGATAACATATAATAGCCAAAGAATTACACATATATGTAATTATTTCCAAATATAATAGCACTTGAAAATTCTGACAAGTGTTACAAAAATGGCAAATGAACATTTCACTATCCTAATTAATTCTGCAATTACATGCTCAGCGCATTCGAATCATACAGTTTGGAATCCTTAAGGGGTTTACTTAGACCTGCATCATCTGTCCCTTCTACTTCGCAGGCCTCATTTTACCACTGCCTCTCTTACTTTATTGTTTTAATCCCAATAGGCTCTTTTTGGCAAATAGGCTAAGAGACTGCACCCTCACTTCCCTCATCCACCAGATATTCACAGAGACACACAGACTCATAAACACAGACAGACACAGAGACTTTTGTAGCTTAAATCTATTGACCCTTCGAGTGTCTGCTTAAATGTTTTTCCGTCTCATAGTCTTTCCTTGGCTCCTCAGAGAAGGTTAAATATTCCCATTTAAACTCAAGTGCAACTTTGCACTTCTTCATAACACTTACAAGAATGGTAAACATTTATGTAGTTATGTTTTAGGAGTATTTGAAACAATACTGCATGCTTTGTGATTAAATGAATTGTGGTCTCTGGCAATGGCTAGAGTTTCAAATGAATAAAATAATATATGATAGCTATGCCTAAGAGAGATGTTAATGAATCACTGTGCCCAACAAGTTTTCTCTACCAGAAATTCACAATAATATAGAAACATGGTCATCTAGGTTATACCAGGAATTGAAACTAAAAGGAGATTTTGAAATGGGAAGAGCCCATGAAGCAGTAAGTACCAAAAATGTTAAAGGACAGGTATAGATAGAAGTTTGAGTAAGTGTAAATCCAAAATCTATGCAAAGGAGAAATGGTCTATTTCTTGATCTAGGTCCTATTTCCATAGGTGTGTTGATTTGGTGAGGTTTCATAGAGCTGCATGCTTGTAAAATGAGAACTTTTTTACATATATATCTAGTTAGAATGTGTTTGTGGGGGATATGCAAAAAAAAAAAAATCATAGCTGATATTTTGACAGGATCAGTAGAGAAAGGCAGATTCAGAGAATTTGGTTTTGGCATAATGGAGCAGGATGAATGAACTACTGGCCAGGAAGGAGGATTGTTTGTTATTACTTCCTGGATCCTAAAACATCTCCTGATCCTGAGCTATGCCTTATTCTGAGAATCTAGTACTATGGCTCATCCTGGATTTCTATGAGAGTGTTGGTTTCATTATGATCGTAATGATATTATGATTTTCCAATTGTATAAAATAATTTGTTCTATAATACACAAACAAAAATAAATAGTAACCTTACATTAAATTCTATTTTCCTTATAATTTGGGGATGTGATTATCTTCTTGTCATAAACTGTTCTATCAAACACTGGTAACATTTATCACCATTCATTTTCCCTAATTACACAAAAATCATGAGTAATATTTGTGGAAAGCTGACCACATGAAATCTCTTCTTTCTATTCTAAAATATTACTTGCATAAAAATTTAAATCACTTCGTTAAAAAAGGTTAGGGCCTTCCTTTGTTGGATGGAGACATTTCCAAAGTTCCCTGTGGTTGTCTTCTATTATACCTTTTTTTTTAGGATTTTGAACTTGGTACTGAAAGTCTTTTTGTATATTGATGAGAAATTAATGGAATTCAATATGAAAGTGAAATAAAATTTTAAGTGACTTTAATTTTTGGCAGCTATGTTTATAATAGAGTTTTAAAGTTTGTTTACTTAAAATAATAGCAAACATTTCTAAAACTCCCTAATTAAACAACAAAAAGATCTGCCTCAAATTTTCTTTGAACATGGAAATCTTAAATTTACATTTGCTTTGCATACTATTACATTCTTTTAGTTCATTTTATATGCTTCAGGAATAGTAAAAAGCCAAATAAAAAAGATGTTTCCTAGATGTCTTTGGCTCGAGTTATTGATTTGAAAATGTAAATTCTAAAAAACAAACTCATGGATACAAACAACAGAATAGTGGTTACCAGAAGGTAAGGAGGTAAGGGGAGGATGAAGAGGGTAAATGGAATCAAATACATGGTGCCAGAAGAAGATGAATTTGGGGGGCGAGCATACAATAGAGTTTTATAAAGTTGTACACCTGAAATTTATATAATGTCATTAACCAATGTTATCTCAATAAATTTAATAAAAAAATTTAAATCTCTAGGAATAATGAGCTAAAAATTAAGCTTAAATTGGACACAGTAGACAGCCTCTGTCCACAAGTTCAATATTAATAAAATGACACAACTCATATTTACAGAATTTTTAAATATGTTTTATCTTATTGGCAAGCTGTTATTCGGAGGATACTTCCTTAGATCACTTCCTGATGAAGTAGGGAGAAGAAAACAGTTGGTTTTCAATCATGTTGAGGAAATTTATATTACAAATATCTAGATCGAAATATTTCTCTATTCTTATTAACTTTTCAAAGGTACCTTATATCTCATATATGCTTGGTTTAATACTTTTTGTTATAGATTTACTTGTCATGAGAGTTCTAAAGATTGATGATCGTACAAAAATATAAATAATTTAACTTTTTTCTTGTATTTCATTTGATTTTAACAACATTTTTCAAAGACAAGAATTAAAAAAAAAAAAGATATCTTAAGCAAGTTAGGGTGAAGCAGAATGAAAGTCTTGAAGAATAAAGCAGAGAGGGCCAGATTTTCTTCATAAATAATACATAGGCAGGGGCTTATTGTGCAATTTTTGAAACTTGCATTAACTTGACAAAGAAAACTATCTTCTCAGTACAGTACAATGGTAAAGTTGGACTAGAGGACATAAAGGGAGGGACTTCTCAAAATAATTCCTTCACTTTCAAAAAGTGGTTATTCCAATGGGAATTTCCTTTTATAACTAAGAATCTTTTTTACATTTCACAATCTCCCTTTGGTAAAGTTAAAACATCCAAGAAGCAAAGCAGTCAAAGAGTATGTTTTCGTTAAAATAAAAATAAATAAATAAATAAAACATTTCCAAAAGTAATTAAATTATATTGTTTATCATTTAAACAAAATTCTGCGTTTACAGAGGATAGAGATAAGTCAAAGACTGAAAATATCCTAGAAGCAGGACACAATTCAGTTGGATTATTACTCTAGAACTAGACACAGGTAATGAGCTCTGATTCTAAGGTAGCAGTAACTCATTACATGGTCTGGTAGTAAAATTATGTTAGCTCAAAGATGATATTATAAACATGACTCCCATATGCCCATTTCCATACAGAAAGTGACTTTATCCGCCCCTCCCCCCACAAATTTTTTTCAGCTAATAATTGTAAAAAACTATGCGAGTGGACATTAAGATGTGCTGTTCATATCTCATTTTCAATGAATGACTGGCTCTCTAGCTGTAAGCAGTAAAGTCATGTTCTTTGTTGGAAAGCCCACACCTGTGAATGAGCAGGTACGAGCTCTAAGACCTGACCATTCCAGGCTGACAACACAGAAAACTTTTATAGACAGTATTGACTACAGACATTCCCGCTAGATTGATCAAGGCTTTGTGAGGCAAGTATTGCTGTCAAAATCATTCCATGACCAATCCTGCTTCTTCCCTCCAGTTTTTACAGATGTTAATTCTAATAAAAATGTTTTACCCCAACTATGTGTCAAGATCTGATTCCATAATACTCAAAAAATGGCCTCAGCTGACTGACACAAAAGAAAACAAACTCATATTCTGGTGTTCCCTATTATCAAAACCAAGGAGTTTGTGTTAAAAATTACAATGTATTTATAAGTGTTATAAACTATCACAAAATTATAAAATATTAAAGCCTGAAAATCACACTTTTATATATTATCAGTAAAAATCTAAAAATTAAAGTTAAGATAATTCAATTTAGAATAGTAGCAAAAAATAATATCCTTTGGAATAAATTTAACAACAGAAGTACAAGTCATGTATACTAAAACTTATACAACATTGCTGAAAAGTTAATTAAGATCTAAGTAAATAAAATAATATTCCTTCTTTATCTGAAGATTTAATATTATTAAGATGGAAGTTCTCCACAAATTGCTTTCTAGATTCAAGGTAATTTCTATCAAAATGCCAGCAGACTTTTGGGAAAAATTAACAACCTCTTGCTAAAATTTATGTGTAAATACAAAGGACCCAGAATAGCCAAAATAATCTTTAAAAAGAACAAATTTAGAAGATTTATACTTTCTGATTTCAAAATTCATTATAATGCAACAGTAATCAATAAAGTACGCTGTTAGCCAAGGATACACATATAAATCAAAGGAACTAAATTAAGAATTTAGAAATAAAGCTTTACATTTATAGACAATTGATTTTTGACAAAGTTGTCATGCTAAGTCAATGGAAAAAAAGATAGTCTTTACAATAAATGGTACTTGAAAAACTGGATGTACACATACAAAAAGATGAAATAAAATCATTACCTTACACCATACAAAGCAATCATCTTCACCATCGCTGGATGTTAACTCATTTCCTATTTACCCCAAGAGTACTCACTGGTGGTGCTTGCAGCTGCAGCATTTACCCTGAGATAATGCGAGGGTTACTGTCCTAATCTTAACCCCAAATTTTGCCACAAAATATCTCGCTTTTATTATTATTTTTGAATCACTCTAGTATATCCATAGTCTTTGGAAATAAATGATATTGTTCTATTTACAGCATTCTGTTTTTAGTAGTGGTATTTTCATTTACAAAATATAGTAATTCTCAGTTGCTGAAAATGTTAAATCCTAGAAAACGTAGCATTCCTATACATTATATTAACATCGTTCTCTCAAACAATCGTTAGCAGAAGACTCATTTGATAAGTTCAATTAATGTAAACATTTCTGTTATATTAGGATTAGAAATAAGTTCTGTTTAGAAATAATTCCAAGAACAGTTTTTATATTTTATTTTCACGTTGAAAACCAGTCAGATTTGCTTCAGCCTCAAAAAGCATGTTTATGTAAAATTAAATTAATGCTGGCAGCGAGCTGCACTTTTTTTAAAATGGGAAATGGGTTAAAAAAAAGAGTATGTTTACACAATAGAATACTACTGAGCACTAAAAAGTAACTACTTATATAGTAAGACATAGTTAAACCTGAAAAACATCATGCTAAGTGGAAAAACCTAGATTACTTATGTATAAACTATAAAAGGTAAATGTATGGAGACAAAAAAAAAAATAGATTAGTAGTGCCTGGGTGTGTAGGTAGAGACATAGAAGGATTGCAAATAAGCAGGAAGAATTTTAGGGATGACGGAAATCTTCTAAAATTAGAATGTAATGATGGTTGTAAAATTCTTTCAATTTTAAAAACATACTTAAAACAAGTGAATTTTATGGTATATAAATCTTATTTCAGTAAAGCTGTTTATACTGTTTTGTACAGTATATTCTCAATTGTGACATATATACACACACATAAACATACATATGCAGACTGTTATACATGCACACACAAAAAAGTAGTGGTTTATGAAACTCATATCCAGTTAATATTTTAATTATAAACAAGGAATCACACATTTTTGGTAAACTAGTTGTATTTTTACAAACTGTTAATAAAATACGAAGTAATACTAGAGACAAAATTTCATTTAACATAATCCATTTGTTTTAAAAATTACTTATATTTCCTGCCCCTTTTTATGAATGACTTTTTCGCCCACAAGCCATGCTCTTCAGTAGTCAGACACTTAAAGGGTTTAGGAGAGGAAAGAGAAAGAAAAGTGAATCATATTCACCTATGTATGAGAGGGATAATTACCTCCATTTTACGGTCGATACATATAACATGACCTTTATGTTAGGAGACAAAGTCTGAGAGGAAAATGAAGTGTCATCCTTTCTACTTTATATCAAGCAAAACAAAATTTTTAATGAGATTACAGAGTTGACATCTCACAAATAACTTTTCTTTGAATTAACACAGGTCTTTCAAGTACTGAAGTCCTCACCCCCCATTCTTGTTAATATGTTGACAGTTAGTATCACTTCTCAATGATACTGTAAGTTTCATGTCTAACCTCGACTCCTTATCGTCTTCTTAGTTGTTTTCATGTAAAGTGCTAGAATTAGAATAAAGGGAGTCTTAAAATTTTAAGTGAGTTAGCTTAACAAAATCCTTTGTGTATTTTTATCTTTTCATTAAATCACTTAGGCTTCAAGTAGCAGTATTTCCTGGAAACCATTCACATTAGTAAAAATTAGAAAGAAAAAAAAGAAATCAATAATAATCTCTACCAGCAAACTTGGCTCCTCCTCCTATGATATAAAGATACACACCCTATATCAAATAAAAGGTAGAGTGCCTCAGCCTGACAGTGTCTTGTACCTGACAGACAGCCAAGAAATATCAGGTGAAGAAATGAATGATGATTAAAACATCTTTTGTATTTAAAATAATTACTAGTTACAAGAGTAATCTCAAAATTATCTTCCAGAGATGTCAGGGTTCCTAGGATTATAACTGCAAGTTTGCAATGACAGGAGGCAAAACTCCCCTGGTGCTGACAAATCAATTAAAGGAAGTCCCTTCACCTCTAGTCATCTTAAGGTTATTTTTAATTTCACTATTTCAGCTCTCATAAGATTTAGCGGCAGCATTATACATTGCCTTGGGACATTCTAACTGAACCCCAATCCCAATCATTTTTAATATCTAAATTCTGTGGGAACACACTGGGTTAGTTTTGGGAGTCCTTATTTCTCTACTGAGAAATGAAGATAAAATCATCTCTCCTGCCTACCTCACAAAATTATTGTGAGAATCATATGATTGATTGTATTTGCAAGACTATGGTAAACTGAATTTTATTATTTCAAACATTATTAAAAAAACAACTGTAATAAAAGTCATGTTTATATATATTTGCAAAATATATAAAAACACAAATTATTAAAAGATAATATATATTTGTACTATCTAATGTTTCAAAATGCATATGCTATGTATATCTATATTTTAAATTAAAATTAGTCAAAAATTAATTTTGAAAATAAAAAATCTGTATTTTTATTGTAAATGAATAGTTTAAGATATTTGCTTTAAGGTAAAGAATACAGTGGTGCATATGAATAGCAGAGTTTTTAAATTTGTTCTTTTTAGACTTATCTCTGTTCTTTTTTATATTGTACTAACTTTTATAATAATAATATTAACTATTTTGTCAGAGTTAAAACTAAACATGTATTTGTTAGGTTGTTTTTTGATATTATGATATATATTTGATAACTTTTGTGTAATTTCGACAAAGCAGACACCAGACTGCCTTTAACTTGGAGGGATTTCTTAATTCTCAGGGATGTTAATAGACATTATAAAATTATAAACTCTGGCATGCCACTCTATTTCATGTGACTAGGAATTCTAGGGGACAGAGCTTACACCCAGGTCACTACATGATATATGTAGATTTATGTAGTCTTCAGATATATGTAGATTTATGTGAGGGACTGAGGTTAATTATTCATTATAGAATAAAAGGGTGTCATACTTTGTAGAATAAAAAATACTAAAATAAAGTTACATGAATGAGAGGTATTCTATTTAGGTAAGCCATAACTTCAAGGACTAGATATTATAGGAGGAGATACAGGTGAGGAGTAGGGTTACTTGAGTAAAAGGATGCCAACATCAGTGGATACGAGTGTGTGTAGCATCTCTGATCATGTGTAGGCTAAGTGCCCCTCCACCAGAAATTATTAAAATTAATGAATTATATAGAAGATAAGTTTAAGAAGAAGAACAACATTCTTTATAATTAAGTGGCAATGTAACATTTTGTAATGTTTTATTAACATGACAAAATTATACTCAGAAAATAACCAAAAATAAGAGTTCTATAATTAAATGAATTATTTATATTAAAAGTACGTATGCATTTTACTTAGTAACTTAGAAAAAGTATCAATGGAATATATTCAAAACATCTAACAATAAACAAGTAAGTGGAATAGAAATGTGTTGTTATAAATATTACATAGGGATAGATTTACAATATTTTGCCAAAAATTCTTTCCCCATAGTGTTCTATAAAATGATGTGCAAGACTAGCTACCTATATCACTAGTGTTATTTTGTTTCCTTATGTATGGTTATTAGGTTTCTATTGCTGTACAGAACATTATCAAGAACTTAACATTTTAAGTCAATTATTAGCATTTATTATATCACAATTTCTGTGGATCAGGAGTCTGGATATAACTGGTCCTCTGCAAAGCTAAAGTCACTGTGTTGGCCAGGACTGGGTCTTCTTGTGGACACTTGACTGGGGATGGCGCTTTCTATAAGCTTATTCAAGCTGTTAGCAGAATTCCCCTTGCAGTGGTTTGAGGTCTCAACTTTCTCCTGGCTGTTGTCCAGGGCTTTCTGTGAGCTCTTAGAGGTTTCCTGCAGTTCTTTCACCATGTGCTTCTCTCTATATACCCTCTCACACCATGGTAACTTATTTCTTCAAAGCAAGCAAAGGAGAAAGCTTTTAGCCTGACTCCGCTAGTGAAATGGACTCTTATAAGATATGATGTAATAATGGTTGTAATCTTCTTTAATGTTTACCATATTCCAGTGGTTGGAAAGAAGTCACAGGTCATGCCCACACTCAAGGAAAATGGATTATATAAATGCATGAGCACCAGAGGCTGGATCATTTAGGGCTCATTTTAGGGCCTGTCCATCACAGTTGTGAACTATCAAGTGATATAATTTGATTGTTTTCTTACTTTACTTACTTCCATTATCATAGTCCATTTGAATTGCTGATTAAATAAACTTGTATGTTTAAGTTAAAGTAAAAATCCTGATAAGAAGCACCATCAGCTATTTGAAATGTGGAAAATCCTAGAAAAATGCAATTATAATTTATAGCATTCAAATATAATACATGTCTAAAAAAAGTGAAGCTAAATGTTATTCCAAAAAAAATTTAAGGCAGAATTTTTACTTAAGATAATTGTTTAATAAGATGATTGCATGATTCTAATTAATATTTATACAGGAAGTAAATGTCCTTTTTATTTTTTAGAGTACCTATACATCTTGATTCCCAACTCCTAAAGAAAGAAAACTTTATTTTTTAATTTTTGTCCTGTAAAAAATGATCTTGTTTTAGGTCCAGAGTAAAAGAAATAAAGAGGAATTTAAATAGTTATTTTTGCCTTTTATTTCTAGATTGTTCTAAATTCCAGCTACTTTTAAAAATTAATTAAAAAGATTAATTAGTATTATTTTAATTGTCTCAGTATTGTTTTATTAAGGAATTTAAAAGAAAATTATACTGTTTGAAACCAGTCTTATACTTTTGAAAAATTTCAAGAATGTTTTTATACATTTTTGAACCACATGTAATTGCTAATTTTTATAATACAAAAACAGTAACTTTATATGTGTTAGCTTAATGATATGATATACATATATGTGTATGTGTATGTGTGTGTATATTAAATTAAGTTGACCACTTGATGTCTTCACAAATGATATCAAATAAAAGGATAAATAGATAACTTTTCTTACTACTTTGTAAAAATACAGTGTGTGTCTGTGTATATGTTTTTGTATGTCCATGCTTTCCTTCTATTGTTTTCCTATGAAAAGATGGGTCTAGAAAAATGCTTTATTTTAATGTTAATCTATTCTTCTTAAATTTATGTTTATCATGGTAATTGGAAGTATTTTCAGGCTCTGGATATCCTAATTAGTGGCAATCACAGATGTGACATATTTCTAGTAGCAAAAAGAAAAATTAAATTGACTGACACATCACCTTAGTTACAAACACCAACTCTAATCATGCCTAACTAGGAGCAAGGAAAAGGGCAGGCAGGATTAAGAAAACAAATCTGGCTTTATGGCTGCTTCTGTCTTCTTCAAATACTCATATATGAAATACAAGCATGCAAAATACAAGCAAAAAATGTCTCTCTCAGAAGATTCTCCCTTCATCCCTAGAATCTCCTCATGATATGGAAGACAAGATGAAAGAGAGAGGACATTGGATAGCTTCTCCTTTGCTCTAGGATCTCTGAGACTTACATAGCCTTTAAGAATCTGAAATATATCTCTGGAAGCCAAGAGTGATTCTGGAAAGTTAAACAGATTGTTGCTCAAACCAAAAACATGCCACAGACTGATTATTTAAACTCCATGGGTTTTAACTTTATAAATCATGTACAATTCTTATAAAATAGAATGAAATATCTATGCAAAATGCCTGGTGTATTATAGGCACCCTGAAATAGAACAATTAGTAATATTATGACTACACTTTCAAATTTTCAGTTGAGTTTATTAAAAAGAAAATTGTTCTTCTATAGCTCTTATTGTTCCTATTGGGTCCGAACATTCTGAAAATCATAGTTCCAAAATAGTAGTCGGTTGACTTGCTGCTTCATGATTCAACGGGCACACTTATTTATTTATATTCTGATGCATATTCCATAGCCTAACTTCTAGCGATTCTTATATCAAAGATGGAACTCATAAATCATTGTTATTTAAAAATATTTCCCAGGTTATTCTGATGTGCTTTCATATTTTGACTCTGTTGCTCTGATACCTATTCTCATGACGTTTCAGTCATATTGGTAAGCCAGGTGTTTCTTATCAGTTTCAGCAGAATGAATTCTAATTGCCTCACTCACTACACACACTTTAGCAAGTATCCTATTTTCCATGAAAAACCATCATCTATCATTGCTGTCTTTCTAACCATTTGCCCCAAATCTGCAGTATTACTTCAGCCACAATGTTAATAAGCATGAGTTAAATCAATTTTGTTATTGCATGCTTTGGTGTATGATATGGAAAATGGACAGAATTCTGCCTCGAAGAAGAAACAGAATATGAATCTATACGAAAATATTCTAAGGATAAATGTAATTGAAGTGTGAATGTGAAAAGGAGAAACTGAAAAAAGAATGGGGGAATAAATTGTACTGAATTAGCCTTGGTTTAAAGACAGCATAATCAAAAGACATGATTCCTGATATTAGGGAAAAAAATGTAAAAATTACATTTACAGTCGAAAATGCTTGATATTAATTTCAAAAATAGTAATCATCACTACTTCAGGATGTCTCTAGATTCTTATTTTAGTCCAAAAAGAAAATGAGATAATTGATACAATATTCCATTTTCCTATGTCATGCTGCTCTAAAAATTGTGCTATTGGTATGACTTTTTATTAAATGCCACCAATTTAACAATCTCCAAGCACCAATGACTTTAAAAGATATCAAAGTTAAAATGGTATAGCTTTTTTGAATAAAACCTTAAAAATTTACCTTTAATTCTTTCCCTCTTTTAAATGGTTTATGTTGTTGATTTCTTTCTTTAGATGGGTATCTGAATCTTGAAATCGAGCAAATAAATAGATATTCGAACTTTGTTTCTAATTCTAATAAGACAATCTTCATTATGTTACTTCTATACCATCTTTATCTTATAATCATATCCATTACGCAGTGATCTATGCTAGCCTACTGGCATCCATTCAAAGACTTTAGTACCATTTCCATGCCAAGCAGGCACTTTATATTCGACCTGTTTTTTTATAACCTAGATAAAGTTCCTCCCTCTGAAATATTGAAATAAAGTGAAAGAAAAGTTAATCTGCTTAATAAAAGTAAAATGAACTATATAAATGATTTAGAAAAATAAACATTTTATTAATAACTAATCTATGAAAAATGTGATAAAAAATTTTAAAAGGACAAGATATAGTACCTGTCCTGAAGAAAATGAAAGATTAGTAAGAGCATGAACTATTCACAAATAACCAGAATATAAGATGGAATGCATTGTGCAGAATAGGTACAAATATAGCAACAGGAAAACAGTGAAGATAGAGAATGTGATTCCAGAAAGAAAGGTTGGAAAGAGGGATAATAAGCAGATGTATATTGAAGATGGCTTGAAAGTTCAGCCTCAAGAAGAGGGTAAATATTTTCCATGGAAGAGAGCTGTTAGAGATGAAACTAAGAATCAGATGAGATCAGACTGGAAACAATTATATTGACTCTTCTTTAGTCAGCAGGGCATTCTTTAAGATGTTTGAACTGAGAAGAAATATAATCAGAACTTTGTCTTCAACATGGATCATTACTTTGGCAGTAATATTTACAATTCATTGCACAGATGGAAGATTAAGGAACAGAGAGAGACTCTTTTTAAAGCTACTATTAGAGTTCAGATAAGAAATAATAAGCACTTGGATTTGTATACTGGGACTAGTGAGCATGGAAGAAGAAAAAAATAGAAAAAATTAAGAAGATTCAGTGTGTTCAAGATATAGAGAGTAAAGTAAGACAAGGTATAAGGGTGTCTTCAAGTTGGCAAGGCCCAAATACTGGGTTTGCTCAGTGGATGGGTACCTGCCTGATATATAAATGGATAAATAGGATGACATAGTTTGAATTTCACTTAAAGGATAAGAAGATGATTTAGATTTTGAATGCATTGGATCACCAAAGACACCATTATGGGTATGTTTAACAGACACTGAAACATAATGATAGGAATATGGGAAAAGGCGTAGTACTAAAAAATACATTCATGAATAATTAAATAGTGGTAATAATGGATGACAATTAAGAAATCAATTCTGAAGTCCAGAACCGAACCAAACTGAGTATAGAATGGTGATAAAATATTATTCTCTTCCTTTTCTTAAAGTAAAAGCCTTTAGTATAAACTCGGGCCAAACTCGAGCTCATATATTCTGCGTATTTAAAAACAAAATGATTCCTGGATGGCTGGTGGGGAATGGCTGCTTATATTAAAGGAAGCAAGCTGATCAAGGGATACTTGGTATTTTGTTTCATTGTTTTAGTCAATGACTATATTTAAACACATATGAACTGCACAGAGGCAGGCAATAAAAGAAGTGAATGCAACACCAAAGCGAGTGAGAATCATTGAGAGAAACTAAATTTGAAGGCCACTGAAGAAATGAAATTGAGGGCAAAAATGAGATTTAGAGGCTGTGTAAGGATCATTATGGTATCGTTTTATCCGAAACATAGGTTCAATTTCTGGTGCACATCAACATCCTCTTTGACCTCACCCTGCCAACTCTCTTGATGATCAAGCTACCTGCCCCTACTCTGCTGTCAAACAGAGTGGGCACGTTCCTGCCTCAGACGTTTTTCGCTGACCCTTCTCTCCCCCTGCACATTTTTCCATTCATGGATCATTCTGGGTCTTGCCATAAATGTCACCTTCTTAGTAAAGTCAGTCAATTTAAAATTGGGAAACCCATACCTTAGCAATGTCTTTACTTTTATTCTCTTTTCTCTAACCTAGCATAAAATTGACTTTATTTTATTTTACTTTTTACTGATCTTCTACCCTCTTTTACAAGAACTGAGATTTCTTTCTATGCGTTCACTTGATGCATCTCCAAAATTTAGAAAACTGTCTGCTACATAGCAAGATCTCAATAAATATATTCTGGATTTATAAAATTAGGAAACTTAGAAATTTGAAAGTTATTTGGAATTTAATCAATTGCCACTTAACCACTTTGAATTAATTGGTTTCTTCCCCAGTCAGAGGAAAGCACAGGCTTATATTCTACATGGACATGTTCCTTGGTCCACCACTTACTTTAAAAGGGCTAAACAAATCTAAGGCAGCTAGTCCAATAGATAACAAGCTACCTGTTGCATTTTCTCTGAAAATTGTTTATTGGTATAATCCTATAGTACTGGCCACTTTAATATATGTTTGTATTTACTTAGGGCCATGGTTCATGCTGGGCTACATAGAAGAACAAGGAGTCAGTGAAGAAAGGAAAGGAAAAGAGAAAGAACATAAGGACCCTGGGAGATGGAAAGAAAAAAAAAAACATGCATACTCTGAAAAAGGAGAAAATGACTTTAGCAACTAAAACTGTCTAGGTCCCTTTTCTCTAAGGCCTGGATAAACATCGATTTAAAATTCTGGCAGATTTTCTATTGTGTTCTTACCTGTTCCTCTACTCCTTTACTTGAGTTAGCTAGATGACTCACTGTCCCTGACAATCAAAGTTGTTTGGAACAGAATAATTTTAGAAAGAACACAAAAAATGTTAATAGTACATTTATCTTAGTATTTCCTTTCAATAAAGGATGCCTGGAAAAGTTTCTCTAACGTCTACTGTGAACCCAACTGTGTCTGCACTTAAATGCCACTTCTTTATAAATGTCTCTTCTGCGTCAATTCTATTTATGTTTCCTTTTTTATTTCTTAAATTCATGTTTTCTCCATTTATATTTTACTTTATAATAATAAGTAGTATTTTGAACTTTTAAGATAATTGCTTTTTTTGTGTGTAAAACACTCCTCAAGGAGATTATACTCTGTTTGGGGACACTGGGGGAAGTCAGAAAAAAAAATAACAAGTACACAAATTAATAAGTAATTTAATGTGAAATAATATTAGAAGTATGAATGATACTATGGTACTGGAAGAAGCCAAAATCTAATAAGGAGGTTTGTTTTAGATAGAATAGTCTACCAGATTGGGGTTTCTGTGTCTCCTTTTTTCAATTATAGTGTAGGGCTTTGTTTAATTCCTGAACATCTAGGAACACTGGCATTATGTGTGTATGTTTATGTGTGTGTTGGTGCACATGTGCGTGTACATACACACATACACTTATCTAGGATCTGCTGTTACGCCATGTTACCTTGGCTTGTGGTACCATTCCTTTAGAGCTAAGCTTTTAATGTCACATTCTTCAGAAAATTTCCTTCTTATCCATGGGGGATCCTAACCCTGTATTTCCAAACATTTTTGTTTTCCTGCTATAGTTGAATTTATCACACTCTGTCATAATCGACTATTTTGTTTTCTGTCTACTCCATTAACGTTAAGTTCTTTGTAGGCAGAGATGATAATTACATTAGTTGTATACATGCATAGCATCTGCAACAATGCTTGTCGGTGTGTTAAGAAATATTTATCGTATATTTGTGGTGAGACTGAAGTTTAATTGAGTACTTGGGCATTTTAACCACTATAAAATTACTGATTGTGCCTTTACATAAATAATCCAGAGAACTACCTACTAAAATATATTTAAAATAACTGACACACTATTTGAGCCAGGTACACTGACTCTTGGCAATTCTTCTATTTGTCCTACATAGTCTGTCTTGCAAAAATATTTCCTGTGTCTTAGGAGCATAAAAAAAAATCTTAAATTTTATTACTCTGGGAAGATTTCATCCTTTCCCTAATTATATAACACTGTCACTGACTTTATATTTATGAGGTATTTGCTTGGCTATACTTTACTATTTTAAAGAAAGATGTGCATGATAAACTGCATGTTACCTCAAAAAGCAAGAACAGATTGTTTCTTAGCAGAAATGCATTAGAATGTTTGACCTTTTACTTGCTTGGTGGTCCAAGTCTTTTAAAAGACCCTACATATTCTTAAGCCACATCGCTGATATATTTCCTGTTGTCATGGTTTTTATTCTCATTTATGTTTCTATAAAATGGGAAAGTTGGTAATTTTTATTTGCTGTCTTTACAAGTCATTTTCCCCTTGGAACATCAATATTAATATCTCAAACTCATAATATTCTCCATAATTTTTCTTATAACTATATTATTTACAGAGATGTGATTTTATAAAAGTACAGATCTTAGCCTGATCCAGTTGAAATATCTTTAATAGATTTTACCACTATATCCTTTTCTTAAATAATTACTGTTATATATAACCATTTGTACACACGAACACATATGTGCATATGACATATATCAGAAAATATCTAAATATTTACAATATAACTGTACCGAAAAATATTTATTTGACTTCCTAGTAGGATTTGAAACAATAAATTTTAAAAAATTAATATGTCCTTGAGGTCCAATCTCATCTGGTCCTGACTTACGTATGTGATCTGTGTATTCCTACTGTTTACCTAGTTCACTATACTTCAGTTATATTGGTTTTCTCTCAGTCCTAGAAATTCTAAACTTGTTTCTTTCAGAGTCCTTATGGTCATCATCTAGGATGATCTGCCCTTCAGGTCTGCAAATATCTGGCTCTTTCGTAACCTCTAGGTTTCTGTATACATGGCATAACTATAACCTTTCACAAAGAGGCTTTTTCTAGACTCTCTAAGAGACTTGCCCTTTGGCTATCTTCATCAAAACCTCTAATTTATTTCTTTCATGGCACCAATGGCAATTTTTTATTTATTTAATGCATTATTTAAGTGATTGTTTCCTCTTTTTGTCACTAGAGTATGCCCTCTATAAGAGTGGAATCACCAACGGTCTCATTCTTTATTGAAGCCATATCAAACAGCACAGGAAGTGATACATCTGAACATTAGTACAATAAATATTGGGTGATTTAATAATTAATGGGAAGAAAAAAACATCAAATAAATTGAGGTTAAGACTCTGAGTATGAGGGACTTTTGCCTCTATATCTACAGTTTCAACCTGACGACAGTTTTCAAGAGTCACACTTCTAGGTAAATGATAAAGGGAATATATAGGTAGTGGGAAAAGGAACAAACTGGATATATTAAAATAAGCATTAGGTAAAAATACAAGTTCTTGTCTGAACATTCCTGATTTCACTCACAATTCAGCAAAATTATTTGCGAGGGCACTAGATGGTAAACACCATGTTTCTGCACTTGACCCTATAAATACAGTGGCGGTCAACACTTTCAGAGAGAATCTTTCCACTGATTCAAATTTAAGGCTATCCAAGATCTGATATATCTTGGATGCTCAAAAATTATAGCAATTTTATTTCTAAATTAAGATTCATTCTATAAAAACATCAATAGAAAATCAAATCAAGAATCAAGTAGAATTCTCCTGATGGATTTCTTCCAATTAAAGTTTTTTTTTTTATCCTATGTTCATTACATAATTACTTACAAGAACAAAAATATGGAATCAATCTAGGTGTTCAGCAAGAGATGAATGAATAAAGAAGATGTAACATATACACACACAATGTAATATTATTGAGCAATAAAAAAGAGAATGGAATCTTGCCATTTGTGACAGCATGAATGGACCTATAGGGTATGTTAAGTGAAATAAAACAGAAAAAGACAAATATTATATGTCTGTGTGTGTGTGTGTGTGTGTGTGTGTGTGTAGCAAATGAATAAACAAAAACAAAACAGAAACAGACCCACAGATATAGAGAACAAGCTGACAGTTGCCAAAGGCGGGTATGGGTAAGAAAACAACAAGCCTATGTGAGTAATAATATAATCTTGATACATAATAGTTATATATTCTTTGATAAAACTAGTAAGATATGAGCAACTTGCAAACTGTAAAAAAAGTTTATTTTTGACTTACAAATTATTTCCCCATTTATAGGCAGGTTTTATCTTCACTTTATGGGGTTTTATTTTTGCAAAGATTCTATAATTTTTTTACACTAAAGATGGGTTTAATTTATCTTTAAACATGCTTTTAATAACAACAAAAGTAAAAGGTACAGAAGAAAAATTAATACTATAGAGAGGTTTCTTTGTTGTATTTGGCTAAAATCTTATAGAATAGAGAATAATTTCCTTAAGATAACTTATGCATCTATTTTTCCTTCACTTGTTCATTCTATATATAATACTCTCTTAATGAAAGCTTTGTACCATATGCTGTGTTATGATGGTAAACACATAAAAATAATTATTTTTCTTTAGCAATAAATTAAAAATGTAGTAAGAGATTTAATATTGAGAGAGAAAATAAATCAGAGATATCTATGACTGAGATCTACGAATCTCCATTGTTTTAGAGTACTTGAAAAAAATTAATAATACTGATCCTGCCTTTATTAAAAATACTGATATTTTGTTCATCATAGATTTTGTGCATTTTGTTTTTATTTCAAATATTTCATTAAATATTTCATTATCTTGATTACTGCTAGTTTGTGTGTGTGTATTCTCTTGAATTTTGTGGTACAATTACCTCACTCATTCCACATTAGTACCAAGCAGAAAAGAAGGAAGGGAGGGAGAAAGAGAGGAAGAGAAGGAGAGAGATAGAAAAAGTTCAGATGAAACACTACCAATAGTGCTTGTAGTGAGTTGAATTGTGTCCTTAAAAGATATTTCCACAACATCTTAGAACCTGTGAATGTATGGGACCTTATTTGGAAAAAGGAGGTCTTTTAAGAGGTAATTATGTTAAAGATTATGAAATGACATCATCATGGATTATCCATGTGGGACCTAAATCCAGTGACAAGTGTTCTTATATGAGACATGCAGGGAAGAGACACAGGAAGAAAAGGAGAACATCATGTGAGAACAGAGACAAAGATTAGAGTTATACAACTCATGAACCACCGGAAGTTGAAAGAGGCAAGGAAGGATTCTCCTCTAAAGCCTTTGGAGGAAGTGTAAGACTCTAGAACTCTGGGAATAAAAATTCCCTTGTTTTTAAGCTACCACATTTGTGATCATGTGTTACAGCAGCCCTAGGAAACTAATACAGTGGTGAAAAATGCATTAAGCACTATAAGACCATAGAGTAGAAAACAATCTATTGTACTGAAAGTCAAGAAATACACAGAAGTTATGAAAAGAGGGCTACCCAGATGTACCTTCAGGGTCATTATGACTTGAACAGATGTAAACAAATGGAAAGAAATATGAAGGGGATTCCAGGAAGAGGGAACACAAAGATTTTTTAAACCTGTGTGTGTGTGTGTGTGTGTGTGTGTGTGTGTGTGTGTTAAAAATGAGTTTGAAGGCAAATTATCAATAATGTATAAGTACAATAATGTATATTTCATGTTATACCAGTTTACAGACTATGACATTCTTGGAGTTCATATAACTGTTTGAAATATTTAACAATCTTATATAGTAAATAATACAGACATTATATAAAATGAGTGAGTTTGTACTTAGTGCAAAAGAGCAGTCACTAGAAACTAAACACTTTTATTTCATTACATACTAATGGCATGATTAAAAACTAATGGAATTCCTAAATAAAAGTAGATATTATACTAGTATTTGAATAGATTTAATGACAAATGCTCTAAACATTATAACATCAAGAATGAAATTATTATGTGGTCTGCTTTATATGTGTGTATGTATATATATTATTAAGGCATTTCTAATATGTTATCTTTTATTTTTCTACTCTTTGATATTTTTGAGATTGAGGGGTTGGGGGTTATTTTGTTTGTTATATTTGATTAGGTAAAGTCATGGAAGATAATGAATGAATGAAGCATGGTGCTTGCTGAAAGCAAAATGTTCTTTTAGCTATTATAGAGCAAAGAGATCTATAAATACCAGGAACCTACTGAAAATATTTGTTTTTGTGTTATTTCCTTACTAATGGTGAAGATAATACTGGGGTTACAAATCCTTTCCATTATGAAAAAACAAACAAACAAACAAAAAAAACATGATATAATGGCAACCTAAAACTTTGTAGAAATGTTCTCTATGTAAGACTTCATTGATTTCAGACATGCGTTTCTCAGAAAAATTCAAAGTTCTAAGAAAACTCAGATCTAGTGAGCATATTCTAAGAATAGCTGTTACAGCTCTAGAATAATCTACTAATCTGTTTTAACAATATCTTAAAATTAATATATGTTTAAACCGAACTGATTTCAAATCAGCACACATAAAAATATAATACACACTTTCTATCCATTTTTCTCCAGTGATTCCTTTTCCATCATGTATCGTTTGGTTGTGTTATATTTCTGCTTCTTGTCTTCTCTACCTAGGTCACATTGTACTACGTCAGGATCAAATATCAAATGGAAAACTACTTAGCAAGTCTTCCCTCTGAAACTAAAAAGAAACAAAAAACTAAAAAATATGTCAATTACAGCATTATTTACAATAGCCAAAATATGGAAGCAACCTAAGTGTCCATAGATAGAAAGATAAATAAAAAAGATGTGGTACATATATACAATGGACTATTCCTCAGCCACACAAAAGAATGAAATCTTGCTATTTGTAGTAACATGGATGGGCACAGAAGGTATTATGCTAAGTGAAATAAATCAGACAGAGAAAGAAAAACATCATATGATTTCATTTATATGTGGAATCTAAAAAACAAAATAGAGCAAACAAAACAGAAACTCAGAGATATAGAGAACAAACTAATGGTTGCCAGATGGGAGGGGGGGAGGGGTTGGAGAATAGGTACAAAAGGTAAAAGAGATTAAGAAGTACAAATTACAGTTATAAAAATTCATAGGGATCTAAAGTACGATACAGGGAATACAGCCAATAATATTTTAATTATGTATGATGCTAGATGGGTATTTGATGGGTATTACTGAGGTGATCACTTCATAAGGTATATGTTTAATCACTATGTTATATACTAGAAATCAATATAATATTGTATGACAATTATAATTTAAAAAGAAAAGGAAAGAAATACAGTCAGGAAGGGAAGCCAAAACTTTAGGTAGCAATAGTTTCCAGAAATTCTAAAGTGCAATCACATGGTGAAGAAAAAAAAGAATCAATGTTTTTTTCTTTTACAATGTATGTTCTAGCAGATGGTACAAAGAATGAATGCAATAGAAACTTAAAAAATACAAGTTTAAAAGATTAAATTGGTGTCTGAGGCTAAGATTCCCTTAATTATGAGCTTATGAAAACAACCATAAACAGAATAATTAAATCTGTTTATAATGAGCTACATCAACTTGTACAATAAAATATTTTTGATGCAAAAGAAAAGCATTCTAAAATCTTAGGTTAAAAATTAATAAATTAAAAATATTGCATATTTAAAGTACCCTAGCCTCTTTTCATAGAATTGTCTGAATTTTCTCACTGAATTCTCAAAAAACAAACAAACAAACAAAAAAACACCCTATGAGGTTAGTTTTACTACTGCTTTTTATTGATGAGAAAATAGACACAGAATGATTCAGTGGCTTCTTAATTAATGTACCCAGTATATAATTTTCACATTTAGAGACCAGTCAATTCAACTCCAGAGACCGCACTTTCTAAACACTTATTATGTTACATTTGCCAATTGTTAGATAGAAAAATATTCATTCTTTTTTTCAATCTATAAATATTTAATGTGTATCTACCAGTGGCCAGATATAAATCTAGGTGCTGTGATCAAAACAGACAAAATCCTCTGTCTCAAACACTTATATTCTACTTGGGGTAGTAGATATTATTTCTATAAAATTTCCATTTTTATCACTGAGGTATGGCAGTTAGTATCAAGAAGAATAAATGTTTGGTCATAAATCTTTCTAGTCATATGTTGTATTTCATTCATTCGAAAAAAAGGAAGTGATTTTAATTCTCAATTCAAACAAATGGCAGTGATAGTCTGATATTAATTTATTGATTTTTATGTTAAATGAATAATTCAAGTGATTGAGCTTAGAAATAGAGGCAGATTGGGTTTCATTGCTTGAAAAGTCTATAAATAGATGAAACTTTCCCTAAGAAAAAAACATTTTGAAAATTTTGTACACTGGAAAATAAAAAAGAGAAAGCCTCAGAGTTAGACTGAAAACCCAGCAGATTTCTGGAGTAGATTCTAAAAATGAGGACAAATTGTAAGCATTACTATATAAACCATGGTACAATAAAGAAGAAAATAAATATTTTATATGTTAAAAATAATAAGTGACAAGACTAAAAATTAAAGAAAGAAAGGCCTTGGGATTGCCTTTGGGAGAAGATTTTAATTTTATGTAAAGTGGTACATCAATGAATATTGGCTGTTCTAAAATATAAACCACGGAGTATGTAGCCCAAATGATATGAAAGCTTTGTTTGTTCATATTGAGTCCAAATTAGTTTTCCTTATCAGTGATAATATGCCTCTAAATGATGATTAGGAACCCTGTCTTTTTGCATCCTGAGGGTCTGGTATTTGAGCACCTGCATAAACCACTGAAGGAGAAAGAGATTAGGGAATGTTACATAGGAAGTATTCATGGCAAAAGACTGTAGTACGTAGTCTATTTATGCATCCAGGAATATGAGAAAAACTGTTTATTAGTTAGGAGTATCCATAAATAGATTTTTTAAGAAAATATTAACGAATATAGTGTTCTCACTATTGTACCCGTTCTGCGGGTAGGATGGCCTGCTACCCAAAATTTGATTTATGTCCAAACTGATGATGCTCTGCAGACACACACATACCCAAGAGGGTTTGAAAGGTTCATTACTAACATGATGAGGCTTTCTGGGGAGGAGTGGTATAGACTTTCCAAGCTGCTATATAAAAATAAATGGTGCTGGGAAAATTAGAAAGCAAAAGAATGAAACTAGACTGCTGTCACCATACACCAAAATTAACTCAAAATGGATCAAAGAACTAAACATAAGACATGAAAATATAAATTGCATAGAAGAAATCACAGATACTAAAATATACACTTTGGTTTTAGAGAAGATTTTATGAATTTGTCTTCAAAAGCAAGAGAAGTAAAAGTAAAAATAAATGTATGGGCCTATATCAAACTGAAAAAGCATCTGCAAAGCAAAAGAAACCATTGACAAAACAAAGGCAACCAACTGAATGGGTGAAGATATTTGCAAACAACACCTCACATAAGGGGCTAATATACGAAATAGATAGAGAACTCATACAACTCAACAATAAAAAAATAAACAATTAAAAAATAGGCAGAGGACCTGAGCAGACACTTCTCCCAAGAAGACATACAAATAGCCAACAGACATGAAAAGATGCTCAACTTCACTAGCTACTGGGGAAATGTAAATCAAAACCACAATGAAATACCACTTCACACCTGCAAGAATGGCTGTTATCAACAAGACAAGTAACAAGTAGAAAAAAAGTAACCCTCATACACTGCTAGTGGGAATGTAAATTGGTACAACCACTATGGAAAACAGTATGGGGAGGTTTCTCAAAAAGTTAAGAATAGAATTACCATATGACCCAGCAATCTCTCTTCTAGGTATCTACCTCAAAAATTTAAAAACATTTATCTGTAAAGATAGATGCACCATGATGTTCATTGCAGCATTATTCACAGTGGCCAAGATGTAGAAACAACCGAAGAGCCCTTCGATAGATGACTGGATAAAAAAGATGTGGTACATGTACACAATAGGACATTACTCAGCCATAAGATAAAATACTGCCATTTGCGACAACATGGATAGATCTTAAAATAATCATGCTAAGTGAAATAAGTCAGACAAAAATGTTGAGAATCATATGATTTCACTTATATGTTGTATGTAAAATTGAAAGCAACAAACAAGACAAACAAAAACTTATAGATACAGACTTAAGTTTAGCGGTTATCAGAGGGAAAGTGAAGTGGAGGGGAGGTTGATAAGGGTAAAGAGGGTCAAATATAGAAGATCTGACTTTGGGTGGTGAGCACACTGTGCAATATACATATGATATATTACTGAATTGTACACTTGAAATCTATGTAATTTTATTAACCAACATTACCCTCAATAAATGGGTGGTAGGAGAGAGAGTAGGAAAAGGAGAGTGGCTTTAGTTTGTGTGTGTGTATGTGTGTTCCAATAACACTTTATTCTGGACATTTATTACACACACTGAAAATTTTATTTCATATAATTTTTTTTACATTGTACAATTCAATGAGTTTTTTTCATTTACACTTGGCATATAATAATATATTAGTTTCAGTTGTACAGTATAGTGATTAGAGATCTAAATATCTCACAAAGTCATCACCCCACTAAATCTAGTACCCCTCTTCTCCCTTACATATTTATTATGACAGTTGTTAACTATTTTCCTTATGCTACCCTTTAAATCTCCATGTCTATTTTGTAACTATCCTTTGTACTTCTTAATCCTTTGCCTTCTTTCGCCATCTCCCCACAAACTCCCTCCCATCTAGTTGCCTTCAAAATATTCTCTGTATCTATAAGTTTATTTCCATTTTTGTCATTGTTGTTTATTTCGTTCTTTAGATTCCACACATACATGCAGTATGTGGTATCTGTCTTTCTCTGTCTGACTTATTTCATTCAGCGCAATACCCTCTAAGTCCATCAAGGCAATATCTTTTTCCAACCCTTTCCTTTTACTCTGTGTGTCTTTTAATCTGAAGTGAGTCTCTTGCAGGAAGCACATGAGGAGTTTAGGTTTTCATGGAGTTTGGACATGGGACCCAGGTGAGGTTTTCTGTACAACTAAGGGCTTCTGTAGTTTGAATTTCTTATTGGTAGCAAAGGAGCCAGCACCTAGTCTTTCACATTAATTTTCTTAGACGTGGCGCAGATGGGGAAGAAAAAAGGATGAAACTTAAAGGATATCACCAAACGATAATACACACACACACACACACACACACACACACACACACACACACGTCAGAAATCATACCCTTTATTATATTCAGTCTAAAGAAAAATAAGAATACTAAAATAGATTTTAGAATTACAATGTTTGTATCACAGAAGACATAGAATTCTAAGACCAAAACTGTGGACTAATCTTAAGAATTTCTTCAGAAAATGTTACTAATGGTACATGGGGTTTTTTTAGTGTAATTGTTTTAAATTTTTTTTTAAAAAGGGATGAATACATATTGCTAAATAATAAAGCATACTATATCTCTATCTCTGTCTCTATAAATCTGTGTATCTAGAGCTAAATCCAGAATTGGATGTAGATGGATAATTCCTCGCCTTTTAATTTATCTTTACAAAGTCTTAATTTTTAGTCCTATTCTTTTGAGTATTTTACATTCTTTCCAATTGAATCTGTATAGCTACTTTCACACAGAAGCACACACAGTATTTTTAATATTAATAAAATTCAATGGTAATTTACTTTAAAGGTTAAATGTGACTGCTTACTGAGTTCTGGAAGTCTCAGGACCTGCATGAAGGGTGCATAACTAAAAGTCAAAAGCATATGCACTTATAATGGCTCTCAGGTGGTAGAGATGTTTCTCATCTGTCTCCAAATCCTATGGAATTGATTAGAGAATAGTACTAGGTGTACATATCTGTATTTGATGTCTTTGGTTGGAATTTCCACATTGGAGAAAGCATGACAAAGAAAGAACGTCTACAAAAAACAATTTGTTTATTGGTAATTGGTTATATTCCCCTTGTATTATTGAAGTTGTGTGTTTGAATAAAAGCTTTTCTCCTATACCTTAGCCCTTCTTTGATGATTTATAGCCAAGAGAGTGACAGTAATGCCATCAATTTATTGTTATGAATAAAGCACTGGGAAGGCATTCAAATGTAGTTTGATACAGGCATCTTTAAAAAAAAAAACACTTTAGTACGTTTTATTACAAAATTATAAATCCTATATTCATTAAAATTGATGATGTGACAATGACATGCTAGGTACAATACTGTTAACCATAATTTAAGAAAAGTAATAATTCAAAACTTAATCAGTCAAATTACAATCATCTCTTTTTTGACATTTTACATAGAAGTTAATCATCAAGATGTAATGCTCAGAAAAGATATGAATTAATCAGATGTATTATTACTGACATGAATTTCATCAATTTCACTTTGCTTCTAAACCTTCTGAATTATTTTGGAGTCTTTTTTCCTTACTGTGTAAAGGACCTCGGTTACAGCTAATAATTAAAATGCTTACTATAATCCTGGTTTTATTAAGAATTATGTATTTAGAGTACTATTACCAATGATAAAGTGTTTAGAACTTGTCATTATTTCACAGGTATAGCACATCCATTTCCCTCTGGCAATTAAGGACACAGGGAGTCTCTAATTATTTGCCATGGTAGATAGCTTGTAACAAGAGCATTTGACTCTAATCAAAGGATGCTTTTCTTTCCTATGTTGCTTGGAAAATAGAAACAAGATAGGGTAGACATTTATTTACTTAATATGATTCAAAGATTGTGAAAGTTTCCATTTACTGAAAATACTCTCTCCCTTTTACCCTGGAAAGTATAGCTTCAGAATATAAAATTATCAAAATAAATGTCAAGCTAAAGGTTAATTCATTATTATATATTGTCATGTATATGTGAATCTAAGGGCATTTATTAGTAAAACAGATAAATAGGGCATATCAATATGCTCATAGTTTAATAGATCTTCAGACTTACATTTCAAATAAATGATCATATATAAAAAATTTTCAGTCACTTCCATAACTATTCTTTTCTCACAGATGATCACTCAGAAGGTAATTTACATTGAGAAAATAATCTACATTTCACACTTAACCAGTTGCTGTACACTTATTTCTGCAATATATTTAAAAATAATAAAATGTTTCATCATTTTATAGAGTTCTGCAATTTCCTGGACTGCTGCAAAAAAAAGTTTGAAAATTGAAATAATTATATCAAATATATTCTGGTTTTAATACATTTTCAGAATACATGCAAATATATATGAGCACATGAAATTATATCCATATATGAAGAATGAAAGATTTATTAATACTCGCAATGTAGCAAAAGTAAAATAAAAATCCCCTTTAAAATATTGTTATTTAAATTGCAGTTCCTTGCTTGAGCATATAAGTTACTTTAAACAAATAAAACAACTTATATTGGTACAGGGCATTGACTACAAAACAGATAAAACTTTTCCATAACTGAAATGAGAAAAGTGAAGGTCAAGAAAAACTACTTGCTCATTAAGGGTGGAAGGAGAAGAACTGGTCGTTGTAACACTAACCCCCATGAAATTTCTGGGTAGAAGATTGTTGAGTAGAAGATCTAAGTTAGTTCAGAATGTCTGGCAGAAAGCATTTGAAATTGGAGAAGTAAACACTGCCAAGATCATATAAGATCTTTGAACCACAAAGATTTTGAAAGACTGCATCATTTACATAATGAATGATTGACATAGCAAATATAGTTGATAAGTGGACTGGAGGCAATAAGCATGTGCAACAAGCCCCTCCCCCATGAGTAGATTTTCATCACTAGAGTTCAGACCCCATGGGAACAAGCATTTGGGTTATAGTGCCATATTAACGAAACCATAGAAATGAAAATGAGGGTGAGGGAAACAGAATGAATAGTAGAGGAAAAGAAAGTGAGAACCAGTGGTGGCCCTGAGACCAACTGCCATGTCAGGGGCCATAGTTTACCAACTAAACTTCTAACGTTCAATGGGAACAATGAAAAAACTACTTCACAAATATAGATGGAGAAGTGAATGTGATAGATGCAGGAGGTGAACTATGGAAGTCAGAGATACATGTCCCTCAGATCTCTATTTAAGAGGGAAACTGTCTTCTGTTGCACATTTGAAATCTGCCATGAATACACACGCCAAGGTTACACCATTTTGTGGATGCTCCCAGGCACTGACTGAATGAGGGTACTAGCTGCTTAATTCATGTACATCCTGGGACATCTCTAATGGACAGTCTTTGCTTTGGAGCTCTTCAGAGTCCTTGCTCAGATTCTTTTAGAGATGCATTGCAGTTTAAATTTTTTTCTACCCAATCCTTCTTCCTTATCTCTCTCCTTTTATAAGCATCGGACTTGTGTCTTAAACGTTTTCCTCAATGATTCTTATTCCCTTTCCCCTGAAACCTGAATAGGTATTTCCCGTGACAAACTTCTTATATTTCCAATTCTGTGTCAGCATCTGTTTCTTGAAGGACACAAGCTGTCATAACAGAGGTACTGGACCTCTTAATAACATCTCTAAAACTTGAAGAACTGGTTCAGGAACTTTGGAAAATGAATTTAGTTTGGGGAAAATCAAGTAGATAAAAAGAGATGTGGGCTTCCTTTTATATTATATTTGTTGAGTGTTACCTATTAGAATTCAGCTAACCCAACTCCCTCTGTAAATTTGAAACAATATAGTGTTAAAGTATTAGCAGCTTGTTTATTCAAGAAAGTTAAATAAAATATTCAACATATTGCATGGTTTATTCAGAATATTTTTCTAAGTATTTTTTTTGGCATAGAATAATGAGAAATAAATTTTCACATAATAAAAATATAAAAAGGTGTTCTGGAACTAAGAGTGAAGAGGACCTCTGCCATTGTGAATTAACTACAGTATTATTTTATCATTTAAAAATTATTTTAGACTTTTAGTTTATTGTCTATAAATAATGTATTTTGTAATCTACATGCTTCAGTTTATGTTATGAGAAAAGTATGAAAAGAATACTGTCTTCCTCTGACACATCTTAACTGACTAAAAAAATGCAAAGGGTATCTTTAGTGGAATGGTTAATTGGATTTCCCCAAGACTGAAATAAAAATATATAGCTGTTTTTCCTTTCATCATAATCACTCTTTCTTGCTTAAATGGACATGTAAAAATGTCTTCTTCTTTCAAAATGTCAGTCTTAGAAGGAGAATAAGCATAGTTGAGCAATCCAAACATAGCCAAGGGAAATGAAAGTAAAAATAACAATGAGATACCACTTTACATTCACTAGGATGTCTATAATCAAAAAAGATAGATAAAACATTATGAAGAGAATGCAGAGAAATGGGACCTTCATACATTGATGGGATTGTAAAACAGTGCAATTGTTTTGGAAAATAACTTGGCAGTACCTCCAAATATTAAACATATAGTCTACTCCTTGGTATATACTCAAGAGAAATGAAAATATTTATCTACCTAAAAACATTTACACAATTGTTCATAGAAGTGTTATTCATAATAGGCAAGCATGGAACTCCCCAAATACCTATCCATGATAAATGGATAAACAAAATGCCACATAGTCATAAATGGAATATTATTTGACAATAAAAAGAACAGAGTACTAATATATGGTAGAACATGAATGAACTTTGAAAACTGTATACTAAATGAAAGAAGTCATTCATGAATAAACACACATTGTATATTTCAATTTATATAAAATGTCCAGAATAGGCAAATTTACATATACAGAGAAAGTAGGTTAACAATCACTTAAAACTAAGCGTATTTTGGGTGGTGGAGAAATGGATGATGGAGAAAGAGTGACTACTAATCAGTACTGGGCTTCTTTTTGGGGTGATGAAAATGTTTTAGAATTAGAATGTAGTAATGGTTGCAAAATTCTGAGAATATATTTAAAAATAACATTGACATATACACTCCAAATAGGTAAATTGTAAGGTATATGAATTATATGTCAATAGAACTATTTAAAAATTCCTATAGGAAGAAATGATTTTAATTCACACATTTATATCCATATGCCAAATATGTTCCGTAGATTTCTCTTTGAAAAGTTTTCAATATGAAATTGTTGAATAATTTAGCAATTTTTTTTTGGCTTTTGTTTTATGGTTTATTATTAGTTTAAAAATTTAAATTTGTCTCACTTGCAGTATTTTGGCTAAATATTGTCTTATTCTATTTTTTAATTTTCTATTTTAGATTTCAAATGTTAGAGGATAATCATTTTTATTACAAAGCATATAATTAAAAATTTTCTTATTAAAAATACATGCTTCCTTACCCCCTACTCTGTAGTATAATACAAAGCTTTTTTATTATAGTGTGGGCTTGTATTGCTCAACCACTTAAAATTTATCATTATCACAATCATTGTTTTGTATTTATCAAGCCCATTATAGTAGATTAGCAATTTTCAATTATCATTTAAGTACTGAAACCAATGAATTATTAATATTAAGTGATAATCCTAAATCTTTATTAAATGCATTGTGGACACATACTCATAGATAAACTATTCTCCAACTAATCTTGTTTAGAAGAGATAATTCATATACACTTAAGTGATACACTGATTTTTGTGTGACTGTGATGGGGGTTACTGATAGCCCCTTCATAAATTTAAGCTATGCCAATAGGAGAATCCTAATAAATTTTAGCAGAGCTTGAAAAAATAAGAAAAGGGGGTGCTAAATTCTCCAACTATAGCTGTATATATTTTTTTTTCCTCCTAGCTCATTATTTTGTTTCATGTATTTTGAGTTTCCATTGTTTGGGGAATACATGATTAGAATCTTTATGTCTTCACGGTGAATTGATCACCGTGTACTGTGTCTCTTTTTGTCTCTAGTAATTTTATTTGTTCTGAAGTCTACTAGTTTGGATAGTAATATGCCCACTCTTGCATTTGTTTGCTTAATATTTGTATGATATATATTTTTCTACCCTTTTGCTTTGAATCTATCTTTGTTATTGAATTCAAAGTGAGCCTCTTGTACATGGCATACAATTTGGTCATATTTTTTCCTCCATTTTGCCAGTCTCTCTTTCATTGGGTATTTAAACTATTTATGTTGAAAGCAATTATTGATATGTTACCTCTTAAGTCTGTCATTTTATTACTCATTTCTATTTGTTTCTTCTGTTTCTTTTTCTTCTGTTCCTTTTATTGCCTTTCCAAGTTACTTAACACTTCTTTTGTGTGTTTTTGAATATATCTCTGATTATTTTCTTTACTGGTTCCTCTGGTAAAATGATATACATATTTAATTTATTATACCTACTGGTATCAACATTTGGAAAAAGTGTGAAAGCTTCACTTCTATTTAGGTACCTTTACTGTTTCTGCTTATAAATATCATTGTCACGAGCATCACCTAGTATTAAAATTTTGTCCAATCATTAAATATGATTTATAAAACTCATGAAGAAAAGGCTACTGATTACATGTACATATTTCTGCTTCTTCTGTTTTTTCCCCCCCACTTCTTGATGTCCTCAAATTCTTTTATCATTCTCTTTCTGTGTCAATAGCTTCCTTTGGTCAAAATCTTTAAGAGAGGGTCTACTGATGACAAATCCATTTAGTTTTCCTTTGTCTAAGCATGTTTTTATTTACTTTTTACACCTAATAGTTTTGATGAATGTATGATACACAGTTGATGGTTATATTTTTTCAACACTCAAAAATTTTGTACAACTTTCCTCCAACTTTCCTCTAGCCTCTATGGCTAAGAAAACTGCTGTCATCAGAATCAGTATTCACTTACAAGTCCTACATCTCTTCTCTCTCACTGCATTCAGATCTTTCCTTTGTCTTTTATTTTAAAAAATATAATTAGTATATTTCTTGGCATTCTTTGGGTGCTTACTATTTGAGATATTGTCAGCTTTTTGGATCTGTAAGTTTGTATATTTCATCAAATTTGTGAAGTGTTCAACAACCATTATTTCTATGAATACTTTCATACTCGTTCTCTTTCTCTAATCCTTCTTGGCCTTTTATGATCTAAATGCTGACTGTTTTGGTATTTCTCAGAGGTCCTTGAGTCTCTGTTTTCTCTTTTCTCTTTTGTCTAGGGCTGTTTGTGGTTCAGATTGAACGAGTTCTATTGATCATTCTTCAAGGTCACTGATTTTAGTCTATGAATTCCATTTAATAAATTGCTTGTCATTTAATTTTTATTTAGCTATTTTTGTAAACTGTACATCTTTACCGATACTTTTCTATTTTGTATTTGTTTCAAGAAAATTGATTGTTGAAGGTCTTTTATGAAAACCAATTTAAAATTCTTGTCAGATAAATCAAACATCTGATTCATTTCAGTGTTTATGTCTGTTAATTTTCCTTCTTAATCAAGTTGTGATTATTTTGTTTCTTGGTATAATGAAGGATTTCTAATTATATCTTGGACATTTGTCTACTATGTTGGAAGACTCTGGGCGCTGTTTAAATCTTTTATTCCAGTAAGCAGGCATCTTGTTTTGGTTTGGCATGCCTATTCCAGCCTACTTTTGTTCACTGGATTTTCAATGACAATGTAAAGTTCAGGACTTCTTCATGTTGTTTTGGTGTGCTTGGTTTATCTGGTGTTGCTGGGCTCTCACCAGCCAGTCCTTACTGGTGCTGACTTAGGGGACACAAAAAGTTAACCCGGGCCAGGCATCTGAGTGTCTTTCAGTGGAGGACGGGAGTCTGAGAACTACGTTGCTGAAGAGACTTCCAGGGCTAGACAGAAGTGTTGCCAGTTCTGTTCTGGCTCTGTTGGACATAGACTGCTTGTGGGGATGGATATAGCAGCAGCCCCTCTAAATAGTACCTCCCTGGAGTCTATTTCAAAATTTGTTTAATTGTATAGAATCCCAGTTAAATTATGTAAAATAATCATTTTCACACATATTAATATAATTATCCATGGACATTCTTTCTTCTATCTAGACTTTTAGAGTTTTAGATATCGTTAAGTTCCAAGACTGCTACCTAAATTAAATTGCTCATAATTTAAAATATTTAAATTAGTCTGAAGAAGAAAACTGTTCGAATCTATTAAAATATCTAGCACTTATGAAAAGACTTATAGTTACAGTTATTAAAGATGAAGTTCTTATTTTTTCTATGATTCTAACATGTGATTGGGCACTTTGACAGTGTAAGCTTCATAGGGGTAGGCAAGGTAGAGATGATAGAATAGTAGAACCACACATTCATTCATTTTCCAAGTATTATGGATAATACAGTCTGAAGGGTAAGAATCCCTTGGTCTGGAGTCAAGAAGACCTGAGCTCAACTATTGTGTTTTCCCTCTTCTAATTGTATAGACTTTATTAATTTACGCAATTACATTGCTGAATACTGTATAATAATATATATAAAGGTAAGTATGTCTTAAGTGATTAAATGTTGGACATTTCCCTTTCATCAATTCTCAGTACCATAAGGGAAAAAGTCTTAACCCTCTATGGCCTAGTTCAGGTTGTAACTTGACTCATGGTCACATCAGATGCAACTACATCACAATTTGAGGAGATAATGAACTGAGAAGTTAGGTTTGTTTTTTCTTTTTGCTTTTTGTATTGTTTTGTTTTGTTTTTACCTTCTATTAATGCAGACATAAAATTTCCAATAATCTTAAGATATTTGTGACTGACAAATTATAGCAAATAATTGTCTAAAATTATAGTAACAACAGGTGAAGGGATCCCTCGTTTCTCCAAATAACTCACTTTGAGAGCACCAGTTTCAGAGGGAACTAACATTGCTGAGAAAAGTAGTAATAGTATCATAGATGAATGTGAATAAAAACAAGTACTGAAGTAGTTCTACTAAACTATGTAATTGCTCATCCTAATAATTCATCTTATAAAACTGTCTCTTGTAAGATAAGGTTTATATTTTTATGAGTTTACCTCTGAGTAAATATTGTTCACTTAGAGGAAATTAATATTTTTGAATAATTATCCTCAAAATGTTTTTAGCAAAACACATTTCATTTAATCAAAGAAATTAAATTGAATTGATGGTTGAAAGATTTTTCTTCTGTAGTTTCATGTCCTTCTACTAGGGGTTCTGGGGTTTAGTCAGACCATGTGCTAGCTAAATCAGAACTCGAAATTGTTCATTCTGCTTTAAACCTTGCTAAGTATTTGTTTATAAGACTAAAACACATGTAAACTTTTATTTCTAATCATGATTCTTCAGAGAAAACTTATTCATGAAGAAAAATGCATTCCACTATTCTAGAGATCTACTGCAGAAACTCTACCTCCATATTTCTTTTTTATTCTCAGATAAACTCAAATTTGGCAGACCATGAGGTAAATCACTAAATGAGCTAGAAAAACACATTTCCTTCTCAAATGTATCATTCATGGATACATTTATTTATTCATTCAGTAGCTACAACAGAGGCTTTTCTGTGTGTTTGGGATATACCAATGAGTAAAATATCAAATAAAATCCCTTTCTTCATGGTGCTTATTACCTACTGGAAGAGACATACATAGTAAATATATCTGTAAAACATTATGTTTGAAATAAATTATTTAGTATGAAGAGGTAATAAGAGCTACAAAAATAATTGAAAAGTCAGAGACTTGTTAAGATTGAGTGTTTAATATGTCTCATTAAGAAAATGACATCTGAACAAAGATTTGAAAGAGGTGAGGTTGTAAGCTAAGAGGATATCTAGGAAAAGAATATTCTATGCAAAGAGAAATAAGCAAAATCTCTAATGTGGTTGTATTATTTGCATTTTCAGGAAACTTTGAGAGTACACGGCCACAGAAACATTTTAAGCAAAATAGTATATTAATTAAGATGTC
This sequence comes from Pteropus medius, assembly GCF_902729225.1. Classification (NCBI taxonomy): domain Eukaryota; kingdom Metazoa; phylum Chordata; class Mammalia; order Chiroptera; family Pteropodidae; genus Pteropus; species Pteropus medius. The sequence continues at coordinate 13,196,505 of NW_024354502.1, read as the reverse complement.
ATAGGGTTAACAGAAGGGGATTGTGATGACTAATTCTACGTATCAACTTGACTAGATCACTGGGTTCCCAGATATTTGGCTAAACATTATTTCTAGGTATATCTGTGAAAGTGTTTCCAGATGAATTGAGTTTTCAATTGTTGGACTCAGTAAAACAATTCACTCTCCCCAATTAGGTGGGCTTCACCTAATCCACTGAGGATCTAAATAGAACAAAAAAGCAGAGGAAGAAGGAATTTGGCCCTTTTTAAAAAATTTGAGCTGAGTCACTGATATCCTGCTCCTGGTGCTCTTGGTTCTCAAGCTTTCAGACCTGGACTAGAATCTATGTCATCAGCCTATGTGGCTCTCAGGGGTTTGTACTCCAACATAATTATACCACTAGCTTTCCTGAGTCTTCCAAAACAGTCATGGAATGTCTCAGGCTCCACGATTGTGTGAGCCAAATCCTTATAATGAGCGTGCATACGTGCACGTGCGCACACACACTCAAACTCCTATCTCTATTGGTTCTGTGTCTCTGGAGAACCCTGACTCATACAAAGACATAATGGTATATCCTTCCTGGATCTTGAACACCATTACTAGGATTTGACATTTGATTTTTAACTAAGTGAAATGGATGACACTGTGATTTTGAGCAGAGAATGACATATAATTTAAATTTACAAATAATTATCTTAGTTTTGTTTATCTGTTTAAAGAATGAAATATAAGGGAACAAGGAAAAAACTATGAATAACTGCTGAGAAACTGCAATAATCTAAGAAAGAGAGATAATCACGTGCGAGAACTGGATATCATATGGAGAGTGGTGGAATGAACAATATATGATTTTGGATACATTTCAAAAGTAAAGCTGTTAGTATTTTCTGCTATATTGCATGTTAAGAGTAGGAGAAAGAGAGAAATAAATGATACCAAGCATTTTGGTTTGAACACAGTACTGACACTATAGTAATAACACAGCTTTCTATTTTTCATCTTCTCTCTCTTCCTCCTCCTTTAAAATAATTCATAGTAATTTTACCCACATTACAAATCATGTAATTTTTACAACAATCATGTGAGGCAGGCAGAACAGGTATTATTGTTCATATTTTTCAGCTGAGAAAACTAAAGCAGACAAAGAGATATTGCACAAGAAACTTGCTTATAACAGGTTCTTTGACCATGAGTACAAAATTTTCTCCAACTGAGGAAAAGGAAAAATAGGCACATATAAAAGCAAGGAAACCAGAGATTGATTCAGAAAGTGTCAAGACCATCTTGGAGATTCACCAGGCAAAGGGCCACTATGGAAAGATATAGATCTATTCAAAACCATTTTATGAAAGGGGAATCTGGCTTTCTCCAGGCAGGTAGAAAGTGTGAAAGAGTTTAGGATAGATGGGAAGGAGACTTGAGTTCTAGTCTCATAAAGAAAAATAAAACAGGAGAGAAAGAGAGGTGTGAATATGATAGCAAGTATCTTTTTTGTGTACCTGGAGAGTAGAATTACCCTTACAGAGAAGGGGAAGGAAGACGGAACTTACATTACAAACACGGCAGCTCACACAGATACATGTAACTATGATCTTTCTAAGCTGCATGTGCATTTTCAAGGAGAAAAAAAATTAAACCTGGAAAATTCTTTCCTTATCACTGTTTTAGAAATATATCTCACCCTTTGGCTATATATGTCTCCATGGCTTAGGGGCAAAAAAGAAAAAAAAATGTAACAATTAATTTGATTGAACTTCTCATAATTTTAGACTCAAAAAAAAACAACTCAAACTTTTAGATCATCTGCATACTTTTTTAGATAGATCATCTTATAATTCCTACAGGGTATTGGCAATACACATTACTTTTCTGTCAGGGGTCCTAATTTTTTAAAAAAGCAATATTCGCTAAAGGAAACATTCCTAACATTATCATCTTTACACAGGTGGCTAAAAGCAATGGGTAATCACTAGATGTTATTCGATATTACATTTGTTTGGGCAATACTCTCCAAAAAAATCACAATACTGCATCCATATAAAATGATACTTTAGGTACTGCACACTGTACTAAATTATGGAGAATGTGGGAACATTTATAGAACTTGGTAACTCAATTAAATTTTCTCTATGCTATAAAACTATGATAAATATAAATTATTAGAATAACTATTAAAATAAAATTTGTATAAATGTCCAAATAAAACCTTTTTGAAATAATAATAAATATATTTGCTGCAGTTAACATAATTTTATATCACTGATTAAATAGGATTCATACAATTGTTTTTCTGAACTTTTTGTTAATAGTTTCCTGAATACTTTGAGAATCATCATTGATGAGACATTTTTATTTCATAATAGGTTATAAAAGATTTAAATACATTTTTACAGCCATTCTAATGTGATACAATTTATATTTAAAGACTTACAGTTTGTTCTTTCTTTCATTGACAAATGTAATATTGGTATTTCTTGTAATAATTATGTGGACTATAATATAAAACAATTTGAAAACGATAGTGAAGTTCTAATTTTTAGAATACATATGCATTGGTTAAAATCCAATCTAGATGCCTAGACTAGCCCCACTGCTTCCAAATCCAGCATCTTAGGCAGTGTGTTATGTTTCTTCGGCACTTGGAATTAAAACCCCTACAGCAGTGCAACAGGTCCTTTGTTCACTGTGGGCACGAGCACACTCTGCAGCTGGCTGTTAAGATAGATGTTCAAGTGGCTACATTTTGCATTTAAAAGCCAAGTACAGAGCATAAGATGTTGTTCATTCTTGTTGTCTGGCTGCCTATGAGGATTGCAGGAAATGCTCTTAACCTTTGTTGTTGAGGCAACTCACCAAGTAGCATATTTAAGTGATGGGAAAAGGAATAACAGCTCATAAAGGAGACATCTGAAAACTGTTATGCACCAATATATAAGAATCAGGAGCATGTGGGGTCAGGGAATTCAGAGAGTAGAGGTACAAGAATGAGTGCGTGACATTTTGTAATTTGGCTGTGATGTACATGAAAAGCTGACACTTGCTGATTGCATATAGCCAGGTAGAAGTTGTAACTGCTGTTAATGGCAACTTTTTCCAGAGAAATACCAAAGATAAATACAAGAATTGAAAATGAGCCAGCAGAGAGTGCAATTTAGGGTGTAATCTTTAGAAACACTGGTTAGAATAAGGAAATGAAAGACTGAACAAGGTTGAAAGGCAATGTAGGGCCACGGGAGGTTTGGAAAGAGATGGTTATGAATGATGAGACTTGAATATGTGTATGGGTTAAGTATATAAAGTTAATGAGAAAAACAGTATAAAGACATAAAAAATAGAGAAAGCTAATAACTAACAAGCAAACACAGGAAATGCATGTGGGAATATATCTTTCCAAAATAAGACAGTCTGTCCTCTAAAACTGAAAGAAATCTGGTTAAAAGGGGCAACTCGATATTCTCAATGAAGCAGGAAGTAGAAAAGTATTGAAGGTTTGGTTAGTAGTATACAGGTGAATGGAAGGGAAAACTACCTGTCAGCAAATAATATGATTTATGGGTAGTGCTAAGGGCCAGAAACTTGAAATGAAGTATCTTCCCCATGATGCCAACTTGTTTCTCAAAGAAGATGCCAATTATATTAATAGTAATTGCGGATAAACTGTCTCCTGTGTGTTATATGTAATTTAAAGTTAATTATATGGATTAGTAAATTGAACTCCTACAAAAATCCCATAATCTAGGTAGTACTGTTACACTAATTCTCTTTTGGGGAAACTAAACCATGGTACAGAAAGGCAAAGTAATTTGCCTAAAAGTCTCACTGACAATAAATGGCAAGGTTGGGCTCTGAAACCAGAAATTTGACTTCAGAGTCTCCACACAACTACTGAATTATACTGCTACTCTGTGAACCTAAGCAAATTTCTTTCCTTAAAAATGCCATTCATTAACATGATTCTCTATATAGAAAAGACTATATAGGCTAAAGACATCACAAGAACACTACTACACACAATAGGCAAATATGGTAAAGTTCTTGGATACAAAATCAACATTCAAAAACCCATAGCATTTCTACACTCTAATAATGAACTGTCAGAAAAAGAAGTGGAAAAAATAATTCCTTTTGCAATTGCAACAAAAAGAATAAAATACCTAGGAATAAATCTAATGAAACATGTGAAGGACCTATATAACAAAAACTATAAGAATCTATTAAAAGAAATTGAAGAAGATACAAAGAAATGGAAAGATATTCCATATTCTTGGATTGGAAAAATCAACATAATTAAAATAACCTTATTATCTAAAGCATTATACAGATTTAAAGCAATATCTATCGAAATCACATTAGCATTTTTTTTAAAGAAATAGAACAAAAAAATCATCATTTTTGTATGGAAGCACAAAAGACATTGGTTCGCCAAAGCCATCCTGAGAAAAAAGAACATGCCTGGAGGCATCACTTTGCTGGATTCCAAATTATACTACAAAGCGACAATAATCAAAATGACATGGTATTGGCAGAAAAACAGACACATAGACTAGAGGAACAGAATTAAGAGTCCAGAAGTAAACCCATATTTATATGGGCAAATAATTTTAGACAAAAAAACCCAAAAACATACAGTGGAGAAAAGAAAGCCTCTTCAATAAACGGTGCTAGGAAAACTGGAAAGCCACCTGCAAAAGAATGAAACTAGATTGTTGTCTATCACCATACATCAAAATTAACTCAAAATGGATTAAGGACTTGAATATAAGATTTGAAACAATAAACTGCATAGAAGAAAACATAGGAACTAAACTCAAGGACCTTGGACTTAAAGAGGATTTTATGAATTTGACTTTGAAAGCAAAGGAAGTAAAAGTTAAAATAAATGAATGGGACTACATCAAATTAAAAAGCTTCTGCTCAGCAAAAGAAACTATCAACAAGGTAAAGAGATAACCATCAGAATGGGAAAATATATTTGCAAGCAACGCCTCTGATAAGGGCCTAATATTCAAAATATACAAAGAACTCATACAACTAACAACAACAACAACAACAAATCCAATTAAAAAATGGGCAGAGGACCTGAATAGACACTTCTCCCAAGAAGACATACAAATGGCCAACAAACATATAAAAAGATGCTCAACATCGCTAGCTATGGGAAATGCAAATCAAAACCACAATGAGATACTAATTCACGTCTGTAAGAATGACTATTATTAACAAGACAAGTAACAACAAATAGAAAAAAAAAGTAACCCTCATACACTGCTGGTGGGATTGCAAATTAGTATAGCCACTATGGAAAACAGCATGGAGATTACTCAAAAAATTAAGAATTTATCTACCACATGATCCAGTGATTCCTCTATTGTGTATTTACCCCAGAGACTTGAAAAGTCATATCCGAAAAGATATTTGCACACCACTGTTCATAGCAGCATTTTTCACAGTGGTTAGGACATGGAAGCAACCAAAGTGTCCTACAATAGATGATTAGATAAAGAAGCTGTGGTACATATACACAATGGAATATTACTCAGCCATAAGAAGAGATGAAATACTGCCATTTGCGACAACATGGATGGACTTCGAGATAATCATGCTAAGTAAAATAAGCCAGATATAAAAAGTTGAAAACCACATGATATCACTTATATGTGGGATATAAACCTAAAAACAATGAACAAACAGGACAAACAAACAGAGACTCATGGACATGGATAATAGACTAGTAGTTACCAGAGGATAGCAGGGGAGTTTAAGGGGGAGGTAGATGGGATAAAGGGGGTCAAATATGTAGGGACAGAAAGAAATTTAACTGTGGGCAGTGAAGACACAATGCAATATATATATGCCTTACTGTTGAATTGTACAGCTGAAACTTATTGGATTTCATTAACCAACGTCCCCAAAATTAAAATAAATAAATAAATAAAATCAATTTTGTCTGGTAAAAACAATGCTGTTGATTAAACTGGAAATGGAGTATAAAGATAAAACAAAGGTACTAAATTTCAGACTGCTTCTAATATATGATAATTTTTATTGGTTATTTGACTTCATATCTATGACTATATTTGTTTCTTCATAAAGTTGACTTATTGAGAAGAAATTGAGTTTTATTTAAAATTATTTTCTTTTAATAGAGTGTGGTCTAGAAATGAGCTTAGTATGCTCATACTGTATTTTTGAAAAAAAAGTTTCACTTAATTGTTTAATGGAGACACATTATCTAAAATATAGAAACATTATATACCTTTTTGGTATTAATTTTGATAAACTAATTCTAAGTTTTGGTAGCAATTGCTGAGTTTTCTTTGGGGTTGATCTCCATGTTTCTAAATATATGAAATAAAGGCACATGTTATTTTTTCTTTAGTATGTTTATATCTATTTCTTATTTTTACTTAATGGTTTTCTTTATATTTCATACCACTAAAAATAACAACCTTGGAGGGAAGAATTTGTGAAGCTCTGCAGGACCTGTTGAACAAATCTGCCTTATAATAGATTACTTCCCACAGAGACTGAACTTGAGAAACATAAAATGATAAAAATGTTATTTTAAAGCTGTCACAAAAGTGAACATCTAAGTAAGAGAAGCTCATCTCTACCCACTACGCCAATTTTTTTTTACAAAAAAGTAAAGTACTCTGACAAATAGCATGATAAATTGCCAAAGTAACAATTTGCTATTTTATTTAAAGAAGAGTAACAGACCACCAAACTCAGCTTCCTTTTTCAACATAAAGTGCAGAGGATGTGATGGCTGTAACTATTTTTACTGTCTAGTTTCCTTCTACATGTCCAAATGCACATCACTGTCTATTGTACTGCATAATATAATGATCATTTCAACCAAGTCTGCTATCCACTTCTTTACTACAGCTTTCTCTTTTATATTTAAACTTCTTGAGTGTTCAATCTATAGCTTTTTCAATCCGGTGTGTATTTTTTCACTCCTTCCTCTCCAAATGAAGAGAAATGAGTTGATTATAAAAATGCATAATCTCAGAATCGCCTTTTCCTCCATATCTCTAGGAAGTGGGTCTAGAAATTCCAGGGTATCCAGGAGAAATAAGACTAAGAGGATTGCCAGGACTTAGTGATAAATGTCCAATTTTAGCAAGATCTGACTTTGTGAAACAAGAGTGAATCATTCTCAGCTCCCTCCTAGCCCAATGTCTTTAAGGAAGGCTATGGACAGGTGTAGAAGAAAATGCTTTCTTCTCACTTTAAGCAAATGCGTAAAAGGTCCTAAGATTATTTTAGCTGGTAGAAAAAAGACAATGAAAGCTACACAATAAAAGGGCTGGACTAGTAACTACTTCGGCCCTGCTGAAGGGAGCTAGGCTGGAGTTCTGTTAATAGTGTCTCTACTCAAGTGATCTGCCTGGGGGCAGAAATGGACCCCCACAAACGCATGAAGCAGTAAAAGCCCAGAGACTAAGCGGGAGTCAAATCAGCCAGTTTGAGAAATCAGCAAGCAGCAGCTGTGAGAAAATATAGGGGTAGGACTCAGGAAATCTTTAAATGATGTACAAAACTACCCCATGAAGAGGAAGAGCAAAAAATGTGCATCCTTCACATTAAAGATAATCAAAACTAGAACTTAATTGGATTAAACTTAAATAAGTTCTTTCTTATCTATTATCTCTCCATTTTCCTTGGGTCTGGTAAAGCTCAAAGCAATATATGAAAAAAGAAAGTGGGCTATAGCATATAAGTTAGAAAACAAGATAAATAGGTTCCCCTTAATCCCTCTGTTACTGATTATTTATAAACATGACACTGCCCCGAACTATTAGAATGAAGAATCTGGAATGGAAAACACAGAGATTTTGATATATTTTATACTTTACTGGGATACAATTATTTTATATTTCCTAAAACATTAAAAAATTAAGAGGAAGAGTACCTATTCAAAGTCTTATACAAGAGCCAGGAAAGAATTCATTAATAGAATAAATCTAAAGAAAGAGCAAGAGTAGAATGCTGATTTTCTGCTTTTATCGATCAAGTACAGCATTTTTTAATGAGCTGCTTACAATTATATTACACAAATCAGAAATATATTATTTCAAATGTTCAATCAGAAACTGAAAAGTCACACTTGCTCCAAACTTATATTTTAAGACAGTTCACTGTTGGTCTATTTTCTTGGGCAGACCTGGTCACATGTTCTACTTCTCATGCAGTGACTCCTCCTTTTAATCTCTGAGGTTATGGGCAACAGTGCCATGCAAGTATAGCTTTTACTAATATTTTGGTATATATTTGGTATATTATTCTGATTAGTGGGCTGCCTCTGATTTCAGTAAACATATCACAAAATAGTAAGCTTGCAAATATTGTCATACCATAAAGCACAGTGTAAGACTGAAGAAATTCCTTATTTTATCCCTTTCTCTTATTTAAATTTATACAAATTATTTCTAGGGAATAAACCAGGTTAAATATTATAGTATACTACTCTGTCCTGCAATGTCTTGTTTCCTCCATCCAAGATAAAGATTATGTAATGGTACAGAGGCATATTAGGTCTCGGAGTTTTGATGAAAATTAAATGAAATAATAGCATAAGAGTAACTCAAAAATAATAAGCTGTCAATAAATATGAAATACTATTATTGGCACTAATATTATTACTATTGTTGTTATATGCCAAGTCAGGTACTTTCACTGACCCCTAGTATTTTATCTGAACTCCATGGAATTATATCATTAAAATCCTTTTAATGGTAGCAAATCAAGGAAGCTAAATATACTTAGATCTTCTCATTGAAAACAGAATCAAAAATGAATTCACAATAAATATGTTTGCATTGTTCTGATTTTCTGATGTACACAGTTCTGCTCTAATTCTCTCTCATATCCATTATTGAGGGTCTTCTGAAAATTATAGGTAATATATGTTAAGTAAAATTAACATAGGTGAAGGCTTATATTGCAAATTCAATAAATGCTAACATAAAAATTTATCACTTTTCCTAGTTCTTATTAATAGTATTAGTATTATGTATATTCATTTCATAAACATGAATTTGTATTTCAAATTTATATGTTTGTTCTTCATCCTAAATCTAACCAGGACCTAATATTTGATTCTTTAATTTTTTTCCAATTATTTGAAATAGTTAACTATGTGTTGCTTTTTCTCTATATGTTGATTAATTGGAATTCCTGTCCCTCCAGTATCTTCTTTTAAAGTTTTTGTTCTGCTTTTAGTTCTGTCTGATTTAGATACATAGCATCAAGCCTTGTTAAATCCTGAGTTAACTTTTTATAACTGCTGAGTTTATGCAACTGTACTAATACAAGGCAAAAATCTCATATAGTATTTCCATTGTTCTACAAAAATTCATGCAGTCTCAATAGCAAATGCTCAAAATATGCTTTCTGTGATATTTATAACATGATTTTATTGTATGTTACCATTATGTTATTACTAAGCATTTTTAATGAAATTCATGCCCCACTTCACTTCTATAATCGGATCACAATTTTTAGACTTAAAAAAAATTCCAGCTTTTTTTCATTTTTGAAAGTCTTCATTTAATTCTTTGTTTATCTTATCTCAAATAAATCCAAATTTTCTGCTTTCATATATAGACTAGACTTTATAAATCCATCTGATGTTACCTCTATCATTAAATAAAATCAAAATCAGAATTTTGCCATATATTAAAGACTTCTAGTCTTCTCCTCATTCAAAGACAATATGCAATTTCCTTCTTCTTGACCACCTGGATGCTTAAATAAATAGTATGAAGACTATGGAGGAATAGAGAAATAAAGACTTTCGCATTAACAAAATGACAGCATTCATTTCCAGAACACCTGGATTCACATAAAGAAACAGAGCGTGCTGGGAATGAATTAAGTAAAGGTAAATTAAAATTATTTTCCTTTCTTTCTTAAAGCTGCATTTTAATAGATTCAAAAGATAACTGTCTAAAGAGAAAATACTAGACAGCTAAGCTATGGGGCTTCCCACTAAGGAGAAAATAGCAATTTACTTTGTGCTCATAGTATATATAAAGGTAAAATACAAGACAAAAAAAAATGCAAAGATACGTAAAAGGTATTAGAAATATAATGTTCAAGAAACTTAAACTAAATAGGAATCAACATAATATTATTTTCAGATAGATTGATGAATAAATTAAAGATTAATAGAAGCTAGAAAGAGGATCGGAATACAGACAAAGTGTATTTCACGTTCTCAGTATAAAATAAATTGAGAAGGCTCATTTTACAGATATGATTCTGAAAGGAAAGGAGAGCATGATGTTAAAGTACAGAATAGTATAAGTTATTGTAATCATCAAATATATAAAAGTCCTAAAATATATATACCAAAAGTATATATGATTTCTCAAAGATCTTACCCTTCCACAATTTTGAATTAAGTCAAAATCACAGTACTATTATAAATTTCAAGTTACTAAAATTTTTTCTGTCAGCTCTCTAAAGCCTTTTTAGTCAAAGTGTGCTCTATAATCTGGTAGCATCTTCATCACCTGAAGTTTGCTAGAAATGCAAAATCTTAGGCCCCACTCCAAACTTATAATTTAACCAACCTCTAGTTGGTTTTTTATGTAATTAAGTTTAAGAAGCCCCGGTCTAATGTGACTTTAGGTATCTTTAGATAATATCTTTCATGCACAAATGAATGAGTCTGTTCTATTGGCACCATAGTTGTTTGCCAACTGTTAAACCACCGGACATAATACCTACCTGCTAAATACATGTGTGTTGAATAAATGTGTGAAGAAAGAAATGAATGATCTAGTTGGAAACTAACACCTACAATAGTAGTGAATTTGGAATATTTCCAAACCCAATGTCATTTTCAACACTGGAACAAGTTAATATATTTTCTCTTAGTTATAAAATAAAATTGCTTTTCTTTTTCTTTATTTAAACATATCTAATATTAAATTTTAAAATGAATATCATATGTATTAAAGTGTCCATAAAGTATTTTTATTCAAGTTTTCTCTTGATTATGAAATTTCAGGCTTAAATACTAGATAGATTTTTCTGTCATCATTCATTTTGCAACATTTAAAATATTTATTTGCTACTTAATAGTTAATGCTCCTACTTGGTCCCACAAGAGATTTGGGATAGCTAACAATAAAAAAAAAATCTCTTATACTTAGTACAAACAAATGTTACATTAATGTATAGAGAATTTTCATGTAATTGTGGCTCTACAGTAGAGAGGTTTGATATGCTCTTTAAAAAGTTTCCATTAAAAAATCCAGAATTTAGAGACATACAATAATAATATCAACTAATAGTTAGCTTTGTTCGATTTTTTTCTAATGAATGGCTACACAAAAGAAAAATGGTAACATCTCTGTCCTCAAAGAACTTACTGTTTGAACAGAGTCAATGAGCAATAGATTTTGAAGTGTTTGTTGTTAAGTGTTAAGTTATTATGGAAGAAAAATTGGACTGCTACTCAACATAGAAGAGGAAGGTAAAACAATACATATATGAGAATTTTAATTTATGTTTTCATATTTTCTAGACTTAATTTATGTTAGCTCTTTAGTTCTGAACATATAGAAACAACTCACTCTCCTGAATCTGATAAATTTCAACAAATAAGATAAATGAATTACGGAAACTATGTTTATGAATTCTAGTTTTTCTCCCTATTCATGTGAAATTTGGTAAGTTATTTAAACTTTTTGAGACTCAGTATCTAAAAGGAACAATGACTAACTTTCAAGAATGTTATAAATATCAAACAAGAAAGTAAATGAAAATAAATTGCCAAAAATTCTCTTAACTAAATAATTTCTGGCTATTATTGTAATCATTATTATTTTAATTATTTCATGCAGTAGCTTTAGAAAAGTAGAAAATGTACTATACTAAGAAAAAATCTGACTGTAATAAAATGTTTTGAATATGGCATTTTGTTTAAAATTATACAGGAAAACTCATCACAAATCAACATCTAATTATAGAACCATATTGTTAGCACAACATCAGAATATCAAAATTTTAAGCAAAATAACTACCTACTCCTACACTGCAAGGAAATAATACTAATAATTTATTTACTATTAAAGATATAGAAACACTGATTTTTAAAATAATTTACTATAAAGAGATGATAAAAGTGTAAAACCCAACAAAACATATTATGTCAACATGAATGGACTTAGTGATGATGCAAAAGTTCTATTATTCAATTTTATTTATAAATTTTAAGTTATACATACCAAAAAATAACAAGGATTAAAAATTATATAGATATAATTCCTCTATATAATTTTCAAGCTTAGTCTTATTTTGTATATAACTGCCCAATGCCTGATGCTTTCTATTCAAGCATTAACATCCAAATCAAAGTATATAGATATAATTTTTTAATGCAATAGAAAACAAAAAGTAAACATGTTATAAAACATGATTTGGGGGACTGTACAATATTTATATAATTATATTTATATGTGGTTTTTAAAGTGTAAGTTAAATATAATAAAGAAAATCACGAAAAAGTAATATTAATGTTATTCCTACAAGCTTAGACAATTCAATGACAGAAGAATCTAGAATATTGCCCAATATCTTTAGAATAAATAACAAGATATATATCAGGTTAAGAAAGGTTCATGGAGTTTACGAGAAATAGCAAAAGTGCTACTCACCCTTACTCTAAAGTAATATACAGTTATATATACATATTTTAGCAGTACTATTAATATATTCATTATTGTTCTTCCTTTAAACAAACATTTTTTCAGTGCTGATACTATGCCACGCTCTAAGCTGAGTACTGAAAATATAGCAGTTGGCAAGATAGACATGACTCCTTCTTTCTAGAGGTGAAAAGCATACAGTCTGGATTCAGATTTCCTGGGTCCAAATCAAGCTCAGCCTCTCACTGACTTTTTGACTTGGGCAAATGATTTAACCTTTCTGTGACTCAGTTTCTTCAACAGTTATACTGGGAGTGACATGATTCCCTCACAGGATTATTCTGGCGATTAAATTACTCATCATGTTGGAAGCCCATGAATACCTGGCACAGAGTGAGTTTTCTGTACTCATGAGCTATTTTCAGTTCAGACGCTGGATAGCACAGGGATCTAAGAACATGGGCTCTGAAGTTAAATCTTGACCTCACCCATTGGTGCAGAGTGAATTGGAGCCTGTTATTTAACCCTGGTGTGCGTCAGGTTTTCCTCTGAAAAATTAAAAATGTTAGCACTTGCCTTAGAAGGGCGATGAGAGATTTGCCTTAGTTTCTGTATATTAAGCACTTTAAAAAATGCCCACCACATGACAGGCATTCAAAAGAATTATCATCATATCACCATCATCATTATTACTGATGACAGATATTAAATTTATTAAAATATAATTAATAAAATATCACATAGTTGAATGTGAAGTATTCACTATGGAACATAAAGAGAAACAGACATATACAATGGTATGTTTTGCATATGTGTGCTTACATTGTTTGAATACATTTTATAATTAAATTTATAATAACAACTTGTACTACCGAGTCTTCCCCCAAAGACAACTTAAGAACTACAGTGACACAAACACCTAAATTGTATATCCACAGAAAATAACACTTTGGAAAGGAGATGAGAAGGGGGAAATGATTGGTCATTAGCCCTCATTAATTGTTCCAACTGAGATGGAGATCTTACTAATACATGGTAGTACTCAATGGCCCTCTGAGGCTCATAGCAAGTATGTTCTTCTAGAATGCTGAGGTAAAATTTAAATGAAATTCTTACTTATGTGATATTTTTAATTATTTACTTAGATGTCATCTGAAAAAAAACCTGATAGCCGGAATTTGAGTCTATAAGTCTTAGCTTTCACACTATCATCAGGCACCACATTGTTCTGGAGGAGTAAGGTTCTTTTTTATCTGTAGTCTGGGCCTCTAGGCTGAACTTGTATTACCAAGCATGTTTTCTTCTTAGCAAAACCTCTGTCAATGTTAGTGTGTAGCTTATTACACTATTCCTTTTTTCTTCAGCAAAGCTAGTTTAGGTAAATACACACACACACACACATACACACACAGATATACATATATATAATATAAAAAACTTCTATTAGATAATCTTAATATCCATATCTATAATGATAATTTATATTTTGACAGAACTTTTGAACAAACAGTTTATAAAATAGAGAAGGGAGAATTAGAATTTCTCTGCCATGGAAGTAGTAATTTGTCATGTTTTCTGACTTCCTTCAATCTTCTTAATATTTTTGTAATGTTTAGAGGATCACTCATCTTATAAATCCTGACTTACAGAGGCAGAAAGTATAATATTTACTCTCGTAATTATAATTTCTGCTGAGGTACTAATGGGTGATATATTTCACCAAACCACCATATCTGTGCAAACTGTCGATACAAAAATGAACACAAAAAAGAATCTGATTCGAGGAATTTATCTTCTGCCTATTCCAGGGATTGGGAGAGTTCATCAAATCAAAGGCTGTAGAGACAAAGCTTCTGGCATCTAGATGCAGGGGTATCAGTGCCTACATTGTACTATTTTATAAGTTGTTACATTGGTGTTGAGTAGTGGCATTGTGAGAATTCAGCAGTGCACTTCCTGCATAAGGTGTTTGTTACTTGCTGCATGGTATCAAAGCCTGGGTCTCTGCCTCCCAGATTTTTACCCTCAAATATTGTTTAGTAAATTTCTTACATTATCTCCTTGCGATATTTTTTTTACCCTACTGTTTGCCCTTGCCCTCTGAACAATTCTGCAAGTATGCTATCTATGTATAACTAGTGAGACTGAGCCACAAGAAAAAATAAACCTTGTATTGGTTATTTTGTATGGCTCGGTCTAAAGATAGTGGAACACAGCTAAAATTAAAGGATGAGACTCTGGAAGATGATGACAAGCATTGTTGAGACTTAAGACTGTCAGCTTAGTGGACACCAGGGCCTGTATCTGCATGATTCTCTTCTCCTTTTCTAAGTTTATTATTATGTGGTTTTGATATGGATCCTATATATCTGCTGCAATATCTGCATTCCAAGAAGAAGAGGAGAAAGGAGAAAGAGGTATGCTACTTATATCGGGAAAACTGAAATGCATTTCAGGAAAAGTATATCAGAACTTACATGAGGCCAGAGCCTGGCCATTTCTTACTAGAAGGTAAGAAAAAAGAATTTGGAAATAGGTTGGCTAGAGGCCTAACAATACTGGTATTTGACACAGATTTCCCCAAATTATATCTTCTAGAAAGTCATTTTTATCTAGTTAAACAACAAAGTATAGATTCATTTAGGATTCATTTCTACATATAGTATAATTTATATCCACTGGTTTCCATCATTAAGAACTCGGTGTTTTTGCATGTCAAATTTTAGAATAGATCTTAGTACCTTTTAGTTCTCTATGCAGATATATCTTTTTTTATGCAATTATTATAAAAATTTAATTCATCCTAAAGTCCAACTTTCTATCATTGGTTGATACAAAATCTTTATTTTCTGTTTTCCATTTTTGCACTTCTGACATATATAAGTTTAATGCAAATGGTGTTACCTACAAAGTTTTGATGTGAAATACAAATTTTTTCTTTTAAATTATCTTAATATATCACATGTACCTATACTTAATTGAAATAACATTGCGAGGACAGAAATGGCAAGAAACTCTGCTGAAGCTGCTGCTTACCTTTTGGCTTCTAAAAATGCATCAGCATCCATTGCATAGAAATCTGATTTTCTCCTGTCGGAATTCACTGTCAAAGAGAAATGTACAATTGATGAAGCATACAATTCTTTTATTTTTTCCAGGTCAATTATCAGTTATTTACTATTTATAACTTGATGTTGCTTTGTTTCAAAGATTGTTTGTTTAATTGTTTTTACTATACCAGTAACATGTTTTCTGAAAATAAATTGACTTTTCATGTTTAGAATGCATTTCCTGTAACTCGTGGTTGAAAGAAAGCATCTGTCATAATACGTCAGCTTTTCCTCTTGAATCCCCTAAAGGGATGTTCGGAATCATTAGTTTATAATCAGTTTTTGTTTTTAATTAAATATCAGCCATGTGACTGAGTCAGAGAAAAATAGGATTTTGCTTTTGTTCTCCCAAATAAATAGATTTATGGAAATAATGTTTAGCAGAATACACCGTGGAATATATTTTATAAGAAAAACATCATTTGGAGCTTTTCCTACATAAATTACTTTTAGAAATTCAGAATTGAGAAATATCAAATTTGAAATATTACTGATCAAATAATTGTTATATATTCAGATTTCAATAAGTATAATACATAAATTGATTTTAGTTACAGATAATGCAATCTTTGCTTTATTAATTTATTCAATCATTTATTCAATCAGCCCACTAACAGATCTGTGAGACTGTGAAAGTATACTGGTGTGTGAGTTTATGAGTTTGTATGTGTCTGTATGTGCTTGTCCACCTGTGTACAAGTGGCACCTGTAATACATTTCTACACATTCAAAAGCTGCATATGGAATCTAAACTAATATAAACTGTATTGCACAAGTGCAGATGGCACCATCAACTAAAAACCTCCCCAAAGATATACTTTTATTTTGCTCAATTTAAACATGAGTACAGAAACCTAGTAAGTTTTGTGCTTAATGAGAACATAGAAATTTATGGAGACAACCAAAAATATACATCTAAGAGCATTTATTTTTAAAACTGTTTTGAATAAAGCTACCGATATATTTATTGATCTTGACATGAAACAATTTTATTGGCATATGTGATAAAATATTAGGTAAGTATGAAATTATAAAACAACTATTCAGATTCAATAAATTTTTAGAAAGCATACATATATACTTTATATATTATACATACATATATATATCGAGAGAGAGAGAGATAAAAAGAAAAAGAAAAAGAAAAAAATGAAGGGAAATTGATAACCAAGTGGACAGCACAAGGCCCACAAAGGATATTAAAATTTTTCCACAAACTGTGTTTTTATGGTCTTTAGACCTTTTATCTTTATGGTAAAACACTTCCAAACCATTATGTTTGCTTACAAAATATGGTTTAATATAATAAAACCAAGATTATTCTATATGTCAGCACAATTATTAAAACTTTCTCCCTTCCCTAATTCTTACTAACACAAAAATTATAGAAAACATTTACATTTTACTTTTTAAATCTTAAATAGGTAAACATTTTTCAAATCTTTATATATTTGTTTTATGTTCTAAGAGAATTCCTTTGCTCCATCTTCTGGTTTAAAAGCTTATTTTTCATTTGTATCAATTCTATCCAGGATTTATCATAACAAGTGTTGTTTCTGTTTCTATATCAGTTAAGATACTTTCAGCTTTGGGAAATAGAAACTGGCTCAATTATGCCTCCAAGTTCCTATTCCTCTGTCACATTGTTTCTTTTGCTTTTTTTGTCTTTTGTTTTACTCTTGCTTTTGGCATTTGTATGATTTTAAGCCTGTTTTCCCTCATGGTTTTAAAATGGCTGCCAGTAGAGTTTGAGGCTAAATAGTTTCAAGTCCAGAAGAAGTAAGGGAAAACGAATCAGCAAGAAAAAACAGAAGTGAACAAAAAGTCACCCAAATATCCCTGGAGTATGAACTATAAACCCTCCCACAAAATCAGATTGCAAAAAATTAAGCCACTTTACTGGAAAATACGACATAATAATTAACATAGATGAATGAAAAGCTCATTCTAGAAAAAAGGAGAGAGTTGTCTTTTCCTTTGTTACATGGGAAAACTGCTGAACAAATATGCTTCTCTGTTAGTAGACGAAACAGCAAAAATGAGTGATGGTAGGCAGCCAACACTCAAATAATTACTCAGCATTTTTTTAAAGTAATGTTTCTTGCTTGTTTCTAGAATATTATCTTATTTCTCCAGTTATATTAATTATGCCCATTTTAATGTCTTAGCATACCATTTTATTAGGATTTTTTTCTGTTATTGTTGATGTTGCTTTTTTGTTCTGTATTTTTTGTTTTCCCTTGGCTGTCTATTGATTTGCTTCATATTGACTTCTGACTGTATGATCATCTGGCACTTGCCCAATGCTGCCAATGTTTTTAAGAGAGAAAAGCCTAAGACCTATGCACAAATGGTTGGCAGAGTGCAGAACCTCTATATGACATCAAAACACCAGAGATTTATGAAACTGCCTTTACAATAGCTCAGACTAACAACAAATTCTACTTCTCAGAACAAAAGCAACAATGAAATTGTTTCTAACTAAAGAAGAGATATAACTAAACACTCATTAAAAAGTACAGTAATAGAAAGCAAAATTTAAAAAAGAAAAAAGAAGGCAGAAAAGTAGATATACAAATATATAATACAGCAGGAAGGAGGAGATTTTAAAGTAGAGGGCAGAATCAATAATGCTAAATGTTATGTAGATTGATGAAAAATAAAAACTCTATAAAATCATTTACCTTGGTCTTTGGATATCACTGGTGTTCATTTAAAACATTATTTTGTTCAGTGATGGCCAGAGATTCTGTTTGCAAAGAATTTAAAGATAAATTACAAAGAAATAAGAAGCAGTATTTACCATCTACATGCATGAAAATATGGCAATAAAATAAAGGAAGTCGAGTATAGCCTGATGGGATGACAAAATTATATAAATATTGTATTGAGAACAAGACAGAAAGTTTACTGAAATATAGTAGTCAAGAAGGAAAGAATGTAGGAGACAAATGCTTAGAATATATGGGTTAAAACAGAATAGGGTTAGATATTGAAAACCTCAGGAAAGTCTTTGGACAGATATTTCCCATGGAGAATATATACGGTACCTAAATTTACTATATTATTTATTATATATATCAGGAAACTTTTGAGAGTTAAAGTGAGACTATTAATTATTAAAATAAGACACGCACGACCCCAGATTGTCCAGGGAATCCAGGCTATATGGTCCTCTACAACTACATCACAACCGTTTCCAGCATAGGTCAGATTTAATCTGCCAGTGAGCAGATAACTGTTAACCAAACTTTTTTCCTTCTTTGGTACTACTTTTCCAGGTCTCCCTTGGAATTCTGTTGGCTTGAGGTCTAGCAATGATGGACTGAGAGAAGAAACAATGTGACTACTCTCCAAACTGGCCCATAGAAATCTTGAGAAAGGAAATAGACACTGTCTCAAATATAGGAAGTGCAAGAGTAAAAGAATACAGAAATAATAAATAAATAAATAAATTAATTAATTAATTAAAAAAAAGAGATCAAGAGCAGAGAACATTTAATTTAGGCCAGATGATTTTATTGTATTCATCCTGCTGAAGTAGACTGAAATTAAAATTATTAGTTAAATAATCATAATTTTAAGAATGATATGATATAGGTGTCAATAGTTTTGTCTGTTTTTATAAATTTGTTTGCAACTTAAGCAGGGCTTGAACTACTAATATCTCAAACACCTAGTTCTGTCTAGTCATATTGTTGACTATTTGGGTGTACTGTGGTGGAAAAATTTAAATTCAAACATTACATAAATACTTGTATCAGTATGGAGATGAACATAATAATAATAATAGATAAAGTACTCTAAACTCATAGTGGGGGAGGAGGATGAAGCAATACATAAACTGCTAAATATATGTTTATAGACTATTATATTCCATCTTTAATGTAAAAAAATACAGGGAAAGCCAAGCTGAAAGGCTACATACTGTATGATTCCAACTATATGATATTCTGGAAAAGGCAAAACTATGGAGATAGCAAAAAGACAGTTGGTTGCCAGAGGAGGGAGAGATGAATAGAGTACAGAGGATTTTTATGGCAATGAAACTATTTGGTATGTATAATGGTGGATATATGTCATTATAACTTTGTCAAAACCCATAGAATGAACAACATCGACAGTGAACCCATATGTAACCTATGGACTTTGGGGGACAAAGTAGTTCCATGTAGGTTCATCAATTTTAACAACTTTACTGCTCTGGTAAAGGATATAGATAGTGGGAAAGACTATGGGCGAGGGTCTCAGGAGATGGATGGGAATTCTGTACTTTCTGCTCAATTTTGTTGTGAACCTAAAACTGCTCTAAAAATAGTCTACTAAAATATTTTAAATGCATGGCAAATGAAAACACCAATTGAAGCATTTTAAAAAGTTGTAAATTGTGTAGAATTTTAATAGCTGCTTAAAATATTCAATAGTTTAGAAAAACCAGTAGGTGTCTCTCATGCTTTACATATTTTTTTTAAAAATATGATCTCAAAAACGAATGCAAATATTAAGGAGAAAACAGTAAAATAGCAAAATAAAAATAATAGCATCTTTTTCTTCAATTTTTGGCTAAGAGGGTGTTATCTTTTAGTATGAACAAACAATATACTATATAACTGATAGAATATAAGCTTAGACAATCCTTGACTTGTGTAGTACTTTTGAAGAGCTCCCATTTTACATTTGTAACATTACTTCTGTTAAAATTAATGAAGCTCCATACAAATTTACAGCATTTAGAAATCATGATTCCTACATGTATTATTTAAGATGACTATCACATTTAATCAAGTTCATCATATTTCACAATGCATAACTTGGTTAATATCTTTTTTTTACATGCGTCACCAAACTAAACAGACACAACTATATTCATAAAATTCACAAACATTCCTTAGGCTATGAAAAAGGCTCTGCTTTCAAGAAGAGGCAATTTGCTTGCCCAGTAGGTGCCTAAATGCACGGACTTGATTCCAAATTCTATTATGAGATACTAATGACCACATGCACTTGGAGATGCAATGCAAAGAAGTCACAAGAGTAAATGTCAAGTATTTGGAGAAAAAGTAAAATGGAATGAAATATATGTTATTAATGAAGCAAAGAGTGAAAAGTATGGAAATGTAATTTAAGGATATAAAATTAGAAAGGAAATCATTTTTTTAATTGCCAGAGTTGCATTCTTCTTCAGACTTTTGTAGGTGCGGAGGTTAATGTTTAAATAAGTTTGATTTTTAAAATTGTAATCATAGTTCAATGGATAAAAGGATCTTGCTAAATTTTGGTTATGAATGTATCTGTGAAGAATGACAGAAACATCCTAATTAATAGGAATTGGCCTTATTTCCCTTAATCTACACTTAGAAACTATTGTTTATTAGAACACAAAGATAATTACAAATTGTGGGCTCTACCTGGGTCAATTAAATTTGTTATTTTCACATGGCTAAAGGATGAAGATGGTTGTATACAACTCAACACAAGAGAAGCAATGGAAAACAGGGAGAAACCTTGTTTCATTAAGTCTTTTGTAGTTTTGTGGTACTAGTAAAGTACATTGATTGTTCTGAAGCTTAGTTTCCTTACCAGTAAAATGTAAGTGGCAGGAACATCAATAAGAAGGCAGAATAAAAAACCCTTAACCCTCCTTCTCCCCATGGAAATTGATTCAACTATACATGGACCAATTGCATTTGTGAGCAATCTGGGGACCAGTTGAGAGACTTCTGAACCTTGGGTGAGTGCAAAACCAGCTATATAGAATTTGGTAGGAAATTTTGTGGAGGGAAGTAACTCTACTCTTAAAAAAACTACATATGGTTATATATGTAGCCCAAAGTTTGTAATTAAGTTTGTGTTTTAATAAACTATAGTTTTTAAATTTAGATCAAGATCTCCAGAAAATTTTCATCATACGTAACTGAAACTATATACTTATTGAACAGCAACTCCCCATTTCCCTCTTCCTCCAGCCCCTGGGACCCACCACTCTACCTTCTGTTTCTATGACTTTGACTACTTTTGGCATCTCATATAGTTGGAATCATGTAGAATTTGTCCTTCTGTGACTGGCTTATTTCACTTAGTATAATAACTTCCAGGTTTCCTATATTTTTGCAAATGGTAGAATTTCCTTTTTTTTTTTAAGACTGAATAATATTCCATTATTATGTTTATAACACATTATCCATTTATTCCTTGATGGACATTCAGGTTGCTTCCACAACTTGGCTATTATGAATAATGCTGCAATGAACATGGTGGAGCTAATAGCTTTTCGAGATCCTGATTTTAATTATTTTATATAAATATCTAGAAGTCAATATGCTGCATGGATCACATGATAGTTCCATTTTTAACTTTTTGATGAACCTTCATACTATTTCCCTTACAGGATGAACCATTTTACATTCCCACCAACAAATTCCTATTTCTCCATATACTTGCCAATATTTGTTATCATATTTTTTTCTAATAGCCATCCTTACAAGTGTGAGGTGATACTGTTGTCTTGATTTGCATGTTCCTGATAATTAGTGATGTTAAGCACCTTTTTATATACCTGTTGGCTATTTGTATGTCTTCTTTGGAGAAATGTCTATTCAAGACCTTTACTCATTTTTTAATCATGTTATTTTTTTCTTGTTTGTTTATTTGCTATTGAGCTGTAGGTATACTTATATAATTTGGCCAATAGCACCTTATTAGATATGTGGTTTACAAATATATTTTTTCTAATTTTTCAGGTTTCCTTTAGTGTTATTTGGGAAAATGATGAAATTGTTTCTAATATTAAACTGGAAGAAAAAGTAAATGTATTTAAAAATATACCATTAAATAAACAATAAAGTGGAACAATAAGAAACTAGTTAAATTTTTATTAAAGTAATAATGTTATAATATGTGATTTATAATTAGCAAAATATTTGCCTTTAAAAAGACAGTTATAATCTTAAATTAGAATAGCTATTCATAGAAAGTGTTACATGTAAAATCTAAGTAATATATAAAGGAAGACATTGTGCAGAATTGTTTTAAATATCTCACTAGTCCAATTTTTTAATTAAAAACATTTTAATGATATTTTAAATTTTTCTATATTCCTACTAATATTACCAATTTAATAAAATGACATTAACCTAATATTATCATCTAAGTTTCAGGAAGAAAAAAAGCACGATTTTAATTATACTGAAAAAGTAAATATTTGTCTTTGATAGACTCCCTCCCTCCAATGTTCAGCTTTACACATCTCTATTACATCTAAATAAAAATTAAAGATCAAATCCATGTTCAAAAGGTCCATTAACTATAAATTAGAAATTTACTTGTGAAATTCAGTTTGGGGTATCACTTAAAAAGAGAGAATGGGAAGTGAGAAGATGCTTCAAAGATCTTTATTTATAGTATTCCATTATAATATATATCTACATCATGAATATGTTACAATAAAATAATATCTCTTCATTATTGGTTAATGCACACCTTTTATATTATTATTTGTAATTTTTACTTAAAATTTGTTATTCAAAATTGTGATAGGCTGAATAATTTGCCCCCCAAAATGTGCCTGTCTTAATCTCCAAAACCTAAGAATATCTTACTTTACATAGCTAAAGCAACTTTGCAGATATGATCAAGTTAAGGAACTTGAGATGGGATGATTATCCTGAATTGGCTTAATGTAATTAAAAGGGTCCTTATAAGGAGGAGTCAGGAAGGTCAGAGTTAGAGGTGAGGTGATGACAGGAACAGAGGGAAGGAAGAAGATGTGATGAAAATAGAGGTCAGAGTGATTCAAGGCTATTAGCTCAGAAATGCAGCCGGCCTCTAAAAGCTGGAAAAGACAGGGAGGGAAACAGAATTGATTCTCCTTTTGAGACTCTAGAAGGGAGGCTGCCTGCTGACCCATTTTAGATTTCTGACTTGTAGAACTATATAATAATAAATTTGTGTTGATTTAATTTTGAAAATTGTGGTAATTTATTACAGAGCAACATAATTAATATAGAAACATACGTAAATCTTTATACACAATTATAAATATAAACACACTAAAAGTAAATTGCTTGCACACACATTCACAGATGCATATATTCACACATGCGTACACACACAGAATTTGTTGACTTGAGTGACCAGATAGGCCTTCTTCATTTTGTGTGTCTGGGTGTGTATGTGTGTACCTGTGTCCATTTGTAATTAAGATAAACTGCAACTTCAGATTTTGCCTCGATCCACCGTCGTAACATCGTATCATCATATCCTAGTATTATACAAGAAGGAGGTGGAAGAGGAAGAGAAGAAAAAGGAGTAAGAGAGGAAGAAGGGAGATGGAGGAAAGGAAAAAACACAATCCTTTAATCCAAAAATTGTTAAATATTTAAAGACTTGTTTAAAGTAATCTGTTTAAACAACTGTAAGACAATCTATAAATGACTATTTATCAGTGTCTTCACCATAGCAGGAAAGGAAGAGGAGACTGTAAATGGACAATAAACTTGATAGACTTCATAAATTTTCTTTGGGTTAAATGTTTGCTTCAATTAGCCCATAACAAATAGATGCTACTGATTAAAAAATATATATATTTTCATGCAGCTGCAAAGTAGACAATCTGCTACATCAGAAATACAAAGGTTTTTTTAAAAATTCAACTGACTGTGAAAGGACATTTTGTGCAGAGAACACACTAATTAAAACATTACTACATGGTTCCTATTTAAAACCTTTCTATGTCACAATATTGGATAGTTCCATAGATATTTGTCAGTTTCTTAATAAGTCTATTTTAGTTTTTAAGTTAAAAAAGACCAACCTTATAACATTAAAAAGATTTACTTTTACTTTGTTTTTCTTTAATTTGTATATTTGTTTTATTCACTACTGCTTTCAATAGCTCATCAAAATATAATAGTTGACTTTGATTAAAACACTTCATAAAAACACAAATGTAAATGTTTCTAAGTTAGGAAATGAATAATCATGAAGGCTTTTGTTTATAAAGAAAGAATTAATCCCATTCAATATCTACAGGATCAAGGGAGATTTATGGGATTTCAATAATTCACACAAACTGAGGTAAATTTAGAGCAACAAGCAGGATAGTTAAGAGATATGGAAATAGATTTTATATGGATAATTAAAAATCCCAGCCTTATTTGTCATGTACAAGACAAAATTCTGAAATGAGACAGAATAACCAAAAATACATATTTGATGGAATAAAATTAACTCTCTATAGCCACAATTAATAGAAAATATGAATCAGTTTGAGGTAGAATTTCAAAGAGTATGACTATTCAAAGAGCATATATTTAAACTCAGGGAATCACAAGTTGCAGAGATGTGGAGTAATTCAACCATATAGTGGATGCCCCTTCCCAGAAATGTTACGGACTGGACTGTATCAGAAAATTTCCTGTTACATTGTGCCAACTATTAACTATAAAGACAAATATAAATTAAAAGTAAGAGTCTTAATTATTTTTTTGAAATTAAGGGGAGATATCTCCCCTTTTTTGAGCATTTACATAAGAAAACCTAAAATTTTAAGTAATTTTTCCTGTCTTTGGAATAAATATAAATTATTTGAAAACAAAACCCATTTGGCTTTTGTGAGCTTTATGAACCTGAAATATCTTTCTCAAGGACCTAGGAGCCATCTCTTTTAAATGTAAACATCAAGGAAGATAACACCTATTTCCCAGTATGGGGGCAGTTTGGAGCCTAGAGCCTAACTTTAATGGGCACCTTGTTCTAAGTTGCAAACTTACCTTCTCTCATAAAGATAATTTTTTTTCCAACTTGCATAGAGTCTATAAGCTAACACAGACGGTTACCTCAATTACTATGTAAAGTTGGTATGAACTATGTATGACAGATAGGGCTGTCAGGTCCTTTTCCTTGAGAACTAGCTATTGTTTATCAAGAAAACATGAATGCAATGGGTTGTATCTGCTTCGTGAAAATTTCCTCTCTGTGAAAGGCATTGTCAAGAGAATGAGAAAGTAGATCACAGACTAGGAGAAAATATTTGCAAAAGACACAGTGATAAAGGACTGTTATCCAAAATATGCAAAGAACTCTCGAAACTCAAAATAAGAAATAAACTGATTTATAAAATGGCCTAAAGACCTTAACAGACCCCTCACAAAAAAGATATACAGATGGCAAATAAGCACATGAAAGAATGTTCCGCACCATTTTTCATTAGAGAAATGCAAATTAAAACAATAAGATTCCATGAAACACTTACTAGAATGGCCAAAATCTAGAACATGGACATCAAATGCTCGCAAGGATGTCTAGCGAGAGGAACTCATTCATTGCTGGTGGGAATGCAAAATGGTATAGCTACTTTGTAGGACAGTTGGCAATGTCTTACAAAACTAAACATATTCCTACCATAGAAACCAGCAATCATACTCATTAATATTTACCTAAAAGAGTTGAAAACTTATGTTCACTCAAAAATTTGCAAACTGATGTTTCTATCAGCTTTATTTATTAATTGCCAACATTTGGAAGCAACCAAGATGAACAGATAAACTGTGATATATCCAGAAATGGAAATTTATTCTGGCTAGAAAGAAATGAACTATCAAGCCACACAAAGACATGAGGGACCTTGAATGCATCCTCACCAAGTGAAAAGGGCTATCTGAAAAGGCTTTACATTGTATGAATACAGAACTATATTACATTTTAGAAAAGGTAAAACCATATGGACAGTAAAAAGATCCATCATTGCCTAGGGTTAGTGGGGAGGGATAAAAACATATGGAGAATTTTTAGCATGGTGAAAATATACTGTGTGATAATATAATGATAGGTACATAATTATAACTTTGTCAAAACCCATAGATTGTACCATATCAGGTATGAACAGCAATATAAACTATGGATTTTGGTTTATTATGAAGTTTCAGTGTAGGTTCATCAACTGTAACAAATGTTATTACTCTAGTGGGGAATGTTATCAATGGGGAGGCCGTGCATGTGTGGGGCAAGGAATATATAAGATATCTCTATCTTCTTCCCAATTTGGCCGTGAACCTAAAACTGCTTTAAAAGTAAATTCTTAAAAATATATATCTATAATATAAACACACCAATCATTAAATTGATATTGATAGCCATACTACTATCTGACCTATAAACACCATCAAATTTTACTTCATATCCAATAATAATATTTATAGCAAAAACATCCTTCTAGGATCACATCTAATATATATTTGTCAGGTGTCCTTAGTCACCTTCAATCTGGAAAAATTCCACAGTATTTCCATATATTTCATAATCTTAATATTTTGAAAACTACAAGCTTGCCATTTTATTATGTTGTTAGGTTTTGCTGATATCTATCCTCCCCTCCCCTCTGCTTATACTCTAGGTATACAATTTGGGGCAGGAATTTCATAAAAGTATATATTTTATCAGGTGCTATAATATTTTGATTTCTTCCATTACTGGTGATGATCATTTTAGTCACAAGGTTAAGGTGACATCTGCCAGGTTTCTCCAGAGTAAGTTACTAATATCATGTGTATAATTAATAAATGTGTTGTAAGATCCTTTGAAACTATTACTGTATTTTCATCCAACAATTTTAGCAACCATTGATGATTTTTCTCTTGTCAGTTGGAACTACTATGGGTTTCAAATGGTGGTTCTCTCATTCCAGTAGTTCTTATACAGTTTATTAGCTGACATTCTACAGTAAGAAAGAAATTTCTTATCCCACACTTATTCACATATTTATTTATTTGAGCATAAACTTATGAATCTTACTTTATCCAGTAGGTTATAATCTGACACTGTTATTACATACGTTGAAATTCAAATTGCCCCATATTTTGTAAGCACATCCCATGCAAACTTGCTCCTATGTCATTTAAAAATTTTTACACCATTCTTCAAGTATTTCTTACTTTCTGGACACACACACACACACACACACACACACACACACACATACACACACACATACACACACACACAACCACATAGCTTTGTCTGTTTATACTTTAGTTATTTTTTTATTTCTATAGCCAAAACTTAAGTTTTTCAAAGCCAAGGATGTTGCTGCTTAATATTTTTTTGTTTATTCCAGATAACTTCACTCACTGGTTTGCTTGCTACAGATACTTAGTGTGATAGCTAATTTATTGGCTTTGCTAAAGTGTCTTTCCTAAGGCAGAGGAGAATAAAGCTCTAGGTCTATACCCAGTCTATTTGTGGCCTCACCGTTGATGCTGAATCCCACTACTAATAGTGCACAGAGGCTATGAATAGGGAAAGGTGTAGGTGGTAGCTTTTGAAAATATATACCACTGTTCACCTGATTGCCTTCTTTCTTTTCTCAGTTCTTAAGAACAAACAAACAAACAAATAAACAAGTACATAAATAGATAAATAAATAAATATAAAATAAAATAAAGTAAGTATATAGGTAGAAACTAATAGTTAAATACATCCTAATTTATTTGACTTTGATATAGTTTAGCCACTTAAACCCTCTGAACTTATTTCCCATCTCTAGATTTATAAATAAGAAAGTTTTACTGATCCCTTCCAGCCTCAAAAATCCAGTGAGCCAAAAGTTGTCCAAACTATTGTTTCATCTTTGAGTGAGACTGAGATATCAAGAATCAGAAAGAACACAGACTCTTCAAGGATTTTGAGATTAAGAAATTGAAGTAGACATGTCAGTTACAGGGAACAGACAAAACCAGTGACAGTATTTGAGGCATTAAGGACCATATGCTGTCTGTGAGGTTCATATAAAGCTATCTAAGCGGAATCTATAAAGAAGGTCTTTCTCACAGACATAACTAAACTTCCTTTTGGCTAAATTTTAAACAAATTTCTATAACGCCTATGTGAGAAAAATCTCATATTGTATTAATTTTTCAGAAAGGCTTGTTTTCACGCACCATCAAATAAACAAATAATATTTCACTTTTTCCAAATTTTATTATTTCATATAAAATCAACACCTAGCATAGTTGAGAGAAATTCCTTATTCCAAAATAAAATCAAGATTCTTACAAACTGTGAATGACAGAGTTATTTTACACATTCATAATCTGTAACTATTTTGAAGTATGTGTAATAATATACATACTCTAATCTACTCTCTTTTCTTGACTTCAAAACAACTGGCTTTCAAATTCAAATAAATTTCTTTAACATGAACTGAGTGTAGAAATTTCTTATATCCAAAAATTCACTGATTTCATATTTATTGTTTCAACATTTCTTTTGTTTATACTCAGAATATGTTTAAAAATGTTAGTATCAATTTTACAAAATAAAGAAGAAACACATTAATAAAACTAAAAATATATGGTATGTATTATGACTATGGTTTCATTAAAAATGCTGATACATAAAAGACAAGTGAAAACATTCCAAAAGATTTTATAATTTTTTAGTAAGAAAATATCTATTTGAAAATTATTGATTTTAAGTAAAGAATAACACAATTTTATTCTATTCTGTCATAATCCCTTGATTTTACTACTAGAAAGGTAATCCCTTTTGGTACATATCTCAAGTTATTCTCTGGTGCTGAGCTGGATTCTTAAACTGCAACCAGTTGAGCTGGGATTTGGAGTTGACCTTGAACACCACATTAGCATATGCTTCAACAAGTTTCTTCCATTGACAGATGACGATTTTGTAATGCTGTTTTCACATAAAATAGTTCTTGAAAAGTTTCATTTCATTTTAAGTATTCAAAACTCAATAAAGCTTAATAAGCTGGTTAGTTAATATATTAATAGCATTAGACAAAGCAAATGAGTAAATTAGATCTGTATATATGTGGGGCTTATTTATTTGGCTTATTTCTTGTTTTATAATATCTAACTTCTTTTTTAAAATAAATTTTGTGATCCATGTACCTAAACTTTGACTTTTATATATTCTATTTTAGTTTCTAAATATGATTTTTCTTTTCCTATTACCAAAATGTAGTTTTTACAGTATACCCTCTAGTTTTATGAGCATTCTTTACTATCAGCATCTACATGCTTTCTAAGAACATAGCAGTTTTTTATCACAAAATGGTAAGTAAAATTTTCTCAGAATAAAGGTCTTCATTATAACAGTTTAAGTTCCTATAATTGTTGGTATTTTTCTTTTCTTTTGAATAGTTTTCAATAATTCAATATGGGTTTGGCCTGATGAGTGTGACATCAGAAGCATGATGGCGCAAGGGGTCCGTTGCTCGCTCCCCTTGAGATTACAACAAATTGAACAGCTATAATCCAATGGAAAATTCACAGCCTAACACACAAACACTTCTGAGAGATCTGCACATCAAAGCATCTGAAAGTAGGCGAGTCAGGTGAGCAATGGAGGAAAAAAGGGATAGGAGCAAAGACGGGTGCTGAGGATGCAACTTAGTGCTCCCTGTGGGACTCGAGGAGAAGGGAGGAATCAGGGTGTCTGGTGTACTCTCTGTAGCCCCAAAGATTCCTGCTCTAGTGATCAGCATATACTACAGCAGGACTCAGGGATCAGAGCAGAGACAGAACACAGAAGTGTGACAGCTGTGTTCTAATAGCCTTATTTCCCAGCAGAAAATGGAGTCATGGAGCCTGGCTGCCTCCCCGCACCTTTCCAGGGCTCATCTCCTCTCACCCTCCCTGAGCTAGCAGCAGGACCCAGGGGAAACTGCTGCAGCGAGAGTTGGCCTACACTGCAGGGAGTCTGCAGCCCTCGGAACTAAGGAGACAGCTTTTGAGTGGCAGATGCACACTGCAGCTGGTCCCAGTGACAGGGCTGGGTATAGAGGTGAGATAAATGAGGCCTGATGGTCGCCATTACTAGGAGGAAAATAGCCTTTGGCACACAAGTGGTGTGTCCTAACCCACCCTATATCTATGGAGGCTGATCTTGGCAGAGGCACTTGGAGCACCTCAGGCAGCACACTGCATCTGGCCACTGGGACAGCATCTTCAGCGGTTCTTCAGGGGTTCAGCACCCTATCACCCACCACATTCTCCTACTGGGGTGGAGTCTTGGGATCTAGGCGACCTGGTCACAGTGGCGACACATACCTCCCCAAGGAATAAAAGGCTTTTTTTTTTTTTTTTTTTGGTCACACAGCAGAGATGCTGGAGGCCTAAGCAGTGCAGGCAGCTTGCATGCCACCTACTACAAAATGCAAGAAAAACCTCTTGTTCATCTGCTAAAGAGGGATCACTATTAATAATAATATTTTTTTTTAAAAAAGGTAGAGTTTATTCCCATAAATGCCTAGCGGAAGAAATAATTCATCAAGTACCATAAACAACCAAGGTAACAAGGCAGTTCAGAAAGAAAATGAAAACCTCTAGAAAATAAAATTAAAGATATAGAAATATGTGATTTAAATTCAAGATCACAGTTCCGAAAAAAAATCAATGAGATGCAAGAAAATTCAGATAGGTAGTTCAATAAACACAGAAATAAAATCAATGAACAAAAGGAACATGTTTCCAAAGAGACTGAAACTTTAAAAAAGAATCAAATGATCTTCTGGAGCTGAAGAACTCAATACAAGAGATGACGAATAAAACAGTGACCTTAGGAAACAGAACCAACAAGATGGAGAAAATAATTAGTGATAGTGAAGACAGAAATCTGGAAATGATGCAGATAGAAGAGATTTGAAAGTAAAAAACAAAAAAAAACAAAACCTCTAAAAGAACTATCTGACTCCACCAGGAAGAACAATATAAAAATAATGGGAATACCAGAAGGAGACAAGAGGGAAAAGAGAACAGAGAGCCTATTCAAACAGTTAACGAGAACCCTATTTAAACAAATGTATGGATAGAACTGGATCTTTGAATCCAAGGTGCAAACAGAACACCTAATTTCAATCCAAAAAAAGTCTTCTCCCAGGCACACTATATTAAAACTGTCAAAAATTAATGACAAAGAAAGAATTCTCAGGCCTCCAGAGAAAAGAAGATGGCAACTTGTAAAGAAAAATCCATTAGATTATCATTGAATTTTTCAGCAGATATTCTACAAGCTAGGAGGGAATAGAATCAAATATTCAAACTATTGAAAGAGAGAAATTACCAGCCAAAAATACTATATCCAGCAAAGTTCTCTTTATATATGAAGGAAAAATAAACACCTTTACAGAATACAGAAGTTGAGGGAATTTTCCACCACAAGGGCTGCATTACATACTGAAGGGCATTACCGTACATAAAACAAAAAGACAAAAAGTAAGATGAGTAAAATGACTAACAAACAGTAGAAACAGGAAATTGCAACCCTTATTCAGAATAGGATATTACACACTTAAATACTACATAATGGTTAAAGGAGAAAAAACATTTTATTTTATTTTTTATTACTATTATTTTTTTTAGGCGAGGCAATCCTTGGTTGACTCGACAGATTGCAAGGACCTTGCCTGCTTATTTTTTTATTTTTTACGCCTACAGCACCTGGTCTTCCTAGGTGGTCTCCCATCCAATTACGAACCAGGCCCAACCCTGCTTAGCTTCTGAGATAAGACAGGATCAGGCTCGTTCAGGGTGGCATGGCCATAGACAGAAAAAACATTTTAAAAAGAGAAGACAATAGCTACTGCAACTCAGAAATGAACTCACAGCATAAATAGGAATAATTTGAGATATGATTTGAGTATAAATAGGAACAAAAACAGAAGAGCGGAGGGAGTAAAAGTCTGAATTTGCAAAGGGGAATGGAAATAAGATAAATACAGAAGAAAAAGGAGTACTGTGTATATGAAGTTTTCTTTTACATAAATTTAATGGTAACCGTACACACAAAATCCAGATCTGAGATATGTAACATAAAAAAAGGAACAGGGGGAAAAAATCATAGAATACCACTGAACTAAAATAATAGAGAGAAATACAAGAGTAAAGAAACAATGGAGACACCGAGCTACTAGAAAACAAAAGATACAATGGCTATAGGAAAATCTCATATATCAATAATCACCCTAAATGTAAAAGAACTGAACTCACCAATAAAAAGGCACAGAGTAGCAGATTGGGTCAAAAAACAAAACCCAACCATATGCTGCCTTCAAGAGACACATCTCAGCTGCAAGAACAAATGTAGATTCAAAGTGATAGAGTGGAAAATGATACTCCAAGCAAATGGCACCCAGAGAAAAGATTTATGCTTGAAAAAATAGACTTCAAGATAAAAAAGGTAACAAGAGACAAAGAAGGACACTTCATAATGATAAACAGGCAGCACACTAAGAAGACAAAACACTTATCAATATATACGCTTCCAATCAGGGAGCACCAAAATATATAGCAGCTACAATAGAACTAAAGGGAGAAACTGACCAAAACACAATTATAGTAGGAGACCTAAATACCCTATTGATATGGATAGATCATCCAAACAGAAAAGCAATAAGGAAATATCAGCCTTAAATGACACATTCGACAAATTGGGCATAATCAACATTTATAGAACCTTTCATCCCAAAACAGCAGATTATACATTTTTCTATAGTGCACAAAGAACATTCTCAAGGATAGACCATTATGTTGGGACATAAAACTAGCCTCAAAATATTCAAGAAGATTGAAATAATACCAAGCATATTCTCTGACCACAATGCTTTGAAACTGGAGATCAACTGCAAAAAGAAAGTGGGGAAAAAACTCCAAATATGTGAACATTAAAGAACATGCTAGTAAGGAATGACTGGCCAAGGAAGAAATAAAAGGAGAGATCAAAAGATACATAGAAATGAGCATGAAAATACAACACATCAAAACTTTGGCAATACAGCAAAAGCAGTAATAAAAGTTCATATCATTACTGGCCTATCTCAAAAAATGAGAAAAATATCAAATAAACAACCTAATATTACCTTAAAGAACTAATAAAAAAACAAATAAAATAAAGCCCAGAGTCGGAAAAGGAAGGGAATAATCAAAATTAGAACAGAATTAAATGAAATTGAGAACAAAAAGACAATAGAAAAAATTAATGCAACAAAGAGCTGATTCTTTGAAAAAAATCAATAAAATTGATAAACTCCTGCCTAGACTCACTAAGAAAAAAGAGAAAAGTCACATACAAAATCAAAAGTGTAAGAGAAGTCAGGACGTACACCACTGAAATACAAAGGATTATACAAGTATATTATGAGAAATTACACATTATCAAATTCAATAACCTAGAAGAAATGGACAAGTTCTTAGAAATATTCAATCTTCCTAGACTGAATCGCAAAGGACTGGAACATCTAAATAGACCGATCAACAGTATAGAAATTGAAACAATCATCATAAACCTCCCAAGAAGTAAAAATCCAGGAACAGATGACTTCACTATTAAAGCCTACCAAACATTCAAAGATGATTTAATACCTGTTCTTTTCAAACTCCTCCAAAAAACTGAAGAAAATACACCTCCTAATTCATTTTATGAAGCCAACATTAGCTTGATACCAAAACCTGGTAAGGATAACACAAAAAAAGAAAACTATAGACCAATATCTCTGATGAATACAGATGCAAAAATCCTAAACACAATACTAGCAAATCAAATACAACAATATGTTAAAAAAATTATATATAACAATCAAGTGGGGGTCATTCCAGGGGCACAAAGATGGTTCAACATACACAAATCAATCAATGAGATACACCACATAAACAAAATAAAGGATAAAAACCATATGATCATATTAATAGATGCTGAAAAAACATTTGATAAGTTACAGCATTTATTTATGATTAAAACACTTAATAAAATTCGTATGGAAAGAAAGTACCTCAACATAATAAAGACAACATATGACAAACCCTCAACTAACATTATACTTAATGGTGAAAACCTGAAAGCTTTCCCTCTAAGATCAGAAACAAGAAAAAGTTGCCTGCTCCCAACACTCTTATTCACTATAATATTGGAAGTCTCAGCTAGAATAATCAGGCAAGAGAAAGAAATAAAATGCATCCAAATTGGGAATGAAGAAATCAAATTGTCACTTTTTGCAGAAGACATGATTCTCTACGCAGAAAACCCTGAATACTACACCAAAACACTATTAGAAACAATAAACAAATACAGTAAAGTTTCAGGATACAAAATCAATGTACAAAAACCCATGGCGTTCTTATACACTAACAGTGAAATTTCAGAAAAAGAAATGAAAAAACAATTCCTTTTGCAACTGCAACAGAAAAAATAAAATACCTAGGAATAAACTTAACAAATCATATGAAGAACTTATTCACTGAAAACTATAAGGCATTATTAAAAGAACTGAAGAAGACACGAAGAAATGGAATGATATTCTATGTTCATGGACTGGAAGAATCAACATAGTTAAAATGGTCATATGATCCAAAGCAATATACAGATTTAATGCAACCCTATCAAATCTCAATGGCATTTTTAAAAGAAATAGAATAAAAAATCATCAGATTTGTATGGAATCTCAAAAGACCACAAATAACCAAAGCAATCCTGAGAAAAAAGAATAAGGCCGGAGGTATCACCCTGTCTGACTTCAACTTATACTACAAAAGAACAGTAATCAAAACAGCATAGTATTGGCAGAAAAACAGACACAGAGACCAATGGAACAAAATCGAGAACCCAGAAAGAAACCCAAACATACATGGGCAAATGATTTTTCAACAAGGGAGCCAAAAATACACAATGGAGAAAAGAAAGCCTCTTGAATAATTGGTGCTGGAAAACTGGAAAGCCACATGCAAAATAATGAAACTAGACTGTTATCTTGTCACCATATACCAAAATTAACTGAAAATGGATCAAAGACCTAAACATAAGACTTGAAAATATGAAATGCATAGAAGAAAACATAGGTATAAAACTTGTGTACTTTGGATTTAGAGAGAATTTTATGAATTTGACTTCAAAGACAAGGGAATTTAAAGCAAAAATAAATGAATGGGACTATATCAAACTAAAAAGCTTCTGCACAGCAAAAGAAACCATTAACAAGATAGAGAGGCAACCAATTAAATGGGAAAAGATTTGTAAACAATGTTTGCAAACAGCATTATTCACGTTGGCCAAGATATGGAAATGACTAAAGTGCCCTTCTATAGATGATGGATAAAGATGTATATAGATGCAATGTAATATTACTCAGCCATTAGGAAAGATAAAATACAGACATTTGTGACAGCATGGATGGATCTTGAGATCATCATGGTAAGGGAAATAAGTCAGACAGAAAAAGTTGAAAACCATGTGATTTCACTTATGTGTGGAATATAAACCAAAAAACAAGACAAATTAAAACCCATAGACACAGATAACAGTTTAGTGGTTACCACAGGGAAAGCGGGGGCGGGGGGAGGTAGATAATGGTAAAAAGGGTCAAATACATTGTGACAGAAGATCTGACTTTGAGTGAAGAGCACACAATGCAATATACAGATGAAGTATTATCAAATTGAACATGTGAAAACTAAGTTTATTAACCAATATCATCCCGATAAATTTAACAAAAAAAGAAAATATATAAATTATGTGTGTGTGTGTGTGTGTGTGTGTGCATGTGCGTGTGTTTTTAGTCTGACCATTGTTGGAAGGCAAAACTTAAAAGCAACAACTTCCACTGTATAATTTTTAAACTCATCAGGTACTTTGAACCAGGTATGCATCCCCACCCAACTAGCCACAGCATTAAAATTTTCCAACCTAGAAAACTACTTTGCCTAACCAATAGTTTTGGAATTATTCTATTAAAGTAATATATATTAAATGAAAATATTAAAGGCACACATCATCATCCTATCAAGGTTTGCCCCTCAGCAATCGTATAATAATGAGCATTATTCAGATTAATTTATAACTGGTAATCCTTTAAAAGAAATTAAGAGTATAAAGCATATACTGGAACTGAGTTGAAATAATAATAATAATGCAAGAAACAATCAATGTATATATGGATGGAAATGCTAATTTTTTTTTCCCTTTAGTTTGGTAGTTTTGCCTTGAAATAATCCTTAATTTTATAAATAAATTTTGAATGTTAGGTTCCAGTCTAATGTAGTGGATATTGGATCCCCTATTGACTTATACATGCATTTTTTCATTTCAACGGTGGAATGGGGTTTCCCTGGCTTTCCCGAGAACAGCAGTATTAACTCCCAGGATGTATCCCTCAGTCTTCTGGATGGTGTACAATGAGATTTATCAGTAGGTCTCATGGGCATGGGTCCATGAAACCCCCCCAGTGTTTCTCATTCTTATATTTGTTCTATTTTAGCCTTAATTTATAAATTTAAATATATATTTTAATTTTCCACAAAAATGTTTTATATGATTTTGTCAACTTCCTTTTCAGATGATCCTTTTGTCATATCTTATTTCTGAAATTTTCCTAATTGTTATTCATGATATTTTAAATTTTTTTAGCTTTTTTATTTCTTTTTGCTTCTTCTGAGTATGTTTTGAAGATTCATCTTTCTAATGTGACTCCTTTGTAAATAAGGTAATTATTAATTTTTCTCTCTTATTCTCTTTTTGTTCTGACAACAGCTTGTGTGAAATTCAACCACAGTTCTTTTCTATTGCTCATGCTTAGGTGAGATGAGCTCTCAAAAAGTTATGATATTACCACCCAGAGACATCTGCAAATGTCTGGAGACATTTTTGGTTTTTGCTAATTAGTGGGTAAAACCAATGATACTGCTAAAAATCCTATAGTGAAATGGACAGCCTCCCTTAATAAAGAATCATCTGATCCAAAATGTTAAAAGTGTACAGATTAAGAGACCCTGGACCATAGTCTTAGAAAGGAATAAAAGGGATTGCGGAGAAGATAGTTGTCCTTAGTTTAATAGTTCTAATATTTTTTTCTTCTGTTTTAATCACAAACTATTCAGAAGTATGACTTTATAACTTATGAAATGTGTCTCGTTTGCTTTCCTTTACGTGTTTTTATCTGTACTTTTTCAATTGTCCTTAATGTTCCTCTCCTTTTTTGTTTGAATTTTACTCCCAGGAGTTTGTTCTTAGTACAAGCAGTTGTCTCATGAATTGTAGCTTGCAAAGCCCTTTCCACTTTGCTCTGCTCTCAACAAATTGAACTGCTGAGATTTCCCCAAGAATTTATAATCTTTCACTTTGGTGGAGAGTACTTATTGGAAATCTGCAAGTTCTACAGTAATCAAGACCCTTAGAAGTCTCTTTCCTCTTACTTCCTCTCTACAGTTGGTGCTAGATTATGTGTCACCTTGCTGTTCAATTTCTGACCCTCACTTTTGCCTACTTTGAGATTCTCATGTATACACTGTCAGTTTTGCTTGGATGCTATCCACAACAATTTTTAACCAGTGATTCAATTTCTGTATGAGCATCGATTTTTAAATTTTATAAAATTCCAAATTCTAAAAAAAATATTTTTCTATTTCTTCTTGAATGATTGATAATTTATATATATATATATATATATATGTTGTTAATTTAAGTTTTTACGTTTACAGAAAAAATCGTGTTCCTATTTTTCTTTCAATAATATTTATTCTGTCCTCCATTTTCAGTTATGGTCTTCTACTGCTTTCTAATCTCTTTACTACATATCAAATTCATCCAAATAATTAATATTCAAAGAACCAATATTTGGTTATATAATTGCAGTCTTATTTTTATCTTTTTCTTCCTTCTACTTTTTTTCACTTGGTATGTTGGCTTTTCTAAATTATTAGGTTGGATCTTGTGGTCATTAACTTTTAGCCCTTTGACTGTTAAATATATGAACATAAGTTTAAATTATTTATTTTGAAAAAGTGCTTTAGTTGAATCTCACCAGTTTGGAAAATTTTCACAAATTTTAATTTCCAAAATAATTGTTGTAATTACAAAATTTTGGTTTTGTA
This sequence comes from Pteropus medius, assembly GCF_902729225.1. Classification (NCBI taxonomy): domain Eukaryota; kingdom Metazoa; phylum Chordata; class Mammalia; order Chiroptera; family Pteropodidae; genus Pteropus; species Pteropus medius. The sequence continues at coordinate 13,157,871 of NW_024354502.1, read as the reverse complement.
TCTTTCCAAACTGTGATCATCTTTTAATATATGCTCGAAAATAAATTATTATATATGTATGTATGTATATGTCTTCAGATCAATCTCATTAATTATATATTTTAAAAATCCTTTGACCCTCGTTAAACTGTCTGTTTAATGTATCAATTGCTCAATAGAAATTTTTAAATCTCAGCATATGGAGGTGGACTTGTCAATTTTTCCATTCTTCTGCCAAATTTTGTCTTATACAATGAGGTTATTTTTTATGTTTTACAAATGTTTTAAATTATGGTAGGTTTTTTTTCGTAAATATTTAAATGTATCTGCTTACTGCATTAAACTATCATTACATAGGTCCTCTCTGTATCCTTTTTAATGGCTTTAACCACAATATCTGCTTTATCTCATACTAATATAGCTACATCAGCTTATTATTAGTGTCTACCTTGTATACTTGTTTCCATTCTTTTACTTGTATCTGTCATCAGTATGTGAAAATTATATCTAAAGTCCTTGAAGACAGAATTCTTTGTTTCTGTTTATATTAACTAATTGCCCTATGTCTTAAAATATTTTATTGTGAACTCATATTTGATATCCTTGTCAGAAATCATAAGGGTTTCAATAGATCTGTGTTCTTCCAGAAAGGACTCCCTCTTGCATTATTTAGGTGCATGCATTTACTATCAACTTAAGATCACTTTTTCAATCAGACTACTAAGATAGTATGATATTAAACTTTATACCTGAATGCTACATAAAAATTATAGATTTGTAGAGGAAGCTTTTATTACTTTTTTTTTTCCTATATAGAGCTGAGGTTGAGAAGATCGTCTCCCTTTCCCAGGGCATCATGTTTTCCCTGCTCACTCTTATCACTGATGCTCTGTCCATTTGAGGTTCATATGCCTAAAAGACTCTCTACCATTTGTGCATTCAAGACCTCATCTTTTCTGTATGAACATTAAAACATAATACTCAGGTAATGGGTTCTGGCAAAGAACTTTATATCCCCTAGGGTCTCAAAATTGTTTCCACTTTGGAATCTTGATTCTGCTTTGCTTTTGATCCATGATCATTTTATTTTATTCCAAGTTTAGCTAAAAGGAATGTTTGTTTTCTTTGCACAGTATTTTTGGTGTTCTATATAGTTGGATGCTTTATCAGTTAACTTAATTCATCAAAATTACTGTAAGTGTAATTTCTTACTGGGCTCTTTCATTACTGATTATTTAGAGAACTTTTGGAAACATACGAACTACATTTTTACCTTCCTTCAGGTTAAACTGCACTGTATTCTGCATAAGATTTCACGTATAGAATTTCCTGAATCGGGCTTGGTTGAGATGCTTCACAGGTTTTCAGGTCATAAAGCTGCTAACCTGCTTCCAACGGTATCCAGAGTTAGGTCTTACCATTTTCAGACCACCCACAATGCAATCCTATAGAAAATATTTCTACATTTCTAGGTATTATTTAGGTATGTAGGACTCACTTATTCATCTTTTTCCTTCTTCATCCCTCATTCTATCAGAACTCACCTCAGAACTCATCTTTCTTCATTTCTTCTCATTCTGTTATAGGGTTGATAAAAATTCATTTTAATAATTATCTTCCAAAAACTTATTTCCTGCCTGTCTGGATGAAACTCCATCTCACATAAACCTAAACATCTTTATATTATCACATGTATTGGGGCAGCAAGCACTAATGAAAAAGTCATACCATACATAGAAGCTTGTTTATACAACTGGCCTCAAGAATACCTTGAAATTTTATATTAATTTTTATCATTTAAAAATTATTACTTTACACATTCTCTATTGTCCTCACTTCTTATAATTCATTTTATTAACCTTTCCCACCCCTTACATATACTTTCAGCAGATAAAAATTAAAAAAAAACGAAAAACAAAAAACAAGCAAATGAACAAACAAAAGACACTAAAAATTTAGTGTAAATCCATTGTTTTCATAATACTATTAGCTAATACCTCAGAAGGACCCTGTTTGGGTTTTCATTTTCCATATTAAGATACTCTGCAGTTTTTTCCTTAAAAATTTAGTGTTTAAACTATTATGCTGATATATACTGTTCATTTTAGAACTCAAAGTAAGTACAATAATATAGTTTTAAAGATAACCTTAGGTATACTCCGTTATTCTTTCATAAATTTTTAAGTCAAATTACCCTTAAAATTATGTAATATTTACATAACTTCAGGTATACATTATACATCTAAGATGCAAGTTTTACCATTATAGCGTTATCATAGCATTAACATTTTAGCTTTAGCATAAGGTTTTTAATACTATCAGAAGAATGTGATATTGGCATTTTATTTTTATTAAAATGTAGTCTAAGCATCAAATTATTGCATAGAATATTTTCTCCTATATCCTAATTTGTTCTTATTAGTACCATCATGTTTTCCTACCTATAAAAACCAAAATCTCTTTCATTGTGAACTTTGTAGCTAACAATATTTCCCCAAAAAAGATGTTCTAGCCATTAGTGCTAAATATTCATAGCATCCATGGATCTTTCATTTGATGGTTATTACCCATTACACTTCTGCCACCTTCAGTCTCTCAAAATTATGGGTAACGTAGACCAAGAAAAATGTTAACTTAAAAATCTTTAGTCATTTGTTCAGTTTATAAAGTAAAATTATATTCATTATAAAATGGAGACTATAATAATTTCTAAAGAAGTAATGAAATAATATTTTAAGAAAAAAATGAAACTAAAGGTTATCTTTATTGAGGAATTTGATATTGTTACAGAAAATTCCTTTAAGAAAATTTGTTTTTAGGTGTGCTATTTGTTTTAGGATGCTTTTTAATTTTTGAAAGAACCCTTTAAATATATACATTCCAATAAAATGGAGAATAATTTTAAACACAATGATCACTGACAGTCTTTCTATACCCCTCTCCAACTTTTAGAAAACAAACTATTTCAAGATCATGACATTATTAATTTTAGAATTTTTGATTTGCTAGGGGTCTAATGAATCACTATGGTTAGAGTCTTTTGGAAATAAGCCAGTTTTAGAACTCTTTCCAAGTTATTATTTAATAACTTTTCAAATAAATTGAAGTCAGTTATATAAATTGTTTGTCATGCTGAACTTTTTGACACCTCACTTTCCTCAATATTACTGGTTTGCTCAAAAAAGAAATGTCATTGAAAGAGCAAAAAAGAAAGAAGAGAAATTCATGAAAAATTAATTAATATTTTTAATACTGTGGTTCATTTACTGCTTTGTGAATTGTGTTCTGACTTTCATATAGCATTTTATTAAATTATATATTCATACAAGACTTTGATTTAAAATAAATTTAATCCTTATCCAAAAATTAAGATTTTAGAAATTACATAGCACTCATGTTTTTAACTTCCAAAAGCCTAAGAAATAAATCGGTTTTTTAAAGTTCACTGATTTATAAAAAATAAAGTTATTAAATACACAAATGAAAAAAATATACTTTTATGGCTGAATTTATTGTCATTATTAGTGCTATGATAACTTTGTTTTTGCATAAATTTCTCCATAGCTTACTTGTTTAAGCAAGCCAAAATTATTTGTTGGATCATGGAGTACATTTTTTTTTAATCTCTAGAATTACTTTTTCAAAAAAATTTATGTATTTTAATTAGTTTCAAGTATACAGTACATTGCTTAGACATCTATATGGTTCATAAAATGATCCCTCCAATTACTGCCTCCCTCCTGACCCTCCACCTAGCCAACATATTAATGCTAACTGCATTCCCTATGCCGAGCTCCCCATCCCTGTGACCATCAGCTACTAATTTGTACTTCTTTAACCCTTTACCCCAAGCCCAGTCCCTCAAGCCCCTTTCCCTCTGTCCATCACCAAACTGTCCACTTTATTTGTGTCTGTTTCTCATTAGTTTGCTCTTTTTATTCCTCAGATTCCAAATATAAGTGAAATCATATAGCGTTTATCTTTTTCTGTCTGACTTAAATATCTTCTAGGTCCATCAAAGCAATATCTTTTTCCATCCTCTTCCTTTTAGTCTGTGTGTGTCTTTCAATCTGAAGTGAGTCTTTTATAATTTTTCTTCTTAAAGAAGTCTCTCCAACATTTCCTGTAATATTGGCTTGGTAGTGATAAATTCCTTTAGCTTATTTTTGTCTGGGAAGCTCTTTATCTGTTCTTCAATTCTAAATGATAGCCTTGCTGGATAAATTATCCTTGGTTGCAGATCCTGGGTCTTCGTCATGTTGAAGATTTTTTGCCAAGCCTTTCTGTCCTGCACAGTTTCTTCTGAGAAATCAGCTGCCAATCTTATGGGTGTTCCCTTGTAAGTAACTATCTGTTTTTCTCTTGCTGTTTTTAATATTCTTTCTTTGTATTTAACCTTTGGCATTTTAATTATGGTGTGTCTTAGTGTGGGCCTCTTTGGATCCCTGACTTTTGGAATTCTCTGAGCTTCCTGGGGTTTTATGCCCATTTCCCTCACCAGGTTAGGGACATTTTCCATTATTATTTCTTCAAACAGCTGTTCAACATCTAGATTTTCTTCAGTTATGCCGATTAGATGGATATTTAGACCGTTAATAGTGTCTGATATGCTCCTTAAACTATTTTTATAGTCTTGGTATCTTATCGCTTGCCATTCTGCTTGCATGTCTTTGGCTTTTCTGTCCTCTAGATAGGGTATTTGATCATTTCTTTATTCACTTTGTGTATTCCTTTGTTTATTCCATTTAATATACTTCTCATCTCGGATAATGTGTTCTTCATTTCAGACTGGTTCTTTTTTATAATTTCATTTTCATTTTTAATCTCTTTGTTGAAGTTCTCTATACTTCCCAAAAGTTCACTGAGCATCTTTATAACCAGTGTTTTGAATTCTGCATCTGTTAGATTACTTGACTCCATTATTCCTGAATCTCTTTTCTGTTCTCTCATATGGCTTCTGCTTCTTTGTCTTCCTATTTTGACTGTCTTTCCATGTCTGTTTCTATGCACTAAGCAAAGCTCCTAAGTCTCCCCATCTTATTAGTGTGGATTTGTGAAGTAGGTGTATGTACAGTGGCACAGTCTTGAGAGGGGTTCAGCTGCAGGCCAAACTTAGCTCAAGCCTCTACCCCTCTAGGGTCATCTGTTAAGATTCAGCAAGCAATCCACAGATGCTGTGCTTATAGTTGCCTCAAAAGACCACACCAGAAACCGAGGCCAGCTGCCTCCACTGTGAGTCTAGGTGTTGCTCAGCAAGGAGCGCCTGATCACTGAGGATATACCTGTATGTGGCTTAAATGAGGCCGTGAGTTGGGGAAGGTGGTGTTTCAGGGCATCTTCTGGGCAGAGCAACCTCTATTATCCAGTTTGATGATGTCAGGGCTATGGCAGGGCTGTGTCCCATGCACTGGGAAGGGGGAGGGCTCAACAGGGTACAATGGATACTGCCAGCACTTCTGTAGAGAGTGAGTCTTGCCTCGGCCCTCACTCTGACAATGTCTCCCTGTAAGTCTCTGGTGCCCCCTACACACAGCCAAATTGACACTGGTGCTCAGAGTGAGCAAGTCTGTCACCGTGAAAATCTGCTCGAAGGTATATGGCCCCTTTAAGAGGTGTCTGCTGCTGCTGCAGCCTCCGTCTCACTCAGCTGCTCCAGACCAGGCAGCCCCGCGTCCTTGCCCCGTCTTACCTTCTGCCATTGCAGGATACTTTCTTGGATTTTTCCGTAGTTGTATGGCTTATTCATCTAGATCCCAGGTGATTTTTCCTTGCTGCTGCTCCTTGTTTCCATCACAACTTTGATTTGGTCACCAGAGGGATGAATAGAGCCTCTATCATCTATGCCATTTTTTTCAGTCTCTCAATTTTAAAGTCTCTATAATACATTCTCAAAGTAATGCAGGATAGTGACTGATATATATATATATATATATATATATATATATATATATATATACATATATATATATATGCATCAATTGATAATTTTTATTTTGTAAACTGCCTTTCTTTATATTGGAAAAATAATAATAGATTCAGTTACATTCATTTTTAATTTTGTTATTTCAAATTTATTGCATCAATTAAAACTTTAACAGCAAGGTCATATCTAAATAAGGATAGCATTCAGCCTTCTCTTGCCACTGATCTGCAAGAGCAAAACATCCATTATTTTACAAATAAATACTGTGTATGATTAAATGTTTTTTTAAATAATAAAAATTGATGATTTTCTTTTCAATATTTTATCAATAGACATATATACATTTACACATGAGACAGTCTTTTTTATGTATATGTTAATTTAACTGGGTGATGGTTCTTACTTATTCAACCAAACACTAATATGGTAGCATTGTATATGTGATTAAAGATAGTCATGGCCCCTCAATCAATTATAAGACTTGTGCCAATTTTCATACTCAGAACTCCATGAATGAAGGGAGCGGTTAGGGTCCTCTTGAGGAAGGATTCTGCTACACTGACAAAAATTTGTAATGTTTATGTTTTTACTAGCTTTGTCCATAGAGACCTGTGGCTATTATCAGGGTGACTATGCAATAGGGAAAGAGATTTTTGAACACTGTGACTGAATTCCCACACTGGTTCTGGAATCTGCAGAGTAAGGGTTATTAAGGTAGAAAAGGTCAAGTGCAAGTCACTAGAAATATAATATGTCTAAAAATATAATAACCTGAAAAGAATAATGTACTTCTGGAGGGTTTAGGGAGATTGCGCCACCATCAAGGACATGAAAGATGCAGACATGGCGATTTCCACATTCCCTGAATCAAGACACTTATTTGGCCTACTCAGGAAACAAATAGATCCTGGAGAATGACAGAGGAGTATTGTAAATTTGATCAGTTGTGTCTCAAATTGGGGTTAGATGTGGCTTCATTACTTGATGTCCTAGTACCCAGTATGTAGCTATTGATCTGGCAAACGCTTTTTGCTCTATACTTGTTAGTAAAGACTACATGAGCAGTTTGCTTTCTAGCAAAAAGAGCTACATATCTCAGAGGTGTATCAATTCTCCAGACTTAAGTCATAATTTAGTTAGCAGAGATCCTGATCCCAATTCTTTTCCACAAGACATCACACTGGTCCATTAACCTGGGGTCCTTGACCCCCGGCCATGGACCAATCCGTGGCCTATTAGGAACTGGGCCACACAGCAAGAGCTGAGCAGTGGGCTAATGAGCAAAGCTTCATCTGTATTTGCAGCCACTCCCCAGCGCTAGCATTACCGCCTCAGCACCACCTCAGATCATTAGGCTTAGATTCTCCCAAGGCGTGCACAACCTAGATTCCTCGCATGCGCAGTTCCCAATAAGGTTTGTGCTCCTATGAGAATCCAATGCCTAACAATCTGAGGTGGAGCTGAGGTGGTGTTGCTAGTGCTGGGGAGCAGCTGCAAATATAGATTAACATTAGCAGAGAGGTTTGACTTCACAGAGACCATAATAAAGCAATTGCTTGCACACTCATATCAAAACTCTTATCAATGAGTGACAAAAGACAATTAAGCTGCATCTGGTGGCAGGCTTTATAGTGGCAAGTGAGTTGATATACTTCGATTGTACAGCTGCATCTGTTGGCATCTGATTCTGCATTATGGTGAGTTATATAATTGTTTCATTGTATACTACGATATAATAATAATAGAAATAAACTGCACAATAAACATAATTCATTTGAACCATCCTGAAAACTTCTCCCCCACCACCCTGGTCTATCGAAAAATTATCTTCCACAAAACCAGTACCTGGTTCCAAAAAAGTTGGTGACTGCTGTGTCACACTGATGACATTATGCTGATCAACCTTAATGATCAGGAAGTAGCAAGTAGTCTAGAGACATTGATAAAACATTTCCGTGTCAAAACGTGGGATGAAAATCCACAAAAATTCAGGAGGCTTTCATTTTAGAGAAATGTTTAGGAGGGATCTAATACTGTGGGCATGTCAAGCTTGCCTTTTTAAGGTGTGGAAAATTGCTGTATCTGGCCCCCAAAACACACACACACACACACAGTCACACACACACACACACTCCACTCACCACCACTCACTCCCCACCACTCCTCCCTCTCCCTCCCCTCTCGCCCCCTCCCCAACCAAACCCAAGACACAAAGCCTAGCCAGCCTCTTACAATTTTGAAGGCAACAGAGTCCTCATTCAGGTATGCAACTCTGGTCCATTCACCTGAAAGGCAGCTAGCTGTGAGGGAAGCTCAGAACTAAAGAAGGCTTTACAACTAATACAGGTTGTCGTAGTGCCAGAGTTTCCCTTAAATGCCTGAGACAAAAGTAAAAAGAAAAAAATAAAAGGAAACACGTACCCTTCCCCCGGTCTTTGCTGACTGGCTCCGCGGTAAGGTAAGGTAAGTTACTACGTGGACAGTTTAGCTAGGTTGCCTACACTCCAGGTCACCACGTCACGGATCCTTTCCCGCTTCTGGAACCTGAAGATCCGCCTGAGGGTAAAAGCTTGAGTGACTCAGGTGTCTTCTGAGCATGAGCCCTGCTCTGGGCACGCGCATGGCTTTTAAAATCTCGCGATATGCGTTCCGCAGTTTACAGGGAAGCTTTCCCGGTTCTGAGTCCCCTCAAAGACTCGCCTCAGTTTTTCCTCTTAGAATTCCTCATACTTGCTGTTTGTGTCAAGTAGAATCTTTGTTCCAGGTGACAAGGCAGATTTTCGTCTATCACAGTTTTCGAGGAATGCCCTCCGAAATGCCCTTTTTTTTTTTCCTGAGAATGTTTAGTTTGAACAAAACAGAGTATCCTGTGTGAGTTCTTAGGGCTGCCTCTAGATGGTTAACACAAACAAAATTTTTTGAGAGGAAGGACTGCTCTGCTCCCTACCAGAGCCAGGGTCGCACATTGGGAACCCGGGCTGCCATCTTCAAGACTGCTGGTGAGTTGAAAGTGGGGTGAAGCAGAACAGGTAAAAATACTGCAAAACTTTACCATCCTTGAGGCGGCTTTTTCTTGATTTAGCATTCGTTTATTTCTTGTAAACCTCACTATTTTCCAGAGTTCCCACCACTTTTTGGTTATTTTTTCCATTGCTTTTGGGAGAGGTGAGCCCTTGGACCGACCTACCTCTGTTGTTTCTCTGTCCTAACCTGTCATTCTTCTGTCCTAACCTTTGAAACCAGGCAGTGTAAGTTCTCTTTCTTTTTAAAAGACCTTTTAAAAAAAAAAAATCTGCATATTTTGCTTTTACATATTTTTTTAGGCATTGCTTGTAACTTGAAAAGTACTATTTATATTTCAATAGAAATTACACTAAGTCTCTAGATCAAGAATTGCCACCTTAATTAGTTTTCAATGCATGGACATAAAAAAATCATTAATTAGATTTTGACATGAAAATTTTGTGGTTTTGTGTATACCTTTTTCACTCTGTCAAATATATTTCTAAATATTTTATTCTTTTGATTTGATGTGCTTTCCTTATTTTTGGATTATTTACTGCTAGTGCACAGGAGTACATTCGATTTTTGTAGATTGAACTTTATTTTGAGTCCTTGCTGAGCTCATTAGTTTTCATAGTTTTAGCGCGCGCACGTGCGTGCGTAATTGTTAAGATTTTCTTTATACATGTTTGTATTTCATGTTCACAGTTTTAAAAACAGATGTCTTTTATCTCTTTGACTTACCTGATCGCCTGATTGCACTGGCTAGAATAGAACCTCATGACCTCATGCACTATGTCAAACAGAAGTGATGAGAGAGGTCATTTTGCCATATACCCGATTTTAAGAAAAAAGCATTAATTCTTTCACCATTGACTATGATACTAGTTGTAGCTTTTTATATAAGCCCTTTTTTAGTTGAAGAAGTTCAATTCTATTCTTAGTTTGTTTGGTTTATTGAGATATTTCCCCAGTAAAATGAAATGTTTTTCTTAAGCCATTTCCTTATACACTACAGCTAATGTATTTTTATGTCTGATGATTATTTAAAAAACAAACAAATACTCTTTTTCTCTATCACCTGCCATAAATAATGAACATATTGACATTTATGGAAGATGGTTATTAAAAATTTGCTAAATCTATAAAATGTACAATATAAGTGTCATTTTCAAGAAATATCATTATTTTCTGATTTTAAACTTCTTAATAAATTACTTGAATTATTGATTATTTAATAATTTTGAATAATAGACCAAATATTGTGAGCATATATTTTTCACCAAGCCTCTTTTTGTGTCTTCTTACATTTAGGTCCACTGAATTAAATTTTCTTCATAGGGTGATATATTGGTCTTAGCTTCCATAGTATCGAATGTGAAAATAAAAATCATTGTAAAGAAATAAAGTGTAATGTTAAGTGAGGCTTCTTCTGTATGGATAGACATACAGTATAAATCAAATTACTAGACGTGAATACACTAAACAGTTAACAGTTGTTATATATGAAATATTGGATTGTAGTTCATTTTTTAATATTTTTAAACACATTTTCAATTTTAGTATTTAAATATTTAAAATAGATAAAATAATTTATATGTATTTCAACAAAGAACACCACCACTACTCTTGCCCCAAGGATGTCATCCCCCTATAGGTAAGAGAGTTTGCAGATTTTACCATTTTTTAGTTAAGCTATCCCTCTCCTTTATATATCTAAATTTCTTAGGAATATTTAGTGTTAGGAACATAAAAAAATGGATAAATATGAGATTATAAAGGCATCATAGGGGCATCTAGGAGAATTTTTGAAGATGTATAAACAAGAAACTTAAGAAAAGTTAAACATTGATCTTTATCTGCCATTTATATTGCAATGTTAATGATTTCTCCATAGATCTCGATTATCTTTTGCTATCTAAATACACCTATATTGTTTAATTGGTTTATAAGAGACAACAATGGAAAATTATATTCTATGTTTGAGTTAGTGTTGGACAGGGAAATAAAAACTAACAATGAGTAAGAGAATTTAGTAGCAATAGGATTAGAATCAGGGGAAACATGAAATCATAAGCCATAGGTATTTGTCAGCATGTTGGAAAATATATTGACGTTCCACAAGACTACGGAAATATTTAAATTACCCATAAATTTAGTGAATCAGGCAGCCATCTGGATTAATATTGGTTTCATCATATAGAAAGTTATTTGATCTCTGATATAAGTCCATACTAGAATCCACTCCCTCTCCAATCATATTGTGCTTGTGATTTATTCCTACTATTTTCAAAGTTTTGAATATTTTGAATCTCTCTCTTAATTGTTCACTATCTGCTTGGCTCCTTTAAGTGCAAGAGTCACCATTTGCTCTATTGTTGCTCAGAAGCCAACTTGACAGTATGATATTATAAGGTTTACTATGCAGCTGCACTATTGCACATTGGAGTTCAGAAAAATATGTCTCTGAAGCTCAATTTATGTATTAAACCAAATGCAGTTATTTGGTAAGTAAAGAATGGTCACTGTTCTAAAATGAGTGTACCCCAATGTAAAGAGATTTAATATACACAGTGATCAATTCCATGCAAGGAGCATAAATTTTACATAGACTAACACTAACAGATTGCAGAGATTCTAATGAATGAATTTCTTTGTCTTCTAGGACTTGTACAAATATGCAGCCATGATAAATGAGAAGAACTGAAAAAAATGTGCACACTCTTCACAAGGTAATTACCCATGTGGAGATTATATTAAAATAGATATTTTACTCAATTTCTAGAGTAAATTCACATATTTTTACCTTAAAGATGGCAACAAATGTGGAATATTGCCTGAATATAAAATCATTGCACAGGTGTTTTTACTACAGTGAGAGGATGTTGAAGAGAGAATATTCAACTCAATTAATTCAGCAAGTTTCAAAAGTTGTTACAGTAACCTGGAGTTGGCAGTTATCATGCATAATTTTCATATGCAATTGCATAAAACTTTCTAATTCTGGGCATCAACACAAATTCTGAGGACTTATAATGTCTATTGAAACCAGTACCTTGGTAATATTATATGGTATGACAATATTATCTGAGTAACATTTGTTTGTGAGATATCAACATGGCTAAATATATAGGAAGGAATTCTGAACTTTTTTCCCCTAAAAGGTATAGAAGAAGTATGCTCTTTCAGTTTGTCTATTCTTTTGCAAAATTTTTACAAAATAGTGCAAGTGTAACCCTCCAAAGAGAAACAAAGTGCTGTTCTCAGTGTCAGTGAGAAAGAAGAGGTAACTGAACATTAAATTTTGCTGCTAGAAATGTTTTTTGAAGTTGAACAGCTAATCAAATTATGATCTGTTAGAAAGGATAACTATCATTTTTATCTATATGACCTATATTGCACCATTTACAGAATATTAAAAGTTTATTAGTGCTGGACACATGCAACATCTAATTTATGTAACTGTCAGCATGAGGGACCAGGGTCTTAAGTTGCACATGTTAAGGTGTTACTGATCCTGGGACACTAAGTCTTCCAGAAATGTCAGCTCTACTGTTTATATCATTTGTGATATTGAATACTCTTGCTTGTTTTCCAGCTTTTGAGGTTTCATATTTTCAAGGCTAACTTGTTATATTATTGATCCAGCCCACGCTCCTCACCTAGAACAGGGATAGAATATATTACAAATCCTGTCATAAACTCTAGTGTTATTAGAAATTTCTAAATGCCAATTAAATGTTCCAATTAGAATGATAAAAAATGATCCCCTAAAATGGTGCAAACTAACAATGTATTCTAATTTATGGATTGCTTCACTTTATTTCTAGTAATCATTTCATGGAGGGGTGTAGGTAAATGGGAAAACTAGCATCTGTTTTATTCTTCAAACTGGAAAGGAAAACAAGAAAATAGTTTATAAGCTCCTTTTCAACAATTTGACCAGTTTAACAATTCAACAAATCTTTGGTTTCAAAGATAAAGAACCATACACATACACCTCTCCCCTTATATGTGTTACCTAGTTTCTAAAGACAGTGTGAAAACTGTTCACTACCCCCTTCATTTGCATTTACTGCCTACTACCAAGAGTGGGAACTCTTTGAACCTGAGCTAGTACAGTGACTGCTTTGTCAGTAGAAGTTGGAAAAAGTGGTATTTGGGGCCTCCTGAGCCCTGGCATTAAGAAGACCTAGCAGCCTCCGGTCTTCCTCACAGATCCCTAAGCTGCCATGTAAGAAGTCCAAGTTATCTCGCTGGAGAGAGAGCCACGTGAAGAAATCTCGGAAGTATAGGCACAACAGAAAGAGAGAGGCCATGTAGAGAAGTACAGAGGCACCAGACATCTAAATCCAGAAGATAGTTGCAACCACCATCCGACTATACCTACATGAGACCTCAAGCTTGTTTTATACAGCAACTCACCAGCTGTGTTCTGACCAACACACGGAATCATGAGACAACATAACATTTTTGTTATGTAAGCTATCAAATTTTAGAGTTATTTGTTATTTGACAATATTGAAATAAAATAGACTTTGTTATCTAGAACTGGTGTGTTGCTGTTACAAAAAATCTTAAAACATGTCATTCATTTTGGGACAGTGTGGTGGAGAGAAGCTGGAAGCACCTTGAGAAGACTGTTAGGCTTCAAGGAAAGGGAGGAAATTATTATTTGAGCTGTAAAGATAAATAAAAGCAAACAATTAACATTAGTCAGCCAAGCCATTACGGAAGATTAAAAGGGTACCTAAAGAATTTGTTGATCTGGCTACTGTGATTTCTAGGCAGAATGTTAAGAGTGTGAACTGCTTTCTTTTGTTTTTGTTTGATTAAAAAAAAATCTGTTAATGATAAAGTATAGGAGAAGCCAGATGAGCTAAAAAAAGGAACTGCTAAAATTGGCAGGACAATTTAGAGTAAACATGAAAATCTAAGAATGTTCTGGCTTCAAAAATAAAACTGTCTTATTCTCAGTTTTTCTAGAAGGCAGAAAGGAAATAAAAGAGCCTCAGAGTAAGGTTAAATCTAGGCTATTGGTAGTAAAACCTGACCTCCGTAAATTTTAGATCAAAGATTAGTGCTTTGTTAAACCTCACAAAAATCTATTTTCTTATCTCTAGACATTTTTGCCTAGATAAAAATGGCTCTAGGTCATTATTCTAAGAATCTAAAGGACACTACCTTAGCAGCCTCACAGGAGGTCCAAGGTAGTGAAGATTCTGCCTTTGAAAGAAATAGGTGTTTTTTTTGTTTTTTGTTTTTGTTTGTTTGTTTTGGTCTAAAAGATTTTATTATAATTTGATACATAAAAATCTATAAATTTTATTAAAGGAATTGTATCTGGTTGGACTGAAAGTAACAGATGCAATTCATAATGAAAAGAGTCCATTGGGCCCTCAAAGTCTACAAAGAAGATGCAGGCTAAAAAGGCTACTGAGAAAAGTTAACTCAGAGGGCAAATTGAAATCCAGGAGGATGGAACCAACATTGATTGGGAGCCACTTCAGTGGAACTGGAAACTCTAATCAAGGAAGCATATATATCCCCAGTTGGATATTAAAATTACTATGAGCTGTTTATTGCTTCTTCCTACCACTTTCCCCTTATTTAAATGAGAGCTAACTATAGATTCTCTGTCCCTGCTCACTATTGTAATTGCCTGAATGGAGTACAGAAAACTTGTCTATTTCAAAGGACCTTAACTCACGGGACTACATCCAAGGAAGAGAACCTGAGAAATCACATCGAAGAGCCTTATCCACACTTGTCCTGATTAGGCTAGGAAGCCCTAGAAAATTGACATTTAAAAGATGATGCTTTTGGAGGTCTAGTAAGGGAATAACTATATTTGACAAATGGAAAGAAATAAATTGTCATGGTTAGAAAGTGGATGGTCTCAAAATATTTGCCCTTGCAATATACAAATATACTCTTTACATCAGAAGGTAGAGGTTATGTCTTTCAACTTGAACCTAGAGTAGAATTATGACTGATTTGACAAAAAAAAGTACAGAGGAAGTAGCATTCTGGAAGTTCTGAGCATTAAGAACAATGTTAAAGTACCTTCCTCTTCACTCATGGTGCTGTGACATCATGCAAAAATCCAGAAAATAGAGAAGCCTGTATAGAGAGGTTCTGGATGATGAGGTACCAACTAGAGAGAAAAGTCACATGGAGAAGTACAAGGTTACAGACAACCAGCTTCAACTGTAAACCTAGCTACCATCTGACTGCAACTACGTGAGAGACACTGAAGAAAGACCAATAAAGAAAGTAATTAGCTGAGCCTCCATCCAAATTGTGACATAATAAAATGGTGGTTCTTTTAAGCCAGATGTCGATGACCAATTTGGGCAAAGGGTAGTATATTAAATATTTTAGGATTTATGATTCACATAGTGTCCTTGTTCTTACAACCTTTAAAAAGTGTGAAAAACATGCTTAGCTAGCAAGTCATATAAAACCAGGCCACAGGCTGTGGGCAGTACTTTGTTGATACCTATTTTAAGCCATTAAGTCTTAGGCTGGTTCGTTATGGAGCAGCATATAACCAAAACACTTTATAATCATATTTAAATCATAAGAGGGAGATTTAACAATGTATTTAAGAGTGTACAGACATACTAGAGAGAATGATATAAACCCATTACATTTATAAAACAATAAACTTATATTGGGAAGGTAATATTCTTTGAGCCAATTTCTGAAAATACAGACAAAAGTGTTCTTAAAAATAAATAGCCACTAATTTACTAATTCTTGGAATTAAAAGATAGCATTACCATTTTTACTTTAATATATTCTGGTTCATCAAATAGAGTCTGAATTGTAGCTTGCTACTCACTAAATTATGGAACAATTAATTGTTTAACGAATGTATGTGTTTCATTTTGCATTGCTGAAATCCATCATGTTAACTCACAAGATTTTTCAAATTACATACATACCAGTGTTTGTACATGAAAGTCTATGACTCCTCATTTTTTCTTGTTATTAAACTAATTATTGCATATGCACTGTGGGTTATAGCAGTTCCTTAGTATTTAGGTGGGGAAAACAATGAAATGTTTATAGCACATACTTTGATAGAGAAAGTTATCTCAAAAAAAAAAAAAAACAGAGTTAAGGGGTAAAGAGTTAAAGGGTAAAATGGATACAGTTTTTAATGTGTTTATATCCACATGGTCAAAAATATGTCAATTATTTGATAAAAGGTGAGACATAATTGTCATATCAATATTATGATGACAGTTTAGAAGAGGCTCATTGATTACTAAACTTAAAAAAAATTGAGTCATTACTGGCATCGTGTGTTATTTACTGTGTAGATGTAAATATTTAGAAATTGAAACCTGTTATTTCTTGTATTAGGTATCAAAAATTTCGGTTGCATGGTAAAACATTGAAGATAGATATATAGACATAGACATAGGTATATTACAATCATCTATATGTATCAGAAAAATATATGCACACATATATATCCATAAAAATGAGGTAACTCCTAAGAGGGAATGTACAAATTTAAAATATCTCTATTGTTAAGCGAAGTTCAGAATTACAGTTATTCTGTCTTTATACTGATTTGTGTTAGCTCAGTGAACAGCTGAACAAAACTCATTTCACAAGTTTTCATTTGGAATTTTTGCTTGAATGTATTTCTTAAGTATTTGGTGACAAGGTCATTTCATTCTTTTCTTTTAAATAAACATATAATATACAAACATTTTCTTTAACATTATTGCACAGTAGCTTGCTTTATTATGTCCCTATAACATCAATTTTACATTGGCCTTTTCCTGATAAACATGCCATATTATCGATGATCTTTTTCTAACATTCTCTTACACATACAAAAGTACAAGTGCTCCAAATTTATATATAGATTTTCAAAGTCCTTGTAAGCATGATAACCCTACAAACCTTAAGATTTTCATGAAACTGCACAAAACATTTCAATTCACCTGCTTTAGCCACTCTGAAAATTTATGCTCAGTCAGGTCTTTAAACAGGCAGTTTGAGGGAAATGCCCTTTCTTGTTTATTTCAAGGAAAGAGGACAAAGTATTAGACATTTATTATTTTAACTTACAAAAAGAAAAAAATACACACATACATAGTTTGGTCTACATTTTATTTTATTTTATTTATCTATTTATCTATCTATCTATCTATTTATTTATTTATTTTTAGTTTGTAAATAATTTTTTTTATTAGGGAAACATTGGTTAATAAAATCTAGTAAGTTTCAGGCATACAATTTAACAGTAAGGGATGGATATATATGTGTGTGTGTGTGTGTGTGTGTGTGTGTGTGTGTGTGTGTGTGTGTGTGTGTGTGTGTGTGTGTGTGTGTGTATGGATAGCGTGTTCACTGTCCATAGTTAGCTTTATTTCTGTCACCACATATTTGACCCCTTTTACACTGTCTACCTCTACACTCAAACTACCCCCCCCATACTCTGGTAACCACAAGTCTATTGTCCATGAGTCTCTATTTGTTCTGTTTGTTTGTTGCTTTTAGGTTTATATCCCACATGTAAGTGATATCATGTGATTTTCAACTTTTTCTGTCTGACTTATTTCACTTATCTTGATTATCTCAAGGTCTATCCATGTTGTCGCAAATGGCAGTATCTCATCTCTTCTTATGGCTGAGTAATATTCCAGTGTGTATATGTACCACAGCTTCTTTATCCAGTTGTCTGTTGTAGGACACTTCAGTTGCTTCCGTATCCTGGCCACAGTGAATAATGCTGCTGTGAACATCGACATGCAAATATCTTTTCAGATATGGGTTTTCAATTCTTTGGGGTAAATACCCAGTAGAGGGATTGCTGGATCATATTGTAGATCAATTCTTAGTTTTTTGAGGAACCTCCATACTGTTTTCCATAGTGGCTATACGAATTTGCAGTCCCACCAGCAGTATATGAGGGTTCCTTTTTCTCCGCATTTTCTCTAAAACTTGTTATTACTTGTCCTGTTGATAACAGCTGTTCTTAACAGGTGTGAGATGGTATCTCATTGTGGTTGATTTGCATTTCCCTAATAGCTAGTGATGTTGAGCATCTTTTCATATATTTGTTGGCCATTCTCTAAGTGTCTGTTCAAGTCCTCTGCCCATTTTTTGATTGGATCATTTGTTTTTTTGTGGTTATTGAGTTGCACGAGTTCTTTTTATATTTTAGATATTAGGCCTTTATCAGAGTCGTTGCTTGCAAATATATTTTCCCATTTGGATGGTAGTCTCTTTACTTTGTTAAATGTTTATCAACCACGAAGTTCTCCCACACTCCACTTCTCTGGCAAAATCCATAATTTGGTCAAAGTTTCAGCTTTAGGTATGTTTAGTTTATATATTTTAACTAGTAAAATTTGAAGGTTGTAACCAAGATAGTAAATTAGTTTGTTTCAATTCTGAGAAAAAAGAAAGATACATCGCCTTCGACAGACTTCAGTGTGGTATCCATCTGAGGTATCCATCTGATGCTGAAACATTTTCCCAAAGAAGACCCAACATCACATACCTATTTCTTTTCTAATTGGATCATCGTATATTACTCCCAGCCTACATGGAAGCACGGTGTGTTGTGACAATTAGTTTTATGTTTTAAAATTCAGTACTTTCTCTGAGTATTTCTTTTTTATTCTTTGCACAGGATGCCTGATTATTTTTTCATAGCTGCTTCTTTTTTGCTCTTTCTAAGCTCTTTCTTCCTTTCAGGAACTATATATTATTCCCTTTTTAGAATTACTTAATCATTATATTTGTGTAGGAAATAGTTTAGTGACATTTCTGAACTAAGAAAAGTCCACTAAAAAAACTGACATGTTTCCAATTACGTATTTCATGGTGATGTGACAATACATACATTTTCAAAAATTGTTTTTAAAACTATTAAGTGGTTTTTGAACTATTATCATTTACTAAGTTCAGGAGCCTTAAGAAAAATTTAATTCTGGTTCATTTTTTATCTTTTATTTTTCATGTCAAAAAACTTTGAACATAAATAGTACTTAACATACTTTTGTGAAAGAGTTAATGAATGAAATCATGTTTTTAATATTTTAATTATATCACACTTATGTAAGAATAAGCTTGCAGTATCTAAATTATTTTCTTTCTATATTCTATCATTTTCAGATCTTTGAATTCTATTTTTTTTTTTTTTACGTCTGCAGAACCCGGTCTTCCTAGGTTTTGAAATCTAAAACCATTGTTATAGTTGGAACAAATAAGTACTTTTTAAAAACAATTTTAAAATAAAACATAGATAACCAAAGTTGTATGTCCATTTGTGATGGGATATTGTACATAAAATGTGAAACAATAATCAAAATTATAATTATTTTTATTGTTATCAACACCTATAATTATATTTTTCTAAAAACAAACAAAAATACAACTATTTTTAATCAATATTAAACAAGAGAAAGATTTTAAAATGTTAACCAATATTGTACACACATACCAAAACACTTATACAAACACCAAACATAAGAATAACTAAAATTTCCAACTATAATAAAGTGATTAATAAATTATATAACATCTCTGCCACCATCAAAGATAGTTATACCTCCTTAATGAAAAGTAAAGGAGTCTGGATATGCTTATTGCCTAGTTTTTACTTTAGGAAACTCAGGCTCATAATGTAGAAAATTACTACATTATAAAGAAGATGCCCTACAGTGTTGGACACAAATAGTGTATGTTCTCTGTAAAATATATGTTTTCTATGTTGTTTATATAACCATGTGTATTTTTTTAATAAGCATGCAAAAGACAATTCTTTCCTCTGATGGTCAGGATTCTTCTCCATTTATAATGAACTCAAGCAAATAGGTTTTTATTGGCAGTTATACAAGTTAGATGTTGCAAAACATTTACTTTTTAAATTTGATTTATTGTCTTAGTTGCAAAACTTTCTCAATCATATATGTTTTAGAAAAAACAGCATAATTTTGAGTATAGTCATAGAGCTATATACATGACTTGGTTTTAAATCCTGATTATACCACTTATTAGCCATATAATTCTGTAGTGATTTTACCTACTACATATTTTTTTTAAATTTATTTATCTGTAAAATAGTAGCAATAATTGTAGTTAAATAATAATATTGTTCTGAGTATTGATTCACATGATATATATGTAATTTAGAACAATGCCTGACGGAGAGTAGCTACAATGTAAATGTTATCTACATAATTTTATAAAAAAGCATGATTGTTTGAAATGATCTTCCAGGTGTGAAATTTTCAGTCAAACAGGCAGAGAGAGAACTATGACTTTACTAGCTTTATTGCTCACAGTGTTTCTTATCCAGTTGCCTGCCCACATACACATTTTTAAAATAATATTTTGCAGAAGTGGAAGTTACTTCCTTCCTCTATCAACTATTCCTTTCTAACTTCTCTTCTTTGCTCTTTAGAAATTCAGTGAATATACATACTCCTGAAGGAAGATCACAGTATTCCTAGTTTTAAGATGTTATTAAAATAGGCATGGAATTTTATTTCAAGCATTATATATTTAAACAAGAGTATAAAATGTTTTTTTAAAAGATGTGTAGGTTAAGAATATAGTAGTTAGAAGTTATTTCAACTATTTCACTTGAAGACATCAAGGAAGGCTTACTGAATGATAAGAGAAAGAAAGCCGTATGGTTATACCATTGCTATTATAGGTCTTGTGCATCCTCCTCCTCCCCCTGATTGAAGATTGATTATTATTAAAGACTTGTGAGGGTAAAATTTGGAGTTTCATCCCATCCATATTTTTATTTGCTCATATACTCCTTATTCTTTCACATTTGTTGGTCTGCTATTCATCTTGATATTCTAAAATTCTGCCTTGATAGAATGTCCTGATAAATTGGTATTACGTGGTTCCTGGGAACATCTTTTCCATCTGTATCTAGATAGTTTTAGGAGTACCTAATTCCATGAAAATTATGCTAAATCTTGTTCGTGTCTGTCTCTAGAGGACAATCTTCTTTACTATCATAAACCCCTGTATTGAAATGCTTTCAAGAGTGAAATATTCGTCTATGGCCTTCTGCAATTATAGACTTTTAATGTCATTTCTCATTGATCTCTTCACATGATCAAATTTCACACTCAAAAATCTTATAGTTTATTCATTAACTCATGCCTTTTGTACTCACTTCCATAATTATTATTCATTCATAGCATCTCACAATGACATAGTTAATAGTTTACCTTACAACCACAAATGCTATTAGTAATCTGTAATAGTTACTTTCATCAGTAAGATAATAATGTCATTGTTTTCATGTGAAGACAGTATTTAAAATGACCTGAATCTGATTCTATTTAATAATTTTAGTGATCTGTATAATCCAATTAAGAGAACAACTGGTAATTGTGTAGTTAAATACTAAGCATTTCCTTTAATAAAATTTGCTCTTCAAAATATCTATTAGTCTATCATATCATCTTGTTTAATGAAGTCTTTAAAATTTCCTGATTATCAAATTCTTGTTATAGTATTTTTATGATGGCTTGGAATTAGATTATTTTAAAACATATTAACCATTTTGTCATGTAAGATACACTGGCAAAACATATCTCTTTTTAACAAATTATTTTTATTGGTTTCAGTATTTATTTTTGAATCTGTCAATCTCCAGTCAGGAGACGGAAATCACACAACAGTTATTTTAACAGAACATTTATTATGAAGTTGAAGCTGTTGAAGTTGTTGAAGACCTAAAAATGCTTTATCAGTTATATACTGCCATGTAACCAACTAATCCTTTACTTAGTGACTTAAAACAATCTTGATTTATTTTTTTCTCATGGTTCTGTGGGTTGGCTCAAATCACTTGGGCAACCCTATTCTAAGTGGTTCACCTGAGATACTCATGCAGCTCCATATAACTGGAAGCTCAGCTGGCGCTGAAAAATCCTAATGGCTCATCCACATGTGTGGAACCTCAGTTAGTGTAGCTGAAATGTCTGGGCTGGCTAGATTGACTTTTTTCAACACGACATAGTTGGACTTCTTATATAGTGCCACAAAACTCCAAGAGAGCAAATATAAAGTTGCCAGGTCTCATTTCTTTCCAATGCTATTGGTCGAAACAAGTCAGATTCAAGATGAAGGGAAATAAATTCCACTTAGTAGGAAGAGTTGCAAAAATGTACAAGGATGGGAAAATAGTTGACAGTTGTCATTGAAGACAGGACGTAAAAGTGAACACAAGAGGCAGTTACCCACCTGGGGCTGGTGAAACAAAGAAAAGAGATTGGAATAATTAAAAGTTAAAAGGTTGGAGAAACCACATGAGAGTGGAACTCAGACTTCTCTCTTGGTGCTGTTTTTTTCAAAGTTCAGCAGAGAGACCCCATGGGATCGCCCCTGACATTTTAAATATTATCATATATCCTTTATTTAATCTCATTCAGTCTTTTGTGAGTATTGGCATCTCTGAACATGCATGATGAGGATAGTTTTTAAAGTATTGATTCTTTTTTAAAAATGGAATCATGCTCTTACTGGAATAAATTGTCCAGTGTGTCATTGTAGTGAATCATCCACTACTGTGTCACTGTAGTGAATCAAATAGGAATCAAATAGGAAGAAACTGAAAAATCAACAGGAAGAAAACAGAAACCAGTCTTTTCTCTTCCTCTGACATCCCTTACTGTTGAGCCTAACAAAGAACCAGCTGGTTGAGCAAAAGTGGGGTTTGTAGACTCTCCTACCCTGCATTAACAAAGACCAGTATGCTCTTTGTGTTTTTGAACTTGAGCACAGTATCCACTTTTGGATGTAAAAGATAAAGAATAGAAATGTACATCCCTGTACCTTAGTGGGTAATTAAAGGTGAAATGTCACAAATTAATTTGCAGTATAAGATTTTAAGGTAATAAAATACATGCTCCCCGATGCTGCCTTTCACAATGTCTTTGATGCTTAGTGACCCTTAACTAAATATCATATTATAAAAGTTATATTATTTTCCTAGTATTAAAAAATTCATTAAATTCTATGAGTTACAAATAATTCTCAAGACAATATAAAAATTAATTTCAGTGATCACATTATTTTAATAAATCTATAGACTCCAAGGATGACTACTTATAAATATAACACACATTTTGGTATTTATGGTCAAATACATATTTTTCCTTATCAGTATCATTACTTTTATTT
This sequence comes from Pteropus medius, assembly GCF_902729225.1. Lineage (NCBI taxonomy): Eukaryota > Metazoa > Chordata > Mammalia > Chiroptera > Pteropodidae > Pteropus > Pteropus medius. The sequence continues at coordinate 13,134,776 of NW_024354502.1, read as the reverse complement.
ATATACATATATATAGAGTGTGCCAATATAAAGAGTTCAAATTTGTCATAGAATTATAAGTAACATTTTACTTATACATACTTTATTTAAAAGCATAATTAGATATACCCAAACACTTAAACCATAAACATACATTTATAGAATTTTACGATAAATAATTCTTGGCTGTAGATTGCAGATCCAACTTCCTATCTGTCTTTAGAAGACAAAAAGCCTCACATTCATTTCAAGACAGATATCATGGTCAGTCTCCTGTTTTATTTTTTACTCTTCAGATTCTTAATATTAACAAAATGAGAGTTCTGTAAACAGTTTAAATAAGTTTTAGAAAATGGATTTTATGTAACAGTCTGTAGGTGGATGTTAGGATTTCAATGTTTTTAAGAAATTAAAATTTTATACCTAGTTTGAAATCAGGACAAGAAGCAATAGGGGATGTGAATGACTTAATGGTAAACCTTTTAGCTGAGAAAAAAGAATAAGACAATATAAGTTCAAACTGTAAACCTAATCCTCCCATCATATAGTATTCTTCATGCAAACTGAATTACTTGTAAAACAGGTAAGCTTTGTCTAATGGCATTCTGACTAAATGGACTGCTGACTGGCATGGCTGTAATTACATGAAGTCAGTATTCTATGCACTAGGCAGAGATTTTCTATTTATACATCATTCACAAAGGGCAGCAGGCATTCTACAGTTATCATTTCACTTTTCAATTGTTTTAAACTCTAGGACTTGTTTTGAAGTTTAAAAGAATCAAAGATCTTATAGTTAGTCCTTATGACCAGCACCCACATAATTTTAAACCAGGATATGTGCCGCCCACTTGGGGCAAGGCACAGTAAGTTTTCTTGAAATAACTATGGGTAGAGGAAAGAAAATACTATCACATTGCCTTCATCTTTCATGAGGAGACTTTTTTTGTTTTATTCTATGTGAAGTACTGTATGATAAATGATGCTTTCATAAATGTTATTTCTGACGTGCTGAATGCATAAGGGGGAAAGAGATAAAACTTATTTTTTTCCATTAGAATGCTTTTAAATTGACACATTTACAAAGGAAATCATAGAACAGACTCAGAAAAGAATTCCTCTGGTACATTATAGCAATCATTGGGAATGCTATACTCATTTATTTAGAAAATACTTCGATTAGCTTTCTTTGATTTTGTGTAGCTATAAAGAAATTATAAAGTAGGCTAAGTTCATTTTCTATATTTGGAAGTACCCATTGCCCTTATATTGCCCCCTAGCTCCATGTGACATTTAATTTACAATATTATTTTCTGGTTCTGATTTTTTTCCCCTCACCATCTGAAAATCCTTAAAAAGTTGTCTTTTTTGTCATTCATAACATTCAGTATGCTTTTGTGCAGAGTTAATAATGCATTGCCATACACTTATGTTTGAATTATTCAAAAGGCAGAGAAATAATTTTTATATTGGGGGATTGTGAACAAATTTATGCTAAGTATTCGAAACGTTTTAAATCTTAGTATGTAAACCCTTTAAGATTTTGTAAAAAATTCTCAATGCAATACTTATGATTATCTTTATTTTTAATATGAAGAAAGGATAGCAAATATAGATGTGAAGATGGAATGGAATAAGATTAATGCTTGGTATGAATGCTGTCTCTGTCATATGTAAGCATTATGCCCTAAGGGATTTAACTTCCCCTTCTTTCAATTTCTCATCTGAATAAGAGAGACAATAATATTCTTTCCATAGAGTTTTATAAAGTTTAATTACTATTAACTAAAAGAGTGCCTAGTGTATAGTTGACACATGTGACAGATTTTATTATTTGAATTCCGGTAAATTCCTGCTGTTCTTTTGAAACTGCTTTCTAGGTTCCTTTGCTCAATAGTACTTGTGACAGATTTTATTATTTGAATTCCAGTTAATTCCTTGCTGTTCTTCTGAAACTATATTTTCTAGATTGCTTTGCTTCATGGCTACTAGGTAGGTTCAACCACTTGGAGGCACTGTTAGAATGAGTGAGGGAGAAGGAGAGAAGCCAGGTACTCCTCTTTCTCTAGCTTCCTCTTCAGCTGAATTTTCTGTAGTGGGCGCCTTTCCCTGTGCTGCTAGTTCCTTGCCCAGCTCCTTCCTGGGAGGGAGCACTCGCGTAGTTACAGATGGCACTGGCTTCTAAGTTTTAATGAGACTTCATCTCTGTCTGTCCTATCCTGGGTGATACCTGTCCTCATTGCTGTTCTTTATGTCCCTTCACCATTTCCTATTTGTCTTCTCAGTTCTTGTGTTATCAATACAATTCCCTGTATAAAATTATCTGTGAATAAAATACTTAGAATATTTCTTGTTTCTGTATAGGGCACTTATTGATACATTGCTCAATTAGTAAGTGTTGCCCAAATTAATTAATAAAGAAAACAACAGTTACATATTATACATGATACATTCCACTTTCTGAGATTGTGATGTGCTCATCCAATGAGGAGGAGGTTATACTTCAGTGTGCCCTGTGTGGTAATCTTTAAAAGAAAGATGTCTTAGAAATGAGACTTTCTTCATAATATAATACTTTTGAGAGTAATTAGACAGAGATAACTCAGCCTCTATTTCTAAAGACTGAAATAAGAAAAAAGGGATAAGATGATTGAGCTCTCATTCCAGACCAGAACTATTATGGTACAAATCTTGAATGTTTATATGGTACTTTAAGACTTATCTGGATCTATCAGCTCCTACAGAAAAAAAGAAGTGAGGGGAGAGGGGAGAAGGTGAGGAGAAGAGGAAAAAAGGATAAGAAGAGAAAATACAAACTTAATAGAAGTAAAGCCATGTTTCAAGATGAGCAGCCGCTATCATATCCATCACCAGCACATCTATCCAAGTGGAGGATGAGTAAACCATGAGGCTAATACGGAACATTAGGGATTTGGTGAAGTTTCTTTCTGCTTTATCTTTGTGCAGGGTCCCAGTACTAATAGATTTCCTACTTCCTAAAGTGTGCCTCTTCGGATGAGCTCCCCTGTGTGTTAAAGAATTTGGGAATGAGTTACACTTCCTTACCCTCAAAGATTTCCCCTCCTCTTCTATCTTATTCAGGAGACATCTTGTAAAGATAGTTTCATTTTAACAGAGACTGGTAAGCTAAAAGTAAAGCAATAATTTATAACAGTGGCATTTGCTATATAGGAACATTTTTGTGAGAAAAATAGTTCAAGGATAATAAGCTTTCTTAGCACTCGTGAAGTCACATCAACTAAGAACCTTTCTAACACATTTTACATAGAGGACTCATTTTGTTTGTTGCCAAATTGTTAGCTTTTAACCTTCTATAATATCTTAAATGCATGAACATCATTCTTACTATCACAGTAGCATCTTATTTCATAAAATAAACTTTTATGTTAACAGACTTGAAATAATTACAGTATTTTTCTTTCTCTGAACACAATACTGACTACACCCGATTTGAAACTAGTATTGAGTTAATGTTCAATCTTTGATTGACTCAGACTATCACCATTTCCTTAGCTGGATGACTTAGAGATAACAAGATTCAATGCACTTACTGTAACTGAGAAATAGGATAGAATTTGCTGTTGGCCAAACTTATAATACTCCTGAAGACTCAAGGATTGTCCCTAGGACGATTCTACTTTAGGATATCAGTATGAACAAATGAATTATTTAAAGTGATTTTTCCCAGAGCTCATTAAAATTATCTTGAATGTGGCAATAGTAGCAAAAAATGAGAGACAATTTGGTACAGATAAAGGGTACTGGAACAAATCAGAAGAACTAAGTGTCATCTCTTTATTGCCACATACTTTGCTGTGGGACTTAATGAATATGCTGATTGAGAGGATTGAACTAGATTATTTCAGAAATTCCCTTTAACAATCAGCCATCTAAATGAGCTTTTCTCCTACTTAGATAGAACTAACATGTCTTTTCATTATAAATTAGACCTCGGTAACAGAATAATCTGTTTATTCTACTAAACAGAAGTAAGAAGGAGAGTATAGATTTTTGAATTTTTATAAATATTAATAGAAAAACCTTTAGGTTTTGAAGGATTGATAAACAACTGGGCATTTCTGCCCAAATGTAGTTAACCAAACAATCACTATTTCTCCAAAAACATTCTCTCTCTATCTCCTGGTAATTAAACTAATCAGTGTAGCTATATGGAGTCTACATGTAGAAACAAACATATGCTTAAGTTTGTAGAGGCTTCTATGTATCTAGGCAGGTTCTTGCAGTAATTCCTCTGCAGAAGTGAGGGCTTCATGGCCAGTCTTGGCAAATTTCTAGGTAATTTCAGTAGATTGCTGCAGTGTCCAGTAAGTAAATACTAGCCACATGAACTCCAGCAAATAACCAGCCTAGAGGACCTGTAGCAGAGGCACACAGCTTTAGAATATAAGGTTTCTATTTCTCCTTGCAAAGGCACATTTTTCTCATAGGCATGACTTATTTTTGGAATAATGTACTCTTTCTTGACCTACTTAACTGATGAGTTTTGCTTGCCTTAGAGAGCAGTACTGAGAAATAACTCGTATTTTGGATCTACTCCTTTAAATTTGAATAGGCATAAATATACAAGGAAATCTTTAGAAGGACTAACCTTAAGTACATGCAGTTTGTCCATGGTATCAAGAGTAGAAAGAAAATGGTTACTTAATTGTAAGCTGCTAACATTTATGTACGTGGGCATGCAAGTTTGCCTACAAAAATATGAAAATCTAAAGAAAGGCAGTGTCTGAAGGAGATTAAGACAGAGGTACTGGTTCTCTGTAGGTATAATGGACTTACGATTTAGATTTAAAATATTAGCTTTAGTTTAGATTCTCCTAGATGTTGTTTGCTAGATGAAGGTGTATGTACACCAGCTGAAAGCCTTCCATAGAAGGCAGGTTTCTTTGGCAAACAAGATTTAAGCATAGTTTTAGCCCAGATATAGAAAACATATAAAGCTAAACAAAAGTCTGTCTAGTATATTATTCCTAAGTGAATCCAAGTTCACACATTTTTGATTCTGAAGAAAAGTCATTAACTGATTGATATGCAGATGCAGTTGAAAACAAACCTCTTCATGGATACTTCCTTTGTCAAAACCACTGAATTTTTGCTATGATCTTGAGCATTGCTAAGAAATTGATTCTGAAAACATAGTTTTGCCTAGACTTTATTTCTCTAGGAGTGAAAATGAGCTTGTTTTTAACTTTGGTGGTTTTGTGTACCCTATTAAGTGAGATACCTCAAGACCTGGCCTTAAGCTAATTCAACTTTTGGGTCTCTAAAAGAACCATGATGATTCCAGTGAGAGAGATATCATATTCAAACAGCTGACAGAACTCTTAATACCACCTGAGGTTGAAGAACCATTTGGCTAAAACAAAGCACAATACAATTTTGGGACAGATTTTAATTCTTTTGGATTTTTAACATACTGAGGCAGGATATTTTGATTTCAGATTTGAATTTCTTTGAAACTAATGAGAGGATTTAATCTTTGAACTTTAATATCTTCTTGGTAAGTTCATACTGCTAAGGGGCTTACATACAAATTTATGGCATGGTGTTGGCATTTATTATTGAATACCTTTATGAATTTTATTATTAGATTAATTAATGAAATTTAAATTTATTGGATAATTCCTGATTGGCTGTTTGTAATCTGGCTAAATCTAATTTACGATGAGAAATGGAATAGAGAATATATTTTCAGTCTTAGAGCAGAGTAGGTTTGGCATAAAATTTAATTAGTATTACTCAGATCTATTTAGAGCCCCAACAACAAAATATTAACCATTCTTCAATGGTCACAAAGGAGGAGGGGCTGGTTTGGGAGTCATAGTTTAAGGAAAGCTGGAGCAGGCTTGTGCTGTCAGATTGTTAATCACCTGTAACAAAACAAATAATCTCATTTTTGGTAGATCATGATCTTAATAATTAAGCCCAATGGGTTAAGGAAAAACAGCTGGAAAATGATCATGGAGCCATGATTTAGTCTCTCTTCCTGCTGGTTCTTTCCAAGTAGTAAGATTTCTCATAACTTTTCTCATCCAATCCCCTTTAACTAATTTCACCAAGGGAAACGATTAAAAAGCAATGATTAATTAACACTGCTATGCCCGTCTTTCCCTTGAGAAAGAACCCACATGCATGGGTTCTGATCCTGAAGAAACTGAAAGCTATCCTCATTTAGTTAGTCATACTATGACCAAGTGGGTAATTTACTTGATTAAGAGATTAAGTTAGTAGGTCAGTTTGGCTGGCAAGCATAATTGTAACCTCCACATTAGATTTAATCATAAATAAAGTTTGTCTCTTTCTGTCTTTGCTTTCTCATATTTTTCCCTGGTAGGAAGTTGGGGATTTTACTGGATGTGTGCATTGAGATATATAGGACATATTGTGACATATATTTTTTAAATTTACAAATCATGGCTGCAGTAAGAAATGTTACAATATTTTTCATCCTGTAACAATATAAATTTAATCGGCTAGGCTTTATTATTTGGGGGCAATTATACACAAACATCAAAACATACATAAAAACTTACACACGTAGATACTTACATACATAACTTGTATATATTGAAACTCTTGAAAACAGAAGATGCTGAAAAGGGAGTGTCTGTTCCTCATAGAGTCACCAGGTATGTTTTAAATAGATTAGCCCTTGTTTTGGTTGGGTCATTTTTCTAATTTAATTGAGTAAAGAAAGTATTTGAGTAGGTGTCATAAAAGAATTCCAGGTCAAATTGAAATAGTAAAATAGTTTGTAATAGTAACTAAGAAAAAATACCCTATAGTCTTCCTGAGTTCAAAATATTTTCTGCTATTTATTAACTATGTGAAGATTGGCAGTTCATTTAATGACTTTTATCTCTGTTTCCACATCTGTGAAGCAATAATGATAACATTAGTATTTACCACACTGGATCATTTCAGAATTAAATTAATGAATTATGTAAAATGTCCAAAAGAGTTCTTAACATATGGTAAGTACTATAAAATTGTCAGTTATTATCACTTGCAGAGTAAATGATATGTTGAGGATGTTCATGAAATAGGGGTGGTGACTTTCAGAACTTCCAGAGATGTTTATAAAGTCAGTATAAAAATCATCTAGAGAAGTCTGAGAAAACTTTTCCTATATACGGATAGACACAAATCTAGTTGTGTAAGACAAATGAGATACCATTTAAACTTGGATTTGAGAGATTAATGAAAATTTTAAATATAGCAATTCATTGATTATATAATTTTTGAATAGAGGTTCCCAAAGTGTAGTTCTTAAACCAGCCAAATCAGCATCACCTCAGAACTTCAAATATGTAGTGACAGAAGGAAATCTAACTATGGGCCGTGAACATACAATGCAATATATATATGACTTACTATTGAATTGTACACTTGAAACTTATTAGATTTTGTTAGTCAATATTACCATTAAAAAAATAATAATAAAAAAATATAATGTTCAAGCCCCACCTAGACCTACTAAATCACAAACTCAAGGATGGGGCAGAAATCTGTTTTAACAATCTCCTCAGGTCATTCTAATATATGCTAATGAACCATTCATTTAGTTTTAGATTTTCCTATGAAATGTGAGACACTTAGCCATATAGAATATACTTGAGGAGGCTAATTATGGAATTTGTAAATTAATACCAATGTTTCAAAAATATAACTTAAAATATATCATGACATTTAGACTGAACATCGATAATGTCTGTCTTTTATTGAATACTGTCTTCATATGCCAAGCATTATATCTGTTTAATTAACAATCTTGTGAGTGATAGTCTACTAAAGAATAAACAGATACCTTTATAGGTTAAAATCATACAGCTAGAAAACAGTATACCAAAAATTTAATGCCACATTCTGTGATTCCAGACAACACACTTAATCATCACCCTGTAGTGGTTTAATAAGAGTAGGCCAGGTAAAAATTAAGGACGAAGATGAAGCCAGGTTTTTCCTTCATTTTCCTCTGAACATATTTCCTTTCTCACTTGGGAATAATGCTTGCCCCTGAGAATATTTCCTTCTATATTTTCAAAATTAATGCCTACTGATGGATGATTACATAGTTATTTGAGAATAGACCATTGTATTAAACAAACTTAAACTTGTAATTAACAAATACATAATGAGTAATGATTATTGCAGCTATTGGTATAGACTTGACTGAGATAATGCATATACCAAGGAGCAGTCTTGATTAGATAAACATGAAAATAACTTTTAAACCACTTCGTTGCCATGAACGCATTCATTACTTCTAAAGTTTCCTCCTGTTCTCTTTAAAAAATAAAAATAATTCTTTAAATCGATGATATTCAAAGGTGAAACAATGAGGTGTTTGTTTCTGTTGTTGACTCTGCAAGGGTTTATCGTATCCTTTGTGTATCCAATTTGACTTTAAATAAATTGTACCCATGGGATCTCTATTGATTAGTTTGTGATCATTTTGAGTTATTTTTATAATTGATATTACTCTTTATTTAAAAAGACTATAGTTATGTCTAGAGAAACAATGAAATCAGAAAGCGAAGGGTAACTACTGTCATGACCTTGCTATATTTCCTGTCTTTTTCATCTTATTGGCATGCCATTTCTCATTCTTTACTCTCCATTTCATTTCACACATTTATACTGTGGTTTATATTCATAAACTTTTTCAACCTCTATTTTATTGTTTTCAAATTGATTTGTGATATAGCCTTTAATAATGAATTAATTAAATTATTTTCAATAGGCAATCCTAGGAGCGAGTGATATCAAATCTTTTCAAATTAAAAAATTACTATTGTATAAATGTAAAATTCTATTAATATCAAATGAACATTTACACAATAGTTTTCCCTTTGGACATACAAGTCAGTAGTCATTTATTAGTGGGAAGATTTTACATGGCTTCAATTTTAAAATATCATATTTAAATACGGTCATTTAAAACACAATGGTGAAGATCCACTCCTGGAATGAGGGCATGAAGACCTCCATACACTTGTTCTCCACAAAACATTCATAACTAGTAAAAATATTTTTAAAAAACTAAACACACACGCAGTTAAAGTGTCTGGACTTAGTCCAAACGGCATGCAACAACAATAGCAGCAGCAACAACAACCCCCCACCCCCGCTGCCCCGCTCACTTATTTGAGAAAACTTATTATAACTACATAAACCAGCAAATCTATGGAACTTGACCAACAACATGCCGCTTCCCTCATCCCTCTCCTCCCCCAACACAGAATGGCAGATGATCCACTCCAACTTCTACCAACTCCCCTCTCCCAACTCCAGGTCCCCCAGCTCTGTGTTACAGAGACTATATTCCAGTTGAGAAGTTGGGGTCTATATTCCTTCACCAGCCTTCCTTCCTCCACCCAGCCCCACTCTTAAGATAGAGGCTCTACTCCAGGCACAGCCAACAGTCCCATCAAAATTCTATCTGTCTTCTTTGCAGAAATTTATAAGCTGATTCAAACTTATATGAAAATCTCAGAGACCCAGAATAAAAACAGTCTTGAAAAATAGTAACAAAATTGGAAGACTCACACTTCCTGATGTCAAAATTTACTACAAAGCTATAGTAATCAAACAGTATGATACTGGCATAGGACTAGAATAGAGTAGAATTGAGAGTCTAGAAATAAGCAGTCACATTTATGGTAAATTATATTTTAACAAGATTGCCAAGATAATTCTATTTAGGAAAGAATAGTTTTTATGAAAAAATGGTGTTGGGGCAGTTATATATCTACATGCAAAAGAATAAAGCTGGACCCCTTTCTCATATAATATACAAAATCAACTCAAAATAAATCAAAGACCTAAATATTAAAGTTTAAAATATAAACAAATGAACAAGCATATCAAATCATGCTCAATATTATTAGCCATGAATGAAGTGTCAAGCAAACCCACAGTGAGATACTACTTGGCAGCCTAGAATTATTTTAATTTAAAAAATGGATAAGAAAATGTTTAACTGGATATATGTAAGTATGAACCCTCATGCACCACTATGAGGAATTATATTGTGAATTACCTTTGAAAAGAGTCTGGCATTTTCTCAAAATGTTAAACATTGAGCTACCATATACAATTTTACTTATTACTGTGGACCCAAGAGAAAACGTGTGTCCACATAAAAGCTTGTACATGCATATTCACAGCAGCATTATTCATTATAAGGAAAAAGTGGTTTTAACTCAAATGTCCATCAATTGATGAATATATAAATGTGGTATATCCATATAATGCAATGTTATTCGAAATTAAAAGGAATGATGTGCTGATACATTCTGCTATCTGCATACGCCTAGAAACATTAAGCTAAGTGAAAGAAGCTAGTCACAAAAGACCACATATTGTTTGATTACATTTATATGAAATGCCCCAAATAGACAAATTTATAGAGACAGAAAATAGACTGGTGGTTGCCTGGGGCCCTAGAGGTTGCGGGGAAGTAAGACATTCTTGCTAATGTGTGTGGAGTCTCTTTATGGAACAATTAAATAGTTCTAAAATTGGTTGTGGTGATGGGTGTACAGATATGTGAATATACTAAAAACCACTGAGTTATACGTTTTGAATGGGCACATGTATATGAATTATAACTCACTAAAGTGCTCTATTAAAAACTACAACTCTTTTATTTGCAGCACATAGGCCTTACTAATATTAAATGTTGAAAGATATTTGTGTGTGTAAGGTCAAGAAAACATATTTAATTTAAAAAGCACTATACTCTAGATAAAAGAAAGATTGATACTAAAAATAAACCACATATAATGCCATTGAGGGGTAATATTACACTGGAATTAGTCATTTTTCACCTAATACAGTAGAGAGTGAATAATTTGTTAATTATAAATTAATTGGTTAATATAAAGAGACACACTGTATATTTAAGGTAAAAAAACATGTTTAAAAGCATGAATGATACAAATAGATTACTTGGGTTGAGATTCTTGTCTGACATATCTGTAAACTTTGATAAAGTTACTTAAACTTTCTGTGTCTTTGTTTTTTCATCTGTTGAATGGCAATACTACTAGTGCTTATGAGGATTAAATGAGTTTGTCACATAACATTTAATTTTTTTTTTTTACTGTTTTCTAAAATGAGTATTACTGGTTCTTTTACGACTCCTATCATTGCGAGATGGAGACAAAATATAATTGCACATATACAATTTGAATTATTAAAATACAAAAGTTTTATTTAATAGATACATAAGACATTTTAACAATGTTGAGGAGAGTATGCATATTTAAAAACATCAAATTATACACTTAAATATGTCAACTGTATCTGATATTAATTACACATCAATCGATAAACTGTTAACAAAATAATGTGCATGTATCACCTAAAGGATATTTTCCAAACTTGATCCTATATGAGGCAAAAAGAATATCTCAAGGAATATGAACTAAATTTTTTAAAAATGGGTAATATCGATTCATAATTATACCTTAATTATATGTTTAGAATGCTAATTGTTACAACAACAAAAAAACAAGAATAGCTGTTTCTAAAGTAAATATTAGAATGAACATGACTAGTACTGGGAAGGGCAAATGAGACTAAATTGTGCACATCTAGGCTAACATTTGTTTAACTGTGTGATTTCCCTGTAGGTCACTGGTCCCAGCCTTTTGACACCAGGGACTAGTTTCGTGGAAGACAATTTGGGGATGATTCAAGCACATAATATTTATTATGCACTTCATTTCTATTATTATTACTTTGTAATATGTAATTAAATAATTATACAACTCATTATAATGTAGAATCAGTGAGAGCCCTAAGATTGTTTTCCTGCAACTAGATGAGCCCATCTGGGGATGATGAGAGACAGTGACACCCAAAATGTATTGCTTATGTCCAGTCTACTCTGTAATCTCGTTTTGGTTGCTGCCACTGCAGAAGACCCTGCTTCACCAAGATAGGATGTTAGAAATGGAAGCAGGCTTTTCAGTGCTTTTATGGCATTCTCAGGGTATTCCACCTTGACTTTAATCCAGAATGTATGGAGATTTGATGTTCTCTCAAACATGTATTTAAGGCCACTATCATTTGTGATTTCAAGCAATTGATCCTCTCCTACTATGGACAAAGTTAGTTCACCTAGCTTATTCACAACTGGGTTGTGAATCCATTCCTTCCCAGTTCGGAGGTATTTTGTGGTTGTGATGTAATTCTCGAACTCTTTTGAAAGCAGAGATAGGTGATCATTCACCAGCTGGGAGAAAGAAGTCCCAGGCTCAGTCTCTTTCAAAATCTCTACTAATGTTTGAAACATGTCAAAAATCTCAATGTTCACTCACCGCCCTCATAATTCCAGTTCGGCTTTGAATGCAGCCACTTTATCTGCCGACTTGAACACACAATTGTCATTCTCCCCTGAAGTGACAGATTGAGTTGGTTAAGCAGGTTAAATATGTCACAAAAAATAAGCAAGTTTTGCAACCCATTCTGTGTCACTGAAATGAGCTGCCAGTGGTGATTGTTTTTCTAAAAGAAATCTCTGGAGCAGCTCTCAAAACTCAAAAACTCTGGCCAGTGATCTAACTTTAGAAAGCCATCTCACTTCTGTGTGTAAGAGAGGACATGTGTGCTCTTTGTCCATCTCCTCACAGAGATGTGCGGACAGACGTGAGTTAAGGGCATGTACTTTAATGTGGTTGATCATTTTAACACATCCTGCAAAACGTTAGGCTCAGGTGACTTTTTTTTCAGCTAGCCAGCATTTCTCTATGGATGACATAGTGTGTAGACTCACATTTTAGAAGCGACCTCTTTGACTCAAGTAGTGTAACCAGAAAGCCGTCCGGTTGTGGCAGCCGCTCTGTCCATGCCTATACTGACATAAATGCCCACTTCAGTTTTCCTGATATGTAATCATTCAGGGACTTGAATAGTTCTGCACCTGTTGTATTGGTTGGCAACAAAAGTGCACATAACATATTTTTATGCATGTCCTCCCGAAAAATATATTTCACAAAAACAAGCATTTTGCCTTGTCAGCATCAGTAGATTTGTCAACCGGGATTGCATACTACGGTGACTCATTAATCCCCTCTAACAATTGTGCCTCAATATCTCCTGCTATTTTATCAACTTGTCTAGTTATGGTGCTAGCCAAAAGAGGAACAGGTGCCACCTTTTGAACTGCAGCCTCTCCTAAAAGTTCACGACAAATGTCCTTAGCAGCAGGCAAGATGAATTCTTCACCAGTAGTAAAGATCTTAGTTTTAGCAATGCAGTTAGCTGCTAAGAATGATGCTATCAGTGCAGAAACATTTGATTAAGTGGTGGCCTTCAATAATTGCTTCTGTTCTTCGTATTCATATTTTTTTTCTTTTGAAAAACTCCAAAGGCTTGTCTTTTAACGCAGGGTTCTTAATCTCCACGCGGCAAAGCAGTTTTGAAGGTTTCATGACTTTGTTGGATAGTCAGTCGCCACATATTATACAAAGCAGGCTTGGAGAATGTGAATCACCTGTTTCAATGAACCCATAATTTAAATAGGACTTGGTATTTTCTTTTAAATGCAGCTTTCTTTTTTGGGGCAGTCTTAGAGTTTTCTGCTGTTTCATCACTGGGTCTTTCCTCCTCTTCAAAGAAGCTCTCCAGTGACATTTGTTTTTTACTCATTTTGGCTAGGGTTAGCTTGTGGGCTTACAGAAACTGGGACAAGGGCACAGTGCGAGAAAGAGGCATGGTTGGAAGCAGTAAATAAAATAAGGGGTGGGCCATGTGCAGAGTAAAATAAGTATCGGATTCTGACTTATAGCCTACCACCAGATGCAGCTGTACAACTAAAGTACATCGACTCACTTGCTGCTATAAAGCCTACCACCAGGTGCAGCTTAATTGTCACTTGCCACTCACAGATAGGGTTTTGATATGAGTCTGCAAGCAATTAATTTTTTATGGTCTTTGTGCAATCATACCTCTCTGCAAATACAGATGAAGCTTCCTTGCTAGCTCACCTCCTGATGTGCAGCCTGGTTTTTAACAGGCTGTAGGTATTAACCGAATGTATTCCTTAAGCTTGCTTTTATATATACCTTTCACTGACTCTTCTCAATCACCTACTTCAATTATGAAACTTCATTCAGTATGGATCAAACACATGACATCATCATCATCCATCAGCCCTCCCCTCTCTTACCTCTGTCATCTGCTGTGGAGTCTTTGGTCCTTCTCGGTTTGGAATATTTGCTCATTCTGCCCTCTGTACATCAGGCATCATGGCACATCCTTTAGTCCTCATCCATGGAATTCTCCAAAACTCTTGCTTGAAAAGTATTTCCTGGTGTTCATATATTTCTATTATTTCTTGAGATTTAGGTCTTCTTTTTTCTCGTTTACTACAGCACATATAGTATGTAACATTTCCCAGTGGCTTTCTGGTATAAGTGGATGAGAGATCGGTTTATTAAAATGCTGCATATCTAATATCTTTACCTTCATTTTAGATTTAGAGTTTGACTGGAGGTAGGATTCTAGCTGGAAATAATTCTCTTTCATACTTTTGAAAACTTTGTTCACATTGCTTCTGTCTTCTAACATTACTATCACGATGCATAATGCCATTTTTATTTGCTATCCTTTATAGGTGATGTTATTTTTACTTGTTGAGTTTTAGTTTGTTTCTCCTTGGACTCTTTATATACTGTTTATCTTTGGTGCTTTAATAATTTATTATGTACATTGTTCATAAATCATTATTCATCTTTCTGGGTGGACCCTTTCACTGTGAAAACTATTTTTTTTTAATCTGGGGCATTTTTATTTAACTGTTTCTTTGATAATTCTTATTTCTTCTCCTGTTCTATCGTTTTATAGTCTTTAATGAGCAGACATTGCTCCTATGGATTCTTTATCTTTTTTCCTCCCATGTTGTATTTCTTTTTTTTTTTTTAGTACTTCTTTCTCAGATATTGCATCAACTTTATCTTTCACTCTTCCTAATCACTTTCTATTTCTATTGTATATATTAGACATAATAGATAATAATACCGTATTAATATAAATATGTATCTTTATAGGTATGGTCTTATTCCAGTATTGACATTTTTATAAGATATCAATTATAGTTTTTTGTATAATTTTTTTTTGTCATTGTAATGTCTCTCTTTTTTCTTTTAATGATTTTCTCTTTAGAGGCTTTGTTTCTACTAATTCCATTTCACTGTGTAATTTTAAACAATATTAAAATGTGTGCTGATTTGTGATCTTTACAATTTTGGTGATAAAACATCAAGGCACTTTTTATTGTGGGTTCCTCAAATTTTATTATTGTATATATATCAACTGGTTCATACTTATATGAACCAGAACTCTAATCTTCAATCAGCTACTGGTGCAGCTGCTTACATAGATCAGATGGGGATGTCTGTGGATATGTCCTCTTACCAGAACACTACTTCCATTTTGCTGCAACTGGCAGGCTTTCCAGTGGCAGCTCCAGCTCATTCAGTTGCACAGCAGCAAACAAATTACCATCAGCAGCCTGTCCTTTAGAGACAAACCAAGCTTTTTCTTGAAAGCCTTCATACATGTATTACTCAACCTTTACGATTCTAATCTGAAGCTATTAAAAGAAAAGATTTTTTTTCTGACCTCAAAAGACCATGAATAAATAAAGCACAAAGACTTCTCTTACTATAAAAAATAATAATAATAATAATAATTTAAAAATATTTTTATTTGAGTTATTTCCCTAAGAGATATGTGCCAGACTTCTACTTAGAAACTATGGTCCTGGTTGTCAGAATTCTGAGACCCCATAAAGAAAAAGTAGATTGGGGTTATCAGAATGCAGAATTTCTTTTAATTCTCTAATTTTTTTATGTAATAGTTTCTCCTTTCCTTGGGTGAACAAACATCTCCAGAGAACAAAAAGTGTTCCTTCCATATCCTACTCCCCATCTTCTTTCATGGTATAGGTGGGCCAGTCACATGCTATATGATGCACAGAAGGGAACCAAGATATTTAATAGCTCCTCAAAAACCTATCAACAAACCCCTGTTTTGAACTCTACTCTGCATCCCTGACTTCTGAGGTATATGGTGCCTCCATGTCCAAGAACTTTTTGAATCCTTGCCAAGCAAATCATTTTGCTTGTTGGCTTTTAGTTTCTCTTCACCAATTCTTTGAGGTATTAGGTTTCAGATTTTTCTAATCTCTCAATTAGTTTTTAATAGTCCATTACCTTGTGGTTCCCAAGATATATGTTCACCATTTTTTATTAATTTAATAATATTTTTATATATTGTTCAATGTGTTAGTTACCATTTTAAAAAGATAAAGATTGAAATAGATTGATAGAAAGATAGATGATAAGGAAGATATAGAAACATAGAGACCCTCGAAACCTCTGCTGTCATGGAGCTTATATTAAAAATAATCAATTAACCAATAAAGCATTTATGTGATGATAAGTGATACTGATTTTTTTTTTTTAATAAAAAGAGTGAATAGTGGTAGGATTGCCTGGATCTGGGGGACAATGAAGTCAAATATATTTTCTTATGTCTCATGTTTATTTATATTTTATAATTTAAATTTTATTTATTGATTTTGGTTAGATCTGTTACTTCTTTCATATCAATAGGCCATTTTTCTAAGTATCTCTATTTGATCCATGTACTTTGATACCCTCCAGGTATTATTCAGAAGAACAATCTACCAGTTACATGTGTTATTAAAGTATATACTTAATATTTTTTTTCACTTTTTGCTTACTATTTTTAACTTCTTTACTAACAACTGGATTCCCTAATAAACAGTTAGCTTCTTTTTAAAAAATATAACCATGTCATTTACTGCTTAAAATAAATTCATTTTCTAACTCCTAGAAGTGAACATAATGCAATCCACTTTTTTCAGTGAATATTAGTTTTGTGTTTGATTGCCAAAAGTATTAATCACAATATAATTTCTGATTCATTTCTTATTATTTTGATCAGTACTAAGCACTATGGTTAAAGAAAGAGTCTTGTTCTCAAAATATTCAAGACCATTCCTTAAACTGTACTTTGGTTCATAATTTTCTCCTTATGCTCTAGAAATGTCTTGTACTCCATTCCCAAATGACAAAATTCTAATTATAAACAGAACAACAACAATAATGATTTCCTCTACTGTTTCTTGCTCGGTAAAATCTTTACCTTCTCCAAAGAAAGTTAGTCACTATACTTTGCTACCATATAATTATATTAATTTATCTATCATATCATTTATGGCAATATTTTTATAATTATTTGTATAGAAGTTTGCTCATTTAATAGTTAGCTGTTGAAGACATAACACTAGCGGTGATTACGTTTTTTTCCCTCTAGCACTTAGCTATTTCTCATGCATCTAAATCTTTAATACATGATTTTTAATGTGTTGCAATTTTAAATTTAAAATACTGATAGTGTATTTTTCTTTTATTTTGTTAGTGAAAAAAATTGGAGTAATTGGTGCAGTTTATTTTGGTTTCCTCAAACATATGTTTGATGGATATGGATTAGAAAGCCTTAAATGTTATATACATTTCATTTCAAAATTTTTTCAATAAATGTTTCTATTTTCTTGTTGTGTAATTACATTTAAAATGATTTAATATACAAAGGGGGCAATAAATATGAAAGACAATATAAATGCACACAAAAATCATATATGGAGTTAATTCTGAAAGTAGTACCTGTGTATATTATATCATGCAATTCAGTTAGTTTTCTACACACACACACACACACACACACACACACACGAGTGAATCAGTCTCAGTTTTAAGATGGTAAATAAAATATCTTTAGTTAATTAGTGACTATAAAATCAGAATGTACATTTGATAAAACATTGGCAGGAGTAATGATCAAGTTTCCATAAGCTGGAGCAAATTATTTAATATGTGTTTGCTTATTTTTGAACATATTGGCCATAAGTAAGCATGTGATACCTTCTAAGATAATACACTTTACATTATTCCTCATTAGACAAGAGATATATAAAACATTTCCATTTTTTTCTTTCATGCTTTCACCAAAATAAGCTGCCTTTAGCTTCAAACTTTAAGAGGTTTGAATTTACAGAATTTAGGGGAATATAAAGGGATCTTCTTATACTAAAAAGGCAAATACCTTGCCTTTTAAGCATTTACTCTTAAAATCAGATGTAATATGTTTAGAGTATCTGTTGAGACTGTAAAATTTGAGTTTCTTTTAAAATTCATACACAGAATGGAGTAGTAAGCTATGAATGCAGTGCCTTTTTATCATCCATAGAATACATTTACTCTTTGTTGTTGTTGTTTTTGAAACAACATATTGCTATAACTATCAAACAATAATTAGGTCTCTGTGTCTCCTTTCAAGCTCCTTCTTCACTGCAAATCCAGAGTAAAAATACCTTAGTTTTTACGGAATGTTCTGACTAATGAAAAGCTGTTTTTGCAACCAAACTGGTATTGCAGTGATCCTAAAAAAGATGTCACCAGAATATAACGGTCAATACCTTAGTCATTTCTGAATATTTGATGGCAAATTGAACAACACAAACTTTCTTAAAATGCCAATTCTGTTCAATTATACCTTACTCACAAAGGCTACACAGGGTCAATTATTTTCACTTTGCCTTATTTCTAATAGAATATGCTTGAGCATGCATTTCTCTTCTCCATATGATTTTCTTTTACTTTTTTTTTTTTTTTGATTTTGAATCAAATGTATCATGGAATTATACCAAAGTCAGAAAACAAGAAAGTGCAACTAAATTGCTTGGGTTTTTAATTTGAATTATTTTAAAAAGTTTATTTTCTCTTCCACTAAAGAGAGTTGATAGTATAGTTCTTATTTTTCTCTCGAGTATAACATGGCAATGTGTAAAATAAAACACATTTTAGTTGAGCTTTTGTAAATGATTTTGACCTTTATAGGTAGATATAATGATAGTAAGATTTGTTAACATTTTTATTTTTGTAATATTTTTATTTTTTACCATGAGAAGGATTTCTTGATACATACTGCTAACTGCTGCCCTATATACTTTTGCAGCAAATTCCTAAGAGTAATACTAGAAATCATTTAACCCTATTAAAAGAGATTTTACATCTGATGGTCCACAGTGCATTTAACATATCAAAGATACTAAAATCCTTGCCAAAATATTTTCAAACTAAATAAAACTGACAAAATGGTTGAGAAAAATTGTATAGGATAGGATAAACTCTCTCAAGTTAATGGCTATTGATATTTTAACCAATATTAATTTCTTTATATTTTCTTCCTTCTTTAAAAAATTTATTTAATTAGTTTCAGGTATACAGTATATTGCTTAGACATCTGTATAGTTCATAAAACGATCCCTCCAATTCCTCCCTCCCCTGACCTTCCACCTAGCCAACATATTAATGCTAACTGCATTCCCCATGCCATGCTCCTCATCCCTATGACCATCTATCAACTACTAATTTGTACTTCTTTAACACTTCACCCTATTTTCCTAGCCCCCAATTCCCTCTCCTCTATCCGTCGCCAAATTGTCCACTATATTTGTGTTTGTTTTTTTATTAGTTTGTTCTTTTTGTTCCGTAGATTATGCATGTAAGTAAAATCATGTGGTATTTATCTTTCTCTGACTTATTTCACCAGCATAATTACCTCTAGGTTCATCCATGTCGTTGCAAATGGTAGAATTTCGTTTTTTTTTTAATGCCTGAGTAATATTTCATTGTATATATGAACCATAATTTCTTATCCAATCATCTGTTGATGGGCATTTAGGTTGCTTCCATATCTTGGCTATTGTAAATTGTACTGCCATGAATATTGGGGTGCATAGATCTTAACGAATTATTGTTATGGTTTTCTTTGGATAAATACCCGGAAGTGCATTTTTGGGTCAAAAGGTATATCCATTTTTAATTTTTTGCGAAACCTCCATACTGTTTTCTATAGCAGCTGTAACAATTTGCAATCCTACCAACAATGTGTGAGGGTTCCCTTTTCTCTGCAGCCTCGCCAACACTTGTTTTTTGATTTATTGATGATAGCTGTTCTGACAAGTGTGAGGTTATATCTCATTGTGGTTTTAATTTGCATTTCTCTGATGATTAGTGACCTTGAACATCTTTTCATATCTCTATTAGCCATCTGTATTTCTTCTTTGGAGAAGTATCTGTTCAGGTCTGTTTTCCATTTTTTAATTGGATTGTTTTTCTTTTTGTTGCTGAGTTATATGAGTTCTTTATATATTTTGCAGATATATCATTAGTGAATATCTACTTCCAGTCACTTGGTTGTCTTTTTGTTTTGTTGATTGTTTCCTTTGCTATACAAAAACTTTTTAGTTTGATATAGTCCTATTTGTTTATTTATTTACTTATTTTGTTTCCCTTGCTCAGGGAAATATATCCAAAAAGAAATTCCTGTTAGTAATATCAGAGAATTTACTGCCTATGTTTTCTTCTAAAAGTTTTACGGTTTTCAGTCTTACATTTCAGTCTTAATCCATTTTGAGTCTATTTTGTATACAGTGTAAGAAGGTGGTCCAGCTTCTTTTTTTTTGCATGTTATCTGTCCAATTTTCCCAACACCATTTATTGAAGAGACTGTCTTTACCCCATTGTATATTCTTACCTCTTTTGTCATATATTAAATGAGAGTATAGGCGTGGATTTATTTCTGGGCTCTCTATTCTGTTCCATTGATCAATGTATCTGTTTCTATGCCAGTACCATGCTCTTTTGATTACTGTAGACTTGAGGTATAGTTTGATATCAGGTAGTGTAATACCTCCAACTTTGTTCTTCTTTCTCAAGATTACCATGGCTATTCACGGTCTTTTATGGTTCCATTTAAATTTTAGGATTATTTGTTCTGTCTCTCTGAAAAATGCCATTGGTATTTTGATAGGGATTGCATTGAATTTATAGATTGTTTTGGGTAGTATGGCCTCTTCCTTTTTTTAAAATATTTATTTTCTTTGGTTTCGAGATAGGGATTTTTGGATACTGTCCTCTTTAAATTTTTTCATACTAACCTCTTTGTAGTCTGACATTATCAAAGAATGTGTTTGGACCTCAACCACCAATTTGACTTTGGAAAAAAAAACATTTAAAAATATTTTTTCTAAATCAAACTTGGCCCTTGGAAATGATGCAGACTCAGAATGAATGGACTTCTACCATACCAGTATTCTTGGCTTGTTCTTCAGTGTCAGTACGACCAATGACCAGATGTTGTTAAAGCATGCCTGTTTGAATTTATTTGAGATGGTAAAATAGTAACCCGTTAATGATTCTTTCTGGAGAGTATGACCTTAAGCCTACTGCCACCAAACAACTATGAACATCTAAACAGACAAACAAATGCTTCTTGGAGTATTACACTAAGGTTATTACTCCAGCTCCATCTTTCATTACTATGAAATCAACTCCTAGACTAATTATAGCTACCAGAGGGGTTGGGAAGTGGGACAGAATCTTAATGACACTCTCTCTATTATTGCTTTGACTTGCTTATGTTTTGCGGAGACAATATAAGACAATGCCCAATGAAATCATGTTTGTATTATAAAGATTTTGTGAAAAGAGCTGATGATTTCAAAGGTAATTAGATAAAAGTAATAAACTTAGATGTTCAATCAGTTAAAAATTAATATAAGAAAGCAATAATTTCCTAACTTTCCAACTAATAATTATTTGTCCTTAAAAGAAATCGTTTATAAGTAATGAGTATAACCAACATGTTATCATTTTATTTAACTTTGTTATTAAAATGTACCATAGAAAATGTGTTTATTGAAATAAAAAATTAACATATAATTATCTAGTACGGTGCTAACCAGTCTTTGCTCTCCTGAAACTCTACCATTCACAAATTAGTTTTTGGGAAAAAAAAGAAATCCTATAATTAAAAGAAAGCTTATTAAAGCTATACCTTATAATCTCATCTTTAAAATTCACAAAAAGATGTTAACTTATTTAACTAAAAAAAAAAAAAAGAAAAAACTGTTTAGTTTTTTTAATTCATCATTTCCAGAAATATTAGATAATGAAAAACTTTTTTAAAGGCACACTGATTATAATCTTAATATCCCAAACTCAACATTTAAGTAAACATTGTTCTATATCATGGTTTGGCAAACTTTTCCAGTAATGGGACATTTAGTAAATGTTTTTGGCTTTACAAGGCAGGAAGTCTCTATTATTTCTTTCACCATTACTCAACTCTGTGGTTGTAGTGTGAAAGTAGCCATAGACAATCAGAAACAAATGGGTATGACTGTGTTTTAATAAAGCTTTATTTACAAAAACCTGAGGGAGACTGCATTTGCCCATATGTTGGCTGATTCCTGATATATATCACCTTTTCTCAACCTGTGGTTTACAAGGTCTACAATAGAGGAGGTGCTTTCTTGTTGAAAATAAGAAAGAATAAGTCAAGATTATCTTACTTTCACTTATAGCTGCTCAGTTTACTAGCCGTTACTTTTCATGAGCCATCGATCAAACTAAATCCACTCTAATAATTTAATTTCTGCTTTCCTCATCTATAAAATATAATGAGACATATCTAAGAAGCTGTTACTAAGTATCTGTAAAATTTATAAATTACTTCATATAAGTGCTTGGCCAAATTTATAGTTATTGTAATTATTGCCTTTTTAGTATTTTACAGATATATGTAATACTTGCATAGAATTAGTCTGCTTCTAAAATATAATTTAAAATTATAGATTAAAATTTCTTTACCTTTATATTATGTTCAGTTATTTAAAAATCTTAAAAAGTTTTTTTTTTAAAACGATAGTTAATTTTTTTGTTTGTTTAGAGATTACTTCCTTTTTTATTTCTGAAGGTTTTTCAAAAAATAATCCTCCAGGGCTTAATATATAATTGCTTCTTTTTTTATATTTCTGTATAACCATTTTACTTTGGTCTAATGAAAAGTGTAACTGTTAAAATGCTCAAATTCACATTTTCATATTTGTTGCCAGAATGTTGTAATGAGCATGCGCCCTACATAAGCAATTAATATGACTTTCAAGAAGGCATTTAAACTCAAGATATACATTTGTTCTTAACCAAACTTTCCTTTATTCTTTTAATGTGGCATCCAGTTTGGGAGTTTTAACTTTACTAATTTAAATATATCTATCATTTTAAATGTTTATTTTTATGTAGAAAACCATTAAAAGTGGGAGAATGGATAAAATTACATTTTTATTTATAGATGGAAAGAACATAAAATTATGTAAATTCTGACTCACATTTGAACCTTTTAAATTAAGAATAGCCTCATAATTTACATGCTAGATTATCAAAACAGTATTCTAAACTACATACACACAGACACACACAGACCCCATAATGCGCTTAAAAACAGAATTATATTAGCATAAATATTAAAATTTTTCCAGATGGATGCTTCTGAAGAATTGTAGCCATTACATTTTTGAACACTTTTGTCTTCTTTCCAAATAAGCTAGTGATATTAACGAGGTTTTCTATTTTTGCCTTTTTAAGGAGTTTCTTAAAATTGTTATTGGGTTTCTTAAAATTGTTATTGGGTTTTCCGTTTTTGCCTTTTTAAGGAGTTTCTTAAAATTGTTATTGGGCTTCAGAGAGGTTACCTCAAACTGTACCTATATTTTATTTCATATATTATTAATCTTTCAGAAGAATGTTTTCTAATGATTGAAAATTTCTTATTGGAGACTATATAAGGAAAAATAAATAAAATTGATTTCTCAAAGAAAAAATAGCAGATATTTTTAACTTTCTCTTTTTTAATGTATTTTAAAATAATTACTCGAAAAGATAATATTTGTTAACTACTCATTTGTTTAATCATGATTTATTTCAGAGGGACAAGGGCACATTGTATAATTATAAAATATACTTTATTTTAAGGGCAGTGTAGGTGAAAGCTTATAATCAGAAAGGGAGCAGATCACACACAATCCCCAGGCCCCTGTGGTCTCATAGAAAGCTATTCTCAGTGGGCAGTATTGGACTCCATTGATAATCTCTGCTCCTCCAGTAAAGGGTGTTCCACGTCCTGAATGATGTATGCATTGTAGGGACAGTGAGTCAGAGAACCTCTAAGTGAAGTTTTAAGAATAAAATTTGCTCCTGAGTGAGGAAAAGGCCCAGATACAAAGTGGGAACTTCTCGAGTCCAGCATCTCTCATGAACCTCTTCTTCCTATTATTTATCATATTATATGTTTTCACATTCATTTTGGGACATTTGTTATTATTGACAAATAACAAGAGACAGGAAAGAATGCAAAAATCCAGTTAATGTTTTTCAGGCATGATTCAGGCATAATTTCCTAAAAATTGGTATTTGACATGATCTATTAATGATGGATAGATAATTTATAGGTAGTGGTTGTGATAAAAGGACTGTTTTTTTTTAAGGCTTTACTATGCATATGTTATATTACTTTGTGAGATTCCATGTATGTTAAGGTCTCTTCCATAAAAATGATAACCAACAAAGGCTACTGCCTGAACTGTTTTTTTGATGTTTATTTTCTATGAAATATTAAAGTATTTTTATATCTAGTACTGTTTTTGCATTCATACAATTCTCCCATTTTTGTGGTTCTGATAATAACAATATTTGAAGAATTTACCTCCTGTGATATGTTGTTTTTTCTTGTTGTTTACATCTTAAAATTAGAAATATTTTAAAAGTAGATTACTTATATGAGTATGTTGATTTTGTATGATCATTTTTTTTAAAATACAAATTCAGGATGGATACAACGATATATTAACAATGGAAATATTCAGATAAAATATGGTAGAATAAAAGATACCTTTTCTACCATCACATAGTACATCTTAGAACAAGGTGAGTAGTATTGTGTTTGTAAGTGTTGGAAGACAACTTAATCAAATTAAGTCACATATAAAACATGTATCTAATTACAGCTCAGGGCAATAACAGTATTAACTAGCTACTTTTCTAAGATTTACAGAGTGTTATGCCTAATTGATTTTACATTAGCAACGGTCTGAATCACTTTTTAAAACCAAGTTGTTTCTAATTATTGAAACTGTAACTTGATTTTGAATTAAAACTTAAAAGACCAAATCACGATACTTATAAACAACATGCATTCTTTCAAATATCTAAAGGAATAGCTATGATAATGCCCATAATTCTTTTTAGTACATTAGTATGCCTTATGATGTCAATATTGTTGTTGAAGGGAAAAAGGCATTTACCTCCAAATAGCACCAGTATTTTAACTATTTGATTACTGTTTCTAAAATGACCATTACTACATAAATGAGCTGGACTAGTGTAATGTTGATATGCATCAGGCATATGCCCCTTCACCACTAAATAACATTCCTCCAGCTGTTGGGTGCCTCTTAGAAGTGGGTGACACTTCTAAGAAAGTGTCCTGAGATGGAGTATTTTCACACAAGGAATGCCAATGTAGGAATATAAAGACATGGCCCCTCTGCAATTCTGCAATGCAGCATAACTATAAAGAACTAATTATTTATAACAGCTAGATAGTGTCTTGGTAAGAATATGGAACAAAGTAGAACTCTCAAAGCTAATGATTGAAGTATAATTGGTGTACTCTGGAGAGTTTAACAAAATTGAATACCCACATATGATGTAACTCAGCAATTCTTCTCTTAGGCTATATAGCAAATTGTGATGCCTGTATGCATACTCCAAAACCCATGTACAAGAATACTCTTAGTGGCAGTATTAAGAACACTGAAATGACTCAAATATCTATCAATAGAATATTAACCTATATGAAATGATACTGTATGAAAAATGAACGAGTTACTGTTACCTAAAAGAATAAATTTCACAACCAGAATATATATATAAGTGTATGGTTCCATAAAGATAAAATACAAAGTTTGGCAAAATTGATTTATGGTGTTAAAAATCAGATTTATACTTAACTTTGGGTAGAGGGAGGAACTGTTGATTCAGAGATGGCAGATTAGGGGCATTTAGAATTCTAGTAATTTTTTAAATTGGTTGGTAATTTTAAATTTGTTCATTTTGTGATAATTTATTGAAATAAACACTTATGATTCAAACAATTCATGTGCTAAAATTTTTTAAAAAATGACTAAAAAGGTTTTTAAAAACTTTAAAGGCTACTTTTTTGTATGCTTAAGGTATAAATTTCATTTTTGTTCTTGGTTAGAAACAAATTTGAAGGCGGTATATTATGTTCAAATCAGTCATGAATTAGTGTCCAGATCAAGATTCATATTCTTCTACTTCAATTAAGTATTGATATGACTTTGGGAAAGTCATCTGACTTTTGTGGGCTTTGTTCACCCTGTCTACATAATTGAAAATCTGCAGGTTTTGAGTTTCATACTTCTGCAACTGTTTGGTTTACAAGAGGACCATTTCATATTTGGGCTCTCTGAAAGAGATTGCAACAACCATGTTACCCTTTTTCCTTAAAAATATAAACTGCCTTTTTAAAAATAATCTAGGCACAATATTACCTAGAAGGAATAAAAAGGAATATATATTCAGATTTCATTTGCAACACATTTTTTGCCACACTTTTACATTCTGGCTGTTGAATTGTAAGTGCAGGTGTTGGGCGAGCTTGCCAGTACTACTTCATTGGAGCTAATTCATAAGGGAAGAGCTTGCTCTTCCCTCTTTCTTTATTATGCTGGCCTACATTGTCATGATTGGAGATCCAGAAATCAAAGGAAAGCATTAGTTGTCTTGGAGACAGAAATCACATGTAACAATGATGGAGTTTTATATAGAAAACTCACAGAGATGCCGAACTAAATTGCTTACCTCCAGACTTCTTTTATATGAGAGAAATAGAAAGTTTTGATTAATTAAATGCTATTAAGGATTTTCCATAATATACAAATAAACTTAATCTTCCTTAATGGTGCTAACATATATAATTCTAATAAGCTATTCTTTGATAAAATGAGATTAATTTTAACATTAATTATTGATAAATATAATGGTGAGTGGTAAACGTTGAGCATAAAACTGCTTAATCACTGCCCTTTCTTTGTAACTTCAAAAACTAATTTCTGTACACTGCTACTCCAAAAACTAATTTCTGTACACTGCTACTCCTGGTCTTGGAATGTGAACTATTGCTGAAATGTGCTTTTCCATTTCTCATCTCTGAATACAGAATTAGTCTAGTCTGCAATGTCTTTTAGTTGTTATAGTACATCACTGGACTTGTAATTCGAGAGAGACATGAAGTATCTATATTCAGGTTTTAGAAATAAGTTGAGTTCAAATATTCACTCGGTCATTTAGTAGCTGTGTAGTTACGAACAAATTATTCAAATTTTTAAGTTTGAAGTTCTTATTTATAATATAATATGTGTAAAATAACGTTTTTCTCTTAGTATGTTTATGTCTGATATTTAATTTTAGCCATATAATTAATCGAAGGTCTTTTCCCTATATTGTTTGTTTTATAGAAATGATAGGTTAGCACTACTGCCTTTGGTTTTACACACACATATTTGCACACAAAGACATCTTGTTAATGCTATGTGCATGCATTTCAAATGTATGGACTACATAACACTACAGAGGAAAGCTATCTACAAATTATTCTACATAATCTTGTTAGTCTTTCTCATCGAAGAATTTAGGATGGACAGTGTGAACTGTCAGGAAATTCTAATAGTGCCAATTATAATACTCAGAGTCACATTTTCTGCAGCTGGTTGTGATGTTCCTTGTAATTGTCAGTGTAACAAATTCAAAGTAGCAGCTTTAATATTGTCAAGATAGATCCTGTGTTTCTCCCTATATATGTCACTTATAAGCTATAATAGTATATAAATGAGTTAGCTCCCTCTTGTTGAATTTTATCGTATGTATTCTTACTACTTATTAGGAAACAATATTAAAATATTTTTTCCAGTGAACTGACAAGGAATTGAGGTAATCAGAGGACCTGTGATGCTTTTATTCCCTTCTTAGCACTGAGTTCAAAGCTGAATTATCTAATAAGTTCATTGCAGTTGTCTAAGCCTAAGAAAAGGACAGCTGTGTCAGGGCAGATAGATGTGGTTTATATTTGGAAATATAGATAACATAAGCCCTCTGGAATGAATACTCCAACTAGCAAGCAAGAATATGCTGCATAAAACCAAGATAGTGCCTATAAATATAACTTAACATGGATTCAGTAGTATAATCTATGGAATGCAAAGACAGGTAACAAAGCATAGTGTTTTAGTATCTGAGTTCTTGAATCAAACTGCTTAGGATGGATTTTTTTCCACCACTCCACAGCTATGTCACTTTAATAAGTGTATTCAGTACTTCCAGCTTCAGTTTCCTCATTTGTATAATGGAAATAATAATATTTAATTGTGTGAATATCACAGTACTCACTATGTATTCTGTCTACTCCTTTCTCATTTCGCAGTTCCCTGGAAGGAATTTCAAGGCATAGTGACTTATTCTGGCAATTAAAAGTATGACCTTATCCATGTATATATACATTTTTTTACTTAAACAGTGGAATGCTTATTTTTGATTCTCTAATCTCTCTTTCCTTCATGACAGCTAGCAGTGGACCAAGGAGAAAGCATGCAAACAACTCCATACCCTTCCATACTGTCCCAAAACAGTATTATCTTTGTGGACAAGTGTTGTTCTGCCTGATAGAGTTGATTCCTCAGTAGCTGTCATCTGCAGTTTAGGCTCCTAATTAAACAGTTTATGATTCCCATCTCCTAAGGCAATTACCCCAGAAGAGAAGCTTACTTTTCACTGTATTGTTTACTTGTAAAGAATGCTTATTACAAGCAGAAGCTACATTGGACACATCAATTTTCTTCCTTACTGAAGCAACAGTAATGAACTCTTGGAACTTAAATATTTATCTGGTCAACAATGGTTGAAGTACAATGGTTGAGATAACATTTTCTTTCCTTGAGAATTTTTAAGCATACTATTTTGATATATTATTCTGACATAAATTGGTTCTGTCAAAGACTTAAAAAACATTTTCCTTAGCTGTCACATGCTCTTTTTCTGTCAAGATGCCCAAAGACTTTATTCTTTGCCTTAAAGTCTAACAGTTTTATTAGACTATGTATTGATAATTTGGGGTTATTATGTAGTTTTCATTTATTTTAAATTAATAAAGTTTTCTTAAATAATAAATTTTAGTGTATATTTTACTCTCCTGCTTGTTTTCTTTCCCAGGAAGTCCTATTACCTTGGAGTTTCGTTGTCTATATTTAATATTCATTACTTTCTCTTGAATAATTTCTATCACTATTTTATGTTTGATTTTTAAATTTTCTTTTTATGGTCTATGATTCTTAAAATATTATCATTGCTTTAATTTACTCGTGGGTTCTTATTTGTTTAATCTTAATTTTTAAACGGTATTTTTTAATTTTATTCTAATTCTTTGGTTCTTCCTCATTTTACATTACATTTAATTTTCACATGTATTTTCATATCTTGTATAAATGTCTTAATATCTTTTGATATCCTTTAATTAATATCTTTTTATTAATCTTTTCATATCTTTTAATTAATATCTTTTTATTAGTCTTTTAATATCTTTTAATAATTTGAAAAGATATTAAGATTTGATATTTTAAGCAAATTTTGGTGTGAATATATTGTCTTTAGCAGTGTTTTAATTCTGTTTTTCATGATAATTTTAGTTAGGATTAAACCTTTATAATTTTCTATTGATTTGGTGTGTGTGTGTGTGTGTGTGTGTGTGTGTGTGAAATTAGTTTTCTTAATTTTTAGTCAGATGCTTGGTTTAATAGCTTTGCTAACTTAACAGCATTAGTTTTCCCTTTTTTTTTAAATTTTCAGTTTATAGTAGTTTATTTGAATATGTTTTTTTTTCTATTTTTTTTAAATTAAGTTTATTGGGGTATATTGGTTAATACAATTATATAATTTTCAGGTGTACATTATAATTTGACATCTGTATATTCTATTGAATGTTTACCACCCAAAGTCCAGTTTCCTTCAGCTACCATATATTTGATCCCCTTTACCACTTCATCCTCCCCTTACCCCAATATATTTGACCCCCTTTACCCCATCTGCCTCTTCTCTCCTCCCTCACTCCCTACCCTCTGGTAACCACTAGTCTATAGTCTGAAATGATATGACTAGGTGTAGTGTTCTTGTTGTTTTTGTTGTTTTATGCATTTATCCTGCTCGATGTTCTCTGAGCTCCTGGATCTGTGGATTATTGTCTGACATTAATATGGGGAAATTCTCACCACTAGAAAATGATAATTATGTGACATGACAGAGGTGTTAGCTAATTCTGCAATGGCAATCATATTACAACAGAAACTCTTAAACTTATGCAATATTATCAATTATATCTCAATTTTAAAAATGTAGAAAAAAATGAGGAAATTGTTGGTCATTATTGTTTCAAATATCTCTGTTCCTTTTGCTCTTCGTACCATTCATTACCCGTGTGTTTCACCTTCCATATTTGTCCTACAGTTCTTGGATAGTTTTTTCTTTTTCCTCCAGTTTTTGTTCTCTTTCTTTTTCAGTTTTATTTATTTATTTATTTTTAAATGCCAGTTTATTTATTTATTTTTTCATACTATATAGATACAATTTTTTTTAACATTTTATTTATTTTTTTATTTTTCCCCTCCCCGCTCCTCTTTCCCTTCTGGTAACCACTAGTCAATTGTCCATGTCCATGAGTCTCTGTTCGCCCTGTTCATTTGTTGTTTTTAGGTTTATATCCCACCTTTTCTGTTTGGCTTATTTCTCTTAGTATGATTATTTCAAGGTCCATCTATGTTGACACAAATGGCAGTATTTCATCTCTTCTTATGGCTGAGTAATATTCCATTGAATATATGTACCACGGCTTCTTTAGCCAATCATCTATTGTAGGACACTTCGATTGCTTCCATGTCCTGGCCTTTGCGAATAATGCTGCTATGAGCACCGGTATGCAAATATCTTTTGGTGCTGTCAAATACTTAAAACACATTTTCCTTACCTGTCACATGCTCTTTTTATGTCTAGATGCCCAAAGACTTTATTCTTTGCCTTAAAGTCTATGCATTGATAATTTGGGGTTATTATATAGTTTTCATTTATTTTAAATCAATAAAGTTTTCCTAAATAATAAATTTCAAGTTTTCAAGTCTTTGGGTAAATACCCAGTAGAGAGATTGCTGGATCATATGGTAGATCAATTCTTAGTTTTTTGAGGAACCTCCATACTGTTTATCATAGTGCCTGTTCCAATTTGCAGTCCCACTAGCAGGGTATGAGAGTTCCTTTCTCTCTGCATCCTCTCCAGCATTTGAAATTACTTGTCCTGTTGATTATAGCTATTCTAATAGGTGTGAGATGGTATCTCATTGTGGTTTTGATTTGCATTTCCCTAATAACTAGCAATGTTGAGCATCTTTTCAAATATTTGTTGGTCATTTGTATGTCTTCTAGGGAGAAGTGGCTTTTCAAGTCCTCTGCCCATTTTTTGATCGGATCATTTTGTTTTTTTGTTGTTGTTGTTGTTATTGAGTTGTATGAGTTCTTTGTCTATTTTGGATATTAGGCCCTTATCGGAGGTGTTGCTTGCAAGTATATTTTCCCATTCAGATGGTTGTCTCTTTACCTTGTTGATGGTTTCTTTTGCTGAGCAGAAGCTTTTTAGTTTGATGTAGTCCCATTCATTTATTTTAACTTTTACTTCCTTTACTGTTGAAGTCAAATTCATAAAATCCTTTTTAAATTCAAGGTCCTTGAATTTAGTTCCTATGTTTTCTTCTATGTAATTTGTTGTTTCAGGTCTTATATTTAGGTCCTTAATCCATTTTGAGTTAATTTTGGTGTGTGGTGATAGACAACAGTCTAGTTTCATTCTTTTACAGGTGACTTTCCAGTTTTCCCAGCACCGTTTATTGAAGAGGCTTTCCTTTCGCCACTGTATGTTTTTGGCTTTTTTGTTGAAAATTATTTGGCCATATAAATATGGATTTACTTCTGGACTCTAGATTCTGTGCCACTGGTTCATGAGTCTGTTTTGCTTCCAATACCATGCTGTTTTGATTACTGTTGTTTTGTAGTATAAATTGAAGTTGGGAAGAGTGATACCTCCAACCTCGTTCTTTTTTCTCAGGATGGCTTTGGCTATCTGAGGTCTTTTGTGCTTGCATACAAATCTGATAATTTTTTGTTCTATTTCTTTAAAAAAAAAGCCAATGGGATTTTGATGGGGATTGCATTATATCTGTATAATGCTTTAGGTAATATGGTCATTTTATCTATGTTAACACTTCCAATCCAAGAACACGGAATATCTTTTTATTTCTTTGTATCTTCTTCGATTTCTTTAATAGGGTCTTGTAGTTTTCATTATATAGATCCTGCACATATTTTGTTAAATTTATTCCTAGGTATTTTATTCTTTATGTTGTAATTGCAAAATGAATTACTTTTTCCACTCCTTTTTCTGATACTTCATTATTATAGTATAGGAACGTTATGGATTTTTGAACATCGATTTTGTATCTAGAATCTTTACTATATTTGCTTGTTGTTTCTAGTAGTGTTTTTGTGGAGTCTTTAGGGTTTTCTATATAGAGAATCATGTCATCTGCAAAGAGTGACAGTTTGACAACTTTGTTCCTTATTTAGATGCCTTTTATATATTTCCCTTGCCTGATTGCACTAGCTAGGACCTCCAATGTTATATTGAATAATAGTGTTGATAGTGGACAGACTTGCCTTGTTTCTGATCTTAAAGGGAAGGTTTTTAGTTTTCCACCATTAAGTATAATGTTGGCTAAGAGTTTGTCATATATGACCTTTATTATGGTAAGGTACTTTCCTTCTATATCAATTTTGTTAGATATTTTGATCATAAATGAATGCTATATCTTGTCAAATGTTTTTTCTGCATCTATTAATATGATCATATGATTTTTATGCTTTGTTTATGTGGTGTATCACATTGATTGATTTGTGTATGTTGAACCATCCTTGTGCCCCTGGAATGATCCCCACTTGATCATGATGTATACCTTTTTTAATGTATTGTTGTATTCGATTTGCTAGTATTTTGTTTAGGATTTTTGCATCTGTGTTCATGAGAGATATTGGTGTATAGTTTTCTTTTTCGTGTGTTATCCTTACCAGGTTTTGGTGTCAGAGTAATATTGGCCTTATAAAATGAGTTGGGAGGTATTGCTTCTTCTTTGATTTTTTTGGGAGAGTTTGAGGAGAATAGGTATTAAATCTTTGAATGTTTGGTAGAATTCACTGGTGAAGCCATCTGGTCCTGTACTTTTATTTTTGGTAGGTTTTTGATGATTGTTTCAGTTTCCATATTGCTGATTGGTCTATTTAGATTTTCCAGTTCTTCTTGATTCAATTTAGGCAGACTGCATTTTTCTAAGTACTGGTCCATTTCTTCTAGGCTATTAATTTTGGCGTTATATACTTTTTCATAGTATTCTTTTATGATCCTTTGTATTTCTTTGATGTCAGTTGTAATTTCCCATCTTTCATCCCTGATTTTGTTTATTTGTGTCCTCTTTTTTCTGTAATGAGTCTAGCCAGGGATTTGTCAATTTTATTAACCTTCTCAAAGAACCAGCTCTTTGTCACATTTATTTTTTTCTATAGTTTTTTTTTTTTATTTTCAATTTCATTTATTTCTGCTCTAATTTTGATTATTTCTTTCTGTCTGCTGACTTTAGGCTTCATTTGTTCTTCTTTTTCTAGTTTTTTAAGATGAAGCGTTAGGTTTTTTATTTGGGCTCATTCTTGTTTTTGGAGATAGGCCTGCAATGATATAAACTTTCCTCTTATGACTGCTTTTGCCGTGTCCTAAAAGTTTTGATATGTTGTACTACCATTATTTGTTTCTATGTGTCTCTTGATCTCTTTATTTCTTCTCTGACCCAGTTATTCTTCAGTAGCATGTTGTTTAATCTCCATCTATTTGTGGTTCTTCCTGCTTTCTTTTTTGCAATTGATCTCTAGTTTCAAAGCATTATGATCAAAGAATATGGTTAGTATGATTTCAGCCCTCTTATATTTGTTGAGGCTATCTCTGCATCCTAGTATGTGGTCGATTCTTGAGAATGTTTCATGTGCACTAGAGAAGAGTGTATAAGCAGTTGTTTTGGGATGGAAGGCTCCGTAAATGTTAATTATGTCCAGTTGGTCTAATGTGTTATTTAAGGATGTTATTTCCTTATTGATTTTCTGTTTGGATGATCTGTCCATATCCAATAGTAGAGTATTTAGGTCCCCTACTATGATAGTGTTTTGGTCTGTTTCTCTCTTTAGTTCTGTTAGTAATTGCTTTACATATTTCGGGGTTCCCTGATTGGGAACATAAATATTAGTAAGTGTTATATTTTCTTGGTGCATGATTCCCTTTATCATTATGAAGTGTTCCTCGGTATCTTTCTTTACCTTTTTTATTTTGAAGTCTGTTTTATCTGATATTATTACCACTACTGCCACTTTTCTCTGAATGCCATTTGCTTGAAATATCATTTTCCACCCTTTCACTTTGAGTCTATATTTTGAAATGAGATGCGTCTCCTGCAGGAAGCATATGGTTGGGTTTTGTTTTTTGATCCATTCTGTAACTCTGTGATTTTTTATTGGTAAGTTCAATCCACTTACTTTAGGCTGGTTATTAAAATATGAGGTCTTCTCATAGCCATTTTATCTTTTGCTTTCTGGTAGCTTGGTGTTTGCATTGCTTCCTTGTCCTCGTGTTTCTGTTTTCTTTATTTTGGTTGGCTTTTGTGGGTTTTCCCTCTCTTTCTTCTTTTACGTTATATACTTCAATTCTGAATCTTTGGTGTGTGGTTAACATCACAAATATGTAAAGGATAGTTATATATATGCAGTCATCCATTTTCTTCTGTGCGTGCCTTATCTCCATTCCCCTTTGTGAATTTGGATCTTTGAATTCTTCTCTTTTCAGTTATTGTTATCTCGATTTGTCCTTATGAATGCTGAACGTTCATTACTATCTTGCTATAGCAATTCTCTTATTATTTAAGCTTATAATACCCTGTTCTTAGTAAGGGTTGCACTTCTCTGCTTCTATTTGCCTGATAGTCACTTTACTCATTATTATTATTATTATTTAGTGGAGAATTCCCTCAATTTCTGTGTCTGGAAAGGTCTTAATTTCTCCTTCATATCTAAAGGAGAGCTTAGCGTTATTCTAGGCTAGTACTTCCTTTCCCTTAATAGTTTAAATATTTTATTCCATCCCTTTCTGGCATGTAATTTCTGCATTGAGAATTCTGAGGATATTCTAATGAGTTTACTTTTATAAATTACCGTTATTTTCTCCTTGGCTGCCTTGAGAATTCTGTCATTGTTGTTGATTTTTGATCATTTTAATACAATGTGTCTTGGTGAAGGTCTTTTTGGGTTGAGGTAATTGGGTGTTCTGTTGACTTCTTGAATTCCAAGCTCCAGCTCATTCCTTAGATTTGGAAAATTCTCATCAACTGTTTGTCTGAAAATGATTTCTAGTCCCTGCTCCTTTTCTTCACCTTCGATAATGCCCTTTATTCTTAAGTTTCCTCTCCTGATGGTATCAGCTAGTTCTTGTATTTCTCTTTCATTACTTTTCATTCTTCAGTTTCTCTCTTCCTTCTGACTTATTTCTAGATTTCTGTCTTCAGTATCACTGACCCTTTCCTCCATTTGGTCGACTCTATTTCCTAAGCTTGCTATTTCATTTTTCAACTCTTGCAGTGTGTTTTTTATCTCCAGAAGTTCTATTTGGTTCTTTTTGAGGATTTCGATCTCCTTGCTCTGCTCATCTAGTTGTTTTTTCAATTCCTGAAACTGTTGATATGACTGACTCGTTTCGGAACTCACTGACTTTTTTCAGAAGTACTATCCCAAATTCTCTGTCATTTAAGTTGCATATTTCTATGTCTGTAAGCTTATTTTCTGGAGATTTTTCTTTTTCTTTCTGAGATGCTTTGTCATCTTGGTTGTTCGTGGTGTTTAATGGACTATTTCTCCACTATTTCTCCACTATTTCAGTAGTGTTTGTTCAGATTCCCCTGGGGCTCCTCGGTGTTCGGTCTCAGAGGATGTTGGGGGAGGGGCCCTCTGGATTGAGGGCTGTGGCTCAGGCTCAGTTTTGCAACCAGGACTAGTAAAAATGAACTGTTGTTTCTCTGTCATCCACTTCTCTGCCTTCTGCCCTGATGTCTGGACTCTGCCATTGCTGCGTGAAACTCACAACTCTCCCAGTCAGAGTTGTTCAGGGAAGTCACCGCACCTCCTCCTCTCCCTCCTCCTACAGGGAGTTCCAGCGGCTGTGACAGGCAGCTTCTTTGTTTCTTCCGATCCACCACCCAACACCTGGGGTTCTGACCTGTGTTGCTCTTATGCACAGATCCCACGCTCAGATGTGCTTGTGTGCAGTTTGGGTGTTTTTTGTTGAGTTTTAGATCAGCTTATTGTTGTTTTAAGGGGAGAGATCTGGGGATGTCTTTCACTCCACCATGTTTCCTCGGTATCACCGGGGTACCAGTGGTGAGTCAGAGGCTCGCACGAGATTCATACTTAGTATTACCTTTTTAATGTTTTTATTTAGTGTTAAAAGTATAATTATTCTTCTGCCAGTAACTAAGGTGGAGTAACCTCCTACCTTAATCAGTCACAACACTGGGCACATATATATGGCAACTGTTTTCTGGCATTGAACAATAAATGACAGAGTGAGAGAAGTTGTGAGCTCCACATGTACCCCAAATTTCATCCTTTGAACATATTCCTAATCAAGGAAACAGATCCTGAGCCCAGCTGAGATGCAAAAATGGAAGGTCAGATGTTCTCAGGAGGCTGGAATTTGTAGGACAGGCTACTGGAAAAGATACAGCAACTTAGAGGAAGGACCACAGAAATATCTGAAGGAGTCCTCAAGTCCTGGGTCAAGATCTTGGCTACATTTTCATGGAGGCCTCTGTGAAGTCTAGTGGTTTCTTTATTTAATAGCAAGTAGTTGCTGCTGGATAAATATATATATCACAGATTATGCATTTCTGAAAAATGTTGAAGCTACGGCATAATCTATGTGGAGAAGAAACCTTACTGAGCACTTAGTCAGTTGAATTCTACAAAAGTTACCTTGAGAACAAAGACAATTCTCTATTACGATTCATGAACTAGAACTAAAAGCAAAACTAAAATAGACTTATCCTAAAAAAAAAGCACATCTGCTGATAGGTTCAAGGATATCCACCAGAATAACAAGACACATATACATGTTTATTTCTTCATAAGTCTACTTATTTGCATGGTGTTCTGGACTTTTAAATGATATATTCTAAAGTGCGTCAATAACTTTATTTTCTTGCAATTTTTTTTTTTTTTTTTTTTTGGCAGACAGTTAAATTACTAGTAAATCCTTTGGACCTGTTAGGCAGATATATATGTAAATGGATTTCTCTCCTTCTCTCTCTCTCTCCGTCCTCTCCCACACACGCACATACACACACACACACACACACACACACACACACACACACACATAGATCTATCTTCATATATATCTACATGTAGATGTTCATATACCTGTAAATAGGTAGATGTGTAGATATAAAAATATATACTATAAGCTAGAGAATAAATTAGTGAATAAAACAGTGAAATAAGATGTTGGAATTAGTTGACAAAGACTTTGATGCTGCTTTTATAAATTGAATAAAGACCTAAAGAATAATACCATCTTTTTGATTGCATAATGAAACTGTAGGAAACAAAGTATTAAAAATTGCAAATTCAATAAGTAAAAATCAAAATACTTGAACAAACAATTATTACATATTAATGATATAATATACCACATTAAGAAGCTAGAATTACATGCTAAAATTATATAAACAGAAAGTAGAAAGGAGATATTAAAAATGAAAATAGAAATCAACAAAAAAAATTAATATCCCCCTGATGGAAAAATTAGTTACAGTGATGAGTATAAAACATTATTGATCAAGATAAAAAATGAATGAAAATGTTAATTACCAATATTAGAAGAAGTGACATTAGATATGTAGACTTTAGATGCATAGTAATTCAATTTTAAGAAAAATCTTTATGTTCATAAATTTAACAATCTAAATAAAATGAACAAAAATCTGAAAGCACAATTTAGCAAAGTTATCACCTGAAGATTTAGAAACTCTGAAGGACCCTATATCTGTATTTTAAAAACTGCAATTAAAAACGTTTCTGCCTAAAAGTCTCAAGACGCAGGTGACATATTAAATATTAGTCATAGAATCTCAACAGTCTTAAGTTGTTTCAGAAAATAGAGAACAAGAGAACACTTCCCAATTTATTTTATGTATTTTAAATAATTCATACATATAAAAATTAAGTTTTTAAAGAATATATTAGCAAATTATATTAGGAAACATACAAAAAATTAACAAACTTGGCATGGTTTTATCCCAGCTATGGAAGGTTGTTTTAATATCCCAAATCACACAAAGTAATATTCTATACTATCAAGGAAATGGAGAAAAAAACATTATTCATCTCAAAATAGGCAAGAAAAACTGTGATAAAATGCAAAACCAATTTATAATTTCCAAAAAAGTCTTATAAAATAGAAAAAGAAGTTAACTTTCTCAAGTTAATATAGATTGTGTACAAATCGTCGACAGCTATATGCTTGATGTTTCAGTAGTGAATGGTGCCTTCTAATTTGGGGACTAAGACAAAAGTGTGTTGTCTAAACAGTTTATTATTGCACTAGTGGGCATAAATAGCAGAATCATCTAAGAAAATGAAATAAAAACAAATATAATGAAGAAGTAAAACTCCTCAACATGCAGATAGTGTCTGTGTTAGAAAATCCTAAGAAATTTAATAAGTGTATTTGTCAAAGTTTAAGAATTAAATATTTTTTCTGTAAACTAGCAAACTAAAAAAAAAAGCTAAAAAGAATATTTTATTAAAAGTGCTATTTGCATTTTTGCAATAAGATTTTTTTAAAAACATTAACTATTTTGGAATATCTTTTGTTTATTCATTTATTTTATTTATTTTCTTTTTTAAGCAAGACAACCCTTGGTCGACCTCACAGATTGCAAGGACCTTGTCATCTTACAATCCCTTATTTTTTAATTTTTATGCCTACAGCACCTGGTCTTCCTAGGTGGTCTCCCATCCAAGTACTAACCATGCCCGACCCTGCTTAGCTTCCAAGATCAGATGGGATCAGGCTTGTTCAGGGTAACATGGCCATAGACTGGAATGCTTTTTATTAATGAAATGGCAGATCACTACACTGAAAATGACCACACCTTGCTGAGAAAAAAAGTTAAAAAGCTTTACAAATGTGGAGACATATATTCACGGATTAGAAGATTCTATATTGTTATGATGACAGATCTCCTTAAAATGATTGGTAGTTACAACTTTATTCTGACCAATATACCAGCAGGCTTGTAGAAATTTAAAAAGCGAATTCCAGTCTTCATATATAAATACAAAGGACTTAACCAAATCATGTTGAAAAAAATAATAATAAATTGGTATATTTTTAAACATTGAAACTATAAAGTCCTAAAATTTAAAAAGTGAAATTATATTTGTAATTTTGATAGGAAGTATTTCTTAGGGTGGTCAAAAGAGCAACCATAAGACAAAGAAATTGATAAATTGGGCTTCATCAGAATCTGAAACTTCTGCCAATCAAAAGACATCATTAAGAAAATAAATAAGCAACTTTAAATAGTAATAGACATGCTGTTTGACGATTTTTAAAGGATTTTTAAGCAACTAAACAATAGATTATTAATTTTTTAAGCTATAAAAATAAAATTATACTCAGCTTTGAGGAAAAAAAGTGCCTTGATTGGTATCCAATTGATGCTGTTAATACAATTATTTCTGAGTAAGATAAGTGTGACTTTAAAGGTTACACACACAAAGTATTCTTGAATAACTTTGAGAATAGAAAAGCTCTTGGAAGCTGAGATCTGTTTATCTTTACAATAAACTTTTGAAAATAAAGAAATACAATTTTTGTAACCATACAATTTCTTTCAGGTTATCCTGTTTTATCAGCGTATGTCATTGGCAACTAAATATTATGAAGCAATATGCAGGCTTTATTCTTTAGTCACTTTTCTTCTCTAATCATGGAACACTGAAGAATAATAATTCATATGTTCAGAGAATAGCTTTAGGTTACAATAAAAGCATTAGATGTTCTTTCACTGTTTTCATATTATTTCTTAAACATGTTTTAGTATAATCTGAGTATAATTTAGTATAAGTTAGAGATCAATTAATGATCTCTAAAATGAAGGAAACGTATACCATTTCCGAAATCACTTACTATCCAAGAGCTTCTAGTAAAATCATATGAAATCTTGTTTACAAGGGCAATTTTTATTATTACATGGATTTGCAATTCATACCACAAAATAGGTAAAAAATAAATGAGCTTTTTAAAGACTATTGGATTAAGAATCTCTGATATTTACAAATTGGTATATCTTTATATTAATCAAAATGAAATGATTCAATGATAGTATATCTGATATTTAACTGTTATTATAAACTACACCATTCTGTGCAAGTATTCAAGGAAAAAACAAATGTTGAATCAGTAATTGTCTTTTTCTGTACAACGTTAATGCAAATAGCATTTAACTAGGTCACAAACTAAAATGAGAAAAGAATTAATCTTCACAATTCAAGTTAAAAAGGAGAGTCTATCTCTTAATTGCTATAATTGATCTATAGGTCCATTCTTACTGAGAAAAAATTTCTAATAGTTGAATAATTATAAAATAAGCCAATGAAATAAATTGTCTAGACACATTTTTTACTATTCAGAATCTCCCGTTTAATAGCTTCAGTTCCCTAGGTAACATATTGACAAGAATCTGGAATTATAAATTAGACACCATGAAAAAATCATTGTGTAAGATTTCTCAAGCTTTGAAACTTACACTGTTTATTGCTTTTATTTTTCTTTGATCTTCTAAATCTCCTGCCTGTTTCTAGCATAAATATACCAACAATATGGAGGAGGGTGCAACTACATTAAAAAAAAAGAGCAAAATTTAGCTAAAAAATAGTAAACCATATTAAACATGAACCAATTTGATATGGCTCAAACTAGAGATTACTTATAAACATGTTTATAAAGTAACATAAAATTTCAGTTTCCAACTATGTGGTAAACATTTGACACCTAGAAATGTTAGATAAAATGAAAATGTTTTAACATGCTAAATATCGTGACAATAAATTCTTGAAGTTCAGGTCAATAAAAATATTTGCTTTGAACAAGAAGCATTAAAATAATTTCATTTCTTATATAGTTAAAAAATGAAAATGTAAAAGCAAAAAGTGTATAATAATCTAAAGAGAATAAAATTATTTTGATCAAAGTTCAAATTTATAAACATAGAAAAACAATAGCTATAAAATGATGTACTCTATTCAAGGACATTAATACACAAAATTAATCTAATATGAGAATTCCTGTATGGCATTTCATGGAATTTAACAAGGTGATTCAAATTATCATTGGGAAAAAAAAGAACCATTAAAGTGTAAGACTGTACTGCAGAAACTAATAACGATCTGCCAGATAATAGAGAAATTACAAACAAAATTTAATGATGTGTTGTAGGTATGGGGATAAACAAACAGATTATTGGCATATCATAGGAAAAGCCCAGAAACAGGCTCATTCCTATATTGACAAAGATCTAGGCTGTCAGTTTCTAAGTGTTTTATTCATCACTTTAGTATCCACCATTCAAAGTTTCTAGTCACAGATATACATAGTATAATAGTTTTGTTTTGGGGTTTGTTTCCAACTCTATAGCCCATTCATTTTTTTTTTCAATTGTTATATGTTACTGGAATAAGATTGGCCAATTTAACTTAATCAAAATAAGATAATTTACATCTGAGGTAGATTCCAGTTGACTCCAGTTTATTTTGTCAAGGACAGTGATCCCAGACAGTTATACAGACATGATAAACCTCTTGTGGTCAACAGCTTTGTCCTTCAGTAAACATGGAATAGTAAGAATTAAGGTCCCCATAACATTTTGGGCTGTGGTTCTCACAGAGGTATGGAGGATAACCTTAGTCAGTTTAATTAAACAAACATAAAATCTTCAAATTAATCTTAGGACTGTTTATTTTTGGTTCTCACTTTCTGAGGATTCAGTAGGTCAAAGGCAGATATTTACAGGTACAATACTAATGGAATTTGTAGTCTACATGTTGGTCAGTAAAATAATCCTCATTGGAAAAGTTGTAAACATTGGTCATTCTGACAAATATGTCATTTAAAATACACAATTTGCACAACAAAAAGATCATGGTAGGTCTCTGTATAAGACGCACTCTTAGACATAGACAGTGGATTAGCGATTACCAGAGGGAAGAGCGGAGAGGGAGTAGATAGGGGTAAAAGAGATTAAATATTTGATGATGAATGGAAATCCATGGGTGGTGAACACAATGCAATATATATACAACATACTGTTAAATTGTGCACTTGAAACTTACTGGAATTTGTTGATCAGTGTCACCCCAGTAATTAAAAAAAAAGACACACCCTGTTTGGGAGACAGTACAGACATTGTAATATCTAAAGGCAGCTACTGGCTTTGTTATAACTTGAGTTACAGTACACAGAGGGTATAATATAATTCTGATCCAAAACATGTGAAAATGTGTGGCTTTTCATTGAGTGAAAGACATAACCATCTAAATTAGCAAAATGGGAAAATGAAATGATAAGGAAGTTAAGTGCATTTCCTTTCTAACAGAACCATTAAAAATAACTTGGTTTTCTTTATGCTTGAAACAAAACTTAAACATATAACAATTAGGATATATACATAAAATTAATCTGATAGCAAGGAAGAAAAATATTTTGATGAAAATATTTTTGTTAGAAGACATCAAAACATTTAAAATCTTATTGTAAAACAATGTAATATATCTTAATTTCAAGTGATTATATAGTCTTGTATTTTCCATGTTTACATTCACAAAAGTATTCATTATTTTCTTAGGCCTATAGGCACTGCTTCTCCTCTTCGTATTTAATCTTTAAAGTTATTTCATCCAGAGGGTCTTCTGCTTGTTCAAAGGTGTTTTCATTTTAATGTTAATATTCTTGGTGTACTGTCAAGTACCAATAATCAAATTGCTTTTGCAAGCTGTATAGAGATATATGTGGATATTTAGTTTTAATGCCATATGTATTTATCTAGGCAACTGTAGTGAATATTGTGGTATGTTGCTTATATATCGTTTTCTCCACTTTCAGCAATAAAATACTCCTCCCCCTAACCTGGTGTTGGGAGTCTTGGTAGCTGAGAACCATCAGCTGAGTCCCTCTCTAAGAATAATTACTATGCGAAAGCAGACCTCACATAAGGCCATATATCTTCCCTGGGCATCCTTCACCTAATGGCTGGTCAATACAGGAGTATAAATACCTGTACCTTTCCTTCAATATAGGACAACTCTGCAGGACTTTCAGCTCTAGAGTTACTTGTAAAGCCTTACTTGTCCCTGGATTTCAGTTCAACTTCTCTGTCTCCCTAACTCTTGCCACTAACTTGTCCAAATGATAAGCTTTTGCATCTGCTCTTCTAAGATGTCTACATTGATTTCTATGGATCTAGTAGAGATCGGTGTTCTTAAACCTGGGGAGGTGGTCACCTTTGCTCTAGTCAACTATACAACTAACTGGAAATTTCTGTTGAAGTGTACTGTGCAGCTTTGAATAAAGCTTTTCCTGAGAACAATATGGGCTTCAATGTTAATAATGTATCTAAGATATTTGTCATGGCAACATGGCTGATGATAGCAAAAAAGACCTGCCAGTGGAAGCAGCTGGCTTCACTGCTTAGGTGATTTTGAGGAATCATGTAGGTCAGATCAATACTGACTGTGCACTTTTGCTGGCTTGTCAAACCGCTCACATCACTTGCAAATTTGTTGACCTAAAGGAGGACTATTCACCATTCTGGTAAAAAGCTGGATGATAGCTTCAAGTTCCTGGAATTGAGTAATACTTCCATCATTGATATAGTTTCTAACAAGCCCATATATGTTGAGAACTTGTCTGACTATCTTCCTTTTGGTTGCTTTGATGTTTGTGACATGAGATACACAGTTGGTATCATCAAAACAGTGGACAAGATGGTTGCTGGAACTGGCAAAGTCACCAAGTCTGCCCAGAAGCTCAGAAGGTCAAATGAATATAATCATAACACCTACCACTCCATTCTTAACCAGTGGTGAAAATAAGTCTCAGAATTGTTATGACTGACCATTAAAGTTTAATAGTAAGAGACATTAATAATAACAATTCGTAGTAAAACTTTTAGAAGGAAAGAGTATTTTGTAGATGTGTGTGTATGTCTGTGTCAGTTTTA
Organism: Pteropus medius; assembly: GCF_902729225.1. Lineage (NCBI taxonomy): Eukaryota > Metazoa > Chordata > Mammalia > Chiroptera > Pteropodidae > Pteropus > Pteropus medius. The sequence goes on along the minus strand of NW_024354502.1, from coordinate 13,090,279 downwards.
AGTCGTTAGTTTCTAAAATCAATATTTTTTTAAATATAAAACATGATCCAAAATTTGTCAAAATTTTGAAACCTGTTAAAACAAAGTTAGGGGGAGGAAAAAAAGTTCCCTGCCCCTAAAAGACAAATCCCACTCCTATCCCAGTTTACAGACTTAGTGCCACCTGCCATCTTTCCTCCCTGGCTCAACGGAGTAGATCCCTAATCACTGATTCTCCTTTCTAGCTGATCACAGCTATTTACCTATCTAGATTTAAGTGGGATACAAAATATTTAGAGAAACCTAGATGTCCTTCAGGAGACTTGTTGCTAAGTGTAATAGTGATAATTACTTGCATTACTACTACTTTCCAATCGAAAACTCTTTCTTACGAAGAGATCACAATCTGAAGGCATTGCTTAAAATCTCCATCATTTTGTCAGTCTGAATTATCTTCGATGCTAGCTAAGTCAAATTTATTTAAGAGCTAGAAATCATCTAGCTGTTTCTCGACCTCATCACCTTCTAATGTCTATGTTATTTCTTTTAAAAAGACCTTAAAACATTAGCTGAGGTGGGAGGTGATAGTGGTGGAGACTTAAGAAAAGGTGCTTTCTTCTTCCTGAAGAGGAAATTTAGTGCCCTCAGCATCTTTTCCCTATCTGCTTATTTCCTCCCTACCTCTCTGTCTTAAAGAAAGTGGCCCAGGCGTAACCACTGTACTCCTCTCTGTTCCCCAAGCAGTCAGCTGAACAACATGTGATGTCATTATCACAATCATGCTGGAATATGCAGGAAACAGATGGTGTAGAGAGGAAGAAACGAACAGCCCTCAGTTTTACAGTGTTCTGGGTAAGGGCTAATTACAGAACCAAGTGAGAGAGGCCCTGCAGCCATTATAAATCATGTGTTTATAAGGTTTGAGCCAAACCAGCAGCTGGAAGATGGACTCAGAGCATTTCACAGCAGCCTTCCCTCCAGGGACAGGTCCTCTGCTGGGGTTTAGGGGATGTCTTCAAAGAAGGCTGAGCAAGAGAGCAGATGAGAAAAACCTAGGCTAATTCTATTCTGTAGCCGCCCCCCAGAAAAAAAAAACAAAAACAAAAAAAGACATGTACGTCTCGAGAGTAATGAACTCCCTCCTCCGCAAAAGAAAGTCCTGTATGTAAATCTCTGTCTCAGAGTGGGCTTCTCAGAAACCCTGACCATAGACAACTGGAGCCAGGAACCATCAAAGTTGCTAACTCTAAAAGGGGAGTTTGGAGTTCAATTGCTTACTGGCTGATTGGCAGTGAAAACCCCATCATTAGTGGTAGTTGGGTCACTAATAGCCATGTCTTGTGGCATGGGTATAATTATTAAAATTCCATTGATATCGAACTGAGATAACATACCAGAGGAAGAGAAGGTACTGGAAAGTGCAATGACTTTAGATTTTGAGAGTTATATAGGTATAAGTAAGAATAACTTTATGAAATCCAATAGATACTGCTGAGTTCAGTTTATTCCTTAGAAACCCTGAGGATTAATCTTCAATGAAAACCTAAGTGTGAAAGCCAGATGGCTTCCTTGGTGTCATGTAGAGGAACTCTCATTTCCGCAGCTGGAATATAGAAAATACATAGGATCAGTGTTAAGACATAATTATGAAAGAGTCAGAGCTGTAGAGAAGGTTGTAGTCTCAGTCCCAGCAAAATGTTACACTAAGATCAGGGACCTGATGAGAATGATTGGGACTCTATGCAATTACCTTTACATATGCACTCAGAAATCTTCAAATCTCCGATATCCTGGGACCTTTGCACTTAAGAAATTGTCCTTCTGTGTCTCTCTCAATGCATAGAACTAACCTCCTGGTCAAAGAAAATACAGATTTGACAGAAACATTCCCGTCATTAAATTTGTTTCCTCCTGGCTACAATTTTAACAATTAGCTTCACATTAGTTTCCTGTGGCTGCTGTAACAAATTACCACAAGCTTGGTGCTTATAAAAACAAACATTTATTCTCTTAAAGTTCAAAATCAGTATTATCTAGCCTAAATTAAAATGTCAAGATATGCTTTCTCTTGGGATGCTCTAGAGAAGAATCCATTTTTTGCCTCTTTCAGCTTCTAGGGGCTACTGGTATTCCTTGGTTTATGGTTATAACACAACAACCTCTGTCTCCGTCTTCACCTTGCTCTCTCTTCTTCTGTGTATTTCAAATCTTCCTCAGCCTTACTCATATAGGGATGTATGTGATTATATATAGTACTCATTTTGATAATCCAGGATAATCTTTCTATATCAAGATCTTTAATCTCATCTCAATGACCCTTTTTTCTCATAAAGTAACATACAAGTCTCATAACGTACAGGTCTCAAGGATTATGACTTGATGTCTTTGGGCGACCATTAGACTACTGCAAGTATTCCACACTGTCTGATGTGGGAAGAGCTAGGCATAGTCAAAAAGAAACAGATTATACCGTTAATGATTTGCAGAATTTTGTTAACAAGTACTGGTGGGGGATAGGATGGTATGTTTATGATTAGATCCTGAAGATGCTGAAACAAGGGTGATGAAATGTAAGGTTAGATTAAGAAGAGTCATCTTCTACATAAAACCACTCGCTCCTGACATAGTAAGCACCTCATTGAATTATGAGTCTGGCTGTCCCCTGAATATTTTAGATATTTTGTGTCCAGAGACCAGAGTGTGAGAAATGAAGTCACTTTTGTGGCAAGGGTGATTATTTCTGAACAAGCAGGAAGAAGTAGAGATGCTTTTCTTTTACACAGTGAGGACTGGGAGGAATAGATGTGTAACCCTGGCGATCCACTTTAGCATCTCTTAGTATTTTTCTTGCCTAATTGTAACTGTGAATATATATGTACAGCATTCCTAGCCTGAGAAGAGAATGGTTACAAAGTGATCAGATTACTCAGGAATGAGTAATATCAGTCATTCAAACCTGCAGAGGTGATAACTGAGAGTGAGAATTTAGAATAAATAATGGAGGAGAAAGATGATGGAAACCAGTTAATGTCTCTAAAAAACAACTATAGAGCTGAGCTTTTATGTCGCTAACCTCTTTCTTCCAAATTTCAACTAAGTGAAGCCCACAAGAGTCGTGGAGGAGCTTCTTCCCATATATATGTGGAGAAGTGCATTTGTGCAGCACATGAAGGCATGGAATTGCAGAGAAGCTATTTTCATGCTTCTGAATGTTCAGGGCTTCCAAAGCAAAAATACAGGCAACCTAAGTTAAAGGATGGTTGAATAGTAACCCTAAGAGTAAAATTCTTCTGAGAGACTTATAAGTTTATCTCTTCTGAACCATGTGTTTACATTTTGAAGGAGGATAAAATCCCAAGCCATTAATTTACATTCCAAAAGATTATAAAAACCTGGGGACCTCTCTCAAAGATTTGTTTACCTTAGGGAAATGAGGTTTCTCTCCTTTCTCAGGAGATGAAGGTAGTGTCTGTGGAGCAGTTCCTTTATAAGTGTCCAAATTTATCACATCAGGGTTTCTCATCAGTGTTACAGTCTCCCGTATGTGCATCTGGCAACTGTATTCATTGCACTGCCCCCAAGAGAACAGCTTCATTGAAGTATAATTGATATGTTAAAAAACTACACATATTTATTGTATACAGTTGGATGAGTTTGGCATAGGCTTATGACTTGTGTACCAATATGACCAGTAAATAAAGAGGGAAAAAGAGCTTGCTTATTTAACACTCTGCTTGGTATGGTTTTTAAATTGGCTTAGTATGTTAGTGCAAGCTGAAAATAATATTTTTGGGTGCACTACAGCCCCACTTGAAGTGAATTGAAAAACACTAAAGACGGGAAATTTTTGTGATGGGCAGAGCTTTTGCACTGCATCTGAACCTCCACTCTTAAAATGGAGAAAAAGCCCAAGGAAAGTGTGTAATACACACACACACACACACACACACACACACACACACACAGAAACAAAATGAATTGCTTGACTTGATTGGTTGGTCTGCGTCTGAAATAAGATATATTAGATAAAGACAAGGACACATGTGAATGGAACTATAATGGTAAATATGAAGTACGAAGGGTGATTTAGCTATTGTACCTGCCACATATTTAACCTGTCACCAACAGGGAATAATGATGAACTTTTATTGTGTCACTGTCCTTTAAGGAGATTAATCAGCCACTTTATTGTGGCAAAGAGATGACATTGGAACTCCTTCAATCTCAAAAGGGGTGACAATTCATCTTGACCAAAATCAACACATATTAAGTATGGGATTCTTTGTCTTTGTTCATTCAGACTGCTAAAACAGAATACCATAGACTAGGTGGCTTTAAGAAAACAGAAATTTATTTTTCACACGTCTGGAAGCTGGAAAGTCCAGCATCATAGTGCCAGCAGGTTCAATGTGGCGGCTGGTGAAGGCCCACTTCCTGGCTCATAAATGGTGCCTTCTCACTGTGTCTTCACATAGTGGAGGGGTCATGGTATTTTTGTGGCATCTTTTTTATAAGAACACTAATCGCATTCAGGAGGGCTCCACCCTCATGACATAAACATATCCCAAAGCCCCTACTTCTTAATATCATCACATTGGTCATTAAGATTTTTGGAGGGACACATACATTCAGACCATAGGACCTCTTATCTGTGCATTCTTGGCCAGAACCACTAAGTGTCACAGAGCGTTTTCTTCAGCAACACAGGTTCCTGAATAATACTGAATTAGATAAAAAGTCCCATTTTATATATTTAAAAAATTGCAATGCATAACTTAAAATCCAAGAATTTTATTACATACTGTACCAATAAGTATTCAGAAAGTTCTGGCTTAATAAAGCAAAGTGATGGCCTGTTGAAAGTGCAGCTAAAGTGCCAGTAGTATATGATACTGTAGGGGAGCAGAATTTGCCACCTCAAAATATGTCTCTTTGACATAAAGATTATTTTAGGTTGATTATTTTTAAGAAACTGCAGACAGGAAAACCTCTAATACTGAGTGGAAGTTACTCTTTTGTAAGGGACATTATTTATATAAGGAAAATCTCCATTTGTAAAGGTATCTCTCTTTTTGTACCTAGCGGAGGGTGGTGACCTGATATCTAGAAATTGTTATTAATGCAGAAGGCAAAGACAAATCTGTATAACAACTTTACCCTGTTTACTAGATTTTCCTGGTAATCTCCCATAACTGACTCTCCACTCCCAATATCTTCTTTTGTCTGTAGCTGAAGATGGTATTTAAGGTGGTATCTTTGGCCATTTTGGCAAGTTACTCAGTTTTCTTAAGTCTCTCCCAAGTATCTGTGTTATTCAAATTTTGTAAGTTTTTATCCTGTTAATCCATATTATGTTAATTTAATTATTAGGCCACTCAAAGAATGGAGAAAGGTAGAAGGAAATTTTCTCATCTCCAACAATACTATGTGAGGATAAGGGATTATATGCTAGGTTAAAGTATATATTCTAAATCAGTGACAATTATGAGGCCCTGTGCCTCTAATAAATAGAATACATGAGTGTAATCCATGAGACATATGTAGGAGTGGTCTCACTTATCAGCATTCCTAATGACACGCTTAGGGAATATGCCTTTCCATCTACACGACTGTAGGCTTTGTTTAGAAGCCTTGGTTCCCAGAGGGGAAAAAAATGCCTCCATTACGGGACACAGCCAGAATACAATTAAATTTTAAACTATGGTTGTCACTCCACTTCAGATTCCCCATTCAGGAGAAGAGTAGGCAAGAAAAAAGTCGCTTTTTTTTTACGGTTATAGCAGGACATAGTAAGACTAATATTACACACTTTGGCACTCCGGTGACCCATCTGTGCATCTTTCCCTTGTCCTTGACAGTGATTAAAAAAATTTAGTATCCATGGTCCAAGAAGTATTTGGTGACTAGGAGCTTAGATCACTCAGAGATAAATTTATTAGTTAAACTATCAGGCAAAATTCTGAAACCAGTACAAGTTTGAGCCAAACATGAGGGGAATCTAGGCTTGGTAATATATTACAGATAACATCAATTGCAGTTACAGGTGTACAACTGTAGGAAGATAACACTGACCAGGTATAACAGTGGGGATTTTAGATCCTCTTACTGTCAACTTATAAGTACTCTGGAAAAGCTGCTGACCACAATTAGGGATAGTATATTCCTTAACATGTACAAATAAGTGGTTCCAAGGAATACAAGGGTGGATTTATATTGGATATTCTTAGGGCTCCCTAGAGTTCCCCTGCTACTAGAATAAATCATTTATTCATCAGGTGCTGGGAGTGACGGCAGCTGACAATTATCAGCTGAGTCCCTCTCTAAGAATTGTTCTCATCCAAAGGAAGTTTTCTTGCTGAAGTTAATCCTCTTACCCAAGAAACCATTATCCAATGACAGGTCAATGCAAGGGATATAAAAGATAAGTTCCTTTGCTTCAATGTGGGACAAATCTGTATGTCATCTCCCTCTGAGTTTATTAGCATAGGCCTTTTTTGTAACTGAATTTCAGTTCAAATTCTTGTTCTGCCAATTTTGATTTTTATACTCCATGGTGTTTATCAGAAGAGCTCTTCCTAAATATCTTCTGGACATAAATCTCTGTCTCAGATTCTATTTTCCAGAGAACCTACCTTCAAAGTCCACTTGTTTATATTTTGATTTTTGAGATTGTGAAGTTGTTGATAGATTTATATTCTGATTTTAAAAAGCAGAAAATACAAAGTTTTTGCTTTGCCAAAATAATGTGAAACTATTGTTGGTAGTCAACATGTACTTGTTTTGAAGTTAATGCATCTCTCAAATAATAGACTTCCTATCAAAAAAATTGGAATATAGGGAGATTTTTCTAAATGTTATATCAAATATCCTGCTATCCATAGATGGCATATCCTCATTTAGTTTTTCAGTACTACCCAGTGATTATTTTCAGGTGTCATCTAGATACATAAATTATAAATAGTGGCTTAGACCATTTCTAGTTCCTCCAAAATCTATCTTATAATTATGATTTTATTCACTAACCTTAGTACTCAATATTGATTTCTTTTTACTATTTTGTTTAAGTTTAGGGTCTCTAAGATATCTTATTTAGAATGCTCAGTTATCAGTAGCCTGCACTGTATGTGCACTTTTTAGTCGATAATGGTCTTTTTGCAAGTTGCACAAATTAATTCCAAAACACATGTGGAGAAACAAACATTCCTAGTTACCTCAACTTAGCAAACTCGAGTTATGCCCCTTATTCTCTCTAAAACTGAAGATACTCTTTCTTTTTTAATAGAATCCCACTATTAAAAAAATTATCTCATCCAGATTACTTGAACTCTGATGTACAGTTTAGTGTCCCTCCAGACAGTTCTGTTATTTTAATGAATCTAGAGAAAAGGAGTAAGGCTTGTTGCTCTTATGCTTGATAGGTCCCCACCATCTGCCTCAGAGTTTATAAGGAAAATACTCAAATTTAAAAAGAGAAGGTGGTTGTTTAGAAACAAAGAGAACTTCATTCTTAAATTTTATAGCTCTTTATCTTGGGGCAATCCCTCTGCTCTTTCCCTGAACTTTTCACTGTTCAGGTTGATAGTCTGTCAAGGCTTTTGACCTGAATGTAGTAGATTCTGAGAGTTTAACACTTTCTGGTATTGAATAAATCTTTTCATGTTTTATTAATTCTCTACTTTGGATTTTATGGATTTGAGGAACTGGTTTGCTAAAGAAAAATGCTATCATCTGGTAATTTGTCTCTGTCCAGACTATATAATGCATCATAAATAGAGCAATAAATTGACTACTCAAGATCTTTTTCATTAGTCATTTCTCTAGGAATTTCTCCCACATCAATTCTGTCATCGTTAAAAACTGTTTTAATGGAGAATGTGAATCTCATAAAGATTTAAGATGCCAATTTCTCTGCAATCCAAGAAGAAAATTATTCAGTCAGTTCAGAGTATTGGCCTCTGGATGATGTAGGTGGTAGATTAAGGTATATTATCCTCCTTTCTTCATTTTTAACCTCATACTTTATTATTTTCCATGGATAAGGTTAGTCTTCCATACCCTGAAAGTGTAGCTACCATAATATTTATTATCTTTTATCAGCAATAAAAAAAGGAAAGAAAATAAAAGGAAAAAAAAAAGAAGAAAAGATTTTTAGCCACATGTGAACATATTATTATTTTAAGCTATTATTAGGGGGGTTGTTGTGACTGAGGTCCATCATATTTCCAGCTCTAACTGCAGGAAAAGAAAAATCATAATAAAATCATTGCTGGTGGGAGTACAAAATAGTGCAGCCACTTTGGAAGATGTCATATAGTTGGAACAATACAGAAAATTAAAAATACTCTTAGAAAACTAAAAATACTTTTACCATATAATTCATCAATCCTACTCCTTAGTATTTACCCAAATGAAGTGAAAACTTATGTTCCCATAAAGTCTAGCAAAGACTATTTATAGCAGCTTTATTCATGATTGCCAAAACTTGGAAGCAACCAAGAGGTCCTTTAGTAGGTGAATTCATAAATGAACTGTGGTTCATTCATACAATAAAATATTATTCATTGCTAAAAGAAATGAGACATCATGCCATTAGAAGACATGGAAGAATCGACTGTGGATTTATGATGTGCTCTTAAAGTTTGAAATTCTCTGGAGGACTCTCAGGGTCAATGTATTTTTTTCCAGTTTTATTGAGAAATTACATATATATATACATATATATATATATTATATATATGTAATATATATGTATATATATATACACACACTGTGTATATATATATCGCTGTATATATATATATCTCACTGTATATATATAATATACATATATATATCACTGTATAAGTTTAAGACATACAGTATAATGGTTTATTTCCATATATTTTGAATGATTACCACAATAGGTTTAGCTACATCCATCTTCTCATGTAGATAAAATAAAATTACAAGAAAGAAAAAAATGGTTCCTTGTGATGAGTACTTACTTGTAGGGTTTACTCTCTTAACAGCTATCCTTTGTTAGCATACAGCAGTGTCAGCTACAGTCATCATGTCGTGCATTACATTCTTAGTACTTATTTATCTTATAACAGGAAGTTTCTACCTTTCTACCACATTTCTCCAATTTCACTCCCCCACACCATCTGACTCTCAAAAACACAAGTCAGATCTCTTTTTTTTCTGTTTTTTTGTTTTGTTTTGTTTTTTTGTTTTTAAAGATTTCACATATAAGTGAAATTACACAGTATTTGACTTTCTCTGTCTTATTTCACTTAACATGCCTTTAAGGGTCATACATGTCACAAGTGATAGGCTTTTCTAAATTTTTATGGCTAAATAATATTTCATGAAAAATGACATTAATGGAACCATATTAAAATAGGGCTGGAGTAGCCATTTCGGAGGAACTGCTCTGCACATCTTGTTTTTTATTATCTTCTGAAGTGGACCAAATTACCAACATTTTAAGTAGTCAGTAAGGAGAATATCCTGTTTGTAAAGACTGATAAAATTGGACTTTGCTGATGATAGAATCATTAACTTTTTGCCTAATGATGGAATCTCAAGCTAGTCTATGAAGTACAAATCTAATCTCACATCGTCTAGTACCAATGGACTCTTCTTTAATGCAACTTATTTCATCTTTTCCCTTTTTTAAAAAAAATAAAACCCAAAGCTCTTCTTCTTCAGGCCAGAACACTATTTGAGCCTCTGATGAATCTGTTCTTGTAGTACTGTAATTCCTTTGATCCCAAATAAACTTTTTTTTCCCTTATAAAATTTTAGGTTGATAACCATACATTCTTTATTCTTTTATCTATCAAAGAACACTTAGGTTGCTTCCATGTTTTGGCTATTGTAAATAATGTTGCTGTGAATATAAGGGGCCAGATATCTTTTGGAATCAGTATTTTTGATTCCTTTGGATATATTCCCAGAAGTGGAATTGCTGGATCACATGGTAGTACTATTTTAATATTTTAAGGATTCTTCATACTGGTGTCCCTAGTGAGTGTACCAGTTTATACCTGAGGTGTCCAAATAGTAATCTCAACCAATGGCTTTGCTCATCTACAAAGCCAAATATGGGGTGCACTCTGACCAAGTAACTTGGCAAGGTGCAAATCTGCCTGATTTGGTTCCTCAAATGAGTTTCGATGGTCCTATAGCCTGGTTTGCCCATGCCCAGACAAGGAACTGAATGATAGCCCCACCTTCTATGGAGAGTATCTTCCAGGCCCATCTGACCAGAAGGTCTGGCTACAATCCTTGGAAGTAGTGAGTCTCAGTGGTGCTGGAGCAGAGAGGTGGGCAGGCAAATCTAATTGCCCCCAGAGCAAAGCCAGTACTAGGCATGGAGCATTCCATGTTACCCTCATGGAGAGGTGGGCAGGCAAATCTAATCACCCCCCAGAGCAAAGTTTTGAGTTCATTACTATTATAATGCTATAATTAGATATCAAACATTTTTCACAAAAATATTTCCACGTAACTGCAATTAAGCAATACAATTTTTTATCATTATTTCGATATTGGCTCAACCATTCCCAAGGTATTAAAGCACTACTCATGCAGGTAAAGTTAATGGTTTTGCCTCCCATTTTACTCCATTATCAATGAGGATTAAGAAATGACAATAATTATGGACATAACTCTGTTTGACTTGGAACATTGGCTTGAAGAGAACAAACAAAAGCTGTTCAACATGGAGTGACTTCTTTAAATAATTCTTCTTTGTGGCTTGTTTTGAAGTATTTTTATTAAATTACTTATCCCGTGCAACACGTATAAAAGATGGACCTGAGTCTGCTTCTTACTAGCAGGCTAAGCAAGGACAGGGTATGAGTGTAAACTGGAAAGTGAAGAAGCACCCATATGGAGCAAATCATGTGATCTCTTCTATCTTACTAATACACAAAATAAAATAGAAATTTGAGATTGTGAGATGAATTAAAGAGTTATTTAATCAGAAATCAATCTCTATCGGTGTGTGTGTATGTAAATATTCACATACATATATCATCATCCTTATATATACATATACTTTTGTTTTTACACTTTTGGAAACTTTAATAATAGTAAACGTTCAGGTTAAGTTTCATCCTCTATAGTGTTTAACTCATTCAAGGCCTTAGCAGTTTACATTTGTTAGTTGAGAGTATAACATTAATCTCAGGAATAGGTAACCTCCCAGGGTGTATTTTCCCTGATGAAAAATTTCATTAGAGCATTAGAAGCCATTGTCAATATAAATTAGAAAAGTGTGAGTTTGATTGAAATAATTCAAGTAGAAATAATTATTTATACTTAATATACTATGTAATTTCTACCCAATTTGGTATGAATTACCACTAACCAATAATACGAAGTTAGATATGTTTTGTCAAAAATATATCCCCAGGCTTCCAATCATTTTTATTATATTGATGATGACTTCTGTATTACAGACTTAATCAATTATTATGGGGAAGTCTTATAAAATCCACAACGAAATATCAGAAGTAATATTCTGGGTGAGGATTTATAATTAGAATGGATGAAAGGCACTGAGTTAGAAAGGTATTGATGAGAAGAATAAGTGCAAACAATATCTCATGGTTGAGACTATTCACAATCTTTTCCAAGCTGTTTGATAATTTTTTGTTGAGATGACCAAAAATTGAGAACAGAACTTAGAGAAACTTTTAAATACTTATCGCACTATATTATCCTATGTGCTTTATATAGTGAAAATAACATATACTTTTAAAGTTTGCTTTGAGAACTATAAACTTACAATTGGATAACTGGCTCAAAAATCAGATAATTGTGCATTTTCCCACTGAAGATTGATATGCTCACATTATCAGCAACTAATTTGAAAGAGACATCCATAGGAGCAAAAGAAGCATAGATATAGAGTGAATCTAAAAAATGTTCTCAAAATGAACTGTGGATGTAACTCTTGGCAAAAGGCTATAAGAAAACTGCTTAGCCCCCCACATGAGCATATTCTCCAATGCACACTTCAAATTTAGCAAAGAATAGGGACAGGAGAAAAAAATGTTGAAGGCAAATACAAAAGTCTTGGAGGAATACAGTCCCCACACCCACTGTGAGGAAAACCTGCAGTGAAGGAGACCCTCGTAATAATTGCCCAGCAGAATTTCAGTTTTGCTACAAAGTAGTGATTTCTGTGTCTTCCACTCTTCCTGTTTCTTTTCAAAGTGTTTATTGTGCTTATTGGTATTTAGAGGGCATATAATTTGTCTTTGTATCTTATAAATGTCTGGATCAGGTCTATCTGATGTAGAGGTTCCTGCACATTGTGCAGAAATCCTGGACTTGAAGTACCTCTTGTTGAAAAAAAAGTGAGTTTGTTTTATTTTGGGTTCAAAACTGAACCAAGTGGTTTCACCAGAGGGTAGATTACAGTATGTATTGCTCTGGTTTTATAAATAGTTCTGCTTCTTTGTTTCAGGACTCTGATGAGATCACACTTTCTAGCTCCCTTTCAGAGAGGGGGATATTTAACTACGTCTCTTCAAAGAATTGTTAGTAGAGTTTAACAAGTGTTGCTTTTGAATCAGAGCATTTAACTGTATATATGAAATTATCCAGAGATCTTTCTTACTCTACCAGAGATATTGCCAATATTTATGTTGGTGGCTGCTCTTTCAGCTTGAGCAGGAAAAGAATTGCCTGGTTGTGGACATATAGCGTGAACAATAACTACACTCTTGTTATCTTAAGCCATTATAATGTTAGAATTGGTTCTTACTGTCAATTATTTCTCATAGCTTGAATGATAAAGAAGTAAATTATTAGAGCATTTTAACATTAATTATTTTATTAAATTTTTACAAGATAATTAGTAAGGTTTTTGTATTCCTACTTTTGGATAAAAAAAAAATAAGGAAAGATTTCAAAATACACATTCCTTAACTTTTAACCATCAGTATTATTTCTTACCTTTTATTAAATACTATGGTCAATCACAATGGTTAATTATTAAGTCTGTCCTTACGCAATTGTTCGGTTGCCTATCTTCACTTTTGTTACTCAAAGAATGCTTAGAATACCAAATTTATAATAAAACAGTATGTATTTTGATAGTGTACTTGTGTGAGTTCCTGTATAGAGAATGAGAAATAGATGTGAGCACAGGACCCAGGAGCCAAACTTTAAGGATCCTGAGAGCTAAATGAATCTATAATCTATTCTTATTTTTAAAAACCTATCTAAATATTTCAAATTTATATTTTCCCTTGTTTAACTATAAAATATATTTTATTTGGAACAAAGCAGAACTCTTGCAATAATATTTTTGTGATAATGAATATTTGTTCCTTGGACTTATTTATGGTAGGTTGCAATGTAAATTTTGCAATGATTTGTCCTTTATAGGATAGATAAATAATACAAAGGAGTAGATTGTAATATCAGACTCACAAAAATCAGTTACCTTACTCAGAATCAAACTCAACCAATAGGTTGAAAGTTATAAGTAATCGCAAGGCACAGGCAATGTGGGGAGAGTCTGAGATGACCAATCTATCACCTCAGATCTTTGTCATGTTAAGACACGCACTGGTCCAGATGTAACATGTAAACTTCTACATGATGTATTAGAGTATCACTTTTACAAAGATAACTTTTTAGATCATTGTATCATTCTGGGACTAATCCAGAGAGAGAACCACATAGTCGTTTTAAAAGGGTAAGTTTGTTATAAAGAATCATTAACTATAACAGGTGATTAGAGTAAGATGATATTGGCAAATAAAGAGAAATAAAAATATATAAATAACAATTTTAATGAACAATCACTAACCCTAGAGCCTCCCCAGAGAAGAACTTGCATCTCTTAGAAATGAGAACCCAACTCTGTTGGAGAAGGCACAGCTGTGGCTCACTGGATAACAGAAGTTCAGTGATGCCATGCCAGCAGAACTTGCTGGAAATATGTCCTCTGGAGCTTGCCAGAAACTCACCTTGATACTTAGTACTGGGTAAAACTGTTCACTGTGGGGTTCTGCAGGCCTCTGTCCACTTCAGGAACCAGGTACTGGGAAGAGGCCATGGTTGAGAGACTCTGAGGGAATCAGTGGTCTGCTGAATGCTGCTGACTGCCATGCACTGCAAAAGCTGGGCACTGGGAAAGAGTCAACCTTTTACAAGACTGTTAGGAGATACGAGATGTCAAAGTAAGCTGTTGGCTGCCAGATATTGCTGTTTGCTCGTGCTGGGAGAGTTAGGCAGTGGAGAAGCTGTGCACACTAGAGGAACCTGCAAAGGGAGCACACTCGAAATAAGAAACAAACCTTTTTTTCCTGCAGTGTGCTCTTCTGACAAAACTTTATGCTAACTGGCATAGGAAAAACAAATATTTTAAGACCCAGATGGGTTTTCACAGAGTAGTCCAAAAAGGTGAATTTGTAGCTGAGGCAATAAATTTATAGCTAATACAGTCAAGAAATCCCAATATTTTTACACTGTTAATTACATATCTGAAAATTTCCATAGTATCATACCCTATAAATTCCAGATGTGTTTGTCATAAGTAATCTAGAAAGATCAGGTATATCCTGCTAAAAGCATTTCATAAAAGAAAACATCTGTTTGGAAATGCTATCAAGAGAGCCACATAATGTATTTAGAGGATTTGACTAGACCATTTCTCTCCAGGTGTCTTCAGAGAAGAAAACATGGATTATATACCAGCTGCTATCTTTTTCTTCTCAACTGATCATTGGGTTATAGTGTTGGCCATGACATTTGAGTAATGCGGAGAGAAGTTTTGGTTTGGGATATAATCAAGGTTTTTATTATCAGAAGTTAGAAACCTAGGAGAAATAACTGAGCAAAATACCTGTGAAAGAGAGACCAAATAAGTCTATTGAGAAGATGTGAAGATATTGATGGTACCAAGGTTTAAAAAACATTCTTTAAACATATTCCAGATTTCCCTGAATCAATGCTTTCTACATTTATTTATATTATTACTTCAAAATATTTACTCCTTATTTTCCAAACTATAGATTGTCATCTAAACTGCATTTGTAAATTGACTGAAATGTTATTGAAATTTAAATAATTTTCAATCTTATAAATTCATATATTATCTTGTGAACATGATATTTTACACTGTCAGCACTCACGATATTTTCATAACAAATAATTACAGGCAGTCAGTCAGAATGGTCATTGTTTGTATTGTGGCATTTAAGAAAATGTGATCATAATTTTCCCATTTAGAAATATTGAAAGATAGGTCTCAGTACCATAAAGACACAAATATTATAAAATAAAATTAGCTTCTTAGATTTTACCAATTGCTAACATATTTGCTTTCAGATATCATCTCCATGTAAGTAACTAAAAGGTATTGCCTGAGGGAATAAAAATCTATATTGTAATAAAAAGGAGGGCATATGTGAATCTATTTTATTTGCTTTTATTTTGCAAGAAATAATACTAGACACTTCAGCATTTTCTTGGGAAAACTCAAGTTCTGTATAGATTTCTCTAAAGAACAGTTTCGAAGTATTGCCTGTTTTCTTTGGATTTTTAAAATAATTTCCTCCTAGACATAGTCATGGTAGGAGAAAAGAAACTGAAAGTAATTATTTCTTAATGGTGACAAATAGGGGGAAAGATTTAAATAAGCAAGATTTCTGATTTCAGATGTTATACTGTTGTGATATTTTAAAATGTGTCCTATAAATGAACAAGACTAATTGAATGAAAGGCTTTCTTGAAGAAATATGTGCTGGCACACAG
The DNA here is from genome assembly GCF_902729225.1 of Pteropus medius. Classification (NCBI taxonomy): domain Eukaryota; kingdom Metazoa; phylum Chordata; class Mammalia; order Chiroptera; family Pteropodidae; genus Pteropus; species Pteropus medius. The sequence goes on along the minus strand of NW_024354502.1, from coordinate 13,074,538 downwards.
GAGTTTTTCACCTATTAATTTTGTCATGGGCATAGCTCTGAATACTTCTTTGAGTGTGTCATTACAAGCCACCCAATCGAGCCTATGCTCAGCACCTGGAGGTGAACACTCCATAGTCTTGATAACAATAAAATGTGTTTCCCTTAAATATTTGTAAGAGTGTTTTTTAGGTAAGGCCAACTATAGAAAGGAAGTTTCAGAGAACACAAAAACTATAATAATTGTGAACTGCAGACTACATTTGTCTTGTTTAGGTCAACTGCCACCTAAGTGTTGCCACCCAGTGAATTGCGACTTTAGCATGTTAAATGACACTTAGTAGCCTGACAAAGTTAATTAGCTTAGAAAGTATTTAATTTATTTTTACTGAGTGACTTACTGGAAGAATTTTGCTGGTTATTGAGTATAACATGATCACATTACTATTATTAATAAAACTATGTGGTAATTATTTTATGATTTGACATTAGTTGTGTGTTCCAAAGACTTAACATACTAAATTTTTTCTGAGCATGGGGCTGCCATTTAATGCCTAGAAAGAAGTAGTTTACTGCCTAATACCTTATACTTTAAGACTTTCATATATTATAAGAATAAACATCATATACCTAGAATATTTTTCTCATTGTTCATCATGGTATTATGCCTCGTATTCTAAAAATGAAGCATACATTTATAGCTTTATGCTTCAGTGTATCACTCTCATTTCTTTTTTGCATTTTGTTTCTTATATTTCATGTGAAAAACTCACCTCTCTCTTATATTGTTCTTTCTCCATATTGTTTTAGATAGCTAGATTTTAACCTAAGTTGTTAAACATATTTTACTCTGCTAGTTATCTCTATTAGTACTGATTATAGAAAAAAATGTAAAAAATCTAAAGACTTGCCAATTGTTTTTGTATTACTGGTTATTCAATTTTATTTGTATTTTTAAAAGCAGGCATTTAAAAATTAAACTATATTTTTGCCCCCTACTATTTTATGATTACCTTACTTTATATTTAAAATGTTTGTAACTGAAATACTATGTTTTAAATAGTTTAGAAAACACTATTTTATCATTGCAGTATATAATCTAGTTTGTTGTAGTTCAGGGAATTCATGTTTGCTATATACAAACAAGAAATAGTTTCTGCACTTGTATATCTGTCAACTTTGCAACTGTACTTTCTCTAAATGCTTGACCATGCTTTAGAACTTGAATCACACTTAAACTTAGCTGTGGTCAATAGTTTAATGACTCAATATTGAGTAGATTTGAACTTGTTCTTTTAAAAGATGCTTCCAGTAAGTATGTTACTTGTTTGCTTTCTGTGTAAAGTTCTCTTGTTTGGGACCTAAAAATCTTTATCCTCTCTTCATATGCCATTTATTTTTATAATGATGAATTCTGAATGTCTAGTAATAAATCTCTGCTTTTGATTTTTTTGGTTAAAAATAAATTTTTACAAAGTGCATACTATATTAGTTAGGCATTTAATAGACAACAAAAATATAGATATTAATTAAAAAGTACCCCCACTTTCAACAAACTCAGTCAAGCAGTAGTGGCAAATGTCTAAATAACTTCAGAATGATATGATGAGTTTTATGACATAGACAATACAGAATAGTAGTAAAAGATGTGATCAATCTTGTAAGATTAAGTTATTAAAATCAACATGATTTTCTGTGCTTAGATCTTTGTCAGTGGAAGATTGCAAACTATATTTGATAAATATTTTGTAACTTAGAATGATCTCTGACTTATACTAGGATGACTAATGAACCTGACTCATAATGGTATTATTATTCTGCCCTTCTTTCAAGCAAATTCTTCATCTAAACATTTTTACAAATCACCTTCTTGATCAAACCATACCTGAACTTGCTGTCATATTTGAGTTAATTTTAACTGTATTTTCCCAGTCACATTAATACTAATGGTCACATTCTAACATATGTCTATTACATCATAAACTCTGAAATAATGACACAAATTACAGAACATAGTGGACAATGTTTGTTCTATTTTTTTGTTTGTTTATTAAGTAGTCTCTTTTTTCTTGGAATAATTCCTTCTACTAGATTCTTCTCCTATCCTTAACTATAGTTTTAGAAAAATCTTTCATATTTTACTATAGTCCCATTAGCTGCAAGTTCTTGGTCCAGGAGAGGTTGCCTGATATAAGATAAAACAATCAGAGCACACTTTTGTAACTTTTCAAACAATTCTTCCAAAACCTTAAATAGCAGAAATATTAAAATAAACACCTCAATTTTGGCAGCATGAAATTAAAGACAGTATTCATTGAAGAAAAAAATATGAAGCAACCATTAAGAAAATTAAACAGAAGAGAAATAGAAATATCTAGAAGCACTTAAGCTCATAATTGCAAATATTAGAGTTTAGTTGCATTGTTAAACTTTTCACTTTTTGATTTGATGGCTTTCTTTTTATTCTGTCAATTTTATTTGAGCCAATTCAAATAACAAAAATATTACATGCAAATCAAAGAATAATTGAAAAATGCATAGATATAAAACATGGAAAGGATAAATTTTAAGGGATTATGTTTTAGAGGATAATACTAAAATCTAATATATACACATCTGCACACAACACACCATTTTTTTCCTAATCTTTTGGGAGTAATAATGTTTCCTTCTAATAATATTTGAATCATACCAAATAAGTTATGTTTATTTAAAATATCATAGACTTATGACATTGAGGTTAATACAAGCACATGATATTTGATTCAATACTTTGAGATTCATTGACAATCGGTGACATTGACATCAATTAAACAGCAAATCAAGATCAATATACTTAAAGCAATTTCAGAAATACAATAAAAAAACAGATATGCTTTTTTTTTTATCATTATACACCTATTCTTAACAAAACACCAATTTACATTAAGGAAAATAGAGCAGAAAATAAAGTCACAATGCAGTATTACCTACTCGTTGATAAATTACCTGAAACCTAGCACTGTATAGAGAGAACAGGATAGAAATTATGATAATAATTGTGATATATTTAGAATAAGACCTTCATTTGTGTAATTTGGGGTCCTGGGGAAGCAGATGCCAAGACAGGATTAGACGTAGAAGAGTTTTTTTGGGAGAAATACCTGTGAGGAAAAGTAGGGGTGGACAGGGAGGCTGAAAGAAATTTCAGACTTCAGTGCAAGTTTGACCACTGTGTAGCAGAGAGAAAGTAGGATGGATGAAGAGGAAAAGTCTCAGAAATTTTTGTGGTTATAAAGAAGTTTTCAGTCAAGCCAGTGGGAATTCCTTGAGCCAAAATCACCCATGAGAGGAGTCCTGCATCTTGCAGAAATGAACCTTCATCTGTATCCTTCCTACATTCAGTCACTGGCTGGAAACAGACAGTGGGGCACCTAGCCTAGTGCAATGCATTGCTATGTTCAGAGGGTAGCAACCGGGACCAATAGTCAATTCACTGCATCAGCAGATCTGAATAGAGTATTTTATTCCTACCACAGTCCATACCTGTGTTATATAGGTCCGTTTCTCCACAGTTTTGGAGAGCAGCTCCTTGACTTTTGTGGGTCTCTCTCCCTGAGAGAAACTCAGACAAGAGAAGTGAGTGGGAAGAACTATATACCCTGTCACTGCACTTGATTTCAGGATTGAAAGTACTTGATTTTAGAGTTGAATTTAAATTCCCCTCACCTTTAATTACCAACTCTACAAATCTTAGTTGTTTAACTGATGGTGACTCAAACCTTCCTTCCTTCCTTCTTAATCTTAAAGTAGAAACTCCAGTATTCCATGAAGCTAGCTATTTCTGGATAATGAGGTATGTGATGCAACTAATATATCTCAAGGTCACTCTCTTTTTGTGAAGTTGGAAATTCATAGGCAGAAGTAACACAATTGGCCTTGAAAATGAGAATCTATCCTACTGGACCTTTATATAGCCTCCGTCACTGCTAGTGCAGCCACTTATTTTATGTGTCTATCATGCCCATTCTAGAGAGGCTGATAAATAAGTAACTAATATCAACTAACTCATTTATGTACTTGAATACTTGATGATTCAATTCTGCTTCATTGGTGAACGTACCCTGATAGGTATTAATGTCTGATACAATAATCTCAACACTTTGTTGTCATTAATCTATTCCTGTTCTTCTTTCTACCAAGACCACCTTTTCTCTGATCTTCAATACATTTTTTTTTTTTTTTTTTTTTTTACAAACTCCTGACCCAAAGCCCAAGGCACTGGTTAATACCTAAGAACTTGTGTATTCTCATTTTGGGTCACTTTCTTTTCAAAGAGTGTGAATGACCAAATGAGCTACTCATAGCTCTTCTCTGTCAGAAGATGTCCCCTCTCCATTCTCTTTTAAGAAAAGGTTTGAATGTAGCTTTAATGAAGTCTGGAGATTTTGTACCCAAGTACTATGTGAATCAAACATAATCCAAGCTCAGGCAATTTATTCCTCCTTCAGTTGGCCATATACCCTCCATGCCCACCCCTCCAGCTACAGGGTGAAGAACACTGCTGCAGTTATGATGGGTTATCTGGACTTGTGCTGCTAATTCGTGCCCTCTGGTTGCTTGCATTTAATGTACCATTTTCATGATTTGATGGACTGCTTCTGGGCTCATTCTACTTTATAATTTAGCATATTAACAGAACCCAATTCAAAACGTATAGCTCCAGAAACAATCTTTGTTCTCCCGTGGTCAGAGGTGTAATTTCTTCCAGAAGAGCTCAATATCATGACAAAAGCTATTTTACAAATAGTGTGATACTCTTTTGTAGATAGAATGGCTTTGTTCCAGAGTCTAAGAGGCCTGCACTGGATTCAACCTTTATGACTTGTCTTAAACTCTATATTACATCTTTTTCTGCCACTGAAACCTCAGCACCATAGGATCTGCAGAATGTATGGCCAGGTGGCAGGGTTGCTTGCATCACTGTTTGAGTCTCCTACAGAGTTTAATTCTAAACTTGGCCCCACACAAAGCTGACTTATATGTAATCTTGGTATAAGGAGGAGCAATGTTCCTAAACAAAAGGTTTAGGTTCGTGAATTTTCCATGGTCCATGAATCTTGATAGACTCACCATCTGGAAAGCATGTGTTTAAAGGTCTTTATAATATAAGCATGCTCATACTTTTGAATCAGCATGATGTCATTGATATAATTGTATAGTGTTCTATCGGCTGTCCAGGTGGTCAGATCTCTTTAGAATATATAATGACAGTGTGAACATTAACATAACTCTGAGGGAAAACTGTAAATGAATATTATTGACTATCACATGACTAAACAATGCTTTTTATTCTCTTTTCTCATTGAAATGGAAAATACATTTGCCAAACCAAATGGACACACATCATATATATTTGAGATCTTACTAATCTGCTCTAGCAAAGATGACATATTCAACTCTGCAGTTGTGATCAGAATACAATTGGTCAAGGTTGCAGTAGTCTAAATTCATTTTACAGGTTCCAACCAGTTTCTAAGAGGATCAGACTCATTAATTAAATTGAAATATAATAGGTACTGAGACTCCTAAATTCTTTAGGTATTTATATCTTTAATGGTGACACTAATCTATCATCCTGCACTCTTATTTTTTATATATTATCTTGCTGTTGGTGAAAGGCTGTTTCAGAGGTTGCCACTCAACTTATTCCATAAACCAAACAACTCAACATCAGGTTATTCCAAATACCAAGTATTCCAATTATACACTCAGGGACTGGTGGAATGACCCCTGGGTAGGTCCACTGAACCATTGTGCACTCTGTGAATTGTACTTTAGTCGGGTCCCCATATATTACCGGACGAGCATAAGCTCCCCACCCTAAGAGTGGGGGTTATCATAATGATTTGTTTCTAGGTATCGATAATTCCCTACGTCTAATAGTCTTTAAAATATCTGGGCATTTATTTCCCTTTCTTCAGTGTACTGTCACTCAAGTAAATGGCCGTAGGTCTCCCTTGAGGGAAAAATATCATGGTATATACCTGCCACACAGTTGCAGATTCTTTATTCCAGGGTTATGGATACTTCTATAGTCAATGGGCTCAAGGTCTGAAAACTGGCTTAAGACTAAATAAGAAATTGTGACTTTTTATTTAAGAAAATACCTTTTCATCTTGCTCCTCTATTGTTTCATTTTTCTTTTTCTTTTGGGTATTATATATTAAGCAGGTCTGTTGTTGTTATTGTTGCTGTCATTTTTAGCCCTCCTGACCCCATGCCCATCATGAGAAGCCCTGTAGGCTCTGTTATGATAGTTACCATTTTCTGGCTTCAGCCTAGCAGGTGCTGTCCTCTGGCCCCTCTTTCTTTGGAGGCACAACATTCCTTTGGATATTAATGAGGCTAGCCTCTTCTGCTATCAGTGGTGCTGATATCCCTCTCACTCACAGTTTCCTGAGGTCCTTGGTGACTAGTATGTCCTCTGGACCCTCAGTGGAACATAGTCCTTTGGCAGGTCTTCTGGGCTCTCCTAAAATATGCAGCTGTTTGCCCACTTCCCTCGGCCTTTTTATTACTTCTTAACTCTCTGTTGGAGTAACCCAGTTATCTTTACTTCACTAAGCAACGATCATTTATTTTTCCAGACTTAAGCCATATTAACAATGAGTTTGCTCCACTGCCTGAGGTCCTTGCAAGAGTATTAAATTCAACCCCCGAAACAATGCCAAGTCAATACATTCTTGCTTATCTAGTCTTACATTCTTGTCCTTTTGATCAAGCATCCTCAAAATTTAGCCCCAGGGATATTCTTCTGGTCGTTCCAAAGTTAGCTATATAATTTCTGCAACATCTTTAGTTTCTAGAATTTTTCCTTCCTTGACAGATCTTATTTATGGTGGATTTAACCCAACTTATTTTACTGGTAGCTAGGAGAAGAGATGGGAGTAATATCTCCATGTGGTACATGTTGCCTTAAAGGGGAAAGATGGCTGCTGCAACTTCCACCATGGCAGAAGTTTTATGTCATGTTAGGAAAGAGTAGGTCATGCTTAAAAGCTCTGAATCAACATTCTCAGGAGCAGCCATCCAAATGTTCTCTATCCTACGCCTAGAAGATCTTGATTTGTCCAAACCCAGGTCATGATTTTACTGTAACATACTTGCCTATGCCAAATGTTTAAATGTCTCTGAAATGACAAATCTATCAAATCTTTAGTGTGCCGATTAGTTGCATATGCTTTTCAGCTGTAGGAGAAAAATAGCTTCTCGGTAAACTAGAAAAGAATCCCTCTGGGGCTCACGCTGAGTATTTAACTGCATGTTAAATCTAGGTTTCTTATTGTCCTTCAGCAGTGTGTTGGTGCAAATTTAACAGAAACAAACTAACTCTACTGTCTCTATTAATGTATTTTCCCATAAACCTATCAATTGCCTGAATCATTGCACTTCTGTGGCACACCCCTCCACCTAGTGTTTTTCGGCTTAGTTAGGGTCTCCAGGCTTGATTAGACTGACATAAGATGTATTGAGGAAAATTTTTCTGACAGAAAAAAGAGAGGAAGCCAGAGATAATGAGGAAAGCCTTCAGACCATGTGAACATATTACCTCTATGGAGGAGAGTGAACGAGAAGGGTTAATAGGAAGGTACCCAGATTGTAGCACATATCTAAAAATGATTCAGTCCTAGAGCCAAAGTCTTCCATCAAAGGGCTCTTACATTTTGTATGTATGGGTCTGCATTTGTGTATCTTGCTAATCTTAGTTATTAGCTTCACACAGCCTCTAGGGAATATGGCTTTAGCACTAACAGGATGGTGGATGCAGAGCATGGTAACTGGGGCCTTTTGTCATTTCCCTCCCTACAGCAGGAGATCTGAGTGGGACATTTTCACTGCTGCCATATCATTTCATTGTTATCAGAGAATGTATACTCCCTGTATGTGCAAATTAATGAGCAGATGGTAATTGAAATGTTTCAAGTTCTTTTCTTATTTGAACATTGCATATTTCTCCTTTCCATCTCTTCCTTATTTTGAACTGATAGATAGCATGAGGTTAAACTCTGACTTCTAGTAGCTCTCCAGGTAAATATAAATTTGATTCATAATAAATCCACCCAGCAAGTTCTGCCTCAAGACACAATGAACAGAATGGAAATCTGAGTTGCCTTGTGATACTTGTACACTGTTACTCTGTACCTAACACCATTGAGTGCAGCACTCTATAGTTTACAAGATGTAATACATTTGAGGTTAGATGTGCCCAAATACAAATCATACTTTTGCCATTTTCTGTCTATAGAACCTGGGGTGAAATTTATTTCTCCAAATCCCAATTTAATATAAAATACATAACAATGATTTTTGGGAGGAGAGAGGGATTTTATGGGATCAGACAGAGAACTCGACAGGTGTTCAGTTTAAATTACTTTATTGATTAGTAGACTAGCAATGTTTTGCAACAAATTTAGGCATTACACTGAAGTAACTGAATATACTTTTTATGATCTGTGTTTTGCATGGAAAAATATATTAACATCATATTTGCATTTGACTTTATAATAGTTCTGTACCAGTAAGAGTATATTGTAATGTTTTTATGAATTATATGCATTATATTAATAATATAAAAAATTAGCATTGCATTTCAAAGTTGGCTCTACACCACAATCATTGTAGAGTATTTTAAAATATCTAGATTCTGTACACTAGCTCAGATTGAGTTTTTAAGTGACGCTTAGTTATCTAATAGAGCATAATTTTGTACTATTATTTGATAATCATCCTCCTAGAATCCTCCTAGAATATTTAAATAAATGAAGAAAAGTATACTTTTCTGATAATATTCATAATAATGGGTAAAGTGATGACTTTAAATGTCATCAAGGCTCAATCTTTTTCCTGTTCATCAGACCCTCAAAAAAAAAAAAAAAAAGAAAAGATTTACCTCTGGATAAAAATGAGGAAGGTATTTATAGTAGTTAACTAATTCTGTAGAACAAATTACCTCAAAATGTAGAGGCTTAATACAAGAAATATTTATTATCTATCATTTTCTGAGGGTCAAGAACCTGGATGTCAGGGTTTCTCACAATACTTTTATCAAGACATTGGTCCTGGCTGTAGTCATATCAAAGCTCAACTTGAGCAAGATCTGCTCCCAGACTTACTCTTATGGCAGTTGGCAGGTCTCAGGTCCCTACTAGATGTTGGATATATCAGTTTCTTGCCAGATGGGCTTATCCATAGCTGAGCTTTCATGTTAACTAACTTTCTGCAGAGTAACCAAGTAAGAGAATTAGAGAGAGGCCTAAGTTAGAAGCTATAATCTTTCCGTAATCTAATCTCAGAATTGACATCTCATAACATCATTTTATTAGAAGTGAGTCAATATACATAGCATACATTCATGAAGAGAGGATTATACAGGGCTGTAAATACAAAAAGCAGGGATCTTTAGGGCCCATTTTGGAGGCTGCATACCACCGCACTAACCACAGATTTTAATATCACTGTCTTCTTTTACGCTTTTATTTAAATTAATGTTAATAATTCATTTAGTCATTTATTCATTTATTTTATTGATTTACGGAGGTTTGTATTTCAAGACGTAAGCCACTATGATATCATGCATGTCTTAGTTTGTTCAGGCTACAGTAACAAAATACCACAAACTAGATAGTTTATAAACAACCAAAATTTATTTCTCACCTTTTCAGAGTTAGTATATGTATAATCAAGACACCAGCAAGTTTGTGTCCTGATTGTGGTGGCAGCTTGTTCATAGCCAGTGCCTTCTAGCTTTTTCTAAACATAGTGGAAGTGGCTAAGGATCTTTCTGGAGCCTTTTTTTTACAACCCTAATCTCATTCATGTAAGTCTCCACCTTCATATTCTAATTATCTCCCAAAGGCTTCCCCTCCTAATACAATCACATGGAGCAATAGGATTTCAGCATATGAATTTTAGGGGGATATAATCATTTAAACCATAGCAATGCACCTCAAGAAAGATCCTCTGTGTGTGTGTGTGTGTGTGTGTGTGTGTGTGTGTGTGTGTGTGAGTGTATGTGTATGTATCTTATTCATCCTATTCATCTGTTACTGGCAGAATAATAATGCATTTATGTATCTTAAAAATACTTCATAACTAATTAATTGATTTTTCCACAAAGCTGTCAACATTGTTCTATTTATCACATTGCCTGAACACATGCCTAAGACCTGACCATTTCAGATCTGTTTTCAAAAAGCCCATACTATTGGATTCGACTACTATTGTAGTCTCTAGTGATCTCTAAAATATGTCTGGCAAAATTTTAATTTGAATATTAGCTAAAATAACCTTAGAATTCAGATCTATTTTGGCATATCAATAGTTTGTCATTAAATAAACATTATGAATAATATAGTTTTCTCTAGTTGATTTTTTATTCAGTTGGATACTTTGTAACTAACTTGACTGTTACTATACCCCAAAGTAGAAATTCATGATATAGTTCTAAGTGCAGTAGAATATTTCTCTCATAAGTCACAAATAACACACAGTCTGAACCTTCATTCCTTTTTTGTCCTTTTCTAATTGTTCACCTCTGGAAAATTTCCTCAAACCACTATTTTACTTAACTAAATATTAGATATTTTATCTATGTTATTCCGTTTATAGGCTAATATGGACCCTTTATAATTATTGCATATTACTTTAAAGTAATATTCCATTTCCAACCTCAACTGAAGTAAAAGAGCATATCAAATAAGATACTATATGTTGCTATAACAAAAAAGTTATTGAAATATACAGTGATTTAAACAGACATGAGGAATTTGTATCTCACTTACATAAAGCCTACCATTGTTCCTGTTTGGTGAGCAGCTTAGCTCAAGTGGTGATTCAGGAACATAGGATTCTTCAAATGTGCAGCTCTATCATTTTTCAGACTTGAATTCAATTTGCAGTGATCATGTACAACAAACCAGTAGGATAAAGAACATGAAAGATTATGCCTGGCAAGTGTTCGTGAGCCAGTATTAAAAATGGCTCACATAACTTCCATACACATGTAATTGGCTAGAACTCTTGAAATGTAGTATCGAGGAATCTGCATATGTATTAAAACCACTATCATTACCTATTATAAGTTACATATGATATTTGCTTAAGGGGGAAAAAAAATGTTTCCAGGGCAAGATCTTAATCCAACAAGTGAAAATTTAAAACGCAAAGGCAATGAAATTGAATCGATATGATATGTGTAGAAGTTATAACTTAAAATTATGGATGCATAAATAAATAAAAACTAATGTTATCCATATGGGGCAGAGGAAAGATTTATATATGTAGCCATCTATTGCTAGACATTGAAGAATAAATCTACCTCTGTAGGTAGATAAGATAGAGAAGGATATTTGATTGGTGATCATCATAGTAATAATTCAGGCAAAAGTCATAGCTGGTGGGTGAGATCTGATAATAAAGAGACCATATGCATCTTCCATTTACTCCACACAAGATATTTATTAATTTTAAAGATAAAATATAAACCCTGTCATTGAAAAACCTGGCAGACCCCATCTTAACCAACTGATCAAATTAACATCACTAGTAATTAGAGGGATAGGTATTGAGTGCTTTGTGATATAGTATGCTGAGAAGGAAACATCACTTCTATGCAATTCCTGCCAAAAATGCATAATCTTAATTTATTTATAAGGACACTGTACACAGAATTTTAATTTATGGAGGTGACTGAGTGATGACTTAGAGAGGCCAATTCTATTAAAAAAAGAGATTTTTATTACTTACAGTTCTGAAAGAAGGGGCATTTCATACCATACAGGGCCACAGGGAATATATTTTGGTTAGGAGACAGAAGCAGGAATGCCCAGGGCAGATCCTTTAATGGAGTTTCCATGGGAAAGGCAAGGCAAACAGAGTAAATAATTTAGGATTGGCTGATTTGAGTAATTCTTGAGACAACTTTGGGCAATAGGAGTGGTCTCTAGTTGCCTGGCACCTGGCCCTGAATGATTTAGGGCAGTGGAAATAATCAATGGCTTGATGTGTGAGTTTGATAGAAGATGATTGGTAGTGTGAGTTCAGAATCAGTTACTTTGCTTATGAAGGACATGCTCCCAAGCAAGCCTTTTGCTATCTAAGAATTGGCCTTGAGAAAGGACAGTCTTTTCCCAATCAGAGAGGCCACAAACACCAGAGCATCAAGAATACAGAAGTTAAGAAAACATAGTTCATACAGTTTGGCCTATGATGAATACCAATAGATAAATACAGAATCTAAGAAAACACGGTTGGAACAGAAGCATCAGACAAACCCAAATAGAAGTATTTCTACAAAATGAGTAGCTTATATTCTTTAAAAATGTCATCATTAAAGACAAAAGAAGATAAGGAAACTATCCAAGTGAAGAAGACTAGTGTTTTTTATGTCTGAAACACAGCAGGAATTCACGTTTATGAACATGCAGGTCACTTTTATCAGACCTTCAGCTCTTTCATTCTACGACTACTACTCAGTTTAGATATGCTTTTATTCTAGAGGAGAGGCATGGGTATGGCAGGGAGTGGGAATAAAGAGGTAAATTGATTTAATAGGGTCTTAAGACAACATACTCTTTTATGAGGAAAGTGTGCTTGGTTTTGTTTTTGAAATGTATTCCAGAGTGAGGGCTTGCTGATCCAACTGTAAGGCAGATGTAAAACAAGGCCAATAATTTTTATGTACGCTTGTTTAAGGCACTAGCATGAAAGAGGAAGGCCTTTTATAGTAGACAGCTTATTGAAAATCACTTGGTCCGTCAGTCTTCTCTTTAGGAGGCATTGTTTGTAATGCTTAAAGCTCCAAAGAGCCAGTAGAATCGATTACATCAGTGGGGAAACTTGATAGATCTTAACTCCTGAGGCATGAGGAGTGCAGCTGCAATCATCTCTTGCTATAACTCAAGATAGGACAATGGAAAATATGACAAGAGTTGGACTGTAGAAGAGAAAGTCAGACACCATTGATTTGTTAGGATTAACTTTATTCATGCTCTATAGGCAACTATATCCATTAATGGTAAAGCTTCTTTAATTATCAGGTTGTATTTTAATTCCTTCTCATAGTGTATCTTATATTACTTAAAAATGTCTTCATATTTATTTTAACAAATAAATTAAGACATTTTCCAGACAGGATTAATTTCTTTTTTTTGGAAGTTTTGTATCAGATTAATAGAAAACTTTTGGTTAGAATGTTTTAAGAAAAAAATAATTTAAATCTGAATGACCCAAGAAAATCGAAAGTATGTACAAAGATATAATAATGAGATAGTAAGAAAATTAAGAAGCCAGGATAATCATTATGCAATAAAGATGAAATTAAAAACACTATTAGTAACAATAGATAATTTTATATGGACCATTGATAAAAATCTATGATTAATATTTCTGATATTTCTGTACAAAGAAATATAATACGTTAGCATAAAACAAATTATTTTTGTGTAATAACATAGAAAAACATAATAAAACTTACTTTTCAATGTATCAGTAGGCTCATAATGAAATTAAAGATAAAATACTTTTCAATGTATCAGTAGGCTCATAATGAAATTAAAGATAACAATATGTTTGAATATATGTTTCATATATACACATGATGAGAATCTTGCAAATATAAAAATACACATTTGTTGCCAATTATTATGGCAACTTTTTAAAATTGAACTATGTTTGTCCACAAAGAAAACAGGTCAAAAAGCAGAATTTGTTCAGTCCAAGTTTTACTACATAAAAACAATACAAACAAAAATGAGCAGCAAAATTGCCAAATTAAAAAGAACAAAACAGAATATTTGCTTAAATATGTGGGCAAAAAAAAATACACACACCCACAAACATTGTTTGGATCAACAAAAAACCTACACTGATTTTCTTTTTCTAATTTTCATGGATTGATAGCATCTCATATAGCTATTAAAAAATACTTTCTCTTAGGAAAAATATTCTACTGAATCCTCAAAGAATATCCACACATCATACCCCAGAAACATAATCTTACAATTAAAAGTCAATGACAAAATATTTTAAAGATGAAAGTTTTAACTAAAAACTACCATTTTTCTTGAAATCTTATGTGGCAAATTTCACCATTGAAGGTTAGATTAGTAGTAGCAGTAGCAGTAGTTGTAGTGATGGTGGTGGTGGTAGTAGAGAAATTAGAACATTAAAAAAAGGTTTTATCATAAATCTGTCTTTTTGAAATTGATAATTCTGGGTTATTACCATATGATATCTAGGAACAAAATATGCTTAAAACTTTAAAGTCCCCGCAGTATAATTGTATACACAAAACATGGCCTGTGACTTATGAAACATCTCCAAAATCAATTCGTATTTAACATGTGTAGGTCAACAATGAAGTGATATTTTCATAGTAAAGAATCATATATTTGGCATGAATTTGTAGCATGACTTTGGAAACCTCTTGGTTTATATTAAAATATAGTAGAATTGACCTACATCAACAAATATTGTTAATTATGCCATTTAATAATGTTAAACAAATTCAAATATTTATTCTTCATATAAATTTGATACTTTTTTAAATTATATGAGCATTGAAGATGGACTTAGTAATATTTTATAAGACTGACATTAAAGTCAATAATATCATTATTGAATGACTTTTGAAGATGAAATCTATTGTCTTAAAGAAAAATTACATGAAGTTATATGTGAAATTCAGTAAGAATTTGTTTTATAAACTTACATACATTAGAGTGAAATCCAAATGTATGATACAATTTACCCAGTGTTTAAAAAATCTTATAGGAATTCCCCACTTTGTTAGTTAACTAGCTATTGAATCAGAAGAAATCTTTAGTTTTCTACAACTTGTTTCAGTTGTCATTTGCTATCTGCCCACCATCCTTGTGTTTCTTGCAGACTCTGGATTGTCAGAGGCTGATAAATTGGTGCTTTCACTTAAAGCATCTCCTTTGCCCTCTAAATCCCCAATCCATCTACTGCTGTCTGTGATTCCTGACTACAAGGCTTTGTGGGATATTCTGTCAGCACTATTCAGCTAAGCTGAAGAAAGAGACAGGTTTGCTACTGTAAAATTTTGAGCATGTAAAAAATCCATAGTTTTAAGCACTTTCTTTTGCTTTCTATTTTTTCTGTCATACCCTTTAATTCCTCTACTTATATTTGATTGTATGGCTTCTTATTTTAATTAATATTTTAATTATATGGTTTAATGATAGATTTTATTTTCTCAATAATAAAGCTCAGCAGTGTATCTTAATGATATTATATCATGTATGATGACATTTTGCAGAGTGAGTGGGTAAACATGAAAATATAAAGGAGTTTTAATTAGCTGGTATGTTTATTTAATCGAAGAATACAGGCAGTGATTATTGTGTTATTAGAAAAAGGAAAACACAAATAGGACTGTTTAGAAAATTAAAGAAAAACCCTAATGTATAAATATTAATCACTTTTAGTAACAATTTGATAAAATCTTGATAGATATTGACATTTATGAACTATGTACTTTACCTTAGTCAAATAAAACTGAAAGAAACAGTTCCAAGATATTGTTTAAAACATTTTATTCTGTTTTATGTGCAATTTTGACTTGTACTATAATACAAAACATTGGAATATTAAGACATATGGATTGTGTTTGGGAAAGACCTAGACAATGAATTAGAGATAATATATGGCCAGAACTGATTCTTGAGTTAAAATATCCTGACTCTACTCCCAGCTGTCTCTAAAAGATAAAAGTCTCAGTGCTTTCTTGATAGAAGGAAAAGAAAGGTAGTGGTTATAAAATTGTATTTTTTTAGGCACATGATGTCTTTATATAATTGTCTGTATCCTGGATCTATTGTTTTTCTTGCCTTTATCTCCTAGTATAGGAATATTTTCTGGATATTTATGGTCACTTTATAAGATTAATATCTGTTTGTTGCCTGTGTGTTTACTATTGACTGCTATATAAACACACAATCTGCTTTGCAGTCAACCTCCTAAGAAACTTTAAATTGTTAGTTTACAGCCACTAACTAATCAATAAATAAATATCGTTTACTTTAGGAAGGAATTACACTCAATTCAACTTTACTCTAAAAATGTGGCTGTATTCTCTTATTTTCCATAAAAACAAAAAAGTTTAGGAATTTAACCACAAATAGCTCTGTGATTTTTATTTGTTCGTTCGTTTGTTTAATCAGAAATGGCTTCCACAAATTTATCAAATATCTGAGTTGTCCAGTCCGTTTATTTGACGTTATTAAAATACATGAATTTTTTTTTTAAACTACACTTTTTCTGTGTAGTTTAAAAAAAAAAAGTTTTGAATGGATATACCATCTGATTTAGTCAATAATAGTCAGTCCTAGTTCAAAGTTCCAGCTTATTTTCTATGAAACACAATTGCCACTCAGGATATCAATCAATATTACTTAGCTAGCAGATATGCACTTTGAGACCAAAAAAATACAAGAGAAAATCAGTCATATAAGATGAAAAATTTGGGATAATTTTAGTGTAATTTAAGATTTCTGAAACACCACTCTGTATGTCCAAGATAACCATTATTCTCATGTTATATATATTTAGTTTCCATTAGATATTAAGGTTCATATACAACTATGTAATGAAGAATTACTTTATAAGAATTTATTTGAATATTTTTCAGAACTACTTAAAGTTTTTTGAAGAAAACATAGAATCAGAGGAATCTACTGTTGAAATTGACTCATTTCTTAAAAATACCACTAATGGAATTTTAAATTTACGTTTTGAAGAATTTTGAACAGAATTTTCTTCTTTTTTAAATTTTAAACAAATACTTTTAAAAAACAGCAATCCTCGTGAAGTTTGCTTGCTAGAGATTTTTATTTTTTATTTCTAACGAATATATTTGTGATGAGCCTTTCAAGTAAGTGTTTTTTGTTTGTTTGTTTTGTTTTGTTTTGTTTTGTTTTTCTGGCTGGTCTAAGCAATGTAATTCAAAGCAAATGACTATCATGCGTCTACTATCTGGAGAGTTTTCTGAATCATTGTTGGTCCTCAGAGCATCATTTTTGTTCTTTCATGTCTCCACTGAGTATTTTGCCATTATCAATTATAGCCTACACACCAAATTCCTCTAACATTTAAACCTCTATGGTAACACAGCTCACTGCCATTTGTTGCCCTGAAACACTCAGTAATAATTGTTATTTTATTATGTTATAAACTTCAACTGGTTTAGTTACCCTTGTAAAAATATATCTTATGATTCCTTTACCCTGAGTCTAAAAAAATAGTAAGTCACTAATCTGCTTTTTATGTATAAATGAGCTTTGAAGGCACAACTGGATTGGATTAGTTTTTCTTTAGTTCAATCCACTAACATATATTTTGAAAGGGTTTTTAAACTTGGTCAAGTCACTTATTCCATCTCGCAATTGGCAAATACAGACAAAAATATACATCTAACACCACCAACACAGTAAAACAAAAACAAACAAAACGGAAAACAAAAGCCAAAAAAAGAACAAAAACAAAACAAAACTTGCATGTGCCTGACACAAAAAGACCCCTTACCAAAAGAAATGTCTAAATTTTTTTGCCTCCTCTCACATTGATGCTTTGAAGGTAAAAACGAAACAAAACAAAACAAAATAAAAACTTATATTAAAAAAGGAGAAAAAAATACAAGAAGGACATTTATATATAGACAGACATGTATATTCGTTATAAATATTCAGTTATATTGGTATTCAGTTATAAAACTCCAGGTCACTTTCACAATCCTTGTAAAGAATTTTTAAGACATTGATCCTAGAAATATGTAAGTGATATTTGTAATCAACTTATATTTTAAATGTTAAATTCATCAAATAATTGTTTTCCTTGACCAATTAATGTAGTTCTGTGTAAGAACATTTAACTGCATTGAGGCATTGATTTAAATAGCATATTTCTGATATAACCTCAACAAAACAATACTTGAATTAAATACTATTATTTTTCCAACTTCATAGCTGAAGGAACTGAACCTCAGATATGTGACGTAACCAGCCTATCCTCGCACACAGAGGTGGTAGATGAACCAAGTGCACTCTGGCACAGGCATTGCCCAGAATCCGCTAGGAATCTCTGAGCTCTTCAGCTTCAATAGGAGCTGGAACAAATTGTAGTCTATAATAGCTCACTCAGTTCCACTTATATCATCAGAAGTTTGGGTGTGGCTCTAGTAGCTCTCAAGTATCACTCCTGGAATTTCATGTGAGTTAACATTCACTTGAACAATAGAAAAAATGAGTATCTATGAGGTTGCTGAAACAATTATGAAAAACCTGATCTCATAAAAAGAAAGCCCAATGGATCACTCACTTGACCTTTCTTGCCCCTTGTAATGTCGATTAAGCAGACAGACTATCTGGAGCATGTTCAGTTATCATGGCATGAGTAAGGAATTATAGAAGGTACTCACTGGATCTTGAGACTCTTATCAAGAGTAAAACTTCTCTTCTGGTATTTTATTGGTGAAAGGAAATTATGCAGCCAAGCAATCACTCAAGAGATGAGACATGGATATTGGGGGACATTCATAAAATCTAATGCTACTTCATACTGCCTCCCTTCCTTTATAACCTTTTAAACCTAAAGCCTGCCACCCAGCCAAAGCTTCTGTTGCGGTTTGTTAGCACACATTGACTACACATATATGCCCTTTTACTGCACACATTGTTTTGCAGTTGGCTTGGACTGCAGTGATGTGTGTACAGCTGAATCAATTAAAAGCCATTTTGCCTCTTTTTTTCCTCTTCATTATCTGAGTTCCATTTATTGAGATGATGGCATCAATAGAAAGGTAAAAGATGGAAACCCAAACACTATATTTAAGAGTCACTCCTCTGATCTATAGCAGATTTTCTTTGAGTAAGAAATAAGCCTTTCTTGTCTGACAACACTGTGATTTTGGATTTATTGGTTATCACCATGTAGCCTGGCTTAAATTAACTAATTCAGCTGTCCTCCACTATGCATTTTTATCACTTAAGTTTATCTCAAGAACTGAGAATGGATATGTATTTTACTTTGGTACTGATCATACTGTGCTATGAGGACACATAAAGTCCTATTTGTATTTTGACTTATTCTTTTTTTTCTAAGGAAGCTTTACAAAAAGTTACTCAAAGGGTTCAAGATGACTTCACAGCCTAAGTAAACAAACAATAGTAAAATACCTGAAATATTTGGCTACCTTCAGTTGTTTAATAATAAAACTTCCTTTGAATTATCAAGTAAAATTCTTGTTCCACAGAGAAATTAAAACATAATAAAAATATACTCTTTTTTATCATACCAAAATTAAGCATAAAATATGTGTCTAAGTATGTGTATATAATTTATGTTCTCATTTGTTTTTAATAAGTTACATCTTATATCTAATATTTTAATATATGCATATTTTGCCAACATAATTTATTTTCAACAAATGTACATACATAGCAAACACACAAATGTTCACTTGTCTTTTCTTTCAGAATATGTATCTCAGTCTCTAACTTTTATGACCCCAGAAGACAAATGTAGCAGACACTGTTAGTCTTTCACTTAAAATACAAATTATCTGGTTTCTTTTTCCTAACAAAATACCAGTATCATATGGATGACTTGTGGTAGGCCAACCTTACTCCAGGCCTCATTTATAAATTCCGATGAGTCCAAGTGAATTATGGTACTCACAACTGGAGAATGGTTTGGGAAGGTGTTTGCAATCTAAGTCTGCTAATCAGACATGAGGCAACATTATCTGAGAGTAATGTGAGAAAATTTCTTTGCTCCGTTGCATAACTTGGACTTTTTTTTTCCCATTTATGCACATTGTGTTGGATGTCTGGTATATATCTTCAGTCATCTTGATACCAAACTAATGATAAAAGCAACATTTGGAAAAAGTAAAAATAGGAAAATTAGAAAAAAACTAAAAGAGAACAAGTATGAATTGTGCCTATATCCTGTCATAGCCAAGGATTAATCAATTAAATGAGGCTAAATCTTAGTTTATTCATTTTAAATGGAGATAATTATAAAGCCAGTTATAGGATTTAAAAAAATAAATTTAGTTTCTTATAATATGAGGGAATGAACATACATAGTGCCTGACACATTTGAAACTAAATGTTTAATTGTGAAAAAGCCTCTTTGTATTATATTTATTAAATATAATTATATTTATAAAAAATAAGTTTTGAAATTATGTCAAATGTTTTATTTTGGAAGAAAATGTACTATTTGTTTAAATGTAACACACTAAATACTACTATAAATATTATATAAATATTTTTAAATGAATGATTTGTCAATTTTTTTTATCAAAAGTGTCTTCTTTCTGTTAAGAGATGAGTAGATGAACAAATGCAATTTTTTACCTTGAATACAAAGAAATATCATGATAACTTTATTGTAGAAGAGAAAATAATGTCAGTGATTGTCTGACACTGAGCTCTATTATTAAAATGGCATTTCCTTTTCTTTTGTAAGATGCAATTGCATGCATTAAATTTATAGCAGAAATCTATATTTAAATATAAGCTTCAGATAATCTAAAATAAGAGCAATTACCAGAAGGCATGTTCAGTATATTGTCTAACCTTTTGTCCATGAACTTTTAATGAGATTTCCTTGGGGGTATGGCAGACACATTTTCTAAGTTTGTCAAGAATGCCAGAATAGGTGAATATGCACTTACAATCACTGTGGACGAAAATAAAATCATAGCCAATTATATCTCCTGAAATTAAGGAAAATGACATCGGCATCCTGAAACCACCTAATAGTAGATAGAATAGTTGTACTCTAACATAATATCTATCCCTCAGTTTATTTCTTTATAAATTAGTTTAATATTTCCCTCATGGAACTGCTAAGATTCAAAACCTTAGCAAGAATTGAGCAAAGTTACTGGAATAATTTAGCTGTTCATTAAGTACTTACCTTTCACTTCTTTCTTGTTAGTTTTATCATCTGTTGTCTTCCTCACTACGTGATAAGAAGCAAGCTCCATTTTCTAAAGGTGAGGCTTGCTATACTCACTCTCCACAAGAACATGCAGGGCTCTACGTTATCATGTTTTTCTTTTGCATCTTGCAAAGTTGAGTTCAGTGACTCTCACAAAAGAATCTCATGAGCAGCTCACAAAATAATCTGATACCTAGGGCTACTAAGTGTTGATTTAGTAGCTGTGAATTTGTATTTTAGTAAGTACCCTAGACAACAACAAAATAGGAAACACTCCAGCTCATCTTTAGAAAGAAGTCTTGGAATGTTTTCACTATGATCCAAGCCATAGTGTATTAGGGTAGGGAAAAACATTAGGAACATGATAATATCAGAGAAGTCAATGAGTATCTTTCTCCATATGGGTTATGAGGATAATTATCCAATGGTAGGGGTAGTAGGTCAAGCCTGGGAATCATGGAAATGTTAGATTATAAGTTCTATGCTGTGCAGGGAAGCTCTACCATCACTTGTTTTAGATTTCTTGCACAACTAACTGTAATTCCCATACATTTTGTACTAGAATGTGTCTACTTATTGGCCCTGATGATCATGTGCTTCAGTTATATTCGTAAAGCATCATTTCCTTTTCTTTTTCCTTTTCATGCCATTTAGAACTCTATCCCTTCATTCAAATTGTGTTTCCTTCTTCTCTGTGTTGGAATTCTACTCATTTTTCAATATCCAGATAAAATATAATGTCTTCTGTGACTCAGAATATCCCCAGGTAATTGTAGTTGCTCCCATATTTATATTTTTCTAACATCCCAAGAACTCTTACAAATTTTACTACACATTTTTGTTGTATTATATTATTTCAGGCATTGACTTTGACATATGTTGGTTTTATTATGGTTGCACCAGCTAACAAGTGCAATAAATGGCCGTTTAGTGTTAGTATAGAAGAATGCATTAGCACTATCAAAATTAATTGATCATGAAAACAACCTTTAAAAGAGTAGCAATAGCTTAACATCTAATAAAAATAATTTGATAATAATGATTTATTAACAAATTTCTTTAGATTTCCAATGCCCCATGTACATTTTATGAATTCCAGAATGTTTGATATTTTAAATATTTCTTGTGTTGTCTTTTATATCATGACTTATCTTTTTACCGCAAAAAACAGACATGGCTTCTATAAAACTTTGACAACTTTTATAAAATTATAAGTTAATTAAGGCTTAAGAAATGTACAATATTCAAATATCCTTTATTAAAATAATTAATGATTATAATTGATTAAATTATAATTTAAACAAAATATTCTATTCAAAATAAAGCACATGGGCATTATCTATATTTGTACTAATGGCATTTTTTTTCCTCCAAAGCAATGAACTCAACTTGAAATCCAGTCATGAAATCAATCAATGAACTTAATCTTTTCGGAAATTTACTTTAAAATGTAAAACATATCCAAATTATAAAAGTTCAACTGTAATATTTCTAAAACTATACATATGAGGCTTCATCTATATGATTTTATTAAAATTCCTAATTGAATTTTAAAAATCTAAAGATTTTTGTTCATTGTTCATGTTTCAATAGAAATAATATTTTGAACTATTTTAGAATTATATTAAAATAAATTATATTAACTATAGTTTTTTTCTAATCACTTACAATTTTGTAAGAACAAATGTGTCTTGAAATCTATGTGTAACGTATTTTATTAGAAATACGAACTCATTATTTATTTAATTAATAATTATGTCATTCAACACATTTAAAGTCAATAAGGCTAAGTTAAAGTCCAAATAATAAAGCCAGTGCACAATAGTGAAAAGTTTAAGGTTGTTACAAAGTTATTTTTATTTAAAAAAAGAATATATATATTCATTTCAAAGATGTATGTCATTAGAGTATAAGTTTTCATATATGAAGTAGATTGCAAAAAAAACGAAAAATTATTTTTTGAACGAATGTACTAGTTTTAGTTTTCTAGCAAATGTATATTTGGATTGATTCTACTTTGAATTTGGACTGCAACATGAAGCAGGATTTTCGGACTTGAGTCCCACTAATATTTCTTATTTAAAAATTAAATCATGTTTTTTAAAAATACTCGTCATTAGTGTTTATTTAGATGAGATGAAGGCCAATATAATACTGATTTCCTACAGTTCAAACTATAGATAAATAAGGTCAAAAAGATTTTTATTAACCTTTACACAGCAATTTTATTTATACTAAATGAATAGTAGTTAATATTGCTATAATATTATTTTATAACAATATGGAGTAGAAACAATATGAACTCTTCTGACCTCCTTAATAAAAAAAAAAAAACTACACATGAAATGATAGCTTGAAATTAGTATATGAGATATATTTACAAAAAACAAAGAAACAACAAAAAATTATATAAAAATTCCGCATGGATATTTATGCAGTTTAAAACAAAAAATCATGTTCTTAGACTATGCATTTTATTTTAATATGCATAATATTAGTATAGAAAGAATTACTCAAATTATCTGAAATTTATTGGAATTTGGCAAGGTTTAAGGTGACCATGTTATTTAATAGAAGTTCCTCAAAGAGCTTAAATATTCATAATACATAATTGCATGTGCTCAAGTGATTTGTGGCAGTCTCTACACTTTAATTCCTTATAATAATCACATAGTAAAGCCCTGTAAAAATAGAGTTTCTGGATCAATGCAGAGACTATTCATAAAAAGATTGAACAGATATCTCGATTCAAGTAGACATAGTGACTCCTTACCTGAGTGGCAATCAGGAAACAATTAGAATAAAATTCTCTCTGAGGATAAACACTTTAAAACCATTTATGATAGTAAACTTTACCAATACACCTGTTTAGATCTGTAGTTTATTTTGTGGAAATGTATGTTTATATATAGAATATGTGTTGATGAGCGTTGAATTAAAGTCTACTGAATTATTAATCCTGATTTTTAGTGATGTTATTTCTTGAAACATCACTCTGTACCAGGATATTGATTTGAACTTCACCTCTTCCCCCAGTTTGAGTAGTCAAAAAAGCAAATGTAATCTAGTTCTCAGCCACAGTCTAGATGAAAACACTGATGTTTATAGCAAACATGAATGCAGGATTCTAGAGACCGTTATGGAAGAAATTAAAGGTTCAAACCAAAAGACTTCAGGATATTGACAGTAGGCTACTATCCTGCCAAACGAGGCCTTTATATAAGTCAACTGATAAAACAGATGTACTATAATAGACTGAGCATTATCTGTAAATGGCAATGTGTATCCAGTTGAGTAGGAAACAGCTTGAATTTAAACCATAAAAATAGAAAATATAAGAAGAGGGACATGATAGAGAATCAAACCAGAGGTTTTTTGCTAGAGCTCAGTTTTCAAAAATTCTTGTATTGTATTTGCTAAAACATTATCTTTTACTGTGAAATTGCTTTGACAATTTTAATGAAAAATCAGTTGATTATGTATGTATGTGTGTTTGTTTGTGACTTCTAGTTTGTTCCATGAAGTACGATATATTTATGTATACTTGATTATTATAACTTTAAAATAAGTCTTGGAATCAGGTAGTATAAATCTAACTCTGTTTTTCTTTTACTTAATTGTTTTGATTGTTTTGGGTGCTTTGAATTTCCATGTAAATATAAAACTGACTTGTCAATTTTAACAACAACAAAAATGCCTGCTGGATATTTCACTAAGATAAATTGAATTTATAGATTAATTTGGGGATAATTGGCATTTTAACAATATTGTCTTCCAATTCAGGGTGGTACATCTATTTATTTATTTAGACTCCCTTTAATTTCTCTCATTAATAGGTTACATTTTTTGGCATACGGGACTTGGAAATATTTTCAAATTTATCTCCCCAAATTATTTGTTTATTGGTTTTTGAAGTTTCTTCACTTCTTTATTTATATACACTGTAATTAATATAGTTTGGTGTATAGTCTATGTATTTTGATAAATATATATAGTAACCACCAACACAATTAACACACAAACCAATATTATTGACCTTCAAATTTCCCTCAAGCTGTCTTTTTGACATCAGCCAATACCCACACACACATAAACAAATAATAGGATTTATTTCCTGTCCATATCGTTGTGTCCTTTCCAGAATCTCATATAATTGAATTATACAGTATGTAAGTTTTCGAGTCTAGCTTCTTATACTAAGCATAATGTTTTTAGTATTCATTCATGTTGTTGCAGTTGTTGTTCATTCATTTTCACTGTTGGGTAGTATTTCATCATTTCTATGTCCCATACACTGGATTTCAGTTCTCCAGTTGGCGGACATCTAACTTTTGGGTTATCGTGAATAAAGCTAGTACTATTTTCTTATGGGCATTGATGTGCGTTTATAATCTTTTATCTTCGATAAAGATGAAAAGCTTTCATTAATTCTTTATAAATATCTAGGAGTAGATTGCTTTATCACAGGCTAAGTAAAATTTTAAAGTCATAAAAGACTGACAAACTCTTTTCCATAATGGTGGTAGGTAGTATTTTGCATTTCTACTAGTAAGGTATGGAAGTTCCCACTGCTCCACCTCCTTGTCAGCACTTGTCATTGTCAGTTGTACTGGTTTTAGCCTTTCTAATAGATACACAGTAGTCTCTCATTTCTTTGATATTTAGTAAGCTTTAATAGAATGTATTAGTGTTGGTCATTCTGTGGAGTCTTTCCTGAGTACCAGGTACTGTATTTTTAATATATAATTTTAAGTTAGAGATTATTTCATCAAAATTATCTTGAATTATGAATTTTAAAATTGTTTTATTGTTAAGATTTTCTTTTTAGAAGTATCTTATTTATTTAATGCTCTGTGTTAATTTTGGGTAGCTTTTAACTGTGTTTATTGTTTTGATTCTTTTCATTATTTTTTTTTTCATTTTCTATTTATTTCAAGGAATTATTTGTTTTGTTTGTTCCATTTTTTACCCCTTCTATTTTTAGTCTTTGTTTCTGAAATAATCTTTTCCTTTGCATGTAATTCATTCTCTAAGTTCTATTATCTTACTACTGAGTTTTTTTTAAAATCTTGATTTATACTTTTTTCTTTTCTTCTAACCTGTATTAATAATCTTTCATTTTTAAACATTAGAAAATGTGTTATATTTTTCAGTGAACATATCTTTTTGACATGTGGTCATTAAACTCTTTTTTTTTTCATTAATTTACTTTTTACTCTTATTTTCCTTGTTGTTTTGTGTGAAATTTGACTATAATCATTTTACTTTGATGATTATACGTGAATTATTTTCTTTCTGAAATATTAAGAGAATTTAATGTATTCATATACCTTTAAAGATATAGTCTCATATTTTCTCAGAACTCCTGAAATACTTCCCAATTTTAATTTTTTTTCTTTCCTTTTTCCCTGTTTTACCTGCATTGTTCATTTTAGTTTCTACTCCCAGAAGTTTTCCATAATGTAGGATTTCCCTTTGTTATTCTTCACTAATTGTAGATCTTATAGTGTTCTAGCTCCCTTAGATCTTTCCTTCAAGTCATCCACATGTGGTACTTGTTCAACAACTTTTCTCAATGTTAGATTCTGTTTTCAGGTTTTCCTGCTGCAATTCCTAGTGAGTATTTATTATTATTCTGTGAGTTTTCCTATTCTTATCTCAATCTCCTTGATTTTTTCAGTTGCTGAAACTATGGAGGTCTTTTAAAGTGGCTTTTCCCACATGCCCACTCTTGGATTTGTTGGGATGTCTTATCACCTCAATTTTTTTTTGTCTAAGTAATTTTGGTTCTGCTATCCTTATTGCTCTCTCTGATATTAAGGTGATCTTAGATAAATTCAAATATTTTACTACTGCTGTCAATTTCTTCCAAGTATACATAACATTTAAAATACAATATAGTAATTGGTTACAGTTATATCTATATTATGATGATTAAATTTTATTATACGTCAAACAACTTAAATAGACAAGAAGTAAAATGACAAATTCTGACAAGTTGACTGTATAAAGAAATAAATTTTGAAGATGCATGTGAAAATCTTGAATAGATTGGCTTTATGAAATGAACATATGTAAAACAATACTTTTATTATTTCAGTTTGTATAAGATATACATTAAGTATATACTTTCTAGAAAGTTTATGAATTATGCATTGTAGGAGGTTTTTTTTTAATTTTCATTACACTCACAAAGCTAATATATTCCAAAGAAAGGTATAAATAACCAAAAAATTGAGATTTTTTTCTTTGGGAGGAGTCTGTATTGCTTTATATTGGGGATGACTTAATATACGATAAACACATTTTAAAATAATATTGATTTTTTTCTGTCAAGTATTGTTTTATTTAAATAAGTATACATTAATTTTTAAATTAATTCCAACTAGAAGAAAACAACAGTGCTAAAAAATGATAAATGGTAATTTACCTTTAGACTAAGATTTAGGGAGATGTCAGGGAATAGTGGGTACTATGCCTTGCCTTGCCTGAAAAGGAATGGATGACTCTCAACTTCCTCTGATGGTTACTATATAAGTATATAGGCTTTATATCGCCAGATTCTTTTTTTCACAAGTGAAGCTATAAAACCAGAATTTTAAATTAATAAATAATCATTGTCATTAATTACTATTTAAAAATTGTCTAAGGAAACAATGAAGGCTGACCATGCACACCTCAAAAAAGTGTCTTTTAACTTCTATTTGGCAAATTTATAAGCATATGTGCAAACATTTTTTTCTCAAACTCAAAACTTTATTACTCAAAACACTATTTTGAGGATTTCTTATGAAACTCAGTGTCAATTTTTAAATTGGATATTGAATTCAAATGATGTGAATAATGTCCATAGGCAAAAAGAAGTGCTTTTAAAAAGTGAAAAAAAATCCACAGGGGAAAAAAAAAAAGAACATGAAGGACTGCTGAGCATAGGTTACATATTTATTAGCTTCTGAAGGCTTTTTTAAGTTTCTGTCTGAGAGGCTGGCCAAATATACCTTATATTTAGACCATAGATAAAAATAAATACAAAAATGCAATTATAAATACAATTTTTATAAAGCTGTAGCTCATTGCCTTATTTCTAGGGACTACTTGCTCCTGTGGTTGTAAATAAAGCATTTTTATTTAATCAGATTTCAGGCAAAAGATTTCTATTTTGTTGTTGTTGCTTGTAAGTTAAAAAAAATGATAAGAGGAAAATGTACAGGGGAGTGTAGTATATGATGGTGGAGGAATACTCTAGTGGTTAGTCAACTAGATTAAAGGGGAAAGAAAACAGGTGATCAATCAAAAACCTCTGTAATAATATGTCATTGCTTTACTCATTAGGGCACTACTACCTCATTACTGAATTATTCACTGAGTCCTGTTTTTCAGCCCTAAGAGTTGGCAGCTTTAGTGAAGTTACAGGGTAAATGTGAACCAAGTAGAAATATTAGAAGATATTATAAAGTCGGTTAATACACTGTGATGATGATTGATATCCTTGAGCATTTAATGAAGAGAAGTATCAGTAAGAATGAGTTGTCAGAGGATATATCAAAATGGAGATTGTCCTTAAACTAGTCTTTGAAGTGAATAAGAGATTTCTGTTACTAATACTAAAAAATGATGATATACAAAAATCAGTTGTGTTTCCATAAACTAACTTGAAGAATTCAAAACTGAAATTAAGTAAATGATTCTGTTTACAATAGCATGACAGAAAAGAATAAAACATTACAGAAATATCAAAACAGGAGGAATTTAAAGTTTTCCTTTAACTTCTGCAACTTTCTATTTCTCTTTCTCCTTTTTCTCTCATTTTAACAAATTTGGAATCATAATTTATATATTCCAAACATTCTGTTTAATTAAGCAACACATATTATAAACATTTTCCTAGGCATGTGAATTAGTAGAAAATGGTAAAGGATGCATTATACTAATCTTTTACATAATTTATTTAAATAGTATTCTAATATTTGCTTATAGATTTTTCCCATTCTTCATCAGTATAAATAACACTATAATGAACCTCTATGAACAGAAATCCTTAACCACATAGCATATTTCCTAAATATATTTCTAGAAGTAAATTTACTTGGTTAACACATTTTAAGGTTTACATAATTTTGATACATGCTACAAAGTATTACTTTAATTTGCAAATTGATTTCAGTTCAAATTCCAAAATTAAGGTGCAAAATAAAAATAAATTATATTTCTATTTCAATTAATATGTTAGTATTTTGAAGTTAAGTACTCATGTCTCTAGGATAAAGAAGTTGCTTGGGAATTCTGTATTAAAAATCATAGGATATATTCTCATAGCATCGTGACTTCCTAATGGACATGAACTGAAATGAACTGGAAAGGCCGGATGCAATCTACTTCTGTAACTATCTTTCCAACTGTAATTACCTGGGCAATTTCTGTAGATTCAGTGAAATTTTCTACATTGCCAATCATTAATTTTCATATTTTTAAATAAAATTCTATTTTATTAAGTATAATCTTTATAAAGTTCTAAACACATAAAACTTAAACGTATACAAGGTGTTCAAAAATGCTAGAAAACAACCTAATTAAAAAATTAAAAAGCAAAAATAAGTAAGAGGGACTACATCACACTAAAAAGCTTTTGCACAACAAATAAACTATCAACGAAATGAAAAGGTAACCTATAGAATAGGAAAAAATATTTACAAATTATATATCTGATAAGGGATTGCCTTCAAAAACATATAAGAAACTTATTCAACTCAATAGCAAAAAAACAATTTGATTAAAAATTGAACAGAGTATTTGAATAGTCATTTTTTCAAAGAAGGCATTCAATTGATGAACATGTACATGAAAATATGCTCAACATCACTAATCGGAGAAATGCAAATCAAAACCACCAGGAGTTTATCTCACACCTGTTAAAATGGCTATTGTCAAAAAGACAAGACATAAGAAATGCTGGCGAAGATGTGGAGAAAAGAGAACCCTAAACTACCAAATACTCTAACAATCCCACTTCTGGGTATATAACCAAAGAAGGTGAAATCACTACCTCAAAGAGATAGCTACACTCCCATGTTCACTGAAACATTATTATTTGCAGTAGCCAAGATATGAAAACAACCTAAGCATCCACTGACCAATGAATGGATAAAGAAAATGTGATAAATATAGTCGAATATTAATCAGCCATAAAAAAGAAAAAGAAGTCCTACCATTTGCAACATCATGGAATGGATATTAAGAGTATTATACTAAGTGAAATAAGTCAGACAAAGAAAGATGAATATTATATGATCTCACTCATATATGGAAACTGAAAACATCAGACTTACACAAAGTGCAAAATGGTGGTTGCCATGAGTTGAGGAGTGGGGAAAATGGGAAACATTGATCAAAGGATACAAACTTACAGTTATAAGATAAATAAGTTCTGGGGATCTAACTTACAACATGGTGACTGCAGTTAATAGTACTCTATTGTACACTTGAAAGTTGCTATGAATGTTCTCACCATAATAGCAACAAAAACAAAATAGTAGTAATGTGAGGTAAATGATGTGTTAACTAACCTTATTGTGGTAAATATTATATATGCGTATATATATATTTTTCAAAGCATCACATTATATACCTTAAACTTACATCAATTATATCTCAATAAAGCTAGGAAAAGATTCAAGGAGGTGAACAGACACCCTACCAAATGAGATATACAGATGGCAAATAAACATTTGAAAAGATGCTCCACATCATGTCATTAGGAAATCACAAATTAAATCAACAATGAGATACTACTGCATACCTATTAAAATGACTAAAATCCACACACGAATAATATCAATTGCTGACAAGCACGTGGAGCGACAGGAACTCTTTTTGCTGGTTGGAATGCAAAATGGTATGGCTAACTGAGAAAAGTTTCATAGTTTCTACACAACTAAACATACTTTTACCATACAAACCAGCAAATATGCTCTTTGGTATTTACTCAAATGAGTCAAAAATTTATGTCCACACAAAACCTGCACATGGATATTATGGCAACTTTAACTTGGAAGGTGAATGAAAATAAACTTTGATATATCCAGACAGTGGAATGGTATTACGAACACATGGAAAGGCATGGAGCAACTTTAAATACATATTACTAAAGGAGAGAAGCCAATTCCAACTATATGACATTCTAGAAAAAACAAACTACAGGAAGAGTAAAAATATTGGATACCAGAGTTTGTGCAATGGGGAAGAATGAGGAATCAAAGAATAAATAAGGTTGCAGAGGATTTTTATGGCAGTGGAACTTTTCTATAAGACACTCTAATAGTGGATAAATATCATTATACATTCCTCAAAACCCATAGACTGTATAACACCAAGAATGACCCTTAATGTAAACCTATGTCAGTGTGGGTTTATGAATTGCAACAAATGTACCATTCTAGTGAGGGATGTTGTATAGCATATATGAAACCAGGAGTGAGCCTATGAATGTGTAAGAACAGGAGCTCTATAGGTCTCTGCACTTTTTTTTACAGTTTTGCTGTAAACATAAAACTGTTCTAAACAATAAAGTATATTTAAAAAATAAATCTACGCTTAATGCAATGTTTGGTATAATTATATTAGTATATATTTTTTATTCCATATGACATGCCTTTAAAAAAATTCATTTTATATTTTTGAATTGGGTAGTTTTTTGTGTGTATTTGAAAATGGCATGTGTTTCTTGTAAAGATTAGAATTTATTCAACTTTGCAACTGTTTTCTATTGTATTTTACTTTATGCCCTGATATCTTCATGGATATATACCTCAGATATGTAAGAAAATATTTTTATTTGTGGCCTTATACATTAAATACAATTTTCACTCCTTAAAACTATCTTCCATGCTAGTTCATGAAAGTGTTCACAATGAATATTTTATATTTATGATATGAATTTGTTATGGGAATATGTTTTAAATAATTGGGATAGAAGAAGGTCAAGGACATTTTACTTTATCTTTTACCTTGCTTTTAAAAACCATCCCCCACAGAAACCACAAGCAAATAACTTGATTTTAGTGCCACATTTAAGAATAAGTGCTAAATATGAAGACATTTGAGGAGGATATTTATATTGGAGCACATTTTGAAATAGATGAAATCATCTATATAAAAAGGCATGCTGCTGTAGGGTAAAATGCATAATGTCAATTTTCAGATTCTTCTTCAGTATCATGGGATTTTGATCTATTGGCTTGAAATGTACAACTATTGTCAGAAGGTCCTAAGCTCAAAGGAAAAAAAAAACAAGTCATTTGATGGATGTTTTCTTTTTCAGCTCTTTTCATTTCTAATGCAGATAATTACATGAAATTGTGACAGTCACTGGTGGTGCTTTAGGGTTGGAATTGCCTAAGCACAGCTGTACTAGTTTGAGCAGCTTGTTACTGTCATTTTAGAACTTGGCACTGCTTTCAGGTTAAAAATCTCGTTAAAGTATTATTATGAAAGCAGACCAGCAAAGGTTAAACTTTAAATAAAGCAAATTTATTTTATTTGCTGTTCTCATAGGTGCAAGTAAGCATGATAATTAAGAATGTGGGCTTTGTGTCCCATTTTTCTATGTTCAAACCATGCTTCCCCACTTTCTAGCTTGGAATCATATACTAGCTATTTCTTTGCAACTCACTTTCCTCATTCATATGTTAGAGTTCTTAATAGTGTCTTCCTCAAAGAGATGTAAAATTAAATTAGTTAAGTCCTATAAAGTTCTTGGCATGTCATTAAGCATAGTAAGTACTCAAAAATTTGCTGTTATTAATAATGCCATTTTACTGATTGTGTCAAGTAGTTATTAGTAATGTTATTCTTTTGCTACTTACTTTGAGAAATAGTCATCTGTTCTTGAAAGAATGAAAGATATCAAGAAGCTTACTAGCTCTCATTCTCTTTCTAAATAGCTGGCCATTTACAGAAATTCATATTTCCAACACAATTGGAGCGAGGTTAGTTTAATTATAAACTCATGTATTTAAGAACTTTTATTGTATGTAAATTTTATCTTTATTTTATTATTTTACACTTATTCAGTAGTAATAAAAACAATATATTGCATGTTAGAAATGTTTACCATCTTTACTAAATTTCTAATATTTTCATTATATGACAAAATATCCATTCAAGATTTATAAAAGTATTCTTATTAATTATTAATTTATCCAATCTGTTAAAATTTCCTCATTGACTAAGAAGAGCTGAGAATATTTTGCTAATTTAAAGCACCATACAAATGTTAGATGCATATTTATATGCCCTAAATGTCTTTAAAAGAGGCCACACTACTAAAAACGAAGAGATTATGTCATTTGCACAAGCTTTTAAGCATATCCTGTAGTGAAATATATCATTCTCACCCAAATGACTACAGATTAACATATTTAAATCATTTACCTCCTGTGACTTAAAGTGAACATTTTAAATTAGTGCACTCCCCTGTAGTCTTGTATTTTTTTGATACCCTAAAAAAAAAAAAAAACCCTTACTTCATGGGTCTTATACCTACAAGAAAAATGAGTTTTATAGTTATGAATTCTAGAAAATCATACTAATGCAAATCTGAATATTTGAAATAAAACTTAAGAAATTATAAATGTGTAGGTAAGTGTAAAATGTTTTTCTGTATCTTTTCAAGAACATTAAAATATAATTGACAATTTAAATTAAAAATAAAGAACATATTCTGAGGCTTACTGCAAATGTGGGAGAAAATGTACAATAATACTAGTACAAAGGCAGGAAGAAGGGAAATGGGCATTTACAGTTTTATAAATCTTAAAAAAATAAAGTAGTATGAAAATATTTGAAGGTAAATTATAATAAGTTGATGTGTAATATGTATTTACTTAGATTTTTAACAACTTTATTGAAATATAATTAACATACAAAAGGCTGCACATGGTTAACATGTTCAAACTGACAGATTATGAAACCATAATCTAATACATTTCCACATACCCTTTTGTAATCTCTCCTGCCCACCTTTCATGGACCTGGCCCTTGTAAACCATGCTGTCACTACACATTAGCTTTTACTTTCTAGAATTTTATGTAAGTTGAATCATACAATATATATTCTTTTATATTGCTGTTGGTGGCAGTGATCTGGCTTCTTATACTCAGCATAATTACAGTATTTTGAGGTTCATACATTTGTTGCTGGTACAAAAGATGCTTTTCATTGCTGAATAGTATTCCATTGCACAGATATATCACAGTTTCTCTATTCACCAGATGTGCACTTGGTTAATTTCCAGTTTTTAGATACTATAATAAAGCAGTTATGAACATTCAAGTACAAGTTTTGTAGGAACATATACCATTATTTTCTCTTGGATAAATACCTAGGAATAGAGTAGCTGAGTAATATGGCATGTGTGTTTAACATTTTAAGAAACTGTCGGTAACCACTAGTCTATTGTCCATGTCCAGGAGTCTCTGTCCTGTTTGTTTGTTGCTTTCGGGTTTATATCCCATGTATAAGTGATATCATGTGGTTTTCAACTTTTTTCTGTCTTACTTCTCTTAGCATGAGTATCTCACTATGGGCGGTGAACAGACAATGCACATGCCTTACTGTTGAATTGTACACCTGAAACTTACTGGATTTCATTAACCAATGTTACCAGAATAAAAATAAATAAATTGTAATATTAAGTCTTCCAAAAAAAAAAAAAGAAAGAAACTTGGGTTTTCTAAGTGTGCCATTTTTATCACTGAGTATTTTATGTTTTTTGATGCTTTGGTAAATGACAATTTAAAATTTCAAGTTTTGAATGTTAATTGCTCTTACATATAAATACAATTGATGTATGTTTTTGATGTTATATTCTGAAAATCTGCCTAAACTCAGTTTTACTAGCTTTTTTTGTAGCTCCCATTATATTTTCCACTAGAACTGAGTTCCTTAATAGCAACACAATTGACGTTTTGAGCTGTATAATTATTTGTTATGTGAAGATATCCTGTGCATTCTAGCATGTTTAGCAGCATCCTTGGCCTCTACACAGTGGATGCCAATAGTGTCCCACTAGCTGTGATAATTAAAAATGTTTCCAGATAGTGCCAAATGGCTCCTAGCAATATCACCACTAGTGGAAAACCACTGATGTAGTTACTCATGTCATCTTTGAATAAAGGCAGCTTTTTCTGATTCTTTTCTGATCTGGATGTCTTTTTGTTTTTCATGTACTTGCCATAATGCATCAACAAGAACTTTTAGTACAATGTTGAATAGAAGTAGTGAGATTGGGTATACTTGCTTTATTCTTGATCGTGGATATATTCATTCTTTTGCTATTTGGAATAATGTTAGCTTTAGGTTTTTCATAAATGTCCTTCTTCGACTTAAGAAGGTTACCTTCTACACCTACAGTGTTGAGACCTTTTATCAGTAATGGATGTTGGAATTGATCAATTTTTTATTCTATTATTTGAGATTATTTAATTTGCTCTTAAAGTTTTATATTATTATAGTTTAAATGGGTTGATTTTTTTTTTTTTAATGTTAAACCAATCTTATAAGATAAACCCTACTTGGTCATAATGCAGTCTCCATTTTGTTTATAGCTGGGTTTGATTTGCAAAATTTGTTTAAAATTTTGACATTTATGTTCATGGAGATAATAATCTGTAGCTTTCTTTTCCTATAATGTTTTTTGATTTTAGTAATAAGGTAATACTGACTTTGTAGAATAAATTGAAATGTATTTCCTCCTTTCAGTTTCTAGGAAAACTCTCTGCGGTATTGTTTCATGTTTAGTAGGATGACCAGTGAAACCATGTGAGCCTAGACTTTTCTTTGTAGAAAGGCTTATAAGTACAAATTAATTTGTTTAATTGATATGAGACTACTCAGATTATCTATTCCTTCTCAAATGACTAGTAATGTCTGTTTTAGGGAATTTGTCTATTTCCCATTTTGTAGAATTACTGACATAAAATTATTCATAATATTTTCATGTTATCCTCTATAGGCTGAATACTTGCTCCCCCCATCCCAAATC
The DNA here is from genome assembly GCF_902729225.1 of Pteropus medius. Classification (NCBI taxonomy): domain Eukaryota; kingdom Metazoa; phylum Chordata; class Mammalia; order Chiroptera; family Pteropodidae; genus Pteropus; species Pteropus medius. Next base: position 13,038,507 of record NW_024354502.1, on the reverse strand, counting down.
ATATGTTGAAAGCTAATCTCCAATGCGATAGTATTTAGAGGTGGGGCCTTGATGGTAATTAGGTCATAAAGACTCTGCCCTTATAAAAAATTAATGCCCTTAAAAAAGAGATCCCAAGAACTTCCCTCCCCCTTCTGCCATGTGGGGACACAGAGAAAAGATGGCCATCAATGAACCAAAAAGTACCAGGCACCGAATTTGCTAGCACTTTGATATTAGACTTCCTAGCCTCTGTAAATTTTAAATATGAATTTCAGTTTGCGATTTTGTCAGTCCATCATATTTTCTATTACAGCCTGAACTTACTAAGACATTGTGGTTTTAACAACTATAGTATCTGTACTAATGTTACTTCTTTCATTCCTTATATTGATAATTTTTATGTTCTGACTTCTTTCCTCATTAATCTGGGTATGGGTTTTGGTTTTTACTGATTTTCTGAAAGAACCGATTTTGTTGTTATTGATTTGCTCTACTGCCTTCTGTTTTCTATTTAAGTATTTTTTATCTTACATTTATCATTTGTTTTATTCTATTTTAGAATAAAATAGAATAAATTTAGGTTAAATTTACTCTTTATTTGTTTCTTAAGTTGCAAGTTGAACTCATTGGTATGAAACTATTTTCATTATCTAGTATTGGCATTTATTGCTGTAAATGTCCCACTACCTCATTCTTTAGTGTCATTCTACAATTTTTGTTTATATTTCTGTTTTTATTTATATTCAATTTAAAATGTTTTTTTTAAATATTACATTCACTTTTATTTAGTAAAAAAATCCTCTAATTTCCTTTTTAATATCTTCAATCCATGCATTATTTAAACATTGCTAATTAGTTTCAAATTACTTGAAAATTTTTCTGAGCTCTTTCTGTTACTGACTTCTAATAAAACTTCATTGTGCTCACAGAACATATTTTACATGACTTAAATTCTTTTAAATTTATTTCAAAATGGTTTTATGTCTTAGAATGTGATCTATTTTGGTAAATCTTTGTACGCTTAAAAAGAATGGATACTCTTTTGTTGTTTGATAGTGTTCCGTGCATGTCAATTAGGTCAGATTGAATTTTATTGAACTATCTATACCATTATTGTTTTTCTTCTTTTTCTCACTGATCTGTTAATTATTAAGAAAGTAATATTGAAATCCCTAACTCTACTTGTGGGTTTTCATTCTTTACTTTTAAACTATTTATGATTTTATATTTAATTTTGGGTTTTTTTGGTCTTGCTATTTTATCAAGTCTGACAATCTGTATATTTTAATTAGTTAGGTCATTTATATTTAATGTGATTACTCATATTAAATAAATCTATCTCTTGCTATTTATTTTTTATTCTTCCCAACTGTGAATAAGAGAGATTAGGAAGCAACAGAACTGTGATTAGAATTTATGTTGAACATATTCTAAAACCCATGTTTTTTTTTTCTATTTTTAAATTTAATTTTATTATTAGTTTCAAGTATACAGTATTTCAGTTAGACATGTTTTAGCTACTTTCTATCATAAATGTATAGAATTGTGAAAGAGAAGTAGTATTCATTCATTCATTCATTTTACAAATATTTGTTGATTGCCATATATTATCTTTGTCCCTCAAGATGATTACATCTAGTGGGTAGTTGTGACACAGAATCAAAAAATAATGAATTATATGACAGTAGTTTCCACCCTTGACTAATTCCATAAAACTATTATTGGTAGGGCTTTAACTTACTACACCATAAATGACATTCTTTGTCAAAGCCCCCCTGCCTTATCAAAGAATTTACACACAAGATGGATTGAATGGTACTCAACAAAATTTGGGCCCAAGGAAAATGTCTTTTAGTCTTTCAGTTGACTGGGTTATAGGCTGTGTGTACAAGACTCTGTCACTAAGGCCCAAATCAGGAGCAAATGTTTATTGATTCCTATTTCCGTCAATGGAAACAAACTTTCTATAGACTTTTGATTGTCTGTTTGTCTCTCTCTCTCATTCTCTCTCATTTCACTTTTTAAATTTCTAACTTCTTGTAGCTCTTCCCTCAGACCTTCCCTTTCATTTCCAAATGCCTTAGTTGTATGTCAAAAAAGTGAAATTGACTAACCCTTGTTCTTTTCAATTCCCATATTAAAAGTCTCCTTTTCCTCCATTCAATGTAGATGCCTCTGACTACCTAGGGGAGAAGTCACTTAGAAGGAAGGAGAGAAAGCACTAAGATAATATTCAAGCTACAAGAAATAGTTCTGGGATTCAGTGAATTGATGCTTAGTTGGTGATACATTTGGTTTGGATTTAGCAGAATCTATCTATTATCTATTATCTGTATCTATATGGCTATCTATATAACATATGTAACATATATAACTTAACTTACTATATATAATCACTTTCAATTATTTTATAATTATATTATAATTTCTAATTATATATAAATATATATATCAATTTCTTCAATATACAGTTAAATTATTGATAGCCATCCTTGCGTAGAAATTGCTTCTAGGAATACCCCTCTTCCATTTTGTGGGTACACATATGACTTTGGAAAGTATGTGAGCTTTGGCACTATGTACTGGAAGGATGAGGTACAGTGGAAGAGAATCAAAATTTGAAATGAACACAAGCAGGAGGCAGTTGGCCAAAAAATTGACCAATCATAATATGGAAGATTTAGTTCTCATTGATGCCCAGTTAAAACGGAAGTTCTCACCCATTATGAATTGATACTATAGTATATAAAATTATAAACATAGAATTTATTTATTTTTCTTCTTTGGCATAACCTTAAATTAAAATAATCAAAATCTGAGTGTCCATTAGTCACACAAATCAGAGTATGTCTGTATATATATTCTTATACCTTATACATCAAACAATACCAATACTAAGAGCAAATGCGAAGCATAATGTGAGACTGAATTATCTTTCTACTAGCAAATAGCAAGTATGATATGAGACTGAATTATCTCTTTAGAAAATTACACCACAAAATATTGTAATATGAAAACAGAGTATATAACAATCAAACATGGGAAAATATTAGAGTAGTTCAAGCAGTTAATTAATAATATTGTATTGTTTTTCTGTATTTTGTGATATTCTTAGAATTTGTAAATCTTTAGTAATATGTAATTGGTTTTTATTTCTTTGCTTGTTCTAAATTAATATTCACTTATATATAATTTATTTTTGATATTTTTATGTTCTATATTCTTTAAAAATCTCACAATACTTGATTCCACTTTGATTGTATGGCAAAACTTACACAAAAGGGTAGTTTTAGGAAATGATATTTGAAAGCTAGTGCAAAGCCAGATTCTGTTGGATTTTGGGGCTACAAAAATGAATTGAAATTGTATCCTTACATTACTGAGCTTGCGTTAAAAAAAAAAGTCGCTCTGATTCCTATGTGAACAATAGATTAGGGAGAGGCAGCAAGCATAGAATCAGATACTGGTTGGAAAGCTAGATATTCATTTTACTATTCAAGCTTAAGATGATGGTGACTTGGTCCAGAATTTCATGATAAGGCTGAGGAGATTTAAAAGCCTAGAGAAGGTAGAGAAATAAAGTGCTCGCTATAAATATACAAGGAGGATATTTTTGATTTTTTTGTTTGTTTTTAATACATTAATTTTAAGGGATATCTAGAGGGAGGGTGAGTTATATAGATCTCACACATATTTGTCTTGAGCCTGTGGGTAAATGTTTTCTCTATTTACAAATATAAGAAAACAAAACTTAAAGGGACATGTATGGCTTGTGCAATGCACATATCAGGATAAATCATTAAAGGAGAAGAGAGAAGATGGCCCAAATTGTTCAGAGGCATGTAAGTGCAAAGGTGAAAGTTCACAAGAAGTAAGGTGTAATTACTAGTAACAATTTTTGCTGAGGTTGATGCAAACAGAGATATCTTAATCAAATTTAAAATAAAGTTAATTTGGCAAGTACACATTTGATATTCTGGAGGATTTAGAACCTTATACTGGATTGAAGTGGGTTGAAGAAGAAATAGGATGTGAGGAGGTGGTCCTCTATAAGAAAGGAAATCAAAATTATTGATGGTAAGCAGTAAAATGAGGAAATCTGGAAGGAAATGTGATGTCTAAAAAGAAGTTGGGTGGGGAGCTATTCTGGGTTATTATGAGAATAGAGAAATTAGTTTACTTTGATAATAACAAATGACAATTTAAAATTTGTTGATATAAGGGAGAGAACACTGCCTAAAGTTTAATTATTTGAATCAATTCTGAGATAAGAATTCAAGTTTTTTTGTTTTGGAGGTGCAGAAACATAGAAGGGCAGTGGGAAATTGAAATTAGAACAGAAGTTGTTATCAATCCAACCAGTACCATGAGAAATAGTGTCGAACACATTTGTTATTCCATCCAAAGACAGGAAGTTAATATAAACTTAATTTGAGGGTTTCTCCCAGTTTTGAATTCCCAGACCTGATGGGATACAATAGCCTTCCCTGGAGAAAGTCCTCAGGCAGAGACAGAAATAGTAGCATCTGGAAGTTGTCTAGGACACCAGAATTGTTAAGGCCTAGGAGCTATAATTGGAGCACCTACAGCATCGCCTATATCAAACACATAGATACAAGTTACAAAACTGAATATTATAAACTCTAGGTTAAAGCATACATTTCTACTTAAGAAGGTAAATGTTACAATTTTCATCTAACAAGCTATTTCATTTGAACAATTTTAAATAATTATTGTGATCAAAAAAATGGAAAGTGTCATATTTAAATTGTTTCCCTCAATTGAATGTTGGAACAGAATAGATTATAGGATAAAAGTAATGATTATTCATATAAACATAATAATTTATCATTCATTTTTTATTTAATTATGGGATTACATGTAAAATTTGTTAAATAAGTTTTTTGTCTTTTTACCTAGTGCAATTATCTGAAATTGAGGTTACAGATGACTAAACCGAAAGAGAGGGGAAAGCTTTCTTTGTTACCATTTAAATTAATTTTAGAAACTTTTGGATAAAATAACTCTACTTGTTCTTTAGTCACAAATACTTAAACTGAAGATATATTTAAGTGGAAATTATTTTATTAAGGCTAACATTTGGGGAAGGAATATGATGATTAAACTCACAGTAAGCTTATAAATGGTTTCACCTTGAGTAAAACAATCAACTAACTCGATTCAGAAAAACATAAAAGACAGTGAAAACTGCCATTTTAAATATTGATGCCTTCTTCTGTAAAGGTAGCAATGCTACTTTAAGCTCATATCACAGTCCCAGTTGGTGGTTGATGATTCTGACAAACTGTGATGCTTATCTACTTAACAAAGCCCAGAGCTTTCAAGCTGTTACACAACAGTGATTTTCTGATATGCTTGATATGATGATAAGGTTTTATTCTAATAACGCGCTATCTTGAAACTCTGACACTCCTGTAGTCTTAGAAGAAAATATGCCATCCCCTGGGTCCACTGAGAATCACATTGTTTAAAATGCTAAATATCAATGGCTGTTAGAGAAAATGGAGACTATTGAAATGAGTATAAATTTCTAGGAATCACTTCCATGCATTTTACAAAAAAAAATTTAAAAAATAGATAATAAAGAAAACTTTCCCTTGAAAATAACACATTTTTACATAAATCTTACTCTACTATTCTGATATCCTGTTATGACAGGTAACAGCTAATATTTGATGCAACACATATAAGCATTCCACAAACACCTGAAATTTTGCAAATTCAATTTTACTAATAGACCATTTTTTATTTTTTTTAATATTTTAATTAAATACTATTTAATATTTTGATTAAACAATAAATCTTGTCCCTCCCACCAAACTAACATATATGAAGAAACAAGAGATAGTAGTAGTCCACTGCTTAGAAAAGTATAAGAATATAGAGATTGTTTCCATGATGCACAAGTGAAGGTATGACTGAAAGCTGAGAGTGGATGTGATAAGTTTGAGAATTTAGGGGCTGATCAAGAAAAAGAAATGACCATGAGAATGCAATATTGCACATTGAGTTTTATTGGATAGTCACTTGGACAGGATTGCCTGAGAGATCCAGTCATAGCAAAAGACCTTCCAGATTCAACTGTACAGGGCCAGATTCTAGAAATAGAAATGTCAGAGGAACTCCCACAGGACAGGGCATTTGGAGAGGGGACTTCTATGTAGAGGTGTTGTCGCCTAGCAACATCATGAACATGGGATATATCCTTAATTTTTAGATCTTTTTTGATTTATCAAAATTTTACAAATTTTAGGATAAATTTTCCATTTATATTTTTGTTTGCTTTTTTTATACAAATGTATTTTATTATCTTTGTAAGTAAGTGTAAATGATATTGTGTTTTGAATTTTGGTTTCTACATGTTTGTTGTTACTATTTTGAAATTTTATTGATTTTTTTATATGTTGATCTTATATCTTGCACCATTGTTGAACTCACTTATTAATTTAGCAGGGACATTTTTGTAGATTTCTTGGTGTTTTCAATGTAGAAAATCATGTTGTTTGTCAATAAAGTCATATTCTTTTTTATTATGCATGCTTTTTATTTATTTTTCTTGTTTTATTGTGGTGACCTCAACTTCCAGTGTCATGTCGAATAAAAGCAAACATCCTTGTTTGATTCTGGACCTCAGGAGTTCTTAAGGAGAAAGCATTAAATTTCTTATTACTTAGCAATAGGTTTTTTGTAGATACTCTATATCAGGTTGATAAGAGTCCCTTCTAGTTTTTGTTCTTTGAGAGTTTTGTTTGTTGGATTTTGTTAAATGCTGTTTTCTAGTCAATTGATATAATCATATATTTTTTCATCTTTAGCCTATTGTGGTTGATTGCATTAACTGATATTCTAATGTTGAATAAGTCTTGCATACTTGGTCTAAATTCCACTTGTCATTGCTTATAAATTATATGTATACATTGCTGGATTTGATTTGCTAATATTTTTAAATGAATTTTGCATGGAATTTCATGAGCGATATTGGTATGTAGTTTTCTAATTTTGGTATTAGGGTAATAGCCTCACAAAATACGGTGGCAGTATTTCTTTTTCTTTTATTTTTTTTAGAAAATATTACTTAAATTTGATGCTAATCCTTCTTTAAATGTCTAGTAAAATTCTACAGCTAATTTCTGGGCCTGGAAGTTTCTTTTCGGGAATATTTATTTCTAAGAGATAATTTTGATGAACATGATATGTATATATTCTTCAAGAGTTCCAGAATGGATATCTATATATTTTTGGTTTTTATCTTATTTTTTCTTTTCCTATTTTTGCTTTTTAAAAATTAAAAATTTTTTCGAGAAGTCAGCTGTCCAGGTATAGTTTTCCTCTGAATACAAATTGGCAAATATTTTCATTATTGTATTTTTCTAAGTGCTATTTTACTTACTTTCTAAATAGTTATGTTTTTTTTGTCCTATAATTAACTATACTTACTGATTAACATTTAATGCACTTGTTAATTATAATATATTTAGTATTCCTATGAAATAATTAAAATAACTTATTAATTACAATATGTTTAGTATAACTAGTCAGTGACCATTGTTTGGGAGAAAAGATTTTAAATCAAGTTAAGAAGTTTCCTTTGATTGCATTCTCTTTTAACTATTTCTTTTTTAAAATTATGAACTTGTGTTAAATACATAAAGTTAGTTTAGTGATTTTTATGTTCAAAAATCACACTTAGGTCTTTGAGCATTCTATATGTAAATTATATTCATATATAATTATAACATCTGACATTTGTCACTACACATTTAAGAATTGTATTTTGGCGTGAGAATTCTTTAAAGAGATCAGAAAGAAAATATTCAATGAAACTCAGTTGATGAATGGTAAAAAAAACTGTAAGAAATGTATCATCATATAGTTTTAAATTTACCATTTAAAAATGTTCATGGGGAAGAATATTTGAGGAGTCTATGCACTTATGTGTTTGTGTATGGATGGATGGATGTACACATGTGTGCAAGCCTGCTTGTCATACTAACTCGTTAGCAAAAATGATGAGATTAGTACAGACATTACATATTATCTTATTAAATATAAGGAGTCAGAATAATTCAGACAGAAAATTACATGAAAACTTGATTTTAGAATTATATAGTCCAAGTAAGAGATGTGATGCCTAACTCAACTGTTCTTACACATTTAGTATTTTTGATACATCAGTATGATTTTGACATGTGATAACATACCTTTTCACAAGAAGAGTCAGTAATCATATTGATAATTCATATTATATTAAATATACTTATTTAAAATATGTTAAGCCTTATATCCATCAAGTATATATATTTTTGGTTGTCAAAATTTTTCACCTTCAACATGAATATATGTTGGAATAACATATACTCATAATTTTCTGTAGCTTTATTGATGAATTTCTTTTTAAGTAGGTCCAGTTAACAATAAAAATTAATGCTTCTGTATGGAGAAATAACTATATTATGTCAAAATATTTTTCTAAATCACCTTAAAAATTAAAACCATATGTGTTTTTTAAAGAAGATATGCTACAGTAATAACAATGTAAACATGATAATTAGGATCAAAATATATGATGACAATCAACAAGGAAAAATAATTAGATGGTAAACTCCTTGTTAAAAATAGAAAGATATATGCACCTCGATGTTCATTGCATCCTTATTCATGGTGGCCAGGACATGGAAACAACCGAAATGTCCCTTGATAGATGATTGAATAAAGATGTAGTACGTATATACAATGGAATATTACTTAGCCATAAGAAAAGACTGCATATCACCATTTGGGACAATATGGATGGATCTTAAGACAATCATGCTAAGCAAAATAAGTCAGACAGAAAAAGTTGAGAACCATAAGATTTCACTTATAAGTGGGATATAAAACTGAATGCAACAAACAAACAAGAACAAACAAACAAAAACTCATAGACACAGACAACAGTTTAGTGGTTACCAGAGGTAAAGGAGCAGGTAAGTAAGGGAAAAGGAGGTCAAATACATGATGACAGAAGGAGATTTGACATTGGGTAGTGAACACATGATGCAATATACAGATGATGTATTATTGAATTGTACATTTGAAACCTATATAATTTTATTAACCAATGTCACCCAATAAACTTAATTAAAAAAAATAGAAAGCATTCAAAATATACTACTTCATATTCACTCTGGAAAGAAACAATAAAAAATGAAATAGTTAACTTAGCATACAAAAGTAGATTTCATATAGAAAAAGACAAAGAATAATAAGGAATTAAAATCAGAAATCAGTTAATAATATAGTAGATTTCAGAATGCATTAATTAGTTGAGTGTTAAATGAAAAAAATGATGAAGTGCCCCAGTTGAAGGGAAATAGTCAAGGAATGGGTGAGACCTCTTGAGGAAAATCACATCTGATAAGTTTGAATCAAGAAAAATTTAAGGAAGCTCTAATAGCATATATACCCAAGGTTTATATTGATGAGCTCTTTGTTTTTGTGGTGTGTATGTGTGTATTTTAAGTAATAAAAATTAACCAGGAAAATTATGAATGACAAATTATAATTGATGTTAGGAATAATGTAAAAACATAAATATTATCAATTGACAAAAGAGTGGAAACAGCTCAAATCTATGCAATTGTAGCTAGATTTGAAGTTATACAACAAAAAATACTGTTTTACTAATGAATTCTTCGTATTTGCAAAATGCAAGATTTAGTTTGTGCATTCTGAATGAATGGACACATAGTATTTTTATAATTACATTTAAAAATATAAGTGCTATTAGTATTCATTTTTTGGATACTATTCCTCAATTCTTGTAGATGTACTGTATTAATCTATAAGTTTGGAAGAGTCAAATTATTTAAATGTGGAAGTCATGGCTTTAGATCTAATTTTATTTGTTTGTTTGTTTTTGCCTCATCCAAAACTTGCCTTTTTTAGGGAAAGCAGTTGGTTCTCTATGACAACATAGATATGTCGACTGAAATGTTTACAGTGTTCTGTGTTTAAGTTGTAAAAAGATATGCTATATAAATTCCAATCCAAAGTTATTAAAACAAAAAAAGAATTACACAAAGCCATTTGATAATGAAATAGCATAATTTCTTGTCAGGAAAATGAATTAGGTTCTATTGTATTTGACACTATTTATATATTTTATTGTTTCCTTATTTAAAACATATTCTGCCTCACTATTTTTAATCACATATAAATTCCAAAATTTCATTTTTTCCTGGAGCGCGAATAACAGAAAAATTGTCATCAGTAAATATTGTTTTCAAATATCTTTAAATGTATTTCCTAACTTCCTAAGAATAAAAAATAAAAAGAAACTATATTATACTTAAGAAGCATTCAACTAATGTGTTATAAACATGGAGAATAGTAACAATTATATGCTGGAAAACAATAGAAATACATATATTGTAAGAGTTCATATATCAAATGACTGGATTTTTGTATTTCTGATACCATTCATAATAGAATCTTTACAGAACAAAAATAAATAAATAAATGAATATAAAAGAAAGAAAATATCTAAGTACACTACACTAGACTAATGATATGGAAATATATTCTGATCATTCAAGTCTGTTTGATGAAAGATTTGAACAAGTTATTCAACCTCTCTAAATATATTTTCTCATTTAAAAATCAGTATACTACATATGATATTTTTATAATTATATTTAAAAATATAAATGCTATTAACCTTCTTGTTTAATCTGTTTATCTAATGATTCTACTTTTTTATAACAATGCATTTTACTTTCACTTTTCTTCAATGCTTTAAAAATTTTACTATACTGTCATATTTAGATAACTTCCTAGATAGCGTGTATTAAATAAATTAATTTTTTTCCCTGAAAGTTAGTATTAACTTGTATTATTGTGCTCAAATACATCACTTTTCTTAGGTTTTATCTAACTCCTGTATAAGTGCTATCGTACTTTTAAAAATTTTGATTCTTTATGTGTATCTTTCTTTCCTTCCATCTTGTATCTTTTTCTCTAACTCCATTCCTCCATTCTTCCATCTCTCTCTTCTCTCAGCTCTTTTCTTTCTCCCTTTTTCCTTTTTTTCTTTCTTTCCTTCTTTTCTCCCTCCCTCCCTCTCTCTCTCTATCTTCCTTCCTTCCTTCCTCCCTCCTCCCTCTCCTCCTCCTCCTCCTCCCTCTATCCCTCCTCCTCCTAACCTAACAACAACAACAACAATAACAACAACAACAACAACAACAACTTTCTTTCTTTCTTCTTTCTTTCTTTCTTTCTTTCCAAGGCTTGAAGTAGTTTTTCACATGCCTGTATTTTCTTATAATTTTAACTGCTTAATATTTCTACTTTACTAATTGTAACTATTTATATTTTTATTATTCCATTTTCTTATTTCTTTTACATATCATTTTCTAGTGTTCTTCATTTTTACTGATGTCTTTTTCCAGAAACTTTTTCTCTTTGTATAGATTGATAAGTTTTATAATCACAAATTCTGAAGGATTTTTTAGATGAAATCATTTCAAATTATAAAGTTTATTAGAGATGGCTACTCTGCATCCCAGAGTCTTCATCGAAGGTGGATTAATGTTTTCTGTTGCTAAATATTTAAACCGAAGCATTGCAAAATAAATTGTAGTTACTATTTAAATCTAATATTTATTGCCAGTCCTTATAGAGAAATGTCATTTTTCAAAATTATGAACAAAATTAAGAATTAGGTTATATTATTTTGAAGCTTTTACTGTTTACACTCATGACTAAGTCAAATATTATACATCAAAAACAGCTGAACTACCAAAAATTTCATTAACTTCAACCAAATTTAGAGAAAAACATAATCATTGAAAAAAGTTGTATGCTTTGTACTTCACCTTTCAATTCTAATAATACAGTTAATGAGACACATTAATTATATTTTCTCCTACTGGTATTCCCTAGGTAACCAATATCTTAGGAAAAGTAATTAAAATTATATACTGTTGTGATTGTTTTTCTAGATTTGTATGTCATTACTTCATTACTGTTGCTAGGATGACTAAAAGGTTTATAAATATTAAATGCAGTTGTTAATAAATAGTTGATTAAAGAAGTGATTAATGAGTGTGTATATATACATATATGTGTATATACACAAACATGTGTACAATTGTATTATTTTAGCATCTTATAGTAAAATGAAATGAATTTATATTACACAGAAATGAATTTATTTCTATTATTAAAGAGAATGGGTTGTGACAGACAAAGAAAGAGTGGCGGACATCAGATGGGTACCCAAAAGAATGGAAAAGTACTTGAGGAAGGATCATTTCTGATATGATCTCCAGTGACCTCTCTTGCAATTGTCATTAAAACAATACAAAACAAAACAACTCATAAATGCTTATAGTGAACTTTCTTCATGCTTTTAATGTAGACATGTCTGTCTGTTCATATGTGTGATCTCATGTTAGGTTGTCATAGTTTTTTAAAGAAGTGCTATAAATGGAATGGGAGCAGAAACCTCCGAGAGAGAAAGACTACAAGGCTATTACCTCTATTAATTAGATTTCAAATACTGTCAACATTTGTAGAGACCTTTAGAATTGTGGAATTCAAAGATAGGGACATATATCTGAAATTTAAATTACTTAAAGAATTGGCTGAAATAAATATAAAAGATCATATTAAATAAATCATTCATACAACAAAATTTACCTATTTATATATGTGTGTGTAATGCATTTATATGATTTTTTAAAATGTCACTTTGTAGTATAACATGAGGTTAAAATAAATGTTGGTTTGTGTGGATTTGTTTTATACTTTGAACTACGCAACCTTGGGAAGGTTATTTGACAGTCTTTAACCTTAGTTTTCTCATCTGTGAAATGTGATTAATAGTTGCATGTCAAAGAATTCTATGAGGATTTAAGTATATAATGCATAGAAGTACATAGAAATTGACTAAAATATACTAAACATCCAACAGATGGCAACTGTTGTCATTACAACAGAAGAGATCAAATTAGGTTGCTCTTTTCACTTTTCATTTTCTCATTCAGAATAATGTCAGCTCTCTTTTACATTATTTTAGAGAATTGAGAAGTCAGAAAGAATTGTGTTTCTTCAAAAGAAAACATGAAAGATGTGTAGGAAAATTATGAAGATAATTATCTAGGAGAATAATACATGCATAATGTATTTATATATTTAGAACATCTGTATTGGTTACATATAATGTGATAGAAATCATACTAAATGTTATAGAAGTTATAAAGATAAACACTTTTTGGCTTTGATATTGATGTTTCTCATTAAGGAGGATGCAATTGTTTTATTACTAAAAAAGTACAGTTTATGTTCAGGGAGGAAGAAATTGCTCCTAGCTGAGGAATTGAGTGAGTATAATGGGAGAAGTAACATTTGAATTAGCCTTTAGAAGATGAGTATGATCTTTACAGGTGAAGATTACCTGGGATACAATATTCTAGATGCAGAGGAGGTACTAGGTAAAGGTGCTGTATTAGGAATATTTATTCATTTTTTAACTAATAAATTTTGACAGTCTACTAAATACTAGGCCCTTGCAGAATGATAGGAATAAAATGTATTATATATAAATATATACATATATACACACATACATACAAATAAATATATTTGTGTATATACAAATTACGTAGTTGCATAGTCCTGGAGGTACAGTCTAATATATATGATCAAATATTACATCAATAAATGTATGTTTTCAACATCGTACTGAAGAATAAAATACATAAGATAATCAATGTGTAAAAGGTAAATTCTGACCCAGGCCATCAGGTCTAGGACAGATATTTAAGCTGAGATCTGAAAGTCAAGTGTTAATTGAGGGAGGAAATATGGAAATGAGTGTCACATGGGAACAGAAGACAGACCATGGTGATTTAGAGGACATAAAGAAAGCCAGGGTATCAGAGGACTGGGAATAAGGAGGGATGTGTTGAGAAGTGACTGGAAAGCTGGAAGAAGTCAAACTACACGGCATCTTGTAAGCAATGTCAAGGGCCTGATCTTTATGCTAAGGATAGTATGGGTTTGATTGTATCTTTTTCTAAAAATTTTACTCTGACTACAATGGAAAATGAACTAGAAAAAGAATGCTCAAGGATAGGCAACCAGTTAGTGATTACTATACTATTCTAAGTGAGAAGAACTAATGGAAAGTATGTTTGGAAATTACAAATTCAACCTTAATGAAACAAATTATATCTTGAATAAAGAATAATGAGTTAGGACTATATATTTAAAACCAGAATATTGAAGGAAAAATACAAACTAAAATTTTAAATGTAAAATGAATGTGATAAAGCCAAAAGATGTTATACAAAGTATAAGATAAGTAAAAGAGTATTTTGAGAAAAATTATCTTTTTAATTTAGTTTCTTTATGCAAGAGGAAGAACTGGAAAAGGAATATTAATTGCAGTGCTATAAAATCAAGTAGAGTGCTTGAATTTTTATGTAAGCACACTTGAATTTTGATGTAAACTTAAAGTAAAAAACAACCATAGAGGAATAATAAAATATTTGTGGGGCTACAAAACTCATTTAGGTGGGGATTTTGTTGTGCTATGTTCTATGTTTTATGTATGGGTGGGCAGTGATCAACAAGACAGTATGAGTTCCATATGTGTACATTATGATGTGCTAGGATACTACAATGTGAGGATACTATAGTATGAGTATTTGCTGAGTTTAAGACATTGTAGTTTTCTCTGATGTGTTTTGCATCAAGATTGGATTGACGAAAGGGGAGAACAATCTTAAAGGAAATCACCAGATCTGATACGGAAATAATGCCTACACACGTGAACTTTTTGGTTGCTAGGTTCTAATGTTGTCACTTCAGGGCTTTGAAGCAAAGCCACACTTTGTCTTGAATTTTTGTTCTACATATTGAGTAACATGATATTAGTTTCTATGAAGTCAGAAAAGTGTTCAGGCTTAGTTCAATTCCACAATAAAACAAATAACTAACAATATAGAACTCTGATGCCCCTCTCTCTTCTTTTTCTATCACTCCCTAATCCATGGTTCTCACTTTCCCCTACTATCACCATGTTTCTGGAGCTGATAAATGTATCAAAGAAGAAAATATGTATTTTAAATTGACTACTTCAAAATTGGATTAATTCTCATAGCATAATTTGAGTGTGTTTCCTTTTTTATTCTAAGACATTGTAAGGATTAAAAAGGACAGAGAGAGGGAAAGAAGAAAGGAAACTCAACTTTATCTCAATGATGGGAATGTGAGAAAATAAGGAGTGGTGAAAAGGACAGGGGACCCTGTGTCACCATGAACATATATACTCTAATGCTATGCAAACTTAATAAAAAGTTAAAGAATAAAGCAGTAGATATAGGATGTTCAATAAAAGAGGCTCAAGTTAATACCAGATAATAACCCAAGGTTATGTGTATCGAAGCTGTTCAAAGAAAAGTGACAAGCTTGTATAAGACTAAGGAGTGCTGGCCTAAAGTTCTATGCCTTGCATACCTGCACCAAAACGTTTTGAGCCTCCTAATGAAATACTATACTTTATAGATCTGTTCAATATATTATAGTCATTATATTCAAATACTGGTTTTACTTGTCTGTTAAACTTAATCCTACATATCTTTATTTGCAAAGTAGTTTATAAAATTGGCAGAATATTTGCACATCAAAATATAGCACTTGCCTATATTAACTAATCAAAACTTAAATATTACACTCTCACTGTAATGTTCTCTGAATTAACATAATCATGCATTCTTTTCTATTTTATTTGAAAATTTATTCTTCTAGAAAATCTAACAAAACATAATTTTATAATATCCCACTCTATTTCTCTATTTAAACTTCACTACTTCACCTGAAAGTTCCTTATAAATCAATTACAATAACAGTAATTTCTTGAAAATGATTTTCTGACATTAGATATTTTGATATCCATCAGAATATTTTAGTCTCAACAAAATTTAGTAACTTGGATTCTGATTTTTTCCTGAAAATTGAAACTTATTTTTTAAAGAATCGATATCACCACATATTTGTAAATATGTCATATATATATGTATATATGTACATATATATACACATATATACATGTCTGTGTATATATATATGTACATATATATATATACATATATATACACATATAGTTTTATTTCCCAAAACATATATATTATATATATGTGTGTGTGTGTGTGTGTGTGTGTGTGTGTGTGTGTTTCGTGTGTATATTGAACATATTGATATATACATATACATATATATATATATATATATATATATAGTTTTGGAAATAAAATCATCATGTGTATAAACTTGTAGTATAGAAATTAAAAATATATAGTCCCTATTTTGGTTTTCAGAATTAGTTTAGAGTAAAATGTGCTTTATATCTGAAAAAGATTTTCTGATTTATAACTTTTGTCAGAAATTCTTTTCAGTCAGTTTCTGATTATTATGTCTGTCTCTTCCCTCCACCCCCCACCATAGTTGTGTCATTTCATTTATTCTAACAAGAAAGGCAGTGGGATATAATAGAATGAATATGAGATTTGTATTAAGATGCAGATTTTACTAGCCCTGGCACATATTGTCTTTATGGTCATAAGCAAAGCACACATTTTCTGAGATTTATTTAGAAGCAAATAAAAATGCTAAAATATAAATTTTCAAGAAAATTTCATTAGCTAATGTATGTATGTGCATTTCCATGCATATGTCAAACATGTTGTTAGGTGTAATCTGTGTGTGTGTATGTGTGTGTGTGTGTGTGTGTGTGTGTGTGTAAATATGTATGTGTGTGTGTGTATATACTCTAATGCTATGCAAACTTAATATAAAGTTAAAGAGTAAAGCAGTGAATATAGGAGTATATACACACATACATATTTATCATTTTTCACAAGTAAATTTGATACTTTTATGGTTCCCTTTGCACGTTTAGACACAAAATGATTGAGAAAGATGTTCAAAATTTTAGGAAAAAAGACAAATGCAGGTGAAGACAAGCATGCAGGAGGGTGATTTGGGTGTGCTTTGGGGATTACCACCTTGGAAGGGAAAGGAAGCAAATGGGTCTGGGTCAAGGGAATAGTTAGGCTGAGATGCAGCCTAGCAAAGTCTTCATCTGCAACCACAGAAAACTTTGAAGGGAGAATAGCCCTTCATTACTGTCCCAAATTAGGGCAAAAGGATCATGTCTTTGTTTGCCTGAATTAACCAGTCATTAGATACAAACTTCCCTGGGAAAAGGGTGTGATGTTGAGTGAGACATATCTTATCAGCTGAGACAGTTCCTGGAGAGGTCTGACAGTTGAGGGATATCTGTAAGAAGCACTTCCAACAACAAGCAGAATTCCTTCAGTCCTGAAGGAGGTTATGGGTGGCATATCACAGTATAATGAACTATATATTGTTCTTAAAAAAAAAAAAAAAAAGTGGAAGAAAGTTAATTTCCTACCCAACAGCCATTCTCCACCTTTTCCTTTATAAATAGAAGCTCAATTTAGTAGAAATTACTCTAGCAGTTATTTATGTCAGGGAAGATGTTTATATCTTCAGATCCAAAATTCAGAGAAAAAAATATGGTTAATATGAACAACCTTTTCCCCCTGGGGTTCTGGGAGAGAATTAAATTCTAATGCCCTAAGACAATCATTTTATATAATGAACCATCTTTTCTTCTATGTATCTGATATGGTGCTGGCTACGAACTGTTCTCAGGAGAATTGAGAATATAATATTTCGTCATTTTCTCTAGGGCTTAATTCTATCCAGTGACTATGATGGGAAAAGGCTAAACTATTCCATGTGGTCTCATTAACCTTTCCATGGAAGGCATTCTGAAATAATTCTGACAAATGACAAGTGTGTGGAGGGTAGAAATTTTTCTTGTGTTTAAAAGGTAAGTCAAGAGAGGGATATTTTTGTACTTATATCTAGACACTAGTATATCAAGATAAATTGGCCAAATATTGTATGGCCATCTAGTGACCATGAATGAAACTGAAAAAATGCTGAGAATGCCAGAGTGAAAAGAAGGATAGAAAACAGATCCTTGAGGACTTCACTTAGTTTAGGAATTGACTTATCCTCGGGCCTCCCTATTAACACCCATCGACCTGCGTAAGGCAAAAAAATTTCTCCCTTACTTAAACACATTTAGTTTTTTTCCCTGTATTTGCAGTTAAAAGCATCTTTATTGTCACAATAAGTAATGACTTAAGTATTTATGACTAACCCCAAAGCCTGTTCACTTTCCATTATACCTCCTAAATGCACTTTATGCTCTTAATGCTAAAATATATCTGACAATGTTTTGCAAAACAAAACATATTTTTAAAAAGCAAACAGATGTATTATTTATTCCAAAGTTTCTATTTCTATGGATTTACAGAAGCTGGGTAAGGTTTTTGGAGCCCTTAAATATAATCCTCAATGCATGGATCTGGGCACATTACTTAGCCAGCAGAGGCCTTCGCTTAGAATACTTTCCCATTACCCCTCACACTCTAGCTGTCCTTTGCTACTTGGGCCCCAGCCGCCTTCCTCTTTTTAAGTAGATTGTCCCGACCTGCAGGACCTAGTTATTGCGTAGAACCCGAGGAGGACCGTACCTTGAAGAAAAAAAACATGGGCGGGAGAAAAGAATGGAGGCAAGACAGTGTTCTGATCAAGCCTCAAAATTTTATTTTCGGGCGGTTATATTTATACACTCAAGTGGAGAGGGCAGGGGCGGGACTGATCAGGGAAGAGAGTATTCGTTACAAGCTTATTGGTGTCCACCAGATGAGGTGATTTCTACTTGGCTAGTCAGAAACAGATGGGCTGTGCCAGCAGTTGCAGGCTCCCACTCTGCAAGTGGCGGAATGGGGAACAAAGACACGGGAAATGGCGGGTGCTTCACAGTGTCGTGGCTGTCCAAAGGTCACAGCTAGCAGAGTTTGTTCTCGATAACAGGATGTGGTTCTTATCTTCGGGTGCAGGCTTAAGGCTCCCGACATCTCCTCCCTTTCTTTTTTAGAAAGGTGGGCTTTGACCGAGAGAGGGAACAGAGGCCCGACTCCTCCCGTGAGCTTTTAATGAACCCACCAGCTATGGCTCTTGGTATCTTTTGGGGAGGAGAGGCAGAGCCGGTTTGTGTAATATTAATATGATACCAACCTCTATGCAAGTCAGGCATGTTCTCAGGAAGGACTAGAGAAGGCACAGAAGGGCCCTTCCTTGCGGTGCTTTGCCCGTCACTCTGCTCGGTGCCCATACCTCTAGACCCTCGTCCAAGGGTGAGGTAGGCATGTCTCTAGTTTCATGCCGCCCCATGTGTGGCGGGGAGCTAGGCCTTAAAGAAGTCGATGCAGGCACAGGGGTGTATTAGAGGGGTTAAGATTTCTAGGGTGCCGGGGATCTTGTTCCACATCGTCATCATCCTGAGTTGTCAAGTGGTGGTAGTGGACGGCAACAGCTGGTTTAGTTAGTTGATTAACCTGTGCTTTAATAAAAGCAGTTAGTTTTTGCACTGCCCAGGGGCCAATCGACAGTAAAAGGAGGAACCCTGCTAGAGGTCCGAGAATAGTAGGAAATAGGGTAGACAGCCAGGGGGTTTTAGAGGCCCAACTTTTATACCAGGCCTCTTCTTTTTCTCTTTGTTTCTGTCGGGTCTCTAGGTTTTTCTTTATTTTCTCAATACTATTTTGGACTAGGCCTGTCTTATCCTTATAAAAGCAGCATTCTTCTTTAAGAGCGGCACATAGACCACCCTCTTTGAGGAAGAGGAGGTCAAGACTGCGGCGATTTTGTAGAACCACTTCGGAAAGCGAAACAACAGATTCCATTAGGTTATCGAGGCCTTCCTGTAAATTTTGAATGTTCTTATCTATAGCCAAACTAAGAGTATGGAATTGTTGATTTGTTGTGATTATAGAGGCAATGCCGGTCCCGGCTCCGGTGGCCCCCAACCCCAAGAGGACTGCCAGAGTGATGGCAGTTACAGGTTCCCTTTTGACACGCGAGGCGCTATGATAAAAGGGAATCAAATCTTCAGGTGGATGTATTGAGACCTTAGGTATTAGCACAACTAGGACACAATATTCATGATTTTCTACCAATAACTGGGGGACAATAGAAGGGGTTATTCCAAAAGAGCAAGCAAAATACATTCCTTGGGGAGCAACAAGGAAATGGTGTTGTGTTAAAGGCGTATGGGAGGTATTGCAGATAGGCAACAATTCAGGGGGAAGAAGCAATGAGGTACTATGAATGCAGAGGCCAATTCCTGACAACCGGGCCAATGTAAGCCCGGGAGAGGACTCAGAAAAAGGAGAGTCCACCCAGCGTGTCTGTCGTGAATCATTGGTATAGGTCATGTCTGGCGAGACAGTAGCAATGCCTTCATAAAAAGGGGGAACAGGGGAAAAACACATCCAACAATCCTCAGGTCGAGGTGTTAAGGGATTGCGCAGTGGCATTAGCTAGGGCCTTTAAGGCCTCACCTGTGGAAGGCCTAACGGGGGGCAAACGGGCTTGATAGGCAGTGCTCTGGGGAGGGAGAGGAGTATTCTCTTGGAGGGGTGTTTGGGGGCTTTGCGGCCGAGACAGGGCTTTATTTGGGCCTAAAACAATTTTTGGTTCAGTATTAGGTGTGGAGCGAATTAGCTTCACTTTGAACGTGAGCCCTGGATCTGTTCCACTTACATAGGCTCTCAGGCCCCATTCATGTCCCCTTGTCCATCCCTCAAGGGGTGCTCTTTTCCCCTCATCGGTAAAGGAAATAAGGAGGGGAGTGCACCATCCTTGGGTTGTATGTGTACTCTGGCATTCAGGGGTGGGTGTATTGTTACGCCGAGAGTTACTCCAACCCTTTTTAACGGTTATATAATCCCATGTAGAGACAGGGCGCCAGTAGGCGTCGCCAGTAGTTTCACATCCCCAGGAGGCACAAAAGGAGGAATCTCTGAATCCACATTGATAATTAAGGTTTCTACTTCTGTGCCCGCCTGGGCAGACATAAAAATCAGATTCTCTAAGAAAGGTCCTCCTACGGGGTGTATTACACCCTGCAGGGGCAAAAAATTGATCTCTCTGGTGGGGGCTACTAGGTGCCTTGGAAAGGGGGAGAAAAGTATCCGGGAGTCCCCAGGCTGGTGCGGCTCCGGCAGCTAGGCCGCATAGGTCTGGAGTGAGTGTAGGCCATGGGGTTGTACCTGCCAAGGTTGAGGTAGTATAAGCAATGTCACCCGCTTCATTGACGACAGTCCAAGTAAAGTTGAATATTCTATGAGCGATGCAGGAGGGCAGCAGAAACATGAGCAGAAGGAACATCATTCTGAAATTAAGCAGAGAAAACTTCTCAGGGGCCACCCTGGGTAGGGTTAAATGGCTTAATTAGCCTGTGGGATAACCAGTGTGTTTTTTGTGTGGCTGAAGCATTATATTTATATTATTTATATTTATATTATTATTTAATATTATTTATAATATTATATTGTTTATAATATTATTTATTATTTATAATATTATATTGTTTATAATATTATTTATTATTATTTATAATATTATATTATTTATCCATAATATTATTTATTATCATCTATAGTACCATTATATTATTTATAATATTATTTATTATCCAGTCAATATTTTAATCATTCCACTATTACTCAACATTATTTATTATCATCTATAATATTGTTATATTATTTACAAGACTATCCATCACCATTTATAATATTATTACATCATTCATATTCATATTATATTATGTTGGGAATAGCAACGGGGGGAAGGCAGCCCAGGCTGTAAGGGCCCCATGATTTGTATTGTTTTATTAACTTTTCTTAGGTCCTGTAAAAGCCTTCAGGTACCATTCTTGAGATTACTGGAAAAAGAGGGCCCCAAACGGCCAGCCCTTAATTGTTCCTGCACTAAAGGGAGGGCGGCTGAAATCTTATAAGAGGGGAACAGGAGTGTTACTATTAGCATGTTGTATTACAGCCCCAATGGCCAACTTTATTTGATGGGCGGTGGAATCGACATCATTGCACAAGCGAATCATCCCATGAATATCGAGATTTCGGATGTGCCCCTTTAAAGCCACTTTACAGGCAGCATTAGCATTTTCATAAGCAAGCTGTTTTACAAGTTTCCCTTCCCCGTCTTCTGGCCCTAGGACGCGCTCCGCAGTTTCCTGTAAACGTGCAACGAACTGGGAGAAAGGTTCATGGGGCCCCTGAACTATTTTGCTCAAGAGCGTGGTGACCGAACCTTTTGGAGGAATGGCTCTCCAGGCCCCGATAGCAGCGGCCGCTGTTTGACTAAGGATCCCAGCGGACAAGCTGCGTTGTTTACGCTCAGAGGCAAAGTCTCCCCTCCCACATATCTTATCAGCAGTCCAGGTGGCCATGGGAGACCGGGGATTTTTCTGGTTGCGCATTGCCTGAGTTTCCCCCGTCAAGAAATTCTGCTTTCCAAGTTAAAAACTCTCCCCTACTCAGCACAGATTGGGCCACTCTTGTCCATTCTCCCGGCAACAGAAAGCCATCGCCAGGCAAACTTTCAAGTATGGACAAGGTAAAGGGAGCTGTGAGGCCATAGTTCTTTATGGCATTATGTAAATCTTTGACAGTTTTAAATTTTATCCGTTTTACAGTAGGCAAAAGGTTCTGATAGTCTCCCTCATTTTCAGAATCATTAGGCGGGTCTTTCCCTTCTTCCTCAGATTGTGCCACATCCTCACAAGCTGGGTCATCAGGTGTGCTGGCTCTAGGGGCCTCTTGGGCGTCAGTAGACACCTCCTGAGTTGTATCCGGGTCCTGTGAGGGTTTGGTACCAGATCGAGTCATGATGGGGAAAACAAAGGGTTTGGCCCGGGGTCCCTTAGGGGGCTTAGATTGAGGCCCAGAAAAAATAGAATTTTGTAGAGCGGAGACTTCTAATTGTAAATTAGCCAATTCACTCTGTAAAGTAAAGACGCTTTTGAGGCTTTGAATTTGTTGTTGCAGTTGTTTCTTTGTCTCCAAAAAGGGGTCAAGAACCGCCTGAGGGATATGGAGGGGGTTGTAAGGAGGGGGGCACGTGGCAGGCCTCCCTGCAGCAAAAAAGGTATGAGATGAAGGCCAAACAGGCTCATGATATTTGGCGGCCTCGTCCTCCAGAACAGTTGCATCTCCAGGATCAAGGGGTTCAGGGCCGGGTTTTGGTATTATGGGGTATATTTGGGGAAGAGAGTCTCCGAACGGAGGCGAGGGCTCTACGTCCACGACTACAGAAGGACAGGGGGAAGAGGTAGCTCCACCTTTAACGGATGGGGGGCGAGAGAGCTGTTTGAGCGTTTCAGTGGCTACCGATATGTCTCTTATTACTATCAGTTTCGGCCCCTTCAATGATATCTCGAATGAGTCCCCAATAACTGAGACAACTAACGGGGACAGCATTTGGTCCCTCTTTTTCCAGTAATCTATTTAAATCTTTTCCTACTTTTTGCCAACTCAAGGGATGAATATCTGGGCCGCTAAGAATGAACCACGGACATTTTTCATCAACAAAACAGAAAAAACTAACCAAATCCTTTTTCTTAACCCTTACTCCTCTCTCCCTTAGAGACCGTTTGATCTCCTTGACAAAAGACTCCTCTCTGGAGATAGATTGGCCCATGTTAAAAATGGGACAGCAATGACTTACCCGCCGTTCCGACGTCTGGGGGTCGCAGCCGCCGGGAAGGCACTCCTAGGTGCGTGCACGCCTTTCACGAATTACGCTGTCCGGTAAAGGTCCGTGCCTCGCGCCCCACGTTGGGCGCCACTTGTCCCGACCTGCAGGACCTAGTTATTGCGTAGAACCCGAGGAGGACCGTACCTTGAAGAAAACATGGGCGGGAGAAAAGAATGGAGGCAAGACAGTGTTCTGATCAAGCCTCAAAATTTTATTTTCGGGCGGTTATATTTATACACTCAAGTGGAGAGGGCAGGGGCGAGACTGATCAGGGAAGAGAATATTCGTTACAAGCTTATTGGTGTCCACCAGATGAGGTGATTTCTACTTGGCTAGTCAGAAACAGATGGGCTGTGCCAGCAGTTGCAGCCTCCCACTCTGCAGGTGGCGGAATGGGGAACAAAGACACGGGAAATGGCGGGTGCTTCACAGTGTCGTTGCTGTCCAAAGGTCACAGCTAGCAGAGTTTGTTCTCGATAACAGGACGTGGTTCTTATCTTCGGGTGCAGGCTTAAGGCTCCCGACAGTAGATGTCATGTGTGCTGTTTTTTTCAAGGATAGGATAAAAATCAGGGGTTTAGAAAAAGTAAATGACAGGGAAATGGGTTATTGCTGGTTATAGTTCAGATTTAAACATGTTGAGAACTCTATTCAATAGACATGCTTCTCACATACTACTATAATTTTGAATATAAATTAAGAAAACAAACTAGTTTATATTGGAGATAAATTGTAATAAAATTTCATGGATTTTGAAGTATAAGTTTACCATCTTGTCCAAGCCTTTGTGTGCCTTTGAGGCTCACTGTCCTGATTTACTAAGTGAAAGCTGTGGACTTCATGATTTCTCATACCTTTCCAAATCCAAATTCTGTCAATTCTCTATTGAATGAAAATACTATTGACATAAAGCTCTAATTTTTTAACATATTATATCTCTTTAAAATATAGACTAGATTTTTTTGTTTTTTGAAAAGAAAAAAACAATTAACAGGCTGATTTGTGAGACTCTTACACCGTATTAACAAGAACACCTCAAAATACTTTTGAGAATTGTTGAAAAAATTCCTAGTAACTGCATCTTAATTAAAGCATTTTTATATTTTAATAAAGAGACTTTTATAGATAGATCATATAGTCAGGATTTTAAGAAAACAATTTAGTTATGATAGCTCATGTATATTAGTAACCTCATTTAAATTACAATATAAAAAGGAAGGAAAAAATCTTAGGTACAATGCTAACTAAAAATTTATTTCATTTCTTGAGAAATTAATAGTTAAAGTGTGAATAAATTTAGAATAAATAAAGAATTATAAGAACAATTATATATGTATAGCTGTGTGTTGTATTTAATAACTATACTGTTTCTCAAAATTTTAGGATTACCATTATTGAATATTGCATTGATTCAGGAGGTCTTTTGACATTTTTTTATTATTGACTTAAGGCTATGTTAATACTCACTATATAATTTATAATTATTTATTTTCTGTTTGGAAATAATGAAACAAACAAATGGAAGCCATTAAATAAAACACTCTAATAAGAATTTTTTCTAAGATTTGTGTGCCCACTAATAAAGGTAAAATTGTATATAAATTGTATGTAAAAGTAAATTTTATATAACCTCAAAATACAAAACAAACAATTCTAATTAAGTTTTTTATGCTGGATTATATTTAATATTTCTACTTACAGAATAGTAGTTTGATACTTAAACCCACCTAAACATGTACTGAAATAATGATTGTTTATAATCACTGCCAATCAATTATTTTCTAAGAACTGGGTCAAAATTGGTACTTATGCATAGGTATGCCTGTCCTTTTGAAGCAACTGCATTTATGATGAGCACTTTATTCATCTACTCCCTAAAAGAAGGAATAGGGGAAAGGCAGTCTCATGCACATACTCTTTAGACTTCCACACCGCCAGGCCAAATAAGAATGGATGTTGAGCTTGGAACACTTTTTAAAAGAGCCCACATAGCCTGTGCCAGTTTTATCACCTTGTGTGGGAATATATTTCTTTGTTTTATGGCCAACAGCTATTCCTTTGTTCGGCTTAAGCATTTGTGTCAATAGCTTTCAGTCAAGCCCCCAGTTTTCAACATTTCAGACTTCATGGGACGGGGTGTGTGTGTCCTGCTGCAACAGGAAATGGGGTGTGTATAAGTCAGTTGTTCTGGGTTTGCTGCTGGGGGCACCCACTAGCCATGAGAATACCAACATAAACTATTGGAGCTGATCTTGCTCTGTCTTTTCTTGCTCTGTGAGTAAAAGCACTTTATATACAGTGCTTGACTATGTGTGTTTTTCTTTGCAACTGTGATATGAAGATGCAGTGGGCAGAAGTGTATGGACTTTTGTTCTTGATGGCTGGTATTATGATTTTTGCTAGTTTTCATGTAATTGAAGTTCTCCCCTAATATCGGTGACCAATCCATGGTGTTCTGCTCAACACAGAAAAAGAAGAGAAATAAATTTAATACTATAAGAACATAAAGCAGTGTGATAAATATAAATGTTATACAATATTATTTCTAGTTCAAGCTTAGCTGTAAGGTCAAATTAGCCATAGATAAAAGACTGTTATAAGCTTGCTAAAATAATCTTAAAAGTAAGCCTCAAAATAATCAAATACTTTCCAGTAGCACACTCCATGCTGAACAGAGCACAATAATATTTAAAATTATGCAAAAATAAACCCCCACCACCCCAAATGGAAAATTTTAAGGTGTATTATTTGTTGAAAATCATAAGATATTTAAAGAAACAGGAAATTTGACCTATAACTAACAACAATTCAGTCAATAGAAACAGGTAGGAGAATATATGAACATGATGAGTAAAAACAGGGAAGATGTATCTAAAATCTCACAATGAAATCAAATTTCTAGAGATAAAAAATATAGCATCTAAGCATCTAAGATGAAAAAAGAAACAGTATATGAGATAAACAGCAAGTTAGTTACTATAAAAGAAAACAATTGTACTTGAGAACATAGCACTAGAAACTATCCAAATAAAACACAAAGAGGCATATAGAATAATACACAAAGCAGCAATAAATTATGGGGCTATTTCCACACAATCTAAAATACATACAGTTTGTGTTCAGGAAGATGGGTGCAGATAATTATTATAAAATAATGGCCAAGAATTTGCAAATTTGATTAAACTCTTAATCTCAAGTATTAAAAAATCTTAATAACCCCAAGAAAAGAAATATTAATGAAACTGCATGTAGGCACTAGATAGTAAGTAATCCCGTTGCTGAAATGCAGTGTAAAAGAGACAATATTAAAAGCAGGAAAAGAAAAACAGGCAAATTATGCGCAGAGGACCAAACTTGACAGCAAACATGTCTTCAGAAATAATGAAAAAAAAAAAGTGGAGTAAAATACTTAAATACTGACAGATGGGGTTGCCATGGAGCAAAATCGTCAACCAAAAATTACATGCCTAGCAAAAATATCTATAAAATATTAAGGTGAAATAAATAATTTTTCAGACATAAAAATGACAGAATTTAACATGAATATATGAATGCTATAAGAAATTTTAAAGGAAGCCCCCAGACAGAAATAAAAGAATACTAGATAGAAAATTAGTTTCTACATGAAAGAATGAAGTATACAAGAAATGGTAATTGGGTAGATAAATATAAAATCAATCTTAATTCTCTTTAAATGATGCCAAATTAAGCAAGTATAATAACATAATGAGTGGTTTATAATGTGTCACAGTAATATATATGACGAACAATACAACACAAAGATTGAAATGGGAAAGATAGGATCATTATATCTCAAAATAAATGTATATAATCACAGTATTTGAGAATAAAACATCATTATATCTATAATATCAAGTAGAAAATACATTAATGAAATCTATGCACGATACAATTATAAACCAACTTGCATTGCATAAAGTTCATCATTTGAAATTAACCTTTAATCTCAAGAAGAAAGAGAAAACATTCCTAATATAAAGTTTTGGAAATTTATAATAAATACATGCAGTCCATATATTTTCCTACAGTTTTATTTTTATTAGACTTTACTTATAGAGCAGTTTTAAGTTCACAGCAAAATTGAATGAAAGGTACAGAGGTTTCACATATACTTCCTGTCCCCACACATGTATGCCCTCCCCATATCAGAATCTCCCATTAGAATGTCACACTTGTTAATGTTAGTGATTACAAGGGCACATTAACATCCATGGTCCATCATGTACATTAGGATTCATGCTGTGTTGTACGTTCTTTGGGTTTGGACAATTATATAATAAGATGTATCTACCATAATCATATCACACAGAGTAGTTTCACTGCCCTAAAAATTCCGTTTTGCCTATTCGTTCCCCCTTCCCCAAGCCCTGGCAACCTCTGATCTTTTCATTTTCTCCTTAGTTTGCCTTTTCAAGAAGGTCGTATAGTTGGAATTATACAGTATGCAGCCTTTTCCAGATTGACTTCTTTCATTTAGCAATATACATTTCTGGTTTCTTATTGTTAGCAATGAATTAATATTCCATTATCTGGATGTACCACAATTTACTTCTCCATTTAACTGCTGAAGGACATCTTGGTTGCTACCAAGTTTTGGCATTTATGAATAAAGCTGCTATAAACATTTATTCCTGATGGCAGGTTTTCATGTGAACATAAGTTTTGAACTTCTTTGGATAAATACCAAGGGGCGTGATTCCTGGATCACATGCTAAGAGTATGATTAGTTTCATTAGAAACTGCCAAAATGTCTTCCAAAGTGCTTTTACCATTTTGCATTCAAGAGAGCAATAAATAAGAGGTCCCACTGCTCCATACATTCACCATTATTTTCTGTTGACAGTGTTCTGGATTTTGGCCATTCCACTAGGTGTGTAGTGGTATCTTGTTTTAATATGCATTTTCTTGATGACATTTGATGTGGTGCATCTTTTCATTTGTTTTTCTACCATCTGCATATCTTCTTTGGTGAGGTGTTTTTATTATTATGTAATACCTCTCTTTATCCCTTATAACATTCCTTGCTCTGAAGTCTGCTCCATCAGAAATGAATATAGCTACTCTCTTTTGATTAGTGTTAATATTATATCTTTCTCCATCCATTATACTTTTACTCTATGTGTGTCATCATAGATAGACATAGTGACACATAGTGAGTTTCCTGTTAACAACATGTAATTGAGTATTTTTTTATTCATTCTAAAAATATCTGTTTTAATTAATGTATTTAGAACTGTTATCGGTGATTACTAATATAATTGCATGGATTAATATCTACAATATTTTTTACTGTTTTCTAATTTTTGTTTTTGTTCTTTGTTCTTATATTTCTTGTCCACTCTTTTTTTCCTTTTAGTGGTTTTAGCTAAAGATTTTATATTATTTCATTTTATTTCTTTTCTTAGCATATAAATTACACTTTTTTTTTTTTTAGTTTTTGTAGTCCTTGCTCTACAGCTTGCAGTATACACTTGCAACCAATCCACGTTCACTTTCAAATAACAAGATCCAAGTCCACTTTTAAGTAACATAAATACCTTCTCAGACAGTGCAAGTACCTTATAATAGCAAAACAATTGAAATTCCTCCCTCCTTTCTTTTGTGTAATTGTTATCATTTATTTCACTTATACATAAGTGTATGTATAATATACATATATATACACACAGTTGCATACATATTTGCTATTATTATTTGAACCAGCTGTTATCTGTTAGATCAATTAAGATTAAAATAGAAGTTTTTATTTTACCATCACATATTCCTTCTCTGGTGTTATTCCATTCATTAGTCAAATTTGATTTTCTAACATATATCATTTTCCATCTTTCTAAATAACTTCTTTTAACATTTCTTGCAAGTGAGATCTACTGACAAAAATTTCCTCAATTTTTGTTTGTCTGAAAGTCTTTATTTCTCCTTCAGTTTTGCAGTTTGGCGGGCCTTTTCTCTCAACACTTTAGATATTTCTCTCCACTCTCTTCTATCTGTAGGGTTTCTGAGAAATTAGATATAATTCTTATCTTTACTCTTGTATAGATAATGTGTTTTTTCCTCTGGCTTCTTTCAGGATTTTCTTTATCTTTGCTTTTCTGTAGGTGCAAAATGATATGCCTAGATGTAGTGTTCTTGCTGTTGTTTTCACTGTTTTCTTATGCATTTATCCTGCTTGATGTTCTCTGAGCTCCTGGATCTGAGGATTATTGTCTGACATTAATATAGGGAAATTCTCTCACCACTAGAAGAAATGATAATTATGTGACATGACAGAGATGTTAGCTAACTCTGCAATGGAAATCATATTGCAACATAAATGTATCAAAGCAATATGTTGCTTATGCAATATTATCAATTATATCTCAATTTTTAAAATATGGAAAAAATGAGGAAATTGTTGGTCATCATTGTTTCAAATATCTCTGTTCCTTTTGCTCTTTGTACCATTCATTACCCATGTGTTTCACCTTCCATATTTGTCCTACAGTTCTTGGATAGTCTTTTCTTTTTCCTCCAGTCTTTGTTCTCTTTCTTTTTCAGTTTTAGATGTTCTTATTTAGATATCTTCAGGCTCAGAGATTCTTCCTTTAGGTGTGTTTAATCTACTAAAAAGCCCATCAAAGGCATTCTGAATTTCTGTTAGTGCTTTTTATCTCTAGCATTTCTTTTTACTTTGTCTCAGAATTTTTATCTCTCTCCTTGTATTGCCCATCTGTTTTCTATGCTGTTTACTTTCTGTTAGATCCCTTAGCATATGAATTATAGTCTGATTATTCCAACATCCCTGACATATCTGAATCTGGTTCTGATGCTCTCTGTCTCCTTAATCTTTTTTTTTAATCTTTTAGTATGCTTTGTAATTTGTTTTTTGATGGCCAAGCCTAAAGGACCAGGTAAAAGCAACTGCTGTAAAGAAGCTGTTTGTATTGTGATGTGTTGAGAGAAAGCATTCCGTAGTTCTATGGTTAGATTTTAGTCTTCAGAGCCTGTGCCTTTGGACTGTGACTTCACTTGTGTATCTCAGGCTCCCTTCCCTTAAGTAGGATAAGAGGGCTAGAGTGGACTAGAGTTCGATATGTCTCTTCCTCCATATGGAAGCCTAGAGCCAGCTGAAGTGGATATTTCCCTTCTCCCAAGTCTCTTAGGTTCTGATAAAACCCCAGAAGTTTAGGCTCTGCTTAAACAGTTTCTCCTGAGGGCAGGCATCATTAAGAAGAATGGAGAGCTCAGAAGTATTTAGAAAGGGTTTCTTTCTCCCTCCTCTTGCTGAAAGCATGAGGGGATTTATCTCAGATATTCAATGTAAGGGCCAGTAGGTAAAATTCACAAACACATGAGTTCCCCATATGACTAGTTCCCCTAGAGTTTTCAACTCTCAGATTTGTCCACACTGAGTCTCCAGCAGTTCATCAACTACATTTAAGGTTTCCTTACCCCAACACAGATCTCCACATAGGTTTCAGCTCATGGAAAGTTGTACTTATCTGTATTTGCCTGTCTGTCTCTCTAATTTGGGGAGCAACAGTTTGCCTTGTGACTTCATTTCTCTTATAGACCTAAGAAGTGATGTTGATTTTTCAGTTTGTTCAACTTTTTACATATTGTTAATATAGAGCGATGACTTGCAAGCTTCTTACATGCCAGCTTAGAAACTGTAAAATTTCATTTCTTAAGTAAATAAATATATGTGATCAGCCCTCGCCTTGTTCTAAGAAGGTCTATGATTGAAAGCTATCGTATTACCAACTCCTATTTCTGACTTTTAGTCTTCGTAAAAATTGGAGTAAATATATTTTAGCTATTTGGTGTTGTATAAATAAATCTAATTATTAAGTTTAAATATTAATTTCCTAACATATAGACAATACAAAAAATATACTAGCAGCCAGTCTTGAAAGTTAGACTCTGGGTCCTTTATATGACTCCCCTGATGTATATACTTCCTCACCTAAATAGTAATGTCTTATTAAGGTTCATTATACACATTGATCTTCCAAGATCTATTACATTTTATTCATCATCACCCTTCATCTGAAGATAAATTTATTTACCATGATGAATATCAGAAATTCCAAGAGACTATATGAAAGCTAGCAAAATATAGGCTTAAACTCACTATTTGGTAACAAAATGGCAGATGGGTGAAATAATAACCACGTTTTAATATGAAGTAGATGAAAGAAATGTAAAGTTCATTAAGAAAGGGTAAGGAAAGATTATTTCTGCCTAGGAAATTGAGTACAAAAGAATGAATTAAGGGAACGCTAGATCAGGAATAAAAACATATTTGCTTGAGATTTCTCAGAATTTTCAAAGCATTGCGGAAAATGAATAAAAAGATATTTTTAATTTGCAATTGGGTGGAATTTATGGTAAATACATTGCTAAGCAACCAACAAATTTTGAGTGACAAATATTTCCAGGCTCTGACTACTAACTGACAAGTGAAACAAAGTAAACAGGGCTCCAAGCGACAACAACAGACAACAGTTATCTCAACTTTGACAATATATACAATCAAATCACTCAGTTTAAGTATAGCTATGGCAGTGCCTACTCTGTTCTTTTTTGAGACATCTAATAATAAAAACATGACTGATCACATTTCAATCTACCCTGTATTTATTAGAAGGGAACTGTTTCTGAATAAATACATCTCCACAAAATTCCTTAGAACTCCATAGATTCAAATGTGAAAGCAAGTTTGAGAAGCACTATAGAGGGTTGAGTTTTTTATCTCATGATCCAAGGCATTATCATCATGATTCTGTTTTTATTTTCATTTTTTGTTTTCACTTTTGTTTTGTTTTTACTTCCCATTTAGATTTTTGTTAAGATGAAAACTGATATTGTTTCTTGCCTAGAGAATGAACTTCTTCTGAAGAGGTATTGTGATGTGTTGTTCAAAAATACAAATTTTAGAGTTATAAAGTACTGAATTTAATCCATTATTTTTTCGTTTATTTTGTTATTTTAGATAAGGAACCCTCCTGGAACACGTTTATTTCAGGTGATACATATATAAGACAGAAAATAATAAACTGTTTGAGTTATGTTAGCTACTAATTATATAGTAGTAGTTGAGATTTCTTTGTTATGTTGCTATCAGAGGTAGAAGTTATAGGGATTATGCGGGTGTGGGATGATACGACATTTGTGACAGGTGGTGTTTTGGTGGCTATAATCATTACTAAGTTGTGCTTAAAGTGGGGTTCCAGAGACAGGAAACATAATGTGAGCGAGTTGTTCTAAAAGTGAATTACCTGTAGGTCCATGAGATGTATTATATCAATTTTATCAATCAAAAAAGAAATGTATAGTAAATAATTTGGTTGGCTTCTGTCTCTGATTCCAGGAAGGTAACTTGCAATAATTAATTTTGTGTGTTAATTTGGCTGGACCAAGCTACTCAGATATTTGGTCTAACATTCTAGATGTTCTTGCGAAGGTGTATTTTAGATGAGATAACAGTTAAATCAGTAGACACTGAGTAAATCAGTTTTCCATCCATAATGTGGATGGGTCTCATCTAATCATTGATGGCCTTAACAGAACAAAGACTGACCTCCTCAGAGCAAGAAGGAATTCTGCCAGCAGATTGCCTTTGGACTCAGCCAGCCACTCTTCTCAGAGTCTGCAGCTTGCTGGCTTACCCTGTAGATTTTGGACATGCACCTTCATAATTGTGCGAGTCAATTACTTAAAATAAATATAACTCCAATTAGGTAGTTAGATGATTGATGATAGATGATAGATAGATAGATAGATAGATAGATAGATAGATAGATAGATAGATGATAGATGGATAGATGCTAGATAGGTCTATACATAAACATCTATATGTAATCTTATATATAAACACACATATATTTGTATAAATATATATAAAATCCTGTTCTCTTTTTCTGGAGATTTCTCACAAATACATTTATAACTCCAACAAAAATATCAAATGCATAAACCATCTTAAAGAGGTAATAATCAAGACATAAACAATAAATTGTAAGACTCCATTGAGAGCTGGAATAAATGTTTCAATAGATGGAAGAATGTAGCATGTTTCAGGATGAAATGTAACTTTATTCAAGATAGTTTCAAATATTGTAAACTTTAATAAAAAAGTTAAAATGTATGTGGAAAATAAAGCATTCAGAAAAATGCTCATTTTATAATGAAGAGAAATACTGAAGGTACTATCTTTAGTAAATATATAAAATGTATTTTGAAAATATTGGAATATTAAAATGAATCTTTAGTTTTATAATTAATAGATGAATAGAAAGTACCCATATAGAGGCTGTTGTATAATTAATATTAAATAAGTAATAGTTAATACTTATATAACACTTACTAAAAATGCTCCACATAGTGTTGTAAGCCCTCATATGATGTTATGACAATTATCTGTGCACAACAAGCCTATAAAGGAGGTGTAATTATCATCACTATTTACCGATGTGAAAACTGAAGCAGAAAATAGCTAAGTAAATTTCCTTTGGTTCTGCTATTTACTAATGATCTCTCCAAACTTTGAACCAAAAGAAAAGAAAGAAACAAGAAAATAATAATAAAAATTCCAGCAGTGGATGACAGTGGGTAAAACTTGTGAAGTGTTTTTATTTTGTTTCTTTTTTTATGGGGGAGGCGGGGAAGTCCCTGGGTGGGCCTGAAGTGAAGTGTTTTTAATAACAGGTGTGTTTATTGTACTAGAACTCAAGAGGTTTATAAACATGTTACATGTCCAGTCTGGCTATGATCTAGGTTTGTGGCTACGGATAGGACTCTGGATTTAGAATGTTACATTAATGTAGAAGGTAGCTTGCACCTAACTTATGTAAGTATGATTCAGCTTATTATATCATGCACGTGTGGCAGAATGCCACTGTTCTCTGACATATATAAAGCTCATGCGGGCCCCTGTGGAACAGAAGAAGAGCAGAAGCAGAAATGTGTTCTCCTCAATAGAACTGCACGCCCCGCAACAGAAGCGCACACTCCCCACAATAAAGTTGGTGCCTGCCAGTTCATTCCCATGTCGGCTCCTTGTGTGTTCTTTCAACTGGGTGTCTCACTACTGAAACCTTCCCTTCTCGATCAGCTCTGCACTGGCATCCAGAAACAAATTAATATACTTAAAAATCTAAACACATTGATTTAGGAGTGTATATGTTGCAATAGGGGTCAATAGTCCATATGGACTAAATTGATACTTATCAAATAACCCAAATCAAAAATAAAAGGCAAATAAAAACAAATTACATAAAAATATTGGCAAAGCAAATGAAAGTAATAACTGTATTAATAATAAAATATAATTAAATAACAAATCAGTTATTATGAAAATATAGTTTAAATGGGTTTAAAATAGAATAGAAATACAGTTGTGTTTATATGAAACTATAAAGGTAATAAAATATCAGCTAAGATGCTCAAAAATGTGAAATCCCAGTAAGGTGTGTAATCAGTCATATTGGCCAATGTCCATTTTTTGTTTTTGATAATATATAATAGTTACATGACATGTTACCATTGGGGTAAGAGGGATATGAGTACACAGGAGTATTTTTGTAACTTTTTGAGAGTCTATAATTATTTAAGAATAAAAAGTTGAAAGTAATGAAAATGTCCAAATGTCTCTACAGGTTTTTCTGCATTTCTACTAATAAAGTCAATTCAGTTCAGTATAAATGTATCTTGTCAGATTACTCTGAATATATGATTATCTACCTTGCTTAAGATAATAGCATCAGGCAGTGAAGAATAAATCCTTCCTAGGTTTAATTGTTTTTTAAGTGTAAACAGTTATAGTATTTCTTTTGTGTGATTTTCTGATACATTGGAAAAGACTTAAAATGTGTGTGCTTACAGGTGGAAGAATCCATTACAAAAGTGTATTACAAGAATAATAATGTTTTGAAACATGTAGGCAAAGGACTTAATTACAGGATTGTTTTTCATAGTAAAAATATAGAACCCCTCCCCCCATTAAATTTCTAACATTAGGGTTTTAATTAAGATATTGATGGAACTGTCATGTAATGAAAATTATGAGATCAGTAAATGGAAATTTCAATATTCATTCATTGACGTGAAGGTTACTCATGAAAACTTAAGTAGAAAATACTTGCAATGAAACTATAGACAATATGATTTGCTATAACTGTGTATCTTAATTGGAAGTATATATTCAATTACAGGAATAATATCATGATAAGTGCAATTTTTTTCCATGACATAGAATAAAAGATATTCATCCTCAACTGTGCTTTCTTATTTGTAATTTCTAAACTCTTTACAATGAATGTATATTTGATTTAACAGCAGAATATAAAATTATAAATTTATTTTAGTGTCAATGAAGGAATGAATAAAAATAATTACATTTTGGTCTATATTTTAAGTTATATGAAGGTATAGGTTAAAATTAACCAAATACTAAAGGAAACTATCCAGCAAAACCTTAGTTTAACCAATTTAAAAAAAAAAAAAGAAGAAGAAGAAAGAAGGGGAAAAGAAAAGAAGAAAAAAGTTTTTGATATAATTGTTATCATAATAAATAAAACAAATTCAATTAGAAAATTGTTGACAGGATATCATGTTCTCTCTAGAGTTGCATAATATTAGACCTAGGATTGCCATATTGTCCTGTGACTTAAGATATATACAGATTAACATCTCATTGTATCTTTCTGTTTAAAGGCAACTTTAGTTGAACACTCTATTTAAAAGGAGAATTGTTGTCATATTGTATATATTAATATATTAATATTAGATACAATTTATATTTTTCTTTAGTGAATTATTATTTTAGCTAGCTTAAACATATTATAAAAATTTAGTAAAACATTTTTAATAATGAGAATATATATTCATTTAGAAAAGTACGAAACATTAACCATCAAACATTTTATTTAGTATCCTAGAAATACTTTCTAATGTAGTATGTCTTTAGTGAAATTATTGAAGAATGTAAAAACATATCTCTGTAATTGAAAATATAACCTAATATGTAAAAAATGACTTTTAAAATGAAGTCTTCTCCATATGCCCTTCACAGGGCTGCATTGCATTTTTATTTGGCTTTTATGTCCGTCTGCTCAACTTCAAGCTGTCAGTATCACAGCTGCATATGGGTTTTAGTGGATCTAGTAGAAAGCAGCATGTAAAAAGCAGCATAAATTTAAAGGACAGGAATACTAAAACAAAATGTTGAATTATGTTTAAACCATTTCCTATATGACAGTTATGTAGCACTTTTTCCACAGTCAAAGAACTTTATGATTATTCCAAATATTTAGTTCTTCTCCATGAGGCCCAAAGATTGAATGTACTTCACCTTAAACTGCTCTCAAGGTAACTGAAGAACAGAATAGATAGAAGAATGGTATAAAGTCATTTCATGAGTGTAAGAGTAGAAGACTGTTTAATAAGATTAAAGAAAAATATATTAACAAAGAAATGAAAAGGGCCTTGGTTATGGTATTCTATATAGAATGCCATAAATGGGGAATATATCATTGACAACCTAAAAGAATTTTAGTTATAAGTAGATTAATCATTTATGTATATAGTTTTTCCTTTTGGCTAACTATGTATGAGGCCTAAACAAAAAGTGTCTCCATGGAAAAACGGATACCTTCCATTGAGGGTGTCCCTGAGAATTCAGAAAGGCATCATTTGAACTGATTTAAGGTTCATCTCAGCTGACAACTTTAAAGCATGTAATTTTCCTCTGCTGTGGAATCTGACCATAAAATTTTTGATGTATGTACTGAATGTATTCCAGGGATGTCCCCTAAATATGATTATTTCCAATAACTGACCATGTCATAGCACCTCTACCACAGTGATTAATGATAAAATGAAATGTTATCTCTTTGCAAAGATATCCCCTTTTGTTTTATCTATAGTGCTAAATTGGGTTAAAAACAGACAATTTTTGACTACGAATTGACCTGTTAGCAAAAAGAGCTAACCAAGAGATAAGCACAAAGATGCTGACCTGTATTTCTTTCTGCACGATTCCAGAGTCTTAAGAGTCAATCTTGTAGACTCTCCACTTGAGCTGTGTGAAAGACTGGAGTACACCCTTAATTAGAGCTCCACAAACAACACAGCTTTAACACCAAAATCACATCTATACAGCTGTCATAAACCCCATGCCCTCAACCACCACATCAAACCATGCTATTAAAACAAACAAAAACTTCTGTTGTGAAATAATTGTAAATTCACAGAAACTTGCAATGAAATGTGCAAAGAGGCTCCTTCATCCTTCATGCAGCCTCCTCCAGTGTTAACATTCTGCATGCCTACCATACTAAACCAAAATTGGCTAGGCTTTATCTAAAGAGATTATTAGATTTCACCAGTTATATGTGCACTCATTTGTGTGTCTGTGTTCATGTGTTTATATGTGTGCATAACTTTATGCAACATTATTACAGCACATGTATAGCTTCATGGAACCACTATCCTGATCAAGATCCTTAACTGTACCATCATCACAGGATACTCTACACTTTTTAAGTAGCTAATATATCTGAAGTACTCTATTAAGCTTTTTATGTATATTATTTAATCCACAAACCACCACATGAAGTTATTTATATTTTTCATTTTTATTGATAGGGAAACAAGTCTCAGGAGGTTTACTTATCCAAAATCATGAAACTAGAAATAAACAGTTAAAAAGGGCTCAACTGAAGCTTTTTATTAACCTCAAAGCTTGTGCAAAGTATTTCTGTAGAAGTTCACACCCAAGTAGGAGGCACTTCCAATTTTAAAAAAGACTTTTTTTTTGAGGAGGCCATTGGGAGTGAGGAGAACTATGTGGAAAAGAACTATTTTGATCCCCTTGACTCCTAATATCAAAAACTGAAATCCTTCCATTGCTTTTCAAGGTTATCTCCTTATTTCAATCACCTGCAAAATTAGAGGGTAGAGAAGAGAGAGGAAGGGGAATATACACGCACACACATACATGGTAAATGTTATATATATATATACACATACACACATATATACACATGTATATAAATGTACATATACATATGAATGTTCACACATATATTCATATACATATACATGCATACATATATATTATACATTCATGCAATAGATAAATATTTATTCAGAGATCTTTTTTTCTCCAAAGATTAAGACTGAAAGCCTATCACTCATGTTTATATATCTGAGAAAAACAGCAGAACAGATATTGACATATAGTTAAGTAAATTGAGTAATTTGAAAGTTTATTTCACCAAGTTTGAGTTAAATGTTTTCTGTTATTTGTTATATATACTGTTTATTTTTTTCCCATTGATAGTTTGCTTACAAGGAGCAGATAAGTGTCTAAATCACTCACTCAGTTGCATCGCAATATACTCAAAGTAAATCCTAATAAATAACAAATCCTTAATATATTCTTGTTTTAATTCTGCTCTTCCTTTTGGCCTCTGGAATATTTTCTGAAATATATTTAGAATTCTAGGAAGAGCTTCAGATAAATGCTAGTCTTAATCTCTCTTTTATTCACTCTCTTAGTCACTAATGCCCCAGGACCAGGACTTTTTTTTTCTACTTTTTCTACAGAAACCTTATGTTCCTTCTACTTAATCCTTAGTAGACTTATTCTTTAGGTTTTAATTCACAGATTTTTTTTTTAATTCCCATATTCTCTCTTAGATTAGATTTTAATTCCCATATTCTCTCTTCTGTTTTCCTTAAGATAACTCTCTTAATCAGTTATATGTGTTTAAATCCCTGTCTCAGGCTTTGTTTCTAGTTAATCAAACATAAGATGTATCCCAAAGCATAAGTTGTATTCCATTATGTCTTATCTTATTTACACTTTTCCTTTTGGTTTACTTTATATTTCACTCTCTTTCTGAGTTTAGAATTTAATTTACTTTTTTTATTATTTTATTTCTTATTAAAAATTATACATTTTTATCTAATTGAACATATAATGGTTTCATAATATTTTTTAAAGTTTTACATTGGTTTTCCATCCCCTTTAATCAAAGAATTATAATATATATTTTTAAATTTCCCTAAATTTAAGCGTTTATGTCTTTATTGGTGGTGTTAATTTCTAGTTTTATTATTTTGTGATAAATTACTCTTACTATATGGGACTTATTCAACTTTAATTTATTACTTTGTGTGACTGTTTAGCACGCTCTTTAAAAGACATATTTGTTAGTATTGGAGTGTTATTATAATAAATATCCATAAAATTTACCTTACTGATATGTGATTTAGGCATTGTATATACTTTCTTATTTTATCTACTAGATATATTATAGACTGACATGGGTGTATAAATATCTTCTATCATTAATATATAACACAATTTTTCTCTCGGAATATATTTCAGTTTCTGCTTTGTAGAAGTTGTTGCTATGTTAATTTGGTAAATATTCAAAACTGTTACATTTCCATTGCAAATTGTGACAATGCTGAATGCTTTATAACTTAAAATGTATTTTGTCTTCCTTATTTTTTTCATTTGACTTACATACTTTTACCTCTCTCTTAATTTTTAGCTTTTCTGATTAATTTTAATTTTTAGGTGTATCTCACATACAAGAGAGTCTGTTTTATATTGTGAGCAAATTTGAAAATATTTATCTTATAATAGAATATTTAAGCTACTTTTCATTTATTGGTCACAACACTGCAATAATCACATGGTTTTGTAATGTTTACTATATGTGATATACTATATTTATTCTATTTCTTTTTTTCATCGCTTTCCCCTTAATGCTTTATTGTGTGAAATGTTATATTTAGTGATATTCGTTTTTTGTTTTAATAGGTACCTTTTAACTAATATGATTTGGAATGCTTTTTATTTATTTTTAAAAATATATTTCTTTTTTTAGTTTTAAATTATATTATTTGGTCCCACATAGTATATACACAGCGATCATTCATGGAATTTGTACTACTTTCCCTTTCTCATCCTTTTAACCATAACTTAGTTGCATTATTTACACTTAGTCCAAAAATATACTTTTATATAAATAAAAATAACATAGATATTATGATTATACCCTGTTCTCTACAATTTATTTTTACTTTTATTTTTTTATTATTATTTTTTAATGCCTACAGCACTTGATATTCCTAGATGATCTCCCATCCAAGTACTAACCAGGCCCGACCCTGAACAATTTAGTTTTAGATTTACATCAAACATCTATTATGTTCACAAGTAATTTTTTTTTACTGATTTTTCTAGATATGTTTTTTGGATGAAGTTCATCCTCTAGTAGATTTTAGAAAAAAAGATTTGTGAGTATAGTAATCTATGAACACTTAATTTCTTACTATAACATTGACACAGAAAGAGCATCTTAGTTGGATATAAAATCTTTGACACTTTATTTTCCTCCTCAAGTTTGTTGAAAATGTTTTTTTGTGTTACTATTTATTTTTTTCCAGAATTCTGAAGCAACCTAGTTTTGTTTCCATTGCAAGTTAACTTTTATTTCTGTTTAAAAGCCCTAGATATTATTTATATATTTTTTAAATTTAATAATTTTACTAGTATATACTGTGAAGTGACTATTTGAGTCAGGTCATTTCTTGGTCAAAAATATCTGCATTTTAAGTTGTTTCCCCCACTTTATTGGAATATTGTCAACACATAACGTATGTAAGTTTAAGGAGTACAACGTGGTGATTTGATAGACATAATACTGTGAAATGATTACCACAATAAAGTTAGTTAACACTCCAACTCCTCACATAATTACCTTTTGTGTGTGTGTTTGGGGATGATAATATTTTAGATCTATTCTTTTAACAACTTTCAAGTATGTAATACAGTTCTGTTAATTATAGTCACCATGCTGTACATTAGAACCCCAGAATTATTCATTTTATAGCTGGAAATCTATACCCTTTGATCAATATCACCCCCATGTTCTCTATCCCCCTGCCCCCAGTTACCTCTCTCTCTATTTCTATGACTTTGACTTTTTTAGATTCCACATATAAGTGAGAACAAATAGTATTTGTCTTTCTCTATCTCACTTACTTCACTTAGTATAATGTCCTCAAGATCCATCAATGTTGTTACAAAAGAAGTATTTCCTTTTTTTATGGCTTAATAATATTTCATTACATATAAAAAATGTATACCACAATTTTTTATCCAGTTATTCATCAGATTGTTTCCATGCCCTGGCTATTGTAAATAATTCTGCTGTGAACATGGGGGTGCAGATACCTCTTTGAGATAGTGATTTTATTTCCTTCAGGTATATGCCCAGAAGAGAGATTGGTAGAGGTTGAGGAGGTAGAAGACAGGAGTAGCAGGAGGAGGAGGGTGCTTAGGCCAATACTTTGATTGGGGTTTCCCTGAAAAGGCAAGACAGGGCAGACTAAACAATTTAGGATTGGCTAGTTTGAGTAATTTCAGCAGGTTTTGGGTAATACCAGTGATAGTTTCCTTGTACCTGGCGCTGGGATGATTAAGGCAGAAAAATATTACCTCGTGGGGTGCACCGACCATGTAGAGGAGATATGGCTCTGGATTGGTTAGTTTGTATATCAGATATGTGCTTCATACTGGACCCTTTGCTATTTCTAAGAATTGGCCACCTCAGGGAGAGGCATTCTCTCCTGAGTCAGAAAGGTTTTTTAAAATGTCTAAACATCACAATATAGATAAAATTTTACATATATATATTTGGGTATATATGCATATCTATATCTATATCTATATACACACATGCGTACACAATACAAACACTATAAGAACTTGGTATTTTATATTCACTAAGATAGAAAGCCATTTCAAATTTATTGATGGAGACATTAAATAATAATCATATTTTTAAAGGATCAGCCTATCTGGCTGAGACTAGGAAGCTAAGTGTGAAAGCACAGAGGCTTTTGAGAGGTTATTGCCATGATCAGTAAAATGAGTGAAGGCTCAGACAAGGTTGTTGGTACAGGCAATAATGGTGAGAACTGGCATAATTTGTTCATGCTTTGGATGTGGTATGTGAGCAAAAAAGAGACCTGAAGAGTGTCTAAATTTTGGCCTGAATACCTGGTAAGATAAATTTATCTTTTACTTAGATGGAAAAAAACAAAACAATGGAAAGAAAAAAAAAAACAGCTTAGGGGGATATATCAAGATTTCAGTAGTCCAAGAGATATGAAAGAAGCATTTGGATACATAAGCTCGGCTTTCAAGTAAGAGGTCCAGACTGGGAATATATGTGTGGAATGTACATGATAGGCATTCAAAACCATGAACTTGGAAGAGATGACCAGGGAGACATATCAAGTGACAAGATGAAAGTTTGTGGACTGATCCCTGAGATTTGCACTTGTTTTCAAAACAAAAAAAAAAAAAAAAAAAAAAAAAAAAAAACAGAAAAAAAAGCTAAGGAGTGGTCACTGAGAGCTGAGAGTGAAATCAAATAAACTGTTTTAAAGAGAGGGGGAAAAAAAAGAAATGTGTGAGAAAGAAACTATGTCAAATGTACCAAATAAGTAAAATATGATAAGGCCTAGGACTAACCATTGAATTTTACACCATAAAAGACATTGGCGTTTTATTCAAGAGTAATTTTCATGAAATATTACAAGTAAAACTTTCCTGGAGAACTGAAAGAAAAGAATTAGACTTAGTGTGTTTAGGTATTTCTTTTGAGGAAACTTGATTTTTCAAGGGGAATAAAGAAACAGGAAATGTAGAGTCAAGAGATAGTTTTAATTTTAGTTTTGTTTCGTTTAAAATGGAACAAATTTTATCATGTTTGTTTACAGGTTAGAATAAAATAAAAGAGAGGAAAATATTATGCAGGAGACAGAGTAGACAAATGCTGAAATGTAAAAGTAAAAGGGTTGACCTAATATAGAAGAACATAATAACAAAAAGTAGAGTATATGAGCAAAGATTCACATAACAGCATAGATGTTGGATTTAGAGTTTATGGAAATACATTCTAATTATTTCTTTTTTCTCAGTATATAGGAAGCAAAATTATTAACTAAAGATGATGTGTTAGTGACATTATTATTGGTTTGTATAGAGAAGATTTGATAATAAATGACTGTCTAAGGGAATAAGTCTTAAGAGCTAGAAGAGCTAATAGTCATTTGAATTAGGTAGTCATGATTTTAAAATAGGATCAGTCGACACGACTATTTGATTGTCTATGATT
This sequence comes from Pteropus medius, assembly GCF_902729225.1. Classification (NCBI taxonomy): domain Eukaryota; kingdom Metazoa; phylum Chordata; class Mammalia; order Chiroptera; family Pteropodidae; genus Pteropus; species Pteropus medius. Next base: position 12,994,588 of record NW_024354502.1, on the reverse strand, counting down.
ACATACAGTTACTCTGGAATAGGCTCATATTTAGGAAAAAATGGGATTTAACCAAATTTTAAGTTTTTTTCCAATTAAGCAAAATAAACTGAGAATGAAAAAATAATTAAAAGTCTGTGTAGAAGGAATCAAGTATAATAATGGACCGTGAAATCTATGCCGGATAGACAGACAAATGAGAGCACAGGAAAATGAAGGTCAAAGGATAGTAGTGAGTAGCAATAGACTGTAATATCTGTAGAGACTAAAAATTATTTGTGCTAGCATTATAAAGTATAAGCAGGAGAATAGGTAATTTTAACTGATACTAGTAATTATAGGTTTGACATTTTTAAAAATGACAAAATCAGGGTATGTGACCAAGGGAGTAAATACCTGAGGCATGATAGATAATAGAATTATCGAGAAGAGGCCAAGACCTGGTAAGACCAGAATATTTGAAAAAAAATCTACCTACATTTCGAAATATCTAGGAATTTGTAAACAGGAAGCATTGGGAAGAATTATAGTAAGATGAGCTAAAATCTTTATGGGATGAAAAAGGAGATAGGAGAAAGGTTTATAACTGACTGCAGTTAGATGGGTGGTGGTTCAAATACTACAAAAGAGAGAGATTTAATAACAGTAGCTGTTATAAAGAACAGAGGGAGAATGGTCTTAAAAAGGAAAAGGGAGAATTTAAAATTCTATTAACAATGGCATTAGGGATAGGATAGAGAATAAAATATAAAAGCGATGTTTTCAGTGAAACATTGTCCTAGAAGTAATCCAGATTTTAGTAAGAATAAGAAAGTTATGACTGATTTTGAAATTCTTAGGGCATATTGAAAATTTATTATTAAATGGGTAGTTGGGAAGAGGTGAAAATTGATTTTTCCTTATAAATATTCACTTTGTCATTGTCACTTCTTAGAGCTTGTGTGTTTGTATATGTAATTGTTAAATGATTCTCAAAAATTTATCGACTGAAGAGGTCTAATGAAAATATTTCTAAATAAAACTGGTAAAACAGTGAAATATACACATATAAAAATTGGAAAATATCTCCATGTACTTTATATTTGTGGTAGAGTTAAAATTTACAGTTAATAAAATGTGAAAAAAATATAAAAATATAACTTATTTGCACTCTAGAGTTAATCTCATCACTCTTCTACGATGACGCTGGAAGATACTTGATTTTACCATTAAAATACATGTAGCGATGTTCTACTCCCAGGTGAATTAGAATAAATAGCTTCAGACTATTGCTTTTTCTGTGGACAATTAAAGAGTTAATGTATTTGAATTCACAAAAACCTTCCAAAGGCAGGAGAACAACAAAGTATACTCTAGAAAGGGAAGTTAAAAGTGGCAATATCTGCAGTGAACTCCCAGCAGGCATGTGCTCCTCTTGCAGCCAAATAGGAGGCTGAAAATGTGAATCTTACACCTATGAAAGTCTCCTGCTGAAAGAAAGATATATTGGTAAAACTTGACAGGCCTCAAGAACTAAACTGATTTTGCCCTAGGACAATGGTCAATTCCAAAACTCTGCATAGATAACTAAATATTGAAAGACAATGAAGTAACTTTAATAATACCAGCCATTCCAAAGAAAATTAAATCTGAAGAAAATGCAAAAATAATTGTTCATAGACATAGATCAATTAAACAAGTATAATGTGAGGGACTATGACTCCTGAGAGCAGAAAAATAGATTATAGAAAGTTTCACTTTCAAACCAGGTTTTTCTCTGAGAGCATTTAAGAATTCAGAGTCTACAGTCTTAGCATGAAGTAGACTCTACCTGGACTAGAATCCTAACAGGAGGCAGAGTTGGAATTTGTGCTTTCAACGTCACGGGAACTTAAGGGACAAATATCTCAGAAAGGAGGAATCACAAATGACCTGCCCTACACTAAATACCTGAACATTTATGTCACTGCCCTCAAATTCCTAAGCTACAAATGCACAGGACTGTAAAAAAAAAGAGAGAGAGAGAAAATAGCAGAATATTAAAGAACTTTAGCAGAGAATTCACAACTGTGCGATACTGGGATAACAGAGATTGGAATTTAAGGTTTGCCAAGGTAGAGGAGCCCAGTAAGCACCCCAGGCTTTCAGATAGATACCATAAGGGCCTGGAGTAAGCTAAATGGAAATACATCAGCGAAAACAAAATCTAAAATTATTAACAAGTTTACTCTATTAAGATTTTAAAAATAAACTTTTAGTATGAAAACAATATTTTATGAACCTTTTAAAAATTATAATACATCTAAAAAAATAAAAGGCAAAGACATCAACAAAATGGCAGAATTGGCAACTCCAAACTGCTGTTCTTCCATAGAATCATTGAAAAACAAGCAGAAACTGTTAGAACCAACCTTGTTAGAACTCTATAAAAGGTCAAAGTTTTATAACACCAAGCAAACACTAATTTTTTTTTAAAAAAAGCAATTTAAAAATGTTCCTATAATTCAAGAAAATCTCTGTCAAAATACTATCTGAATAAAAGCTAAAGGAGCAGAGACTTCAGTAACCCCACATGGAAAAGAATATATCTTTGAAAAAATAATTTGGAAAAGTAACTAAACAAACATATGATTGCAGCTTTCAACAATCAAGAACATTGAACCATGGTAAAGGGGAAGAATCTGATTTTTACATTTATTATATTATAATATTCAAATATTTAGTTTTCAACAAAAAAATTACAAGGAATGCAAAAATACATGGAGGTATGACCCATTTATAGGAACAGTATAAATGAACAGAAACTATCCTCTGGAAAACACAGGCATTAGATTTACTAGACAAAGACTAAGTTATTTACTTCAGTTATGCTCAAAGAGCTAAAAGAAACCATGTACAAAGTACTAAAGAAAACCAGAAAAATAATGCTAGAAAAAATAAAATGAAAAAAGTATAAATTCTAAAAAGGAACCAAATGAATATTTGTAGTTAAATAGTAAAATAAATGAGAAAAAAATAGAGTTTCTATGATTTTTCTCAAAGTCCTCCAAAAATTGAAGAAGGGGGAACACTTTCTAACTCATTCTCCTGATATCAAAGCCAGATAAACATCACACACACACACAAAAATTCAGACCAATAATCACCAATTTAGATGCAAAAATTCTCCACAAAATACTAGCAATCGAATCTGACAATACATAAATAGGATTCTATACCAAATGGGATATCAAAGGAATGCAAGAGTTGTTTATTTAACATAAAAAATAAGTGCATGTAATATGCCACATTAATAGAATGAAAGGAAAAATGGCATATTTATCGACACATAAAACATTTTATAAAATCTAATACCCTTTTATAATAATAACTCAGAATACTAAGAAGGAAAATTTGTACACATGATTAGGAACATTCATGAAAAACCAATAGCATCATAATCAGTGGTGAAAGACTGAAAGCATTTTCTCAAACATTAGGAATAATACAAGGATGCTTGCTTTGAGCACTGCTGTTCAAAACTGTATGGGAATTGCTAGCCAGTGCAATTAGATAAGAAAAAGATATTAAATACAGCCAAATTGGAAAGGAAGAGGTAAAACTACCTATACTTATAGATGACATTATATATTTATATATTTTTGTCTGCTCAAATATGTATATTTATATACAATGTAATACAACAAAGATACATATTATAACTGCTAATGATAGGGTCAATATTTATATATTTCCTGCTTTCAATTTTTAGAACTTTTTGAATATGTGATTTTATATTTTCTATTAGTTCTGGAAAATCCTTGGCTGGTGGGAGCAAATACTGTTTTGCTATTGTTCTCTTTCTTCCTTTCCTTGTGCTCAAATTACCTATATTTAGACATGTACTATTTCTAATTTGTCACATAAACTTGTTTTTTGTATGGTTTTTTTTTCCTCTTGTGGAATATATATATATAATTTAAGAACACTGTTAAGGACTGCATATTTTTTTCTGTATTGATATCTTTACCTGTTATTTCTTTCATACAGATATACTAACTGGTTAGCTCATCAATTAATTTACCCATTCATTCAACACATATTTATCTGAACTCGTTTATGAGTCATCTATTACATATCTCTTACTTGTCCTCATAAATAAGGTTTATTAAATGAAATAAATAAAACTGTAAATGAGATACAAAAGATTTTATGTTCTAGCGGTTGCCTGCACCTTCAAGACAGGTCTCTGTTCATGCTCTTTACTCACTTTGAGAGAAGACTTCTCATTTTTCGATATATTTTTGAAATTGCTAAGAGATTTAGGTAGAAGTATGAATTTTACCAAAGATGTTGTATCGAGAAAAAGAATAATCTTATTACACACTAAAATTTAAAAATATATTATTTTCTCATTTTAGTTCTTCACCCCCAAAGTCTCTTCCTTGCTAGGACTCAAATCTCTTCCTGTTTCTCATCTTGCATGTTTTATCTATTAATTCAAAAAAGTTCTCTCATTCTGTGAATGCCACTTACAAAAAAAGTCTTTGGTACAGAACAAAGAGTCATAATTGTTCCTGATGCATAGATAATCAAAATATTAACCTAATGAAAATAATTTATTATTTTGTATTTCCTTCGTGAAGAGCAAAATGGAAAACTAAAGTTTTCTTTTGTTAAGAAAATGAAATATCTTTTATATTATTATTATGACAACTCAGCAAACCTTATTTCTCTTATCACATACAATTTATTTTTTTCATTCTTGTTATCTTATTCATATCACACTTTCTTATCTGAATCACCAAAGTCTAGTCTATCTCTGGGCATTAGATAATAGCCTGCTAGTTTGGTGGCACTTCACAGAAAACTAGGTGAAATATGTATACATACATCCATATGCACCTAATATAAATGTTAAGGGGTGTGTGTGTGTGTGTGTGTGTGTATACATATATATATACATGTGTATATATATATATACACATGTATATATATATATGCATGTATGTTTATATGTTTCCCAGTTTTCTATGGATTATAACCAAACTTCTAGCTAATAATGTACTGAAATAAGTTTTATCATTGTAATTGCACATACACATAAACCCATATATGCATACATGCTTTAAAAAATACTCATTTTTTATATAAGTATGTTAATAAGCATATTGATAAATTATTACATAAATATATTGATAGATCAAAGAAAGGAAAAGTGTCAGTTTCTCTCCTCACTTTTGTCTTTGATTTACTTCCTTTCATGAGATTCTTGTTAAAGAATATTTTTCAAACCAAAATTCATTATAATTTTCTTCTTCCTCATATATCCTCTGATAGAAAATCTTAATATAATGAGTTTTTTTCTTAAATATGTTTAAAATGAATGATTCTTATACAAATACTAGGTAAACAAACTTTTTCATGGCTGATTAACTAACTTCTTAAATTTGATGTGGATAAGTAAATATGGAGCATACTGACAGATTGTATGAAAAACTATGAAAAAAGAAAGATAGCATAAAGAGATCTTGCCCTACTGGATAGTGAAATTATTACAAAATGCTTAAATATATTAAAATATATTAAATGCATTACAAAACAATTAAACTAAATACTGCTAATGGCAACTGGGTAACCATCTGTCTGTGTTAATGGAATAGTTTATACAACAATTTTTATTCTTTTTTTATATACCCTTAATGTTTAAATGTATATATACACATAAAACTATAATATTTACACATGTTTACATATTGTTCATATGATTTTATGTACATATATTATTTGGTACATAATATGTACCAAATAATGTACATATGTACATATATTATTTAAGTATTATTTTGTAGTTCTGAGATCCTATTTAGGGTAAAGATTACACAGATAATAACAAATTTGGCATATATACAAAGAAAAAAACATATAAGTACAACCAAAAGTACATGCCACATTAGGAAAAACATTGACAGTGTATATAGAAAACACTTTATCTTTTTAATATAATAAACATTCTTACTAAAAAGTAAGAAGAATTACAAAAGTGGACTGGGAAAACAAAATGGACAAAAATACATGGGCATGCAGTTTACTGAAATTTCTAAAATGCCTTAAAGATTATTAAAATATCCTTAAACTTTCTCATATTAAAATTCCAAAACAATTCTCTGTATAGAAATCATTTGCCAGATTAGAAAGCCCTCAAAATTTGATGATAAATAATGTGGGCGATAATTTAGGGAATATTGCCCATGGTTGTATAATTCGATGATATACAGTGCAAAAAGTTGTCAAATACTTATTAATTTTTAAACATATTTTAATTTTTTACCCACTGATTCTAGTTCTAGGAAATTAACCTACAATATTCCAGAATACTGAGAGTTTATATGTAAAAATATGCAAAGCAGCTTTTTTTCAATACCTGAAATTTGAAACAAGATAAAGTACATTAATGAGGGATGGGATAAATATGTGTTCATATAATGAAAAGATTCACAGCTGTTACAAAGAGGGGGCGATCTATATATGCTAATACAGAAAACACACCTTATTTTTAATGAATTGTAGCAACATATGAATCTGTAGTTCCAATCAATGATGTATAGGTATATAAAGGGTTTTAATACTAAATTACATCAGTAGACCCCAAGAAAAAGTATAAAATAACAAAGCCACATTGACGTTTGCAGAATGGGAAATGTCTGAGAATCCTCTACCTGGATCCTTGATTTTATTCATCATTTTAAAAATAAAAATCATATTCTTGTGATTGAGAAACAAGACAGAAGAAAATGCTCTGAGCTTTCCTGGAGAAGGAATAATTGTTTTTAATTTTTTCTGCTCCCCCAACTCCACTGCCCTGCTCCATGGGCAAAATGTGTACCACACAGGAGAAAGAAATGAAATGAACACATACTGAATCTTAAGGTCAAATATGTCCACCTAAGAATCAAGAGAAATACCGGCAGCAGAAAGCAAAAAAAGAATATTGACTGTTAGGCATGAGTCATTAGCAACTACCAGCAATAGCATTAACGAGGGTAAAGGTAACTTCAGTTGGAGAGTCATCTCATCTGGAATCTCTAGTGGTTCCATGAAAAGTTCAATGGTAAACATCTGCCAGGCCTAGTAAGTAAATGATCAGCCTATGAAGAAAAGAAGTGATGCATTAAAATCTGAGCACTCTTCTAAACCTCCCACTCAGTGAGTGGAGGTATAGAAGACTCTCTGGCAAGAACAGTCATGTCTCCTTTGTCATCATGTGAACATTATAGAGTGCACTTGCACAAAACTAGATGGCAAAGCCTACTACACACCTAGCCTATCTGGTGTAGCCTGTTGTTTCTAGGCTACAAACTTGTACAGCATGTTAATGTACTTAATACTGTAGGTGATTGTAACACAATGGTAAGTATATGTGTACCTAAAGTATCTAAACATAGAAAAGGTATAGTAAAAATATGATATAAAAGATAAAAAATGGTACACCTATACAGGGCACTTACCATGAATGGAGCTTACATGAAAAGAAGTGCTCTGGATGAGTTAGTAAGTGAGTGGTGACATGAATGTGAAGGCCTAGGATATTACTGTATGCTCTTATAGACTTTATAAACACTGTACACTTTGATTGTACTAAATTTATAAAAGAAGACAAGATTAAATCAAGCACAAGGCAAAATGATGCAATCAAGAGATGTAGTAAACAAGAGATGGGTATAAGGCTGCTGCCAGTATAGCAGCATACTATTTTACAGCAAACATTTTTTATAGGTAGAGAGTAAACTCTAAAATAACAATAAAAAGTAAAGAATAGTAAATATATAAACCAGTAACATTGTGGTTTGTTATCATCAAGTAATATGTACTGTATATAATTGTATGTGATACTTTTATACAATTGTCAGTGCAGTAAGTTTGTTAATCCCAATATCACCACTAACATGTGAATAATGTGTTGTGCTATGACGTTACAATGGCCACTATGTCACTAGGCGATAGGAATTTTTCAACTCCATCATAATCTATAGGACCATCATTATGTATGCAATCCATCATTGACCAAAATGTCATCAAGAGTGGCATGACTGTATACATACTGTGGGAATGAAGGAGAAATAGCAAGTTACACTTCCCCCATTGTGACTTCTACCCTGAAGCAGGCTCACACTGGGGAAGATGATAAAATATTAAATTTTAAGTTTAATATTTAATTTTAATAATTAAACTTAACATTTACATTTAATATTTAAATATTAAAATGATATGAATATGTTTGGGGTTTAATTCAAATCCTATACACATTTAATTAAAACCTACTGGCTTTCTAGAAAATAAAATAACATGAAATTCGAAAGTAAGTGCAATTGGAAATTTATCCTCTATAATAAAAGGTAACTTCAGTTGTTGTTGGATATCTTGGACTGGGCATTCTAATCAATGATTTCATTTCTCTTTGTGACTAAACTTTTGTAACAGAAAGTGAAAACATATCTATTTCCTAAAAGTGCACATAAAATTAATGAGACTTGCCTAAATATTCAAACAAGTTTATATACTTAAACTCAATAATGAGTAATACAAATGGCTTATTCAGTGTACATACATATAATGTGTATCTGTATGTGCTTGCATATATACTATTCCTAATGGAATGATAATACATGATTAAATAGATTTACTTGTGAAAACTAGAATTTGAGTTAGAGGAAAACAGCTTTATTTTCTTCTTAATATCTGATTTATTAAAAATTCTAATTATTTCTATCAATTATTCTTTCCACATATTAGCTCAACAAAACTTAATAAATAAAAAGAAAATTATCATTTATTGATAACCCAATATTTTATAGTCTTTTAGCTATTATTCATCTCGTGTAATATCCACATTTAAATTTAGAGCTCTCCTGTCAAAATGTACAGGAATACCTCATTTTATTGTACTTTGATTCATTGCACATTACAGATGTTGTATTTTTCACAAATTAAGGACAAGATCTTTACTGCTTTCAGGCACTCGATACTATATGAAAAGCAACAAGGGACTACTGAAACATTTTTGTTAAAAAGTGCATGTGTGAATCTTCAACCTTTTTTAACAATTGATGGTATTTAAAAATATGCCTTGAAATTTTTTAACTACATTGTTTTATTACAATGTATCCCCAGGCAAATATGCAGTCAAAGATTGATAACTGATTCTAAGACATCTTACTTTAAAACTGTAATAGCTTGTAAAATATTGTGTTAAAACAAGATGATTGAATAAGTGTTAAACAATAATTACATTTTGAGTGGTTACATGCAGTTAAAGAAGTCAATCATTAGTTATATTTTGGGTCAAAACTGTATCCAGATACGATTGATTATGAACTCAAAAGTGTATTCTACTAAAAAGTCATAAATGAAAAATTTTTATCCCAGTATATATTTTTAAGGTAACATTTTCAAATGTCTATTATAAGTGTGAAGTTTGAATAACAATACACTAGAGTAATAAATACAAACTGATAAGAATTTAATTGCCCATAGGCATGAAAATTTTACCTGTCTTATTCCATGGATATTATCAAATTGAGACAAATTATAATTAAGCTTAATGAGTTGCTTGGTGAGGGAGTAAGTGAATTTCTGCATACAGTGTAAATTAACATTCATACAGCCACTGGGTATTTTCTCAGTAGTGATATCCTATCTCAACTAAAGAAGAAATTAAGCACCTGTTTTTCTTTTTAGTCTACTGAGAAAAAAAAAAACTTAAAAACAAAATTAAGATATGTTACTAAAATTCTCATATTTGAGTATACAGAATCAAATTTAATTATTTTATTTTTTTAATGTGATAAGAACACAATGTGAGATCTATTCTTTTAACAAATTCTAAGTACAAAATACATTGTTAACTGTAGGCACACTGTAGTACAGCAGGTCTCTAGAACTTACTCGTCTTGTCTTGTATGATTAAAACTTTATATCTTTTTAACAAAACTCCTTTTTTACCCTCTCCCAACTCTTGACAGCTACCATTCTAGTCTCTGTTTCTGTGAATTCGACTATTTTAGATACTTTATATAAATTGATACTTTCAAATGATCTTTGACAAGGGTGTTAAAAATATAATGGGGAAGGACAGTCTCTTCAACAAATAGTGTTGAGAAAACTGGTTATCCACAAGCAAAAGAATGAAGGTGGACCCTTATCTTACACTGTATACAAAAATCAACTCAAAATTGATTAAATATTTAAACAAGATTTGAAACTGAAAACCCTTAAAAGAAAACATGGGGAAAGCTTTATGACATTAGACTTGGAAATGATTTGTTTGGATATGACATCAAAAGTACAAGTAACAAAAGCAAAATTATACAAGTAAGACTACATCAAACTAAAAAGCTTCTGCATGGTAAAGGAGCGATCAACAGAGTGAGAAGGCAACATACAGAATGGGAGAAAACATTTGCAAACCATATATCTTATAGGGGATTGATATCCAAAACATATAAGCAACTCCTACAACTCAATAACAAAAAAACGAATAATCTTATTTAAAAAATGGACAAGGGACTTGAATAGACATTTCTCCAAAGAAGACATACAGATGACCAAAACCTAAGATGATACTTGAAAAGATGCTCAACAACACTTATCAGGGAAATGCAAATCAAAACCACATTGAGATAACACCTCACAAATGTTAGAATGGCTATTAAAAAAATAAATAAATAAATAACTATTGACAAGGATGCATAGAAATTGGAATCTTTGGACAATTTGGTGGGAATCTAAAATGGTACAGACACTATAGGAAACAGTATTGTGGTGCCTTGAAAGAATAAAAATAGAAATTACCACATGATATAGCAATCCCATTTCTGAGTATATATCCAAAAGAAATTAAGTCAGAACTTGAAAAGATATCTGTACTGTCATGTTCATTGCAGCATAATTCATAATAGCCAAGATATGGAAACGACCTAAATGTCTATCTACAATGAATGGATAAAGTATGGCATGTACATTCAATGGAATATTATTTACCTTTAAAAAAGAATGATACATATCATTTGTAAAAATATGGATGAATCTGGAGGGCATTATTTCATTAAATGAAATAAACCAGTCATAGAAGAGCCAAAATTATTTAAAATAATTACTTTTGTTCAAAGAGGTAAGGAAGATATTTAACACTAAAACATGGAAAATAAAATCTGAATAGTTTCTTAAATATTGGTGAAATACTTTATCAGAGTCATATTATACTTGTATGTATTGTTTCTAGGGCCCCTACAGTCACAAAGGTAATATGTATATATTAGGATCACACAGAGAGAAAACATTCACAATTAATTTCTATCAGAAAATACAGTCAAAATTGTGTTGCACAGAATGGGAGAAAAATCAAAAACTTTTAAGAATATTTAATATTATAAAATAAACTCTTTTTCATTTTGCTTTTGTCTTGGTGGCAAATTGAGAAATTACACACACATATATATATATATACGTATATATATATATATATATGTGTGTGTAATGAAAAAGGGTTAAAAAGTCATTCTGTTATTCTGGAGGTGAGACACTTCCAAGAAAAGAAAGGCAGCTGAACCTGTCAGATCTTTTGTAGAAATGTTTATGACAGACTTCCTGGTAAATAACTTAATTGGTTTTCATAGGAGGAGAATCTCTATGTGTAGAGTGCTTTCAACAGAATGGACCTGGTTGTCTGGAATTACTTAATATAAAAGACCTGGAATTTAAGAACTTATGAGGCATAAAGCTCTGCAAAATGTCATGAAAGTTATACAAATAACTGAGTTTAAAATGGTGGTTCCCTAGATCTAAATGGCTCTTTTGTAAATAAGGTAACTATGCATCTTACTCAGGAACCCCATCTGTTAACTTAAGTCAGAGTAGCTCCATGGGATAAAAAAGAAACTGTGGAGCTATGTTGGGAGTCCTGGAGTTGTCTTTTTTATTTGTGCCACACAATTTCTGTAGCTGAGACGAGAATCCCCTCCATTGACATAGAAGTTGAAAATTAACGTTAGAGTTCTTTCCTTGAGGTTTAATATTAAATAGTTTGGTCAGAATGTGTTTTGATGTTACAATGGAAAATTCAAAAGGTTTAGTTGATGTACCTAAATTTTTTTTATCTTCTATTTTCAGAGCTGTCTTTCTACATTGCAGTTAATGGAGCAAATCTGACTTCCTGAAATAGTAACTCAGAAAGATGTTATTGCTGAATCATGCTTAATAAGGCCATGGCTAAAAAAACAGGTACGCTATCTTCATATCATAGTAGAAGGAATATGAAATCCTATTTAAAAATTTTTAAAATGTTTTTTGTAATTTTTCATGATAAATGACATTCGAAACTTTAAACATAGATGACAGATTAAATGTTTGAAAAAAGATGTCAGTTAACAACTCTTTTTGTTAAAGGTTTTAAATGAAACAATCCAAGGTAAGCATTTTATTTGAATGATTGCAATTAATTACATAATTTTATTATGAAGGGCTTATTACTTAAATCCAGAGTAGAATTTAGTTTTCTCTCTTTTATTGTTTGTTTGATATTTTAGTTAAGGCAAATTCTGAAAAAGAATAATGTGACATTTTTCAGATCGCAATAATATCAAAGAAATAAAAGCACACATTTTAAAATAATATTTATTTTATATAATTTTTAATCAATATGTTCTGAAAATGCTGAGATTATATAAATATCTGAGTAATGTTCCATGATCTAAATGGCTCCTCTGTAAGTAAAATGACTACACATCTCATTTAGATTCAATTTAAACTTTCCTAATTATTTCACAGTAACAGTATATCTTTCACATAAACCATACATTGTTCAGAGGCCATTTATTAAAGTCTTGATACCGATTATTTAAAGTTGGTAATTGACATGCAAGTGGTAAACCAGGTGGTGCCCTGGTTTTACTTGCTGCATTTTATTAGCAATACAGGCTTTACTTGCTGGCTGAATATTATTAGTTTTAATCTGATGGGAGGCAAATGCCCCTGCCTTAACTGCCAGTCTTCCGAGATGTCCATGTTCAAATCACTGAAAGCTGTGAATATGTTACTTTACTTGCCAAAAAGTGTCTTTAAGATGCTATTGTGGTTATAGATCTTAAAATAGGGAGAGTATACTAAATTATCTAGGTGAGCCTAATCTAGTGTGAGAAGTGCCAGGGTCCCCAATTCTATGTAAGATCACTCATTGATACTGGTAATCACAGTACACACTCCATAAACTTGAACATTGTGGGGTTGAGTACTTGTGAAAAATCAAGAGAATGCTATCTTGTTGCCTATTTATTTAAATGCACCATATGAAAAACATTTGTCTCATCATAAGCTCTCTGACTCCTGTTCAGTAAAAATATTCTAGTGGGAGAGTCTGAAAGTACAGAGACCAACATGATTGATTAAAACTGTTAATAACAAAGGAATGTCTTCTGGAGGAAAGAACTAGAATTTGAACAAGCAAGAAATATGGCAAACAGTGAGGAGAGGGTGTGAAAGACAGTTGAGGGGAAGTGGGAGATGGAAGAAAGAGAGATTTGGGAGTGTTTTGTGTTAGGGCCATGAGATATTTAGTGATGAAAAATTCTACTGATCTAAGTTTTTTTTTTTAGCTTATGAATATAATCTTTTTTTTTTAACATTTTAAATAGAAGATTTAAATTAACTTTTAATTATGCTTGAGTGTAGGGATACATATTTTAAATTTGATCTGTGTTAAGTCAAGAAACAGCTTAGTTTTGTCCCAGCTTCATACAATATAGAATAGAATAGATAGCCTTCACCTCTTCAGGAATCATATTCTAAAACACAAAAGAAATTTTATACTTTCTAATTGAGCTCTATGTAATGCCTATTTGTATCAATTTTTTTCTCTTCCCTTAAGGATGAACTATGTAACAGTGCTCAAAGCAATTAAATTTGAAAAGGATTAGGCCAGAAAAAGGCAGATCAAAGGTAAAAGACATTCAAGAAATGCCATCTTTATAAATCAAAATTAATACTCAATTTTTCAAAACTTCTCCATTTCTCTTAAAAAAAGAATAGAACATAATTTGCCTAGGATAGTCCAAGGTTTTTTTTTAATACATCTATAATGGACAGGTTTCTAGGTAAAGTGAATGCAAAGACCGTGTCTAATTCTTGTTTCTACATCATCAATACTATCATTCAACCACCTCTAATCTCTGCTAATGTCTTTCCTACAGTCACTGAAAATTTTCTTCTATTGAATTTAACTGAATGAATCTGAAGGCATTCACCTTGACATCTTTTTGCAGGAAAATGGAAAGTTGCCTTATCTGAAACATTTTATTGCATAAAATGCTTTACATGATTCTCAGCCTTTAACCAAGAATTATAAGTAGACAGGGGGAAGACATATTGCTCTGTAAATCTGGCTTGCATAGGAAAATGCCATGATAGTACATTTTAGGTAATAAACAGAGGAAGACTTTTGTTAGCCTTCTTGCTTGACACTCAATTAGGGGAGTCAGCATAAGGGTAATGAAAAAGATATAAGCTGATCCTTTCACTTGCACTATGCCTGGCATAGAGTTAGCAGAGTTGTCACTGTTATTGCTGTTCATTCTGTTATTATTAATTATCATATACTACTTTTTTTGTTGTTTCAGCAAAAATACCATATCTAGGATACCGCTATTCCAAAGCATTCATCTCTTTACATTAGATGATTATGTAATCTATATATTTATCCTTACTATGCAAAAAATAAAGCTCGCTTATCGCTGGAATGTTTGTTTTTTTTTCCTAGTCTTTATCAGCTTTGATGTTTCTCTAAGGAGTATATCAATTTCAGATAATTTTAGAAACATGGCCTCGTGTAAAGTAGTCCAGATATAAGTCATCAAGTTAGGCAGAGAAAAAAATAGAAAGTAAATTAGTATGCTGTCCTTAAAAGGACATTTAAATTGCTTGTATGAGATAGTAAATAGTACAATGGACTTTTATCTATGGACCACTAATGTATATGCCAGGTATTTTTACATGCAACATCTCATTTAATCTTTCTGACAATACTATATACATTTGTTTTCATTTTTACATATAAGGTTATTGAGTTTAAGTATATTAGGCAGCACATCTAATGTCTTAGTGAGTTCCGACTATTGTAACAAAGTACATAGACTGAATGACTTATAAACAACGGAAATTTATTTCTCATAGTTAATGGAGACTGAAAGTTTGAGATCAGGGCGTCAGTATGGTCGAGTTCAGGTGAGAGCTCTGTTCCATGTTGCAGACTGCCAACTTTTTGGAAGGAGTGAGGGAGCTCTTCACAGTCTTATCTGATAGGGCACTAATATCGTTCATTAGGGCTCAGCCCACATTACCTAATCACCTAGTCCCCACCTCCTAAAGATAGTGCATTGGGAGTTAGGATTCCAACATATATTTAGGGGAGACATAAACGTTTAATCTACTATATCAAAGTTTCAGCTAGAACAGAGCAACATAAGTTTAATTCAGATTGTGTCTGACTTTAAATATCATGCCTTCTATATTTTTACCACACTTTCTTATTTTTGAAAATAAATTCTGGAGAGAATGATAAGGGCTTACAGATGGTGAGTAGTGGGAATGTAAAGGAAAATACAGATTTCTGGTTCATATCTCAAAGTAAAGTTATATTAGTGACCAAAGACAAATAATGACTAAGAGGTAGGAGGAGTTGTCATATCTAAGATTTTTGAGTCTCAGTATTTGCGGGAGTGATAATCTTATTTTTAAGTAACTCTTTGAAAACTTTCTATTTTAACATATTGTTTAGAGGAATTCAACTGAAACTGTTCTGTACAGTAGTATGGCATAATTGTTACAATTAATGAACCAACATTGATAGATTATTATTAACTAAAATTCTTATTTCTTGTCAGATTTTTAGCTTTTACCAGTTTTCATTTGTATCTAGGAAGGCATGGATATATTTAGTTATCAGGTCTCCATAAGCTCCTCTTAGCAGCGACAATTTCTTAGACTTTCCTTATGTTGGTGACTTTGGCAATTCAATCTATATATTTATCCTTACTATGCAAAAAGTAAGGCTCGCTTATCGCTGGAATGTTTTTTTTTTTTTCCTAGTCTTTATAATGTACAGATAGTTGTACATTATTCCTGCATTGGGATTTGCCTAATGTTTTTCTAATGATTGGACTAAACTTGTGTGTTCTTAGAAATAAGAATACAAATGTAAAGTGTAATTATATAATGTCATACCAAAAAAAACCACATTCTCAGTATGACTTATTATAATATGTTAACCTTTATTATCTGGCTGAGGTACTGTTTAAAAAAAGTTACTTTTCTTTTCTTTTCCTTTTCGTACTGCATATTTTAAATGAAGTCACTATGCACAGTCCACTCTTAGAGTATAGGAACTTATCCTTAACATTCTTGAGGATGAAGTATTTACAGAAATTATTTGGAATTCTACTGCATGGGAATTTTGTCTCTTCATTTTCAATTATTAACTTATTCGAACATTTATTTATATCACTATGGGGTCATTTATTTTTTATTTCATACTTTGGATTATAATTGAATATCTATCCATCTATCTATCAATCATCTATTATCTATCTATCTATCTATCTATCATCTTCTATCTCAAATTATTCTAGTTATGAACATTGGGAGATCTTTCAGTTGGTTCCTGTGTTCCTTTGATTCCCCCATCACTGTGCATGTGTGTGTGTGTGTGTGCATGTGTGTGTGTGTGTGTGTGTGTGTGTGTGTGTATTAGCACTCCCTTACTCTTAAAGACTCCAAAATGTTCCAGGCTTATCTTGATTATTTTCTGCCCCGGTGTAGAAACAACCACTTCTCCAAATAGTCTCAGTTCCTTTTACTGGAGAATGGTATTAAGAACTAATATCTGAGTGCTAGGTGTGCTTAGTATTGGAGAGTCATTATTTCTGGGTCCTCTCTGCTGATAAATCAAGGAGATATATATGTATATATTAACCCATATATCTATACATTTAGTAATAAATCTTTATATATGTGATCATCTGTATCTGTATTAAGGTAAACATGAGTTCATACTGATGTTTCCAGCTCTATTATCATATAGATTATCCTAGTCTCTACCTTTGACTAATCTGTAACCCCTAACTCTAAAAGTTGGATGTCTGGCTCCCTCCATTAACCATCGATTTATTCAATTCTTCATTTTCAGTATATATGTTAGAAGTAACAGAATATTAACCCATGTTTCCATGGAAACCAACTTTATCAACTGAAGGACAATACTTATATGCATTTCCATCTGGCTTGAGTCTTACAGACTCTATTTCCAAAGTTACTAAGGTCAGCATGATTTTTTGCCATTTCCTGTTCAGTGAGGTTATTTGTAAGATTATAGTATAATTGTCTCCTTTTCACTTTTATACTTCACCCTGAGATCCCCTGACTTTTTAAATTACTGTTTTTGTTGCATATATTAAGGTTCTCTTTTTTTGTGTTGTGAAATAGCTTTTCACATGCATAGTGTCACGTATCTATTGTATAGTAACAGAACATTTCTGCCACCCTAAAAAAAAATGTTCTCTGCTTCATAGATTTACCTTAACTGCTTCCAAAATTCCTGAGAACCACTAATCTATTTTTCTGCCTTTTATGAATGTCATAGTAATTGAAATCAAATAGTATGTACACTGTGGAGTACTTTTAGATTGTTTTTTTTTTTAACTTAGTAATGTGCATTTAAGATTCATCAATGTATTTTGGAGGCTTGTTGGGTCATTATTTATATTGCCAAAAAAAATTCCAATGTATAGATGTACCACGACTGTTTATTCAGTCTCCTACATAAGGATATTTTGGTTGCTTCCAGTTTTGACAATTGTAAATAAAGCTTTTAAAATCATCTGCATGCAAGTTCATGCATGGCCATAAGTTTTCAAATCTAAGAGTATGATTACTGGATCATATGTTAAGATTCTGTTTAATTTTATAACAAACTGTCAACTTGTCTTCCAAAGTGGCTGTGCCATTTTGGATGTACACCAGCATGAAAGAGTTCCTTTTCTCTGCATAATTGCCAGCAATATGTACTGGGATTTTTTTTTCTTCTTTTTTCATGTCATAGGTGTGTAATAGTATTCCATTTTTGTTGTCATTTGAAGTTCTTTAATGACAATAGATATTGAACATTTTTCCATATACTTATCTGCCATCTGTATATATTTTCAGCCAAGTTGTCTGCTCAGATCTTATATTTAAAGGGTTTGTTTACTTTTCAATTGCTTGGTTTTAAGATTATTTATTTGTTTAGACATGCCTAAACATGTCTAAATCACATATTTAGACATGTGATTTATCAAATATTTGTTTTACTAATATTTTGCCCCAGTCTATGGATTATATTTTCATTCTCTTAACAATGTCTTTCATAGAGCAGAAGATTTAATTTTAATAAAATAAAACTTACCGATTTTTTGTTGAAATTAATTAAATAAATTAGTGTATTTATAGCTCAGATTGTTGTCTTTTCAAAATTTGTTTTTAAATATTTTATTTTTAATCGTAGTTGACATACAATATTATATGTTTCATGTGTACAACATAGTGATTAGACATTTATATAACTTATGAAATGATCACCTTGATAAATCTAGTATCCATCTGATACCATACATAGTTATTATAATATTATTGACTATATTTCTTATGCTATACTCTACAACCCATGACTGTTTTATAACTACCAATTTATACTTCTTAACCTTGTTTCTTTTTTCACTCATCCCTGCAACCTCCCTCCCATCTGACGACCATCAAATCTATGAACTTGTTTCTCTTTTGTTTATTTTGTTCTTTAGGTTCCACAGATAAGTAAATCATATGACATTTGTCTTTCTCTGTCTGACTTACTCCACTCAGCATAAAACCCTCTAGGTCTATCCATGTTGCTGCAGATGGCAAGATTTTATTCTTTCTTAGGCTGAGGAATATTCTATTGTATGTATGTAGCACCACTTCTTTATCCATTCATCCATTGATAGAAACCCATGTTGGGTTCATATCTTGGCTATTGTAAATAATAATGCAATGAACATATGGATGCACATGTCCTTTCGAAGTAGTCTTTTGTATTAATGTTGATAAATACCCAGAACTGAGACTTCTTTGGGTACTTCTTTGTCTCTTATTATAGCCTTTGTTTTAATGTCGATTTTGTCCGGTGTAAGTATTAACAATCTAGGTTTTTTGTTTTCTTTTGTTTTCATTTTTGTGAAATATCTTTTACCATCCCTTTACTTTCATTCTGTGTGTGTCCTGTGATTTGAAGTTAGTCTCTTGTAGGCAACATATGTAAGGGTTTTTTTCTTATTCATTCAGCCATCCTAAGTCTTTTAACTTGAGCAATTAATCCATTTACATTTAAAGTAATTATTGATAGATATGTAGTTATTGCCATTTTTTATTCATAATGTTGATATTTTTCTTCTTCTTAAAGAAGTCTCTTTAACATCTCTTATAATACAGGTTTGGTGGTAATGAACTCCTTTAGCTTTTCCTTGTCTGGTAAACTATTTGTCCTTCGATTCTAAATGATAGTTTTGCCAGGTAGAGTAATCTTGATTGTAGTTCCCTGCTTTTTATCACTTTAAATATTTTGCACCAGTCTCTACTGGCACACAAATTTCTGTTGAAAAATCAGTTGACAGTCTTATGGGAGCTTCTGTGTAGGTAACTAACTGCATTTCTCTTGTTGCTTTTAAGATTCTCTCTTTGTCTTTAATCGTTGGCATTTTAATTATGATGTGTCTTGGTGTGAGCCTCAATGGGTTCATCTTGTTTGGCACTTTTTGTGCTTTCTGAACTTGTATGTCTATTTCCTTTGCCAGATTAGAATTTCTTTTTTTTTTTTTTGCCACTTCTTTAAACAAGATTTTAATTCCTTGCTTTCTCTCTTCTCCATCAAGTACCCCTATGATACGAATGCGGTATACTTGGTGTTGTCCCAGTGACCCCTTAAATTATCCTCGATTTTTTTGGATTCTTTGTTCTTTTTACTGTTCTGATTAGGTGGTTTCTGCTACCTTATATTCCAAATTGCTGATTCAACACTCTGCTTCATCTAATCTACTGTCGAATCCCTCTTATGTATTCTTTATTTCAATTACTGTAGTCTTCACTTCTGATTGGTTCTTTTTTATGTTTTCTATCTTCATTTTTAAGTTTTCTATCTCTTTGTTGAAGTTCTCACTGAGATCATTGAGCATACTTACAACCATTGTTTTGAACTCAGCATCTAGTAGATTGCTCGTCTCCATTTTGTTTAGTTTTTTTTCTGGAGCTTTGTTCTGTTCTTTCATTTGGGACATATTCGTCTCCTCATTTTCTTGCCTCCTTGTTTTTGTTTTTATGTATTAGGTAGAACTGCTATGTCTCTCAGTCTCAGTAAAGTGGAGTTATATTGTAAGTGTCCTGTGGGGCCCAGTGGCCCAGTGTCCCTTGTCACTTTAGCTGAGTGCTTCAGGTGTGTCCCTTGTGTGGGTCATGTGTGCACTCCTGATATAGTTGAGCCTTGGTTGCTGTTTTCATGTCAGTAGGAAGGATTGACCCTCAGCTAATTAGTTGTGAGGACTGGCCATGACTACAGTGGAGGAACTATTATGCAGGAGTTGAACTTACAAAGCAGGATTTGCTTTAGTGAGGCTCTGGTGCCTGCTCAGTCTGCCCTTTGGGTGTGTCATTTGGAGAGGTGGTTGAGTGGAAGTTTGGTGTGGTCCAAAGCTAGCCATCAGGTATGTTGATTTGGGGACCTCTTGAGAGGGACTCAGGTGCAGATTAAGATTAGCCACTACCTGTGCCCTGCCCCGGGACACTTGATATGAGCTACAAGTGATCTGAAGATGGTTGCCACTTGTGCTGGGCTTGGAGATGCCTAGGAGAGTGTAAGCTGTGAACTGAGGTCAGTTGCCACTAGTGCCAGGCTTGGGCTGCTTAATAAGAGGTATAGGCAAGAGAAGACCAGATACTGCTTGTTGTGGGTTGTGAACTTTTGAGAGATTTCAAGAAAATCCATAGCATAAGCCAAAACAGGCCATTTATATGGAAAAGCCACTGGAAGCTACTTGGTTGGGACCTCAAGTTGGGAAGGGTAGGTGACCAGTGTTGGCTAGGTTGATGGAGACTCAGATATAGTGGTCCCCTGCTTGCGCACCCTGGGTGAGGGGAGGGCTCGACAAGGGAAAATGACTTTTGCCAGCACTTCTGTCTGGGAGAAAGCTGCCCTTCCAGCTCTTACTATGAAGCCAGACAATTCAGTTTCTCCCCATATGTCTCTGGTACCTTTGAAGCTACTGCCCTTGCACTGGAGGTTAGAGCAAGTGTGTTCATCAGGTAGTAAGTCTATGCATGGTCTCTTTAAGAGGAGCTAGTCACTTCTGGTGACTCCCAGATGGCTTCAAAGAATGAGCTTTTGGTTTTGTTGATATTCTTTATTGTCTTTCTGTTTTCAACTTCATTGATTTCATTGATTTTTATTTATTTTCTTATGTTTGGTTTAACTTTCCATTTTTGTGAAATATCTTTTACCATCCTTTTAAAAGGAAAAAAAAAATCCTTTTTTTTTTTTACTAGCTTTCTAAGATCAAAGTTTAGATTATTGATTTTAGACCTTTATTCTTTTTTAAAAATATATACATTTAATGTTAATATTTTCTCTCTATGCAATTCTTTTGCTGTATCTCATAAATTTTGCTATCTTTCAATTAGTTTAAAATATATTTTTTTTTTCAACCCATTGCTATTTAGAAATGTGCTGTTTAATTTGCAAAATCCCTTAGGTGAATTTTTCTTGGTGTTTACCTTTCCTGAGTTTACTAGATCTTTGGTTTGATCATTAATTAACTTAGGAAAATTTATAGCCATCATTAATTTAAAGATGTCTTCTGTTTCTTCTGCATCTGGTATTTCAATCATATGAATGTTAGACCTTTTGAAAGTACTTCATGGTTTTCGAAATTTATTTCCTCTTTTTATTCTCTTTGAATTTTAGTTTGATATGTTTCTACTAGTCTATCTTCAATATTATTGATGCTTTTCTTTGGCCAAGATCAATCTACTGATGAGACCAGAATAATCATACTTTATTTCTGTTACAGTGTTTTTATTTCTATTATTTTTTCATTCTTTTTTAGGGGCTCTGTTTCCCAGTTTACACTATCCATATGTTCATGCATATTTTCTATCTATTTTTTTTCCCATTAGTGCTCTTAATATATTATTTACAGTTATATTAAATCCCTTGTCTAATAATTTTAATATTTGTGTTCAATACATGATTCTTGTTATTATGTTCATGTTGTCCTTTTAGATTGTGTTTTTTATTACTTTTTGACATGTCTTTTTTTTTTTTTTTTGAAAGTTGTAGAACAGTATCTGGCAATAAGAACCGGTAAGTAGATTTCAGTGGGAGACTAGAAATAGGCTGTGTTTAATGTTTGCAGTAGTTTAACTAGAATAGCCTTTAAATTCCTCTGATTCATTTGTTTTTGTCTCCTCTCTGAGCTTGGGGCTTCCCTATGTAATTCACTGTTATTATACTGAAGCTCTATTGGTGTAGTGGTAAAGTGAGGAAAAGGAATAATTTTCTGTAATCTTATTTTTTATCTCAGTCATTCAGTGGGTCTATGATCTTCACAGATGTCTCTTTATTTGATATAACTTTTTATTTGTTTTCCCCTCAGTTGATACAGAAAGTCTAGAATGAGCTGTTGCTGAAGAAATGTCCTACCTCAAACTGTGTCAGCCTCTGGTAAGGTCATTTTCACTGGAGAGCCAGGCTTTGTTGTGGACAGCACTGTGGTTATTTTTAAAGGGATAATTATATTCACCTCCTTGTTCCAGATCCATGAAGGGATCTTTTTTTGACCTTCACTCTGAGTACCTGGTAGGGTTCCTAGAGGTTAAACCCACAAAAGTGTAGCACCTTCTCCCTAAGACTAAAGTGAGGAGTTTCTTACTCCCATGCTAGTCTACTCAGGCTCAAGAAATTCATCAAAATACCCTTTAAATGTTCCTACCAGTTTAAGACTCTAGTGGCTTCTACTTTAGGTAAGAAGATCTTGGTTGTCTCTCTGAATTTGCCTATTTCTCCACATATTGAGATGGTGGTTTGCTTTGCAATCTCCATTTCCTAATGGATCTGAGAAAAATGTTGAATTTCAGTTTGTTTAGTTTTTTCTAGTGTAAGATTGTGAGTGACAACTTTGAAGTTCTTTATATGTCTGAGCTGAAATTGGAAATGGTACACTTAATTTTTATTTTATTAAGCTCATTTAAATCATAATCTGGTCTATTTTATTAATTTTAATGTTATAAAAGTATGTAAGTTAGTCATAGTCTTTGTTTTTATTCATATTCTTATAGTTAAATAGATAATGATATTGAACTTCAAATGATGATGAACTTCAAGTATATTAATATTTAAAAGGTTGCCTATATTTTTTTAAATTTAAATTAAAATATGTTGATAAACACTCTCAAATATAAGACCAAAACATATACTTGTTTACCAATGAATATAAAATAA
Organism: Pteropus medius; assembly: GCF_902729225.1. NCBI lineage: Eukaryota > Metazoa > Chordata > Mammalia > Chiroptera > Pteropodidae > Pteropus > Pteropus medius. The sequence goes on along the minus strand of NW_024354502.1, from coordinate 12,971,049 downwards.
AACAGAATAAATATTTACTCTCTTTTAGATTGTATGACAGAAAAATATTAATCTTTGTTTCTATAGCAACTTGATGTATTCATAAGCATTCTTAATAAAAAAATTTGTCTAGTATTTTAAATGTTACATCTAGTATTTTTAATTTTTTCCAAATTTTATAAGATTGTCAAATAATATGGGCTCAAATGTCAGAACTTTGATTTTCAAAGCTAATTTAGGTGAATTTAAAGTGTCATAAGGTTTTAGTAAATTCAGTGTGTTAGTTGCCAAGAATGTGATGGAGAACCATCTATAATCTTTTTCCTGAAGGAGCTCGTTAAATCTACGTAAACTTAATATTTATTTTATTTCCATTCTTCATGAAACAAGATTATAATTTGATGTTTTAAATGCATTATTTTTCTTTGAAAGGAAACAGTACTTGAAAATTTTGAACTGTTTTCTATCAATGTTTTTACATTACAAAGGAGATAATAATTTCCCCTTACAGTGTTGCTATCATTATTCGAAATAAAACATATTAAGCATTCAATAGCATGGCTGAATAATGATAGGATTAAGAAATAGCCAATATGGTTTCAGGTCTTACATTTAAGTCTTTAATCTATTTTGAGGTTTGTCTATGATATAAGTTAAAGACCTAATTTTATTCTTTCACGTGTATATATACAGTTTTCTCAATACCACTTTTTGAAGAAACTATCCTGTCTCCATTGTGTATTCTTGACACCTTTGTCAAAGATTAGTTGACCTTACATGCATGAGTTTATTTCTGGGTGCTTCATACTGTGGTCTATGTGTCTGTTTTTATGCTGGTACAATACTGATTACTATAGATTTATAATATAAAGTGTGCTGCCTTTAGCTTGTTTGTCTTGCTCAAGATTGCTTTAGCTATTTAGGGTCTTTTGTGGTTCTGTACAAATTTTACAATTATTTTTTCTATTTCTGTAAAAAATGCCATTGGAACCTTGTTGGGAATTCCATTGAATATATAAATTGGTTTCAGTAGAGTGGACATTTAAACAATATTCTTTTCAATCTATGAACACGTGCTATCTTTCTATTTATTTGTGTCTTCTTCAGTTTCTTTCATCAGTGTTTTATATTTTGGGAAAAGATCTGAACTTGATCTTTAGGATTATCATTTGTGATAGATAGCATAATGTCCCCAAAAGTCGTCCATGTCCTAATCATCGGAACCTATGAATACATTAGCTTACATTCCAAAAGATACTTTGTAGATATAATTAAAATTAAGAACTTCGAGAAGGTAAGATTATTCTGTATTATGCAGGGGAATCCCGTGTAGGTCACTTGAGTCATCAAAATATGAGATGCTTTCTTAAAAGTTAGGATGAAAGAAGGGTTAGAGTGTTATGATATCGCTGGCTATGCAGAAGGTCATAAGCCAAAGAAAAAGGATGACCTCCTTAGGTCAAGGAAAGTGGATGGCCACTGGAAGCTGAGAAAGACAAAGAAACTAATCATATCTAGAGCCTCCAGAAAGGAATGCAGTCAGGCTCTTACCTTAATTTTAGCCCACTGAGACTCGTATTGGATTTCTGGCCTATAGGATTGTAAGATAATAAATGTGTGTTATATTAAGTCATTAAGTATGTGGTAATTTGTTATAATAGTGTTAAAAAAATAATATATCATTTATTAGGTTGTATCATAAACATGTTAATTAACTTTGTAATATGTTAAATAAGGATAACCGTTTTTATGTCATAGGGTTATTAAGTTAATTAAGAGTATTAAGACTTTGCACATAATGAATTATTAGTGGTTGGACTTAGCACTTGATACATAATTAATAAATTAGTATCACTTATAATTAATGGAGTAAAATTTCAGTTAAATGCTGAAAATAGGTATTGAGTTGTCTTTGACAGTCTCTTTTTAAGGAAAAAATAAAAACTCATAGCAATCTAGTTCCTCTCTATTACCTACAGTCCACTTAAAGAGCTTCATATTAATTTATTGAAAATTAATAACCCAACACATCATGCACTATAATATTTGTACTTTTAAAAGGGGAAGAATGTTAAATTAATATTTGTTGTACATCAACTGTGAATATTCCAAGAATTGAACAGATTATGATTCCTTGGAATGCATAATTCATTATATTTGTAAAAAAGGTTCTTGTCTTTCTGCTTCTTAATGTTGAAATTAATATAAATATATTAAAGTGAAAAAATAGAGTCACACTGGAAAATAATAAGGTTTCAATACATTTTACTTCATTTTATCAAAGCAGGAAGAGTTAATATTATTCAGATTTCATATAATGTTTTCTGTTCATTAGTAACCAGATACCATAACAGTTTATTTTAATATTCTTATATTAATTTTATTTTGTTTTGTTCTTATATTTTAATAAAATTTTAAGAATTTATTTTATTTTATGTTGTATTGCCTAAATTTGTCATTCAAAATGAGCACTTAATCAATTTAAAAAATAATATAAATATGGAAATAGTTGAAGAATTGCACTTTTATACACAGCATATTGAATTTTCCCAAAACATGGATGAATATAAACTTTTGTCTTTAAACAGGAAAAATCTGAATAATGAGCATGATTAATTGCTTGAGATTGTAAGCGATATTTTGGAATGGACCATAATTTTAGCAAGTGCAAATTTTAGTTAAATGTCATTTGCATTAATAGAGCTACCTGCATTTTAATTATTTTGATAACAGTAATTAAATATGCCTTACTTCTCTGCCAATGTATTGTTCTCAGATGGAGTTTTTTTCCAGATAAACCCTCTGAGATGTTCATTCACATGTACTTCACAGTATGAAGTATTCAAATGAGTACTGGTATTATGAATACATATTTTTTTTTATTTGGATGTTTTATTTGATTAGTTATTTTAAAGAGTTTTTTTTAAGTATCATGGAAAGCAGATTTGCAAATTGTCTCTCTTAATATGTTAAAAAAAATTCAAGGTACTGAAAAGTGTCCTATAGGTACAAAATAAACATAATACTGTATGTTAACTTCCAAATCTGTTTGTAGAAATTCTGCCAAATCATTTCATTATATAATGTTGAGTTTATATTTATACTGCATAGAATGTAGTCTATATATTTATATAATCATATGCAAAATGTGTGCATTGATGTATTTTTACATTTACATTTTTAATAATTTAATTGTTTGCAACTGCAACTATAATTTTGTACTTAGAGTAATATCAAAAATATATCAAAGATGTAACCATCTTTTTATTATTAACATATTGAAGTGTACATATAGAGGAAGGGCAGCCCTGGACTTTGTGTTTAAGAGTTTTATACTGTGATACAGAGTACCAATTGTGCTATGTAAGTTTACATTGTTTAAGAAACTAGTTTTCTGTACACTCATATCTTGATTTGCTTTTATAATTTGAAACAATGTAGTCATAGAATACTTGTAGAAATGTGTCAAAATATTTATTGCTCATTCATCTAGTAATGTGGCATTTCAGCCAGTTTATTATAAGAAATAATGAAATATGGATTCAAAAATTATATGAACTCAAATGACATAATATAAAAGTCATATTTTAAAGATATGCTCTTCTATTATATATCTATATCTATATTTATTTATATTTCTCTTACTAGTTCTCATATATAAGATTACTTTCTGATTTGATTCTATTACAAATAATTATATTAAAAAAAAAGACAAATAGAAAAGAACAGTAGTAGAAAACAACAGTAAAACATACCAGAAAAACAATATATAAGAAAATTGCCAAATGAATCAAATGTTTGTTATTTGCAATTTAAAATATTACTGTCAGAAAATATTATTCAATGAAGAACAAGTGCAGAATATCCTGTGTCTGTTGTTTAAAGGAATTATAAAAGATTTATTAGACTTTAAAATTGATGATGTATTTGCATCTGTGTTAAACATATAATACTATTGAATTATATTAATCATAGTATAGAAAAATTTTAATGACCAGCACATACCAAGGAGAATGTGAAAAATGTTAGAAAATATTAACAATTGTATTCAATTGAAAACAACATCAAAAAATCACAACCAGCACAAAGCATGAAGAAAAAGTCTTCTCAAAGTGTTCTTTTATTAATCCATCAAGGAACAAATAATTTAAACAAATTTAATTTGGGTGGGGCCTTAAAAATTGGAAACATCCACACTTATTTCCTCAATCATGTATAACTTGATTTTCAAAAGCAAAACAATAAAATTACATATAAATGTTATATGTATCTTTATGTGTAGTTAATAAGGAATGCCAAATTTACTTTAGAATTCTATTACTATTTTATCAAAAGGAAAAAGAATAATTTTTTAGCATTTATCATTTTATTAAATGCTCAAAATACAATGGTTTGACTTCCAATTCAAATGGAATAGCAGGCAAGGTCTTAGTTTTTAAAAACTCTCATAAAGGAAGCCAAAAGTACCCATATATGGAAATTGGATAGAACAACATATCAAAATAAAGCCTAATAATATGAAGTGGCAACATTGAGTAAAGGCTGCCAGTGAAAAATTATCTCAGTAATTTAACATATTCTTCCAAGATCTGTTCCTGTATCTGAAAATAGAAGTCACTTACAGGTGCTTGAAATCAGTTTTGCAAACGTACATGCTAAAAGTCATCAGAAATACTGAGGTAATATGAAAAAAATTTAAAATGAATAAAGGGTGGAATAAGATCCAAATTTTATCCAAAAGTGGCATTACAACTATAATGATAAGTTATGAAATCATTGCAGGTGATCTTATAAAATAATAATTTTAATTATATATTAATTAAATTTATTAATTAAAGAAATAATAATATAAAATGGACTGAATAAAAGATTGTCCCTAAATGAAGATTGAATTAATGAACTGGTAAATAAATTTTATTCAATTTCACCAATTGTGAGAGAGGGATACAGAATTGAAATAATAAGACTTCAGAAATGGTGAATAGTGCACAAGTTATGATGCAGATCTAAGAGAATTTTAGGAGAGTTTGGACAGTGTTGGATAAAAAAGACTTAAATATATAATAGCTCCAAACTTTCATGTTGTATATCTTAATAGAAAATATTAAGAAGAAAGACCAGAATCCTCAAAATGTTTCCTGGAAACACACACACACACTTAAGCGAATAAAACACAAAAACACTAAAAATAGAGGGACTACTCTAATTTCAAAAACAATAATAAAATAATTACTATAACAAACCGCACCCATAAAGCTTAATCCTCTTGCCCTACTTTATTTTTTTCCGCTTGTTATCAGCTGCCATTCTGTTATATATTTGCTTATTTTCTGCTGTCCCCAATAGAATATAGTCTGTGAATGCACAGAGACCTTCTGTGGTTCAATGCTGTATCCTAATAATGAGACAACTGTGAGTCTAGACATTTTGGGAAATGAATAAACACAATTAAATATTTTTAAATTAAAAAGAAATTAATTCATAAAATTGATCAACAGTTTAGGTTGATATAATTTCAATGCAGATAGATCAATAGCGTTCTTATTCACTGCAGCAACAAATTAATAATATGACAGAAATCTAACAGAAAAACTACAGAAGACAATGGCTCTTGATCAAAATTTCCTATAATAAATGAATATATACTTCGGCACCAACAACTTACGGATATCGTATACAGCATAAAATAAACAGAGCAATGAAACAGAAGATAAAGTATAGAAAAGAATTACAAAATTAATTGAGTATAAAATGTGACATCATAAAGCAATGGAGAAGAAATAGTATTGAGAATATATCATTTTATTATACAACTTAATAAAATATATTCAGCTTTGACACTTGACATTTTGGAGTAGACAAGTAATATTTGTAGAAATAACGATAATCATTTAAGTATAAGATAATTAAACTGTTTTTTTACATGTATGACACAGGAAAGACATTACACACATATATGCATATCTTTGTGTATATACATACAAAGTGTGTTTACTCTGTTTATAGCATATACTCTAAAGCTCAGAAGTTAAGAGCTCAGCTTTTAAAACAAAATTGACCAAATCTGACTGTCAACTTGGCAATTTAATAGTTGTACGACTTGTCCTAATTATCTAACTTCTTGGAACCTCAGTATTCTTACATGCAAGAAAAATTAAATCACTTACATTACAGGGTTTTGTAAAGATGAAAGTTTTATTTATTTTCAGCAGTGAGAGTACCTGTATTACAATAAGCCCTATGTAAAATGTTAATGATGTAAATGTTAATCATTTTTGTGATTATTAGTAAAATAAGGAAAAAAATATAAATATTCAACACACTGCCAACAGATTTATGTATATTTTGCATTCTTTGGAAACATAAATTATAATTAAAAAATAGTAGCCTAAATTACCTGAAATTCCAAAGGAAAGGTAGCACACTATTTTGGCCTGTTGAACAGGCAACGATTGAAAAACAAACAAACAACAAATACAAATAAAACATTATTAACTAGACAATCTTTCTTTGACACTACTTTGTTCCCTTTGGGGCTTGGTTAGCTAGCTATTTATTTAAATTCGAGGTGGATTAGTAAAAATTTAAACATGTGAACAAATATTACGGAAAATTTTGAAACAAAAGAGAACATAAAGATGTCTTTTCTTACCAGATATTAAAGTATATTACAAAACGTTTAAATGTTTTAAAAATTAATTAAACTCAACATTGTTAATTCTGACTAGCTAACCATCTGGAGAACATAACTTGTGTCATTATGCCATTATTTAACATTTTACACAAAAAATTATCATCATTGAGTACTTGCGGAATTTCTATTTTCACACACATGTATATTCATATAATTTTATATTTACGTATATTATTTGTCATTAAAACATTATTTTGGAATGTATAGTGACCTTCTATGGTAGAGATCAAATCCAGTGTTATAAAATCGACAACACATGCAACAACACAAAGTAAGAACAAACGAGGTAAATATGTCAAAAGCACATACCCTATTGGGAGAATGTAATCAATGCACATAACAGACATTATGTCTAAATAAAATAAAAATCCTTACCAATAAGACAATTTAAAGGCATTGTGAAGACAATAAAATGGAAATAATATATGGACATTCATATAATAGAAAACTAAATATATATAGACACTTAATGAGAATGTCTATAATCTTACTCATAAATAAGGAAATTAAAATGAACAATTTGTGTGTATAAATCATTTATCAGCTTGGAGGGGCTACTGAATTTAATGATACACAATATAAGTGGTAGTGTAGGGGCTTTCCGCACTCATATATTGTAATGGCTGTGTAATTTGTTGATAGATAATGTGAAAGGATATTTAAAAATAAGTGTAAGCATTTTAACTGCACTTATATTTATGACCCACTGATTCTACTTCTAGGAAATTATTTTATGAATATAATAAAGCTCTGAGTTTTTATATAGAAAATGCTCAAATTAGTATACGTGTGTGGTTTTTAACAAAAACTGATTCAAATATACTAAATTATCATTATAAAAGAGCAAAATAAGAAATATTAATAGGGGTAAAGAGAAATATTATTTTATTATAGAAGGTCGATTTTCCCAAGATATATAAAATTATAAATTTATGGTAAGCTAACGTATTCATTTCAAAGTGCATTATAAATGTGAGAACTAGGAGAAATAGAAATACCTACAATTATAATTGGAGATTTCAACACTCACTTTTTTATAATAGAAAGAACGAGATAGAAAATATATATTAATAAAGAAATTATCTACAATGCTATAAAAAAGAACTAATTGATAATTACAAAATGTTTCACTTAATACACCAGGGGCATATAAAACATATACCAGGATTATGTTGAGAAACATAACAAATCTTAATACATTTTCCAAATTTGAAAGCTTACAAAGTATCATATCTGACCACAATTAAAATATATTTAAAATCACTAACAGACAAATATGCAGAAAATCATCAAATATTTTAAATTTAAATAAGATGACTCTAAATATTTTATGTTTCCAAAAGAAAGTCACGAGTGAAATTATAGAATATTTTTGAATAGAACAAAAATAAAACACAACCTATCAAAGTTGGTGGGATGTAACTATAGTAGTAGTCATAGGGAAATGTATAACAGTAAGCACTTATATTAAAGAATGAATATCCTTAAGTATTAATCTAAACTTTTACATTAAGAAACAAGAAAAAGGAGAGCAATTAACCCCCCATCCACCAAAAAGAATAGAGATAAGAAGGTAATAAAGTTGAGTAGAAATTAATAACATTTAAAACAGAAACAATAGTAAAGGAAATCAATAAGATTAAAAGTTGACTCTCCAAAAAGACTGATAAAATTAATAAACCTAGCAAGAATGAGAGAGAGAATTTAGATCAAAAATGAGGGAGGAGACATCACTGCCACCACTAACACTGTAAAAATTAAAGTATAATACAGGAATATTATGAACCACTTTATATCCATAAATTTGAATATTATGATGATATAAGCAATTTTTAAACCAAAGTGTTTCCAAAATAAGACATATAATCTGAATTAGCTGTTTAAAAACTATCCAACAAAGAAAATTCCGAATTCTAATGGATTAACTAGTGAATTCTACCAAGCATTTAAGGAACATATGCTACTCCTCATTTACAAACCTTTCAGGAAATAGAAGATGAGAGAACACTTTCTAACTCATTTTATGAGAGCAGCATGTCGCTGATACCAAAACCAGTGTGAAACTTTACAAAGAAAGAGAATTACAGACCAATATTTGTCATGAAGACAGATACATAAATCACCAACAAAATTTTATCATATAGAATTCAGCAACACATAAATGAATATCATTACCCAGTGGGGTTTATCTTGAGAGTTAAACATTGGTTCTACATTTTAAAATCAATGGAAGTAATTCATCATAAAACATACTAAAAATCGTGTAAATATGTGCAGAAAAATAATTTCACAAAATTCAAAATTCAATCATTATTAAAACCCTCCAGCAATGTAGGAATAAAAGAACCCTTCTCCACTTGTCAAAGAGTATCTAAGAATTCCTTTAGCTAACATCACACTTAATGGCAAAATTTAAAATTATTTAATAAGAAAACAACAAAACAACAAAAAAGGCAAAAGACTTGGCAACAAACAAACAATGCACTTATTGACAAACAATGGCATGATTGTCTATGTTGAAAATCTGAAAGACTTGACAAGAAAACTTAAAGAACTATTCAGTGATTATAGCAAGTTTGCAGGGTACAAGGTTAATGTACAAAACTCAAGTGTTTTTCTATAAACTAACAATGAACAAGAGCAATTTAAAATTAAAAACTCTATACCATTTATATTACTACCAGGAGAATAAATACTTAGATATAAATCTAACAAAATATGTATAAGATGTATATGAAAAAGTTTCAAAACTCTAAAGAACAAAATTAAAGAACTAAATAAATGGGGAGATAGTTCATGTTCACAGATAGGAAGACTCAGTATTGTCAAGATGTCAGTTCTTTCTAAATTGATTTATAGATTCAATGCAATCCCAATCAAAATCCCAGGAAAATATTTTATGGATATTAATAAACTGATTGGAAAGTGTATTTGAAGACGAAGACCCACAATAGCAAACACAGTATTGAACAAGAATAACAAGGTTGGAGGACTGATGCTATCTTGCTTCAAGACTTACTAAAAAGGTGCAGTAATTAAGACATACAGATAGCAAATAGTATATAAAAAAGTGCTCCATATCATATGTTATCTGAGAAATATAAATTAAAATAATAAGATACAACTACACACATATTAGAACGACCAAAATCTGGAACACTGACAATAGCAAATGCTCGTGAGGATGTGAAGCAACAGGAATTCTCATTTAGTGCTGGTGGGAATGCAAAATGTATAGCCACTTTAGAAGATAGTTTGGTGGTTTCTTAAAATACTAAATATACTCTTTCCATATAATGCTACAATTACACTCTTGGTATAGTTACTCAAAAGAGTTGAAAACTTATGTTCATACAAAAACCTGAATATAAATGTTTGTAGTCACTTTATTCACAATTGCTAAAACTTAGAATCATACAAGATGTCCTCAGCAGGTGAAAAGTAAATGGTAGTACATCCAGACAATGAAATATCATTCACTGCTTTTTTAATTAATTAATTATTTTTTTTAAGGAGCTACCAGGCTATGAAAAGACATGGATCACTTTATTGCTAAGTGAAAGAAGCCAATTTGAAAAGGCTACACACTGTACAATTCCAACTATGTGTCATTCTGGAAAAGGCAAAACAATAGAGACAGGAAAAAGATAAGTGATTGCCAGGGATAAAGGAGAGAGGAATGATGACTAGGCACAACACAGAAGATTTTTAGGACAATAAAAATACTCTGTACGATATTATAATGTTAGATATATGTCATCATGAACTTTTCCAATCCCTAGAATGGACCACACCAAGAATGGACCCTGAGGTAAACTGTGGACTTTAGGTGATTATGATTAGTTAATGTAGGTTCATCAATGGTAACTAATGTATCACTCTCGTGGGGAATGTTGATAATGGATAAGACTATGCATGTTTGGGAGTAGGTGCTGTATGGGAATTCTCTGTATCCCTCTCTCAATTTTGTTATAAACCAAAAACTTCTCTAAAAAGTAAAGTCTTAAAAAATAACTAAAATTAATCACATTTACATGTAAAATGAAAAAGTTCTAAATCATTTTAACAATAACACAGGAGAAAATTGTCAGGACCTAGGACTTGGTGAAGAGTAAGTAGACATAACATTAAATACTTGAAACATAAGAGAAAAAATGATAAATTGGATTTCATCAAAATCGAAATTTTGTTCTTTGAATGACTTTCTTAATAGGGTGGAAAGACTAGATATGAACTTGGGGAAACTATTGGCAAACCACGTATCTGATAAAGGACTTAAATATAGAATATAATCTCAAAACCTAATGGTGAAAAAAACAAATTAGAACATGAGCAAAATTTTGAAAATCAGTGACATTTCAGTGAAGAGGCAAATAATCACTTAAAAAGCTGTTTAACATTACTAGCCATTATTAGGCAAATTAAAATTAAAACCACAATAAATTATCAATACACACTTATTAAAGAAGTTAAAATATTTTAAAATAGTTATTGCAAATGCTGGTGAGAATAGTTATTGCAAATGCTGGCAAGAATATTCTATTTTCCTATTCTATTTTCATTATTTCTTCATTTTCACTTTTTAAGCTCTCATACTTTTCTGGTCAGAATATAAAATGGAGCAGCCACTATGAAAAGTAGTTTGGCAGTTTCCTAAAACACTAAACACTATACTTTCCACATAGCTCATCAGTTATACTCATTGGTATTTATCCTGGAGGAACAAAAATTTATGTCCACGTGCACACAAATATATAAAATTGTTTATAGAAGCATTATTTGTAATAGTCAAAGTTTGGAAATAACCCAAATATGTAAATAAACAAATATGGCACATTTATGCAATAAAAATGTACTAACTTCTAACACACACAGAATCTCTGATGGGCATTGTGGTGAGAGAAGTCAATATGAAAGATCACATACTCTATGATTTTATTTATATAGCATTCTCAAAATAACAAAAATGTGGAGACAGAAAACAGATTAGTTTAAGAATTAGGGGTCGTGGTGTGGGGGCGTGGGTGGGTTTAAATATAAAGGTATCCTGAGGGTATTCTTAATGATGAAGGTGCAGTTCTTATCCTGATTATAGTATTGGTTTCACAAATCTACACATGTGATTAATTAAATGATGTAAAATTATACACAAACACTTACCCATATAAATTTCCGGGTGTCGATCTTGTACTATAATTTGACAAGATGTATCCACTGGGGGAAAGTTCTTGCAGGTGGGAAAAATGTTAGATTTTTATTGATGAACCATGGTATCCAAATAATTATTTAAGCCAGGATCTGAGTATTTCCTGCCAAACTCATTTAAACAAACAAATATTCTGGAAAAAAAAAATCATTAGAAACAATTTTTTTCTTTTATCTTGCCACTTTGATTTTTTTCAGATCCTTGTAACATGAGTTTTCTTGTATTTGGAGTTACTGTGGGCTCAATTATATATTTTGATTTTTAATACTTTTGTCTCATTTTCATTGTCAATAATATTAAATTTAATTTATTTCAAAATCACACATATATTATAAATTGAATAAGGAAAATATCAAGCAACAAATGTGAAGACATAAGGGTCTTCCACATCATTTAATCCTTAAACATAATGAGGAAGTAGATTTCATTAGAGCAGTTTTGATTCCAGTCCCCTACAAATAAGGCAGAGATATCAAAAGAGCAACCTCATTCCCTGTGGAGATTGAATCTATTTCCAAACACTGTTTTAACAGAAAGAAAAAATAATAGTCATAAGGTGAGTATTTTCTGCTTGTTGTCAAAAGATGAGCTGCTGTATTAATCCCCATTACTGTAGGTTTTTATAAAAAGACCAACTTATTTTTATCTCTGTGCTCTTCTGGACGCCATTGATCATAAATTTTATCTTGATGGAACAGTAGATATAATTATTTTATAATAAGCTAGCAATAATGATATCATCAGTGTCTAACATTCACCTGCATGTCACTTACAATCACGTTTTTGTTGCACGTGTAGGCACTTAGAATAATGACCTTTCAGGTGGATAACTAACTATTGGATCAAAATTGATAGTTACAAATATTCTATTTTCCTATTCTATTTTCATTATTTCTTCATTTTCACTTTTGAAAAAGTGAAAATATGATATACAGTTATTTACCTTAGCTTGATAACTATATTGTATTATTATTACCTTTTATATTGGAGAAAGTTCTAAAGTCCAACTGTATTTTTATATTCCTTCAGAACTGAATTGAATATCACAGCAGGAAGATATTTATTCCTCAGTGATTAAAGGATTTCTTATATGTTTGTGATTTGGCTACCACACCGTACCCTCTGATGGTCATGCTAGCCTTGCTCTCTAACTACTTACATCCATTGAAAGGTAAAAGCCAGGTTATCTGGAATTTTAAATTGAAATGTGAACAGAAAATGAATTGAGATAGAGGAAATATTTCACTCCTTACATATGTTTGTTTCTCTTTTATCTGTTTCCCTACCTTTGCCTTTCAAATCTTCACAGTGTTCTAATTATGAGTAACCATGTTGTTACCATGAGTGACTAAATGGAAAAAAAAAAAATTATTTACTAGAATTGATGTTAGGCGCACAGAGATTTGCTTGCTTTCAGCTGTTACTGTTTTCATGCAATTGAATGAAAACAAATTCAGCTTTGATGTATGGCATAGGTCCACGTATTTAACACCTCATAATTATAATACTGAGTCATGTTATAGCTCGTTATTTATTTTTTCCCACTTGGAATGACAAAGAAGACTCTCAAGACTCTTTTGTTATCTACTATACATAATACATATTTCACTTTACTTGCTGATGACATACAGTGCTCCCTAGGGTACTTGTTCTTTTGAAAAAGAGCTCAATATCTACTATGAGACTATGCAAAATATTAATTTATTAAAATATATAAAAGAATACAGGGCTTCCATTTGATTCTATAGGGGAAACAAATTCTAACCTACAAGCTGACAAAGAAATTCTTACTTACCCAGATAGCATCCTTAAAGATAATGTATTTTTCTCTACTCTTTTATTTTATTTTTCTGCCAACTCCCATTATATTCAAGTAAATGTCGTATGTATGTGACAAATAAGGTATATAATGATATGGAAAATGTGGAATTCCATTCAGTTTTTAATTTTTTCACAACTATTTTATCTCCAAGGAACAGAAATTCACCATATCATTATTGCAAAGCCTAATATTCCTTTTTACATGTTGAATAGAATCCAGATAACATTTAAAACACTTTCTTAAACATTAATAATTATTATTGGTTCAGCACATATCCCAGTACTGTTGAAAAAAAATGCTAAGGTGTGAAAGTTACATAGTAGCTTTTGTCTCGCATCTCTTGGGGATATTGGAGAGGAATTTCCTGCTCCTTTCTCTCAATAGCAGAACTCTACTTTGTATCGGTTCAGGATTTTGAGAGTGAGTGGGTTTCCAGTCTCTCCACAGGGGCTGAAAGCTTGCACTTCTACTCCTCCCTAAAAGATATAACTATGGACTGAATTGAACAACCCTAAAATTATATTATAATTGACTTTCTAAGCCCCAAAGTGATGGTATTTGGAGATGGGGTCCTTGGGAAGTAATTAGAGTTTTTGATGAGGTCATAAGAGTAGGGTCTTCAAAATGAGATCAATGCCCTTATACAAAGAGACCCTGGAGAACTTGAGCTCTTTCTGTTTTCCACACTCGTGCACTGGGAGGGCCACGTGAGCACACAACAAGAAGGCAGCTGTCTGAAAGCCAGGAAGAAAATCTTACCAGAACTCAATCATGCTGGCGTCCTAATATCAGACTTCCAGACTCTACAACTATGAGAAAATAATTTCTGTTGTTTAAGCCACTCAAAACATGGTATTTTTGTTATGGCAGCCTAAGCTGACTAATACACACCATAAACAAACCCTATACCTGTTAGCAAATCATTCCTTATTTCTCTGCCCCCAAAGCACTAATCTACTTTCTCTCTTTGGATTTGCTTGGTTTTGATATTTCATATAAATAGAAGCGTATAATATATGTGCTTTTGTTTGCTTTCTTTCACTTAGTATATTTTCAAGGTACATCCAGGTTGTGGCATGTATCATTACATTCAATGGCTGAAGAATATGTTCTTTGTTTATCCATTTATCACTTTATGAACATGTGGATGATTTCTAACTTTTGGCTATTATGAATAACACTACTATGAATATTTATGTACAAGTTTCTTCATGAACACATGTTTTCAGTTTCACTAGGATATACTTGGGTTTGGAATTGCTGGTTAACTGTAACATTTTTAGGAACCATCAAACTGTCTTCCACAATAGTTATATCATTCTCCATTACCACCAGCAATGTGTGAGGGTAACAAATTCTGCACATCCTTGACAACATTTGTTACTGCCCATCGTTTTTATATAGCCATCCTAGTGGGTATGAAGTGGAATTTCACTGTGGTTTTATCTATATTTCCCTGAAGACTAATGATGTTAATGTGCTTAGTGACCATTTGCATATTTTCTTGGGAGAAATATCTGTTCAAATTTTTTGCCTTTTTGTGTTTGGGTTATTTGTTTTTGTATACTGTGAATACTAGACCCTTATCAGATACACGAATTGTAAAGACTTCATCTCATTCTTTTTTTAGTATTGTTTTTATGTAAATATTACATATATATGTAACATATATATATATGTAATATATATATTATTACATATTATATATATTATATAAACATTGTTGCTGATAACAATGTTTCCATTTTATCTCAGGATATCTTTATCTTGCCTTATTTTGCCTTCACTTTTGTTAGATAAATTTGCTGCATATTGAATTCTTATTTGAGAGGTTTTTTTTTTTTTTACTGCAGATGGAGTACTTCGTTCTAATGTCTCCTGCCTTCCATCAAATCTTATCAATTTTCTCCTTTGTATATCATGTTTTTCTCTTGTTGCTTTCAAGATTTTTTTCTTAGCTTTCACATTTTACACATTACTCTGTCTATAAGTATGTATCTTTGTGTTTATCTTGCTTGGAATGTGTTGAGTTCTTAGGTCTGTAAAGGAATGATTTCTACTAATTATGTAAAGTTGTCTTTTTCTGCACATTTCTCTCCCTCTCTTCTCTCATTCTGGGAAACCAAGCACACAGGGTTGCACCACATCATATGGTCCCACTGCACTCTGATGTTCCGTGTGTTTTCCTTATTTTTTTTCTCTTGGCTCTTCAGATTGAATAATTTCTATAATTCTTTGTTTTTATTCACTATTTCTTTTCACATTTCTAATTCTATACTGCTATCTACCAAAATTTTTATTTCAGCAATCATAATTTTTAACTGTGGAAATCCCATTTTTCTATAATTTTTATTTCTCAATGGAGATTATTAATTAATTTATTCACAAATACAATATTGTCTTTCAATTATTTGAACATACCATATTTTATTTATTTTTTTATTTGTTTATAATAGCTGCTTTGAAATCTTTGTCTGCTAAAGCCAACATGTGGCTCCACTTACTAGTCCCTTTCTACCCTTTTTCTTATTTTGGATTGGTCACACTTGTCTTTTGCATGTCTAGTAGTTTTTGATTGAAAACTAGATAATGTAATATGTTGCGGAGATTGGATTCTCTTATGCTCTTCCAAAGATTATAAGGGTTTTGTATAACAGGAAGTTGTATAGATTCAAACTACAGTGTGTGGCTTCTTGCAATCTCTGCTCTTTTTTTAACTTTCCATAACTGCTTTTTAACCTGGCCTTCTCTGAGTTACACCCCTCTTTGGAAAAATGTCAATCAACCAAAAATTACAGCAGAGGATATTTACCCTTTCTTTAGATTCCTAGTCTCTGACCATTCCCCAGTCTCCAGCTGTTCTGCTAGCTTTGTACTCTGTGCCCTAGCCCTTCAAGTCTTCTGTCACCAGAGCTGTGCACAATCAAGGCATACACTTATGTAAAAAAAATAATAATAATAAATATATATATATATATCTCAAATTCACTCATCTAACTCAATGTTTTAAAGTAGATTTCTCTCTGGTTTCTGCCTCCTTTTTTTGCCATTAATTTCCAAATGATTTCTCACACCAGAACTCTAAATTCTGGACACTTTTGAGCATTAACACTGAGGTTATCACACTGCTGTTGTCCATAGCAATAGCTTTGAAATTTGAGCAGCATCTTCTACCCAGAAAAAACACAAATTTATAATTCCTCCAGTCCCTTTCAGTTGTAGTTTTTGGGATTGACTTTCCTCCATCTGGCTTCTTTCTGCATTTGGATGCTTTCCAGTTGTCTTTAAATATGTTTAATCAATATCCCTCCGATTTTGTTTTTATAGTAAGTTCTTTAGAGATCTCTACTCTTGGGGAGATGAAAAATGGCAGATGGATATATTTATTATGTAATGTAACAGTCTCTCAGATGATTTTGACAGCCATTTACTATGCAGAGGTCTTTGATAGTCTACATATTTTTTAAAATCATAATTCTGATTGGGATATCCATGAGCACAAACACTAGTCTAGGGGACATGATCATACTCAGCAGCTACAATGATATTCTCAGTGGGGCTTAGGTCATAGGATCAAGGCAAAGAATTTACATGTAAAGCAGGACACAAAGCATAAAGAATTGTAAATTTCATCTTGGACCACAGGAGATGCTAATATCTGGCGAGCACTGAAGTTGACTAGAGAATAGAAATTATCTCTCTAAAAAAGGTATAGTATGTTTTTGAAGAATGGTCAAATCAACAGCCAACCTCATTAGGGGTATAAACATGCCTTAAATTAACATATTCATTATGTCTAGCAATGTTGTCACTATTACTCGATTTTGACATTCTTATAGAATAGCATTGCCATTTGTTCAATTTCTAAATTATGTCTCCATCAATATCCTTCCCTTAAAGTTTTCCCTGACCCAATATTGGATTATCATATTTGTGATAGGATGACTCCATATAATTCCTATCTATCCTTTATATTTAGGTCAAATAGCAACCATAGTCACACACAAATCTGTTAACACATTTCACAGGGATAAATTTCTTTCTCAACCTGCACAATTTTCATAAATTATGATACTCATTTGATATATTTAATATATAAAATCGCTTTCCTTTATCTTTTAAATATAAAACCTTTTTTATACTAAAGTAGATTATATAATCTTTGACAGCAGAGATTATTTCTTAAATGTCTTTAATTATCTCCAAGTTATCTTGAAAAGTTCTATAATCAGAAACATTCAGGAATTCTTTTCTACTCTGTTGGAAAACAGAAGTAGAAAAGGACACACAGAAGGCCTGTTTATCAGACACCACCCAGGTACCACTAAAATTCTCTCAGAAGCACTCTTTAATCCAACCAACACTGTGACAACCACGTATTTGCAGTTTTTAACCAGCTATTAGGTGATGTTAACTTTCCTGGTATATGGCATAAGGTAGTCAAGGAGAGCCCTCATTGTCTTGATGTTGTGCAAAACTTAATGATGATCCAATATATTTGTGAAATCAGGCTAATTAGACCTAATGAGAAAAAAAGTAGCAAGTTACTTAATTGCTCTAGTAACATATATACAAGTCAGATTATGAAGGGTAAATCCTACAAAGATTCAGAGGCCTGATATGCTGGCAAAGTTTGAAGGAATTTTATGGTCTGAGATGTTCTGAGACATAGTCAGTGAAAGGAGAAGTTCCATTTAAATTCCCTAGTCAGACATGAGTAACAGGGAACAAAGGGATATGGGCCCAGCCCCGAGAACACTCAAAGAACACCCTGTTGGTAGTTAGAGAATTACTCCTGCATCCCAGAGACAAAGGAGAGGAGGGTGATAGTTTTAGCTGGCCTAATCCAGCTAAAGACGCCTATGTAGAAGGTATTACCCTAATTTGCCTACAATTTAAGCTTCATTATGTTACTATGTTTATGCCTGGAAGTTCATGGATCTAATTATAACAGACTGAATTCTGGGTTAGTACATGCCTTAAACAGAGAGTTTTATAGCAGCCAAGTGTCAAAGTGACCTCACTCGCCAATCACCGAGGAATGCCTTTGGAACCACCTATCACAGCCTAGATATAATGCAGACCTTCCTACTTCTGGGTCCTTTTTTGCCCTTTTGTCACCTTTTGTGTGGCCTTTTTGTGACCCCCTTGTGTTGGTTATTGTGGTTACAGTGCTCTGTTACAGCTATTTGCTGGGACCTGTGCTTCCTTAGGCATGCTTTATCTTTCTAAAACATACTTTTAATGAAACTTTTCTAAATCTCACTGACCTGTGATTCTTCACTGTGTCAATGAGGAAGAACCCAGGAAAAATGCTAACTACACTTCCGTGCCCTCCTTATCCCTCTCTTTCCCCCTGCCACTGTAGCAACATCAAACTCCAATCAGCCCAGCGGTGACACTATCACTGACAAAGAGCTAGCATGCTTAGTATTACTTGGCAGGGTGGGGCAGGGTAGGGAGGGTTTTGTGGGTTAAGTAAGCTTTTACCACACTTAGAAATACTGCTTCTACAAATTTACTGTAGGATACAGTCAAAATTTGATTGCAACTCAATTTTTTTTTTTTTGTAATTCAGTCTATTATTTAAGAAGTCTTGCCACTTATGCCATATACCACCAAAGATCTAGAGATACCAGAAGCATTTATATGGGTAAAGATGATGCAAGGTATATCTTTAGCAAGAAGACCTATATATAAACTAAGCCCACACTGAGGAATATTTACCATTTAAAAATAACCCCTGATGTGCCAGTGGATATTATTAGAAATTGAACAATTTAACAGGAAAACTAGGTGAAAATATGACAAGAGCTGTTCAAAAGATGTGTATTTTCAGATATATCAACTCAGTTTAGGCAAGCACAGCAGTTTACCATTGAATGATGGCTTGGATCATCTGGTATCATGTTCAGCAAGTTCAAAGGAAACGAGTGAATCTATTATATTCATGCCTCTTCTCTGAAGATCTCACTTTCATTTTCTCTGGAAATGTTCTTCCTAATAAACTGTTGAAAGACAACCTCAAGTCCTGTTTTTGCATAGTTCAACACAATTTGTTCATGCTTGCTATATGTTCATCAAGAAGGCCTTAACTTTCCCTTCAGCTCGACTAAACTTTAGTGCAGTTCTCTTCTTTACTCTACTCCCCTGACCCCCTTTTCTTAAGCCTTTACTTTAGAAAACCTGTGATTGCAAATTCTATTTCTGTACTTTTGAGATTTAAATCTTCTCCCAATCTCTTGCCATTTTACAACCCAGAAATGTCTTCCTCAAGGTCCTGGTGGTCATCCTTTTAAAATGTAACCATCTAAGGAGATAGTGCCCACTCTCAGTGGGAGGGAATGAGCTTACCTTTCAAAAGAAACAGTGAGTTATCACAGTCAGCCTAATCACACTGACCAGCCTCACCTCTAATGCCCTTTAGTACTTTTTATTAGCTCACCCAGCATTTAATTTAATGCTTTTGTTACAACTTAGTTGAGTTCAATCTCTCCCCTATTGTAAGTCTTAAATAAAATCTTCCTTGCCTGTTTGACAACATCTGTTGTAATTTTTCTTTAACAATATAGATGGCTATAATAATAAAGCTTGACAAAAGGATTGCAATAGAGAACACTGGTGATGGGGAAGAGATGCATATTGATTTAGTTGTCCACTTTGTATGGAGAGAAAAGTGGCCTGAAGTATACCAGTGCCAAATGGAACACTGACCAATGGCTTGGCTACTTGCTCAGGTTCCTGAAAAAAATAATAATGCAATATTGAGATAAAGAGATCTGAGAAAGAGGCATGTTGATGGACATATTGAAATGAACACAAAGCACATGGATTTGTTGAATCATGTTAATGGACACTAGAAAACATCCATAACAATGATGACATTCAAAATCCCAATAAAGTTAGTTTGTGTATGCCAGATTTGTCTTTTCCCTCAGTCATCCCAATGTTATTAAAACAGGCCCATGAGTAGAATAGCCATATTGGCAGGGAAAGAGGCTGTGTGTGAGCCCAAGAGCATGGACTTCTTATCAAGGCTGACCTAGCTATTGTCCCTGATAAATGCCAAACCTGTCAGACTAACGTTAAACGTTTCGGGCTAATTATTCTGAATCACTGAGAAAGACTTACTGGACACTTAATGTCACAGAACCTGTCCAAGACTGTGAAACCGAGGGTCCTTTGACTTTGATTCAATTTAGTTTTAAATCCTAGCTTTAGATATTCTCTCTCTCTCTTTCTCTCTCTCCCTCTCCTCTTCCCTGAATAATAAGCAATCCCAGAGGCAGCAGAAAACAGTAGCCAGGACCTGACTAATGGTCACACAGTCTGGACCTCTGGCAGGCAAAAATAACCTCTTGACCTAAATTTACATTTCAGTTCCTGAGCCCTAAGGCGGAACAACACCCAAGCTGCTTTCCCATGAGACTGGACAGAGGGACACCGGAAAAGACCTCAGAACTGTCTTCAAGACCTGAAGAAATGATCATTACTTTTACCTCGCCTCCGACCAGTCAGCTCCCACATGACCCCGAACCCCTAACTTACAGTGTCTTATGATTTTGCCCTATATAATCTGTAACCTACAAGCCATTGGAGAGTTCAGGCTTTTGAGCATTAGTTTCCCATTCTCTTGGAATGCACCGTTCATAATAAAATAGCCAGTATTTCTCCACCCCAATTTTCAGTGTTAGTGTTAGGCTCTTCTAGTGCCAGGTGGATAAACTTTCTGTTTATAACAACTAGGGGTGAATCAGGACAGCAGAGTGAACCAGGTTCTCCCCACATGGTAAGAGAGCTTCAGTGGTCTAGATCCAGAATAATCTCCTAAGAATTCGGCAGTTTTATTTATTTTTCCTTCTCCTTGCTACAGTGAGTCTTCATATGTTCACTGAGGGCTAATAGAATTTGCTGCCTTTCCTCTGGGGCTTAAATCTTTTGTTCTTCAGCGTAGAAAGGACCAGGCAGGATCCTGTACCTTTCTTATAACACTATCATTCCTTCCCCTCATCCATTCCTGTACCAGCCAAAGCTTTCTCTGGATTCTTCCTGCCCCCAGTCTTTCTCATGAGAACTCAGTGAGATCTACAGAACAGACTTCAAATGCACTTCAAATTCCCCTGTCTGTTGCTCCCATAGGTTCTACATTCCCATGATAGATAACAGTAAGCCTTCAGGAATTCAGTAAACATTTTAGCAATTTCTTCTTCCTTGCCTAACTAGAGGTCTTGTCTTCCTCCTGCTGTTAGAGGTTTGAATTGCTCATTTGAGGCACTGTCTTCTCTTACCTTTTAGGCTATTTGATTGTAATATGAACCTTTAGGTTCAGAAAAGTTATTATTTTGTAAATTACCCAGTCATTTCTATTATAAGGGTGGGAGTGATATTCCTTTTGGCTTCTACATGCTAGACAGAAAATAAAAGTGTTTGTCTCTAGCATTTCTAGTAATAAAAATCCAGAAACATAATCTCTTTGCTTTTCCTGGTTTTTAATTCCTTTATTTCACTTTCATTTATTTATTTATTTTTTAAATTTATTTTTATTATAGTGACATTGGTTAATGAAATCCAGTTTCAGGTGTACAATTCAACAGTAAGTCATATATATTGCATTGTGTGTTCACCGCTCATAGTTAAATTTCTTTCTGTCACCACATATTTGACCTCTTTTACTCCATGTACCTCCTCCCTCCCCTGCGCAACTCTCTGGTAACCACTATTGTCTATTGTCCATGTCCATGAGTCTCTATTTGTTTGTCCTGTTTGTTTGTTGCTTTTAGATTTATATCCCACAAAGAAGTGGTATCATGTGGCTTTCAACTTTTTCTGTTTGGCTTATTTTGCCTAGCATGATTATCTCAAGGTCCATCCACATTGTCACAAATGGCAGTATTTCATCTCTTCTTATGACTGAGTAATATTCATTGTATATATGTACCACTTCGGTTGTTTCCATGTCCTGGCCACCATGAATAATGCTGCTATGAATATCGGTGTGCAAATATCTTTTCAGATATATGTTTTCAAGTCTTTGGGGTAAATACCCAGTAGAGGGATTGCTGGATCATATGGTAGATCAATTCTTAGTTTTTTGATGAAATTCCATACTGTTTTCCATAGTGGCTGTACCAATCTGCAGTCTCACCAGCAAAGTATGAGGATTCCTTTTTCTCCACATCCTCTCCAGCATTTGATATTACTTATCCTGTTGATTATAGCTATTCTCACAGGTGCGAGATGGTATCTCATTGTGGTTTTGATTTGCATTTTCCTAATAGCTAGCGATGTTGAGCATCTTTTCATATATTTGTTGGCCACTTGTATGTCTTCTTGGGAGAAGTGTCTGTTCAAGTCTTCTGCCCATTTTTTGATTGGATCATTTGTTTTTTTTTGTTGTTATTGAGTTGTATGAGTTCTTTGTGTATTTTGGATATTAGGCTCTTATCGGAGGTGTTGCTGGCAAATATATTTTCTCATTTGGATGGTTGTCTCTTTACCTTGCTGACGGTTTCTTTTGCTATGCAGAAGCTTTTTAGTTTGATGTAGTCTCATTCATTTATTTTAGCTTTGACTTCCCTTGACTTTGAGGTCAAATTCATAAAATCTTTAAGTCTAAGGTCCTGGAGTTTAGATCCTATGTTTTCTTCTATGCATTTTATTGTTTCAGGTCTTATATTGAGGTCTTTAATCCATTTTGAGTTAATTTTGGTGTGTGGTGATAGATAACAGTCTAGTTTCATTCTTTTGCAGGTGTCTTTCCCGTTTTCTCAGCATCATATATTGAAGAGACTTCTCTTTCTCTACTGTATGTTTTTGGCTCTTTTGTCAAAAATTATTTGCCCATATAAATATCGATTTACTTCTGGATTCTTGATTCTGTTGCACGGTCTGTGTGGCCGTTTTTCTGCCAATACCATGCTGTTTTGATTATTGTTGCTTTGTAGTATAATTTGAAGTTGGGCAGAGTGATTCCTCCAGACTTGTTCTTTTTTCTCAGGGTGGCTTTGGCAGTTCGGGGTCTTTTGTTTTTCCATACAAATCTGATGGGTTTTTGGTCTATTTCTTTAAAAAAAAATACTGATGGGATTTTTATGGAGATTCCATTAAATCTGTATAATGCTTTAGATAATAAGGTCATTTTAACTATGTTTTGCTTTTCTTTTAGAAGCAAATATTAACTGTATATTTAAAACCTTGGTTGACAATTCTTTCTTTACTTTTAGCACATTAAAGATGTCTC
Organism: Pteropus medius; assembly: GCF_902729225.1. Lineage (NCBI taxonomy): Eukaryota > Metazoa > Chordata > Mammalia > Chiroptera > Pteropodidae > Pteropus > Pteropus medius. The sequence continues at coordinate 12,947,108 of NW_024354502.1, read as the reverse complement.
TCCACTGCTCTTTTAATAGTATATTTTCTTATTAGAAGCCTGAGGTCATTCTTTTTCATTGTCCCTTTGTATGCATTCTGTCTTTTTTGTACTGGTGCTTTAAAGATTTTTCTTTATCACTGTCTTTTATCAATTTTGTTATAATATGACTTTATGTATTTTCTTTGGATCTGTTTTAGAGTTTGACAAGCTACTTGTTCTTGGACATTTTTCTTCAAACTTGGAAACTTTTCAGCTATTATTTTTTTATATATATTTTTATAAAATCTATATTCTAGAACTACAGTAGCATTTATTTTAGTTGGCTTAATCCCTAGGATCACTGAAAGTTTGTTCAAATTGTTAGTTTTTTTTTTTTTTTTTTATCTTTCTCTGTGATTCAGTTTAGCTAATTTCTATTGCTGTCTTCAAGTTTTGTGATATTTCCTCCTGCAACCCTTCTTGAGATCTTAATCTCATTCAATCTCCTAATTTGCCATTTCTAGTAGTTCCACCTGTTTCCTTTTCTTCTCTCCTTATATCCATGTTTTTTTCTGTTTTATTATTGAACATATTTATAATAACTCCTTTAAGATCTTTGTATATAGATATCATCATCTGTCATTTTAAATAACTCATAAAATTCTCCTGAACTATGAGTCAAATTTACTGTTTTGTTAAGAATTTAGTAATACATAATTAGATGCCAAACATTGTGATTGTTAAATTGTTGATGTTTGGGTTTGTTTTTCTAACTTTAAAATAACATCAAGTTACTTGCAGATTAGATCTATCCTTTGGAAGCTTATTTGTAAGTTTTGGTAGAGAGGTCTATCATAGTCTTTACTTGGGTTAACTTAGCCTTACTACTAAAGCACAATTCTTCCTAGTTCACCCCCTGTTAGCATCAACTGTTCAATAAACTCTCTTGATTCTGACTGTAAGAACTCAAACTTCTCCCATCCTATGTGTGCTCTGAGAATCATTCATTACTTGCAGCTATTTTTTGTTTGTTTGCTTGTTTGTTTTTCCTGGACTAATGGCATTTACTTTCTGCATGATCGAAATATTATGAATGCAAAGAATCCAGAAAAATATACTATAGTTTTATAGCTGTTATGCTGTGTATCTCCCACATGTCAGGAATTATGCTCACAATTTCCAGCAACTTCCAACTTTTCAAACTCCAATCTCTTGTTTCCTTAGCTCTGAGATATTCTCTACTTAGGTTTCTCCTTTCTGAACCTTGGACTAAAAAATGTCCCCAGGCAGAAAACTGGAGAAATATTAATATTAAACTAATTTCTTCACTTTGTTTCAGGGATCACAGCCATGTGCTGCCTGTTGTTCAGTAACTGGAAGCAGCAGCCGTGTAACATATTTGGTCCAGTTTTTTAGTTTTCATGGTGTATGGCAAATCTGATATCACTTTATCATGGCCTAAAGTGGACATCCTCATAAAGTTTAATTTATTAACTATCTAGACTTTTAAAGCATGAATAATTTTAATTGAATCGCTTTCATTTATTAAATTTGGCTGTCCTGTTGGTCTGTTCTAAGCTATTTCACCATTCCCAGTGTGAAGTCACAAAGTATTCTTAACAAAGTTATCTAATTGATTGATTTCCTTTCAACACTCAACTTGTATAAAGCTATAAAGTTAAAAAATATAGTCAAAAATCTGAGATAGGAAAAATTTTCACGAATCTTAGATTACATAATGTATTAGATAAAATATAATACTATAAAAAGAAATTCTTAATAAGACTGTAAGTGTGGAGTTAAATAGACAAAATTTATTTCTATTAAGAGCCCCAGAGATGATCTTATTTGGAAATAGGGTCTCTGTAAATGTAATTAACTTAAGATGGAGTCATAGTGGATTAAAGTAGGGCCTAAATCTAAGGACTGGTGTCCTTAAAAGAAAAGACACACAGACACAGAAAAGAAGTCATGTAAGGACGAAAGCAAAACTTGAATTTACGCTGTTATAAGCCTGGGTTCTCCTAGGTTTGCTGGAAAACGCCAAGAGCTAGGATGGAGCAGGAAAGGATTCTTTTCTAGACCCTTTAGGAAAAGTGCAACCCTTTCGACACCTTGGTTTCAGACTTTTGGCTTCAAGAGGTGTGAGAGAATAAACTACTTTTGTTGTAAACTACCAAGTTTATGCAAATTTGTTACAGCAGTCCTAAGAAACTAATGCAAATAAAAAAACATACATCAAGGATATAAGAATTATTATTATACTAAATTTATAGTTGATGAAATTGAGGTAAAGAAAGTTTTAAATAATTTTCCCAAGATCAATTGGTAAGAAAGTTTAACAAAGAGACAAAGACAGATGACAATGCTACTCTTATTTTTTTGCACTATGTCTAAGAATTAAAATTACAATTATTATTTATTATCAGATTGAACAGGTATATACCTCAAACTATAAAATTATTTTTAACAAAATGTGTTGGAACTAACATGGCTTGTGTTATTTTATGACAAATTTTACTTAACTTCTTTTTATAAGTCAGGAATAGAATATAATTAGTCTAAATTAGTCATAAACAGGAAAGGGGGGAGAGAGAGATTTTGATTGGTGAAAAATAATAAGCTTTTGAAAATTATATGATATCCTTTGCTTTTTAATATTCTTCCTTGAGTGTTTGTCTTCAAAATATATTTACTTTCTGTACTGCTTTTGTTATTCAGTCAAGAAAATAGAATGTTATTCTAGATAAGGATAATAGTGGACTAACTTTGAATTTGATGGATTCCTAAAGGTTTTTAATTAATAAATGAATTTTTTCAATTACATTTATTTTGATGGTGTTTTTTACAATATTTGCTGCAATAATTGCTCATATTTGAAATTTCAAAGCCTCTACCAAATTGACTAAAGATATTATGTAGTTTTACTGTCATGATTCATTCTTCAATTTTTCCTCTAAAATTATGAATGATAGCTTCTCATATTTCTCACAGTCTAATTTAGAGTTTTAATATTTCAAATGTTTTCAATCTAATAAAGATCATTTACAAATTCGCTATTTAATTTTTCATTTATTCTTCTTCAGAGAAGACAAAATTTATTAAATCTTAGCAGGGAGGCCAGTATTGAAGGAAAATGTAAAATGCATCTTTTATCTGAATATTATACATTTTATAACTTATTATTTTTTATGGCAGCGTTTATGAGCCAGACCGGCTATTTATTTTTTCTATTTTTTTAAGTGAGCATATGTAAAAATAATTTTTTAAATTTTTAAAATTTCAAGTTAGAATCTTATTTATATTCCCAGGGAGTCAGAGGATTTTGGAGATTCATTAGCTGACTTCCTATTAAAGTGAGCTTTCCATGATTCCCACTGACTTTTCCAAAGCACACTTTTCTTTTGTCATCTTTCTGCTGTCTGCCAAAACTCTAACTGAAGCGTCAGCTTAAAGAATATGTTGTACCAAAAGTACATGATAGATTCATGTAGCAAGAAATTTAGAAAACTACTAAAACTAAACATTGTTTAATAAAATGACATTTTTATATTTTTATTATAACTCAGTTTTGTGGCACTTAATGACTTATTTCAGGGTATAATGCATTTCTATTTTTCATGTTGAGTAAGACAAAAATAGATATTTTGAGCAAAATGCATTTATAGTTTTTCTAATAGGAAAAAAACTATATCTTGAGATTGCATGGAAATATCTTAAAATTAGTAATCTCATGATTTAACAGTCTAATGAAAATATGTTCTAGTGTATAGCAATCACTAATTTATGTATGTATGTGTTGTATTAATGTTTTTTAGAGAAATATGAAGGTACTTTTAGAAAATTTTCACCTAATTGCATTATCTTTTCATCTATTAAAAATACTATTTTCTTGACCAAACTGTAACATAATGAATAATTCCACTATATATATTTCTATGCATTTGATAGCTTTTTCATATAATACAATTAGGATATATTCAGACATGAAAATTGTCATTATTATAATGTATGACCTCATCGAAAATAATTTTTTTCTCCTGTTATATTTTTCCTTCATCATTATATATTTCCAGTTGTTATCACTTTATCACTTTATTAGAGCTAATAGGCTCTAACCAAGAAACCCATAATATTTGTGTCTAAACAAAACCATAGAGGCTTCTTTCTTAAATTATACTTTCGAGATGAGTGGTTAAAATTGTTGGAATGGCTCTGCTCTCCATGGTCTTTCAAGGATGGTAGCTCCTTCCACATTATTATTCCACCTTCCACTGGAGTCTTGTCCATATTTACTTTTTCAAAGATGATACCTGGCATGTTCAAGAGTCAGATCTCAGGAAAGGAGAGGCAAATTCCATGGGGAAAATTTTGCTTAATTAAGTGAGGTGCAATTGCTACATAACTCTTATGTTTATTTTCCATTTGTATGTACGTAGGCACATGATCAGAAGTAATAATTAAAAAGATGGAAATATATCTTATATCTAGATAACCATAGGTGTAGGTTAAACTCTCTTACTACGGAAGAAAGGGAGACTCGAATTAAATCAACATTTGAACAATTAATTTGAACAATTAACATTTTCCAGAATTTAATTTATATATAATTAATTTGTTTTATACTACATAGTATAAATTATTTTAACACACGTTATATTAAATATAGGTAATTTCGATTAATTGATGCAAATTTGTTTTGCCAAGAAGTCAAACAGTACACCTTTAAAAACTGACTACGAAGAGATAATCAAAACATTATATTTTATTTGCATATCAATGAGCATAGAACTATAAAGTTGAAAGTCAAAGTTTTTTTTGGTATATTAAATTTAAATATCTCTGCCTCGTATTTTTTGGGAGGAGATATTTTCTGATACTTCCCTATAGTAGTGGAATTTAACTTTTTTTATATATTAGTTTCTGATATACAGTACCATGGCTAGATATCTATTTAATTTGTGAAGTCATTCCCCTAATTACTCTAGCACCCATGTGGCATTACACACGACCATTAAATAATTTTTATTATATCCTCCATACTGTACTCTACATCTCCCTGGCAGTTTTATAACTACTAATTTGTACTTCTTTATTCCTTTACTTTTTTTACCCAGCCCTCCAGCTCTTTACCCTCTGGTTACCACCAGTTTGTTTACTGTATCTATGAGTCTGTTTTCATTTAGTTTGTTTCTTTTGTTCCTTAGATCCTGCATATAAGTGAAATCATATGGTATTTATCTTTATCTGACTTATTTCACTTAGCATAATACCCTCTAGGTCCATCCATGTCATTGCAAATGGTAAGACTTCATTTTTATTTTATATCTGAGTAATATTTCATTGTATATATGTACCTCATCTTTATCTAATTGTTTACTGATGGGCACTTAGGTTCCTTCCATGTCTTGGCTATTGTTTATAGCGCGGCTGTGAACATAGGTGTGAATAGATCTTTATGAACTAGTGTTTTGGATTTCTTTGGTTAAATACCCAGAAGTGTAATTGCTGGGTAATAAGCTAGTTCTATTTTCAATTTTTTGAGGCATCTCCAAACTGTTTTCTATAGCGGCTGTACCAGTTTACAATCCCCCTAAAAGTGATGAGAGCTCCCTTTTCTCCACATTCTCACCAGCATTTGTTGTTTTTTGATTTATTGATGATAGCCAATCTGACAGGTGTAAGGTGATATCTCATTGTGGTTTTAATTTGCATTTCTCTGATAATTAGTGGCCTTGAGCATCTTTTCACTGGTCATCTGTATGTCTTTTTTAGAGAAATACCTATTCGGGTCTTCTGCCCATGTTTTAATTGGATTTTTGTTGTCATTGTTGTTTGTTTTTGTTATTAAGTTGTGTGGGTTCTTTATAAATTTTGGATATTAACCCTTTGTCAGATGTATCATAGGCAAATATCTTCTTCCATTCAGTAGGTTGTTTTTTTTGTTTTATTAATGGTCTCCTTTGATGTGCAAAAAGTTTTTAGTTCGATGTAATTCCATTTGTTTATTTTTTCTTTTGTTTCCCTTGTCTAAAGAGATATATCAGGGGAAAAAAAATTACTAATAAAAATATCAGAGAGTTTACTGCCAAAGTTTTCTTCTAGAAGTTTTATGGCGTTGGATCTGACATTTAAGTCTTCAATCCATTTTGAATTTATTCTTGTGTATGGTGTAAGAAAGTGGTCCAGTTTCATTTTTTTTTTGGCACATATCTGTCCAGTTTTTCCAACATTATTTGTTGAGAGACTGTCTTTGTTCCATTGTATATTCATGCCTCCTTTGTCATGGAGTAAATGACCATATAGGCACAGATTTATTTCTGGTCTCTCTATTCTGTGTGTCTGTTTTTATGTCAGTCTGTTTTGATTACTACAGCCATATAGTATAATTTGATATCAGATAGTGTGATTCTTTTAACTTTATTTTTTCTCAAGATTCCCGTGGCTATTCAGGATCTTTTATGATTCCATATAAATTTTTGGATTATTTGTTCTAGTTTTCTGAACAAATGCCATTGGTATTTTGATTGGGATTATATTAAATCTATAGATTTCCTTGGGTAGTATGGACATTTTAATGATGTCAATTATTCCTGCTCATGAGCATTATATATACTTCCATTTATTTGTATCTTCTTCAGTTTCTTTTTTCAATGACTTATAACTTTCTGAGAGCAGGTCTTTTATTTCCTTGGTTAATTTGATTCTTAGATATTTTACTGTTTTGATGAAATTGTAAATGAGATCGTTTTCTTAATTTCTCTTTCTGATAGTTCATCATTGGTATATAAAAATGCAACCAACTTCTGAATATTAACTTTGCATCTTGCTTCTTTACCAAATTCATTTATCCATTCTAACAGTTTTTTGGTGGAGTCTTTAGGGTTCTCTATATATAGTATTATGCCATTTGCAAATAATAACAGTTTTTCTCTTCTTTCCCAATTTGGATGGCCTTTATTTCTCTTTCTATCTGATTTCTGTTGCTAGCTCTTCCAATACTGTGTTGAATAGAAGTAGAGACAGTGGGCATCCTTGTCTATTCTTGATCTTAAGGAAAACATTTTTAAACTTTCCCCATTGAGTATGATGTTAGCTATAGGTTTGTCATATATGGCCATGGCATATGATCAAGATGAGGGAAGGCTCCCTAACTCTTTTCATGAGGACATCATTACCCTGATTCCAAAATCAGACAAAGGCATTGCAAAAAAAGAAAACTATAGGCCAATATTTCTGATGAACATTGATGCAAAAATCCTCAACAAAATCTTAGCAAACCAAAGTCAGCAATACATTAAAAATATCATACACCATGATCAAGTTGGATTTATTCCTGGGATGCAAGGTTGGTTTCATATCTGCAATACAATTAATGTGACATACCACATTAACAAATTGAAAGGTAAAGGTCATATGATCATATCAATAGATGCAGAAGAAGCATTCAACAAAATTCAGTATCCATTTATGGTAAAAGCTCTCAGCAAAGTGGGAATAGAGGGAACATAACTCAACATAATAAAGGCCATATATGACAGACCTACAGTTAACATTATGCTCAATGGGGAAAAGCTAAAAGCTTCCTGTGAAAATCTCAAATCGCAGCAAGGCCAGCCTACCTCAGTTCTGCTGCCTATCTCAGTTCTGTGGACACCCATGAAATACTATAGCTCAGGGCGTGGCTTGTGACAAGCCACCAAAAGTCTCTCCTAAGATGCACAGGCCATGTGTGGGCAACGTGAGCTGAGAGATGTTGTTTGCTGTAAAAATCACAGCCCAGGGAAAGCACAAGGTGTGGCTGGCTGCCTGGCAATAGGCCCACCATGGGTAATTTGTGGATTGCGTGGTGCAGGATCCTAGGGAGACAAGGGCAGAACGAGCCTATTTCATCAGGCCAATGTAAATTGCTTACAGTACTTAGCCCGCAGGCCACTGCAAAAGTCACAGATCACAGAGAGGCCAGCCACCATCTGCCTTAGGCTCATGGACCCCAGCAATCCACCCAAAAGATACTACAGTTTGGGCTGGCACCAGTGGCTCACCACCAAAAATCTTCCTCTGTAATGTGAAGGTTGCATGTGGGCAGTGTGAGCTGAGGGCTGTTGCCTGCCCATGAATGCATGCCCAGAGAAGTCCCACCATGGGCAATTTGTGGGCTGGGATGGGTGGGGCTAGCTGCTCTCACCAGGCCAGTGTAGCTTCATAATTGGCCATGGTGGGGAGAGTGCAACACAGGCAAGATGGCACCCATCTACAGACTGTTCTGGAGGGGCCCCAACAAAGGAGCAATGGCAACTGTCTCTCTAACCCTTGCTCCAGTGTCACACAACTCAGTCACTCCCCATATGTCTCCCGTGCCTCCCTAGCCGCTGACTCTTGGTTAGAGCCCAGGGTGAATGTCTGTGAGTGAGCAAGTCTGTGTGAGGGCCCTTAAAGGACTGTCTGGATTTTCAAATTCCTTCTGTCTCACCCAGACAGCCAAAAGCACCACTGGTTTTATATAGTCAGATTTTTGTAGTAACTCCTCTTCCTGGGACTGGAACTCTGGGCTGGGGAGCCCCTGTCTGGGGCTAAGGCTCCTCATTCCTTCAGGCAGGCCTCTGCAGCTGTGCTCTCCTTGTGCTCAATTGCCACTTGTGGGTGTAGGACTAGCCCGCTTTGCATCTCCATGCCTCCTACCAGTCTCAATGTGTTTTTTATTTTGTAGCTTCAGATGTATGTATTATGATCAGCTAGATTTCAGGTGGATCTCCAAGTCGTTTGTGTTATAATTTGGTTCTAAGTTTAATGTAGTCATGGGAGGAGGCGAACCCTGCTTTTACCTAGCCCACCATCTTGACTGGAATGACCTCTTAACTTTTTTTATTAACATAAAATCTTAGGCACAAGCTGATTTCCTTTTATGCTCATAGGACTTAAAAGTGTTTGCTTCTGTCCTTCCCTCAGCAGGGACATTCAAAGAATACTTACAGTTGAGGAATCACAGTTTCATATTCTGAATAAAGTGTTTACCAGGTTCCAGTTTCTATACCTTTCTTTTAAACATTAATAATCTCCAAGGCCTCTCTCAACACAGTATAAGCTCCCCCATATCATCAAGGCAAACACAATTCTACCTCACAAAAGATAAGTATAGTGACTATCATAGTAGTGGAATTAAAATATATTATTACTACTTTTTAAGCTATTATGGCACTAAATTTCAGAAAGGGGAAGAAGAAAATGAAAGATATTTGCTTTGGGAATATTTGATTACTTATTTTACAATTCTATTAAAACAATAAAATAAAACAAGCATTTTATTTAAACATTTCTAATTTTATTTTTAAATGAGTTTAATTGATTACCTATCATCTACACTTTAATATCTATAACCATTAAGTAATAATTTATAATTGTAAGATTTTGAGAATGATTAATGCTTATATTTTTCCTCTATCAGAAAGTTTTAGAATATTTCAAATTGGCAGAATTTTTTTTTTCCTTCTCTTTTTCCTGCCTAGTGTAGAAAGCTATGTCCCTAAATTGCTGTAGGTCACATGCTACAACTCCATATTAGAATGTGCATGTTGTCAATGCCTTATGGATAAAAACGATATGTCTATTTTTAAATTCCTTCAATTCTATGTCTCCTAGTGTCATAAAAATTGGGCAAACAATTGTAAAAATTATGTTTCATCACAAAATAAAATATGCACTTGAAAGAACACAAATCGATTTTTTATAACACTATACACGTTAAAAAAAAATTCCCTTAACCTCAAAGAGAAACACATTTCACGGATTCTTTTTTGTTCTAGCGATTACTACTATAACACTAAATTGTAAGTTAATTTATCTATTTTGACTTAGAAAATTCTAAAATTATTGAAAATATATACATTCAATAAAGATTTGTATGCAGATTATAAAAAATATTTTAAAAATTTTATAGTAAGGTAACAAGCAACATAAATATTGGGCATAATATTTTACAAGTACTTTACAAAAGAAGATATACAGATGACCAAGAAACCAAAGAAAACATTCTTCAAATTATTAGTCATTGGGCAATATAAATTTAAGCCAACATGAGATATCACTACACACTCTTTAAAAAAGCAAAATTTTAAATATATGATGATCCCTTGTTGTAGTGAGGATATAGAGCAACTAGATTTTCACACACAGCTGTTAGAATGAAAATGATAATGTGAGAAACTCTTATCTTACAATATTAACATAGGCTTTGAATACAACCCAGCAATTCCACATCTAGTCACATGAGAAATGAGAACAAACATCCACACCAAGTCTTATACATGCATTCTTAGTATCTGTATTCATTAAAGCAAAAGCTGGAAAGAAGAAAACTATGTCTATCAACATATGAATGGATAAATATGATGTAGTCATATAATGGAATACTATTCAGCAACTAAATGAACCAAAGAACTGAAACAAAGAAATATGAATGATTCTCAAAAGTATTACTAAATAAAGAAGGGCAGACATAAAATTACATGCTATTTAATTCCCTTTATATGAAAATCTATGAAGTCAAATCTGTTATTGAGACAGAATGGAAACCAACAATATCCGGTGGTCAAGGGAATAGAGGAATCGATTGGGATAGGGCATAGGGAAAGTTTTGTGGTAATTAAAACCTAGTATATTTTGTAGTTTCACAGATGCATGAATTGGTCAAAACTCATTATTTATTGACACATATTTAATTGCTTACATTGACACATATGTAACAGGTATTTATAAAAATTATTCTTATCCAGAAAATGCCTTCAGAGAACAATCTGCATACATGATAATCTTATCCAATGCACCACACTCATTTAAGGATCATTTCCTCCTCAAGTTCAGCTTGTGGTTGTTCCTAGTATGAAATACATCAGAAGCCCCCGTTTAGGAAATGGCCAATAGACTCTAATTTTGAATTTAGGCCCAATTAATCATAGGAAGTTGGAATCCATCTTAATAGATAAATTCCTTCTTGGGGCTCACGTTAGATAATTTTCTTCTTGGGGTCCTCAATACTAATTATCTTTTAGGAGGCTTCAATTCTAAAGAAGCTGGAAAAATGCAAAGGAAAATGTGAGTAAAGACACACATTCAGTAAAGGATGGTTTAATGAGCTGATGATTACCCTAAAATGAGCTAGGAAGAGTCACATCTGATTATTCAACCACTGCAAATATTTAGCAATCATCAGTTGAGGGAAGGAAATGGTCATTTATTTGCCAGTTCCTTCTTGGCTCCTATACCCTACTGGCCAGTCTGCCTCACAGGGAGTTAACTGCCCTATACTTCTGAGATGCTCTACATGACCACAGAACAGTTCCTGGGGGAGCCATAATGCCTGCCCTGTGCCATGGTGCTTCACTTAAATCTGGAAGGCTTAGGGGGATCAAGAGACTCCAGGCACACAGCAGATCAATCTTAAGTGACAAAACCCCTCAGGGTACATACCTTAGAGGTGAGCCAGAGGTTTTACATGATAAACTCCTTCTTACATTTCAATCTTTCTTAGCCTTTGGACACTTTTGTTTTCAAAATACTGAGGAAGTTTTTTCATTTCCACTTTAAATTTGCCTTGGGTTCAGCTTTTAGTCAACCAAACTGTTACTTACTCCAAGCCTCTTAAGTTAATATATTTATTATACTTGGATTCTCTCATTAGTACACTCATATCGACACATTCAATCTGATCAAACTTTATATTCTTTTTTCTAAATTTTTACATCCTCAAAATCCCTTCAAACAGATAATCCCGTTTTTGTCAAAATAAATTGACAAAACCATGCATCTTTTTGCATCTTACTTTGTACCTCTTGTATCTTACTTTGTACCTTACTTTCTGAAGCCTCTTAAGAATTGAGTCCCATTATGTGTCCCAAAACAGAGGGTGGTCGTAGCGATAGATTTTAAGGCAGATCATCAGTCCTTTGTGAAGCAACTGCTTAAGCGAATGCTGTTACAAGTTATTCAGTCAAGGGTAGAATGACCTCTTAAAATTGTGGTAGAAGGGTTGCTTCTCCAGCAGAAGAGCCTCAGCTTTACTGGAATCTGCCCAAGCCCCTATGGCAGTCTGCAGGACCACACTTCTTTTTAATCTAAGCCTGGACTTTAAACTGATTTAAAAAGAGGCTGCAGGTTTGATAGCTCAATTTACATTATAATTCAGTCACCCTCAGGATTAGACTTTACATTTATGAGGCTCCAAGAGATAAATATTCCATTTAGGTCAGTCTTAGAAGCTTTTAGGTTTTTTTTATGTAGAACTTGAGCTCAAATTTAAAACCCTAAACCTTCTATTTTCTTTCCCCAAATTTTAAATCACAAATAGGAATAACCAATCAACATGTTTTGCTCTTGTTTCTATTAAATGTTTTAAGGTAGCAATACTTACTCACCCAAAGTAGTTTTGCTATATTCACGTGATGGTAGATAATGGAAGTAACTGTTTAGCAGTGCATATTGTAGACTACCAATGCCCCTTTGCTAATGGAAGCAGGATAATAAATAACTTTAATGCTAACCAGATTAGAGAAGCAATTTCATATAACTGAGGACCAATTTAGGAAAATTATCCTTAAAATTCTCTTCCTCTGGAAATATTTCTGTACCTGCCAAGGGTGATGAACTGATGGCATATATAATGTATTGGCTAAGAGCATGTACTTCAGTATTATAAAAACTTTCTAATGAAAATATCTAGAAAACATTTTATATTTCAATTTCCTCATCTATAAAATTATTTATAGTAACAAACTGTAATTATGTATGTGACAAACTATCTCATAAGGTTGTTTAAGAATTAAGGTTAAAAAAAAGAATTAAGGTAAGGCTCCATGAAGAACATCCACCTTGCTACTAAAAGCTACTAGACAATTTATAGATATAAACATTTATAGCATATCTTCAAAAATAATTCACACAATATCCTGCCTGAAATTAATGACTTTTTCATTTTGTACATAATTTTTATAATAATATGTGCTTTTAAGAAAAAGGAGTCAAAAATTTAGATTTGATAGGATGTTTAAGCTATAAATTGGATAAACAGTCTTGTTACCAATTTAGATCATCCAAGCCCTTACTCTAGGGATCCAATCCCCTGGAAGGACCCTCTGTCCTCCTAACAGCCCTGTCTCCATTCAGTAGTGCCAGGGAAAATGAAACTGAGGTTTTCTTTCATTTTCAATGCAAGCTTTAATTCATTGTCAAAGAATGGAGAAACAAATCAACTTGTCATAGAGAACTCTGAGGGGGAGGGGGAATATTGTGGAGGCAACATAATGAAGGGGAGGCATATGCATTGTTTTGGGGCAGTGGCATGGTCCTTTCTAGGAATTGGGGGAGCACCCCTTTTCTTTCCTTATATGGTCCCAGTAGGCTCTGCCATGGCACCAGTGTGTGTCAGTTAGTGGGCTAATGTATTATAATCAGAGTAAAATGAGGTTCAGGGTCTCCTAAAGGTTAAACTTAGCACCATCTTGGTTTCGGCTGGCTATGGTCATTTTTTGTTATTCTAGTCTTCTACCTCTTTTGATGGTTTTCCTGTAACAGAAATGGAAAGATAAGTACACAAGGCTTTAACAGCCCTGGTGACAGTCTCTCTAAATAACACCTCTTGTTCTCCACCTGAAACTTCTACTTGTGATAATGCTGGAATATACACATGAATGTAGACTTAATGCTCTTTTCTATTGTAGGTATAGCTATGATTATTCTTCTTGATATTTGGTATCTTCAGAACAGCTTAGTTTGTCCTCTTTATTAAACAGAAAGTTTATGATTTTTCTTCTCTGCTAGAATTAACCAAGAGAAATAACACTGAAGTTATCCATTAACATATTAAATAAAAAAATTGCAACAACAGCAAAAACCCTCTCAATTTCAAAGGTATTTATTGCTTATGTAAAGTTTACTACATGTCCTGATTACTCTGCAGAATAGCTGTCCTTCAACTAATGACTTCTTGTACACCTAAATATCAACAACTGCTTCCACAATCATCAGCTCAGGGGAATCGAGAGTCTTTCACAAAAATAATTAGATCTTTCATACTGAAGTGACAAACAGCACTTACTATCCCATATCTGTGGCCAACATGCTCAAAATGGGCACAGGGCTGAAGACAGAAAAGTACAATCTCTCCCTGTGCTGAAAGTGGAGAAATGAAATTATTGGCGAGCAAGTGATTCATGAGGAAATTATTCAGGAGCAAGTGATTCATGAGGAAAATTTGAGTTAAACCTTGATATGTCCAGGTGATTTATAAAAAGAGAAAATGGGGTATTTTTTTTTTTAAATATGCAGCTAAACTTAGTTTTTTCTATGTTTCTACTAGTTAAATGGGGACCATTAGTTATCGTTGGTTTTGTTTTTTGATTTGCTTGGTTTTACTTTAGATAAATGTGCAAACTCTATTAATACATTTTATAAAATAAAATGTAGTACTGTGAGAGTGTTTGTGGAATAGAAGCGTTCTTATAATTTTGATTACAATGCACAGTGAATTTCACAAGTTTTATTTCCAGTATGGTTCTACGAAGTGATCTTGGAGTAGGTTTTGGGGTAAGTACACATCTCTTGTAATATTCTACGGTTATTAAAGCCATCCTGAATTTCCCTCATAGTAGGAAAATTTTATCCTCTTCTACTTAATAGCTATAACAAAGAGTCTGGGCTGTTTGTTTCAAACCTTCCATATAACTCTGCGGTAGAGGTGTTAGCCATATCAAGAACAACTAAATCTGATTTAGCCAGGTGTACCTTAATATGACCAGAATCTGTGAAAATGTCACTTATTTAAAAGTTATTCCTTAAGGTTGCTTATGTATGGAGTTTCCAAATCTATTCAGACTTACTTTGCAGTAGAGAAAGCTATGTGAAATATTCTGAAAATTAAAATAAAATATTACCAAAGGTATAGGAATACTAATAACATTTAATCTAATAATTTTATTTTCTCATTCGTTAAAAAAATTACTATGTGCCTATTAATTGGCAAATACTCTACCAAAGTCTGGGGATACATCAGGGAACAAATATACACAATCCTGATATCAGAAGTGCTCACGGGGACATGTTCTAGCAGTCTATATAATAATGTATCGAGGGTATAGTTTTGTAATTCTGTGAAGTTTAGGTGAATTTATATTGTAGCCAATAAAACTAATTACCTATATTTGCAGAACAGTGTTTACAAGGTACTATCTCATTACCTCCAAAACATAGATAGTTAAACCTATAGTAAGGGACAAAAAAAGGATATTAATGTTAAAGAATTAATACCCAATATGTAGGCATAGGCCTGCAAATAAACAGTGTTAATAAGATAATGGCTTATGGGAATACACCACTTTTGGGGGTTTCTGCAGCATGTGTTACTCTACATATAACATATTTATATGTAATCTTGAGAATTTCCTTAGTTTTTAATAATATAAAAGGTAGATTTAAATACTATTTCCAATGTAAGCTATAACCATTTGATAAACTGAATTACAAATTATTCTACAAGAATATAGTAATATTGTTTCTCTAATTAGTTTATATATATGTATAATTGTTTTTATTTATGCCTTAACTCAATAACTTTCTACTCAAAATAGAAATCACTGATATGCTCTTTCTCTTCATGACTAACCATATTTCTTTTCAGCAAAATAAATGAGTTTACTTGAGAATAATAGATTTTAGCACCTTTGATAGATCACTAAAATGAAAAAATATATATTTAAAAGCACTTTTCATCTTACAGAGGAATTTTGAGCTGGCCATTTCTAAGGAATTTACAATTAATACTTCACATTCAAAAAGTGAAACAATACATTTTCCTTTATTTTTTTTTCTCAGATATTGGGTCAGTGGTTTGATAATAGTGGATGAGAGAATAAAGATGAAATTGTGATTCAATTCAGTTATTTATTTCCTTATAAAATAGAAGAATAATTTGTTTTTTTCATATTTATACTAAACGATAAAATACAATAAGGGATTTATTAAATTAATGGAAATATGGATTATAAAATGTTATGCCAGTCTTTAATGAACTTTCTGGTGATGTGCTACATCTTTTCAAAACCACACAGCAGCTGATCTGCTGGCTGATCTTGTTGCTGAGGGCCTCAGGAACAGTTCCTTCAGCTCCCATTAGGTCATGTTCATCTCAGAATCTGCTTCCTGGTTCACCTGACCTGTGAAAATCAACATCGGCAAACACATCTATAACTCACATTCCATTGTAGGTAGAGTATATTGTCTTCACTGTATAAGACTCCCATTTTCCGTTCCCAATCAATGAACCACCCACAAGTAACAACTGTTATGATTATTTTCATGATTGGGATTTGCAGTTTTAGAATTTTATATAGATGGAGACTTATAGAAGTCTTTTATGTCAGCTTCTTTCACTCAGCATACATGTGTGATTCATCCATGCTGTTGAGTGTATCAGTTCCATGTCATTTTATAATTCTAACTAGTGCTCCATTGTATGAATGTTATATATGTGTATATATATACATATATATACACATATATAACATATATATAAAACATTATATATATATAACATATATATATAACATATATACATCTTATATATGTGTGTGTATATATACACACACACACATATATAATTTTTTTATATTTTTACCTGTTAATAGTTTTTTTGTTGCTTCCAGTTTGGGGATTTTATGAATAAATCTGCTATTAAAAAGCCATGTAGAATTTATTGATATACATTTTTATTTCTCTTAGGTAAAAACCTAGGGTAAAATTGCTAAAGCAATTTACAGGTTTCCCTCACATAAAGGAGACAGTATTTTACAAGGCTTTGTACTGATTAGAAGTTACCATAGGATGTGTCTGCCCCCATACATCATAGAATTCTTAGGTGATAGTATTCTTTTTCTTTTGTTTTCAGTATCTTAAACATGTTGTTTCATTGGCCTCTAGTCCCTTTTTTAAAGAAAAGCCAATCATCATTCATATAATTGTTCTCCTGTATGTAATTTGTTCATTTTTTTCTGATTGCTTTCAAAATTTTCTGTTTGTCTTAATTTTTCAGCGACTTGACTATAATGTATCTGGTTGTGATTTTGTTTGTTTTACCTTGATTAGGATTGATTGAACTTCGATCAGCAACAGTATGGTTCTTACCGTATTTTGGAAATTTAAAGGCATTAATCTTCAAATTTTTTTCCCTGCTTTATTGTCTCTCATCTTTTACTAGACTCCAATTGTATACATGCTGCTGCTTAAAACTGTGCCACAGGAAATTGAGGATCTGGTCATTTTTAAAACTACTTTTTTCTCTACCTTTCAGGTTTTAAAATTTCTAGTGGTCTATCTTGAATTAAAATATATGGTCACTTTTTCCTGCAATCTACAATAAGTTGTTAGGCCACTCCATTTTTATGTTTTACCTCTCAATTCTAGAATGTCAATTTTGTCTTTTGCTTTACATTTATTTCACAGTTGTGATTAACTCACACATTTATTCAGAGGGGCTATATTTTCCATTAAATTCTTCAACATATTTAAAATAAGTGTTTTAAATTCTTTATTTGTAAATTTCAACCTCAGGTTTTTTTTTTTCATTCACTTCTTTTTCTCTTAACTATTGGTCACATTTTTCTGTTACTTCACAATTATACCAAATTGTGATTGTGTACTAGATGCTTGATTGGATTCACCTAAATTCTTTCAGCTTCCTAGTGTTTATTTTCTGCCCATAAATTCCCTGGACTCTCATACTTCTATATAATTCAGGGTCATTTAATGATATAAAGGGAGTTTACACACAGATTTTAGAGTCTCTTTCTGAAACTTCCTTTTTCAGAATGTTTATTCCCTACATTACAGTTGCTCTCTTGTGTTACCTTTGTCCTCCACTTCCTCAAGATGGTAAGACACATTTTCCTATTTAACTTTCATACATCTTGCATAGCTCCTGGAGAGTGGCTTCAGAGAAAAATCTGCATACACGATCATCTCATCCAATGCACCCTACTTGTTTAAGGATCATTTCTTCCTCAATTTCTGCCCTTTTCCTGTCTCAAAGTACTTTCATATATATATGTACTTTCATATATAGTACTTTCATATATAGATATATATATATATGAAAGTACTTTTTAATATCCTCATGTATATACAAATATATTTCTCATATATATTTTTTCATATATATATTTAATTCAGAGATTATAGGTGTTACCTATGGGGAAATTAGTTTAATACTAGCTCATTCATCGTTACCAGAAAATGAATTGCTTCTTCTTTATTTTAACAAAAAATATAGACAAAAATAGAACTAAAGAACCTAGAAAATTAGAAGGGATATTATAACAGAATTCAGTGGAAAAGATGGGGGAAATGCATGCCTCTTTAGGTAAGGAAAGGCTCTCATTTCCCTTTTAATTATTCATTGCTCTAGTCAGTTATTTACTCAGTAAGAAGAAAATATAGATGGAGGAGAAAGAGTAGGAAGAGAAGAAAGTTATAAAACAGTCTCCAGGAATGCCTCTATGCTATTTAAGATATTAGCTATTTAATGATTTTTAATTCTGTCAGTTTCTGGAAATATAGGAAATAAGACAGAATAAATGCCTATAGAAAAAATATTGTCTCATAAATGAAAAGGAAATAAAATGGTATTTAATGTTGAACACATTAATATTTCCCATATAGCATACAGTATGGAAAATGAATGTGAAAGAATCATTTTTATAAAATAAATGGTGCTCACTAAGTCAGCATTATAGATGAGATAGTGCAGAATTTATATCACATAATATCATTAGGTATTTTTTTAAGAGAGAGAATGTGATGAGGAAATTATAGATTGAAGAATAAGCATGCAAGTAATTTAAAAGGTTCTGAAAATATGCATAATATTTAGTGAAGAGTAATTTCTCATTTTAGAAATATAAGGACAACCAGGCTGGGGAGAGGCTACAGTGATTTCTGCGGACCAGATCAGAGAGGTGTTTGTGTGCCCAACTAATTGTCTGAAATTTATCTATTAGGCAATAGTAGTCATTGTAGAATTTCAAAGAGGTAAGTATCATGATCACATTTATTTTTTAGAATGATTCCTCTGGTATGGTTTGGAGGACAAATGGAAAGGTTGTAAATTTAGAGACAGAAATATCAGTAAAGATGCATTTCTAACAAATCCAATAAGAGATGATAATGATGACTTGAACCAAGGCAGTATCAATGAGATATGGAGGATAAAATTATTCTAGAAGTTGTTAAGGAGATAGTAAGTACATTGAATTGAGAATACTATAATAGCAATTAGCTTCCTGGGGTGAGGTAAAGGGGAAAGTCAAAGCTAATAACCATAGCTCTGGTTCTAGTGATTGAAGAGATACATTAAGAATCCAAATATTTTCTCTCTCTCTCCCTCCATCCCTTCCTGCCTCCATCTCTATCTCTTTCTCTCTCTCATTTAAGCTGCATGAGAGGGATTTGGTAATCAATTCTAGTTCTGAGGATTCCTCATGTAATTTGGATATCTTAAAATTTAAAATATCTTTAGTGATCTTTTAAATTCAAGACTAGAGATAAAAACAAATTGTCATATTTTTACATAAATGTCCTGAAATAGGTTTACAATATCATCAGGAAAGATATTACAGATAATTTCTCCTTCTGGCAAATGTTTTCCTGTCCTCATTTGAAACATATACTATTAAGTCCTGCAGGACTGTAAGTAGGCATAAATTCATGAGATGTCAGCATAGATATTGCTCATCAGCAGAAAAAATGCAGAGAGAGGGTTAAATTCAGTAGTCTGGTATAAAAAATAAAAACATTCTAAGGGTATTATTGAAACAAATAAATTATTTTTATGATGTCATTAACTACTAAATCTATGAGGCTAGAATAAAATATTTCATAATAATAAAAGAGATGAAATGTATTGTTTAGGATCTTCCAAATTCTGTGGAATTGACTATAAATTGTTGAAAGCTCAGAGGTATTGGTTACAATCTTGACAGAAATAATGAGACATAATGCACAAGAGAAATCAGTGGGAGAGTCGTTACAAACCCACCCTCACTCTTAAGGGTGGTGGAGGTCTCATCTTCAATATGCATTATCTGCCTAGTTTGCAATACATTATTTTGTTTTAAACATATATTTGTCACATCTTTCTGAAACACATATGTTTACTATGAGATTGTGGGATGGGAATGGGAGAGAAGAGAGAAAGACTATGCCCATGAACAGAATATTTTCAGTAATAATATACCTAGGAAGCTTGGATGCTTTTAGTCACACTAGAATAGAAATTTTAGAAATATAGTTTTCCTGTATAACAATGAGATAGAGAGAAACAGAATATAGTTTATAGTTGCGGATACTTCTCTCTCCCACTCTTCATACTTGCCTGATACTCTTTCTTCAAATGACTAATAAGAATAGCCCCAAACTACATAACCAAAACTAATGCTCAATCAGTACATTTTATGGTATATAACTTGCATTTCAATAAGGAAGAACCAATAAAATGGATATTCAGTTTACAAAGAAATTAGGCTTTTCTTGAAGTAGGGGTTATTTCCTCAAAAGGTGAAAAACTAAAAATTGTTGGGGAAGAAGTTTAATTTTTTTCTCTGATAAACTGATTAAATTATTTAAATTTTGCAATATGTTTCTCTAAATATTCTAAAAAATATTTCAAAATCCCAAGGATTTTTCTGGCGTAAGAATCAAGAAAAATGGCTTAACTTAAAAGTAATTGATATAAAAAGCACATAGGAACACTCCTGGCACATTCAGAGGCACAAAGTAGGTATATGATAAATGATTGTTTTAAGTAATAAAAAAAATTATGTTTCGAAAGCATGAGTTTTTAAATATATAGCAAATGCTCAATATAACACTAAGTGAAAACAGTATTTGTCTATTCAATTTTATAATTTTGAAAAGAAACCTTTTTAGAGAAATCTTTTAAGTGAAGATCTATTTATCAAAATATGTTTGATATTCTTTTGGCCTGTCTGATTTGCTTCAATATTTATTTATGAAAAGTTTCAAAAATGCAGAAAAATTGATATAATTGTGCAATGAAAATACATACATATCATTATTTTTTATAATGTATTCATAAAAATTTAGAAGGTATTCTCTCAAATCTAGTGCTAATAATAAATAAATTGATTCAGCTTCCATACTTTATAGATGATTTTTCTCTTTGGGCTTCTCACAGGGAAACTATCCTACAGCTATTTTTTGGAATAGAGTTTGTATTTAGCCAGTGTTCATAGACACCGATTGACCGGTTATTTAAATGTCTCCATTTTAAAAAATAAATATAATTTACTAAGACCATGAATTAGCTAATAAGGTCCAAGTTTACACATTGGCAGCTCCTAGGAGCTCTTGATAGACAGTAGTGACAGTGGCAGGGAAGTGTTAGATCCCATTGCTACTCTAGAGTAACCTGGTGGCAGCTAGGGCAACAATGCACGAAACATTGACACCAGCGTTTTTCCTGCAGGCTGAGTCATAAGCTTTGTTGTGCTCAAGCCATGTGGGGAGTTTAGACACTCAGTTTCACTCCAACTAAAATGAAATTCCTGATGCCAGTGTATTAATAATGTTAATTTAATGTAAAATTTGTTGAAAATATTTGAAGTAGTATCTTTTATCAAATTACTGCTCAAACAGAGCATCTTCAAGCTAATCACACAATTTCTAAAGTTCAGCATATATTTTGGAAATTGCAATAATGTTTTAGTTAGTGATCTATACTACAGCATGTATTATTTCTTAAGATATTTTATCATATATGATAGGAATAATATAATTTTACATTTCTGATTAATAAATTGATTAATATATTAACTTATTTTTATACTGACAAATGTTTTAATTATAGCTTTAACAAAAGTAAACAAAATTTGATGCTAAATATGTATTTTAAAAGTAAATATCATTATTTACTGTGATATGTTTAAAAAATAATTTTGCTCCTTGCTTATTCAACCTCATAATTTATCACAATTTATAATTTGAAAAAAGACATATTTTCCTTACCATCACAAATACCTCAGGTACTGTTGCCTTTATTTCATTGGAAGAAAAAATTTCTCTCAATCTGCATACAGAAGAGCTAACAAATAAATACTATGAGAAAAAAAGGCAAAAATAAATATTGTTAGGAATGAAAAATTCAACATAATATTAGATATTCCAAAGGTCTAGTCAATTATAGAAATTTATCATGAAAATTACTTGCTTATTTCTAGCATTCCACACAATATTTTTCATAATAACATAGGTAGACAGACTCAATCATTTATTCATCAAATAATTTCGGAATGCCTTTCATAATCCAAACTTTGGAATGCCTTTCATAATCCAAAAAGTAAATACTAACGCTAGGTGATAAATGAAAGAAGGACAAAGCCTGCCTTCTGGAAATTAATAGGTCTACAAATGAGAAAGAGGCATGTATGTCAATAATAATGAAATGTGTGATAACAATGGCAAGAGAATTGAGCAGAGAATGGTGTAGTCCCAAAGGAAATAGCAAATCATTCTCCCAGAGGGATTCAAAAAAGATGTTAGAGGTTCATATTTAAACAAGTATTGAACACTGATTGTAAGCATGCATTGTAGGAAATAAATAAAGGGCCTCTTGACTGATGAAGTAGCATGAGGAAATTATAGAGGTGAGCAATGGTATAGTATGATTTGCTTAGTATACAAGAGGTTGAGAGTAGTTATGTCATTATATGACAGAGTCAACAGTTTTTCAGTTGTCCTTTACTTCAATAATTGAATGTCTACCTATTACAAACAAATATGAGGATAATTATACATTGATTATTAAAATCTTAATGATTAAGAGATACTATGTTACTGGGAGTATGAGATCTAGAAAATAACATTTATTTTATTCTAAAGTGCCTTTATTAAAACTAAGAGAAGAGAAAGTCTCCATGATTTGACAATGACTGAATAAAATAGTGAATTGTCAAAGAAATCTAATTGCATATAATATGATGTCAAAGAAATCTAATTGCATATAATATGATGTCAGATTCACGACACTTGGGAGTTTTGTTCTCATAAAGAAATTATCTGGAAAACTAATTAAATAAAGTCATTCCTTTTTTAAGTTTTATTTTTAGTTTAATTAAATTTATTGGAGTGACATTGGTTAATAAAATTATATAAGTTTCAAGTGCACAATTCAATAATGTATCATATATATATTGCATTGTGTGTTCAACAGCTAAAGTTCGTTTTCCTGCTGTCACTATATATTTAACCCTCTATATCCTTATCTACCTCCCTTTCTTTTCCTCTAAACTGTTGTATGTGTCTGTGAGTATTCATCTTGTTCATGTGTTGTTTTCAGTTTTATATCCCACATATGAGTGGAATCATATGGTTCTCAACTTTTCCTGTATGTCTTATTTCACTTAGCATGATGATCTTAAGATCCATCCATGTCTCAGATAGTGGTATTTCATCTTATCTTATGGCTGAGTAATATTCCCTTGTATATGTGTACCACCTCTTCTTTATCCAGTCATCTATCAAAGGGCACTTTGGTTGTTTCTATGTCTTGACCACTGTGACTGATGCTGCTGTGAACATCAGGGTGCATATATCTTTATGGATAAATGTTCTCACATTTTGAGGGTAAATACCCAGAAGAGGGATTGCTGGATCATATGGTAATTCTATTCCTAATTTATTTGAGGAACCTCCATACCATTTTCTATAGTGGCTGTACCAATTTACGTTCCTACCAACAGTGTCAGTAATCTTTATTACACATCATTCAAGAGAGGGTCAGTTAATTTGATAAATTTATTCTAATAATGCTTATGCAGACTATTTAAAAGTTATGTATTTTACCAGAAGTAATAGTTTCCATAAAAGTAAGGGTTCCTTAATTCAATTATGAAAATAACATTTATCTAAATTAGTTCAATTTGTGAGAGAAAGAGGTTAAAATTTCTCAGTTATTTTTCTTTGTTGACACAATATATTATTATTATTCCTAAAAAATTTTTTATTTCATTTTCTAAATGACCTTGCATTTTAATTATGCTCTGGCACTAGAGTATAGGACTAGAACATATCAAATTTTATTTCTTATTTAAAAATATATCATTACAAATTTAAATAAAGTACATTTACATTATAGTTATAATATGCTATAATTTGTAATGATTCTTATAAATATGTTATATTTGGAACCCATGACAATGAATTGCCATTTAAATTATAAAGGAGAGAGAGAAAAATCTGTCAGCAAAAGTTATCAACTTCTAGTCTGTTATGGAAGAGAAGGTAGGGGAGAGGGCAGAAGAGACTGTTGCAAAATTTAGCAGTTCCATGACAGAAATACTCTCTTAAATTATCATTTAAGATTATTATGTTGAATGTCATCTATTTTATTAGTGATCTTAATCTGCCCTAGATCTGATCTAGATCTGCCCAATATACTTTTTTATGATAATAGATATTTTCTATATCCCACAGCTCAGTACAGTAATCACTAGCCACTTGAGACTTTGAAATGTGGCTAGTAGGACAAATGAGTCTTTTAACCATATGTTATATCTAAACTTATAGAGTTTTTTTCTTTGTATTATATTCTCTAACTCTGTACTATTTATCTACTTATATATCTGAGTCAGTCTTGAAGACAACATGAAGTACATTACAAAGTTTGGTTCTATATCTTGTGTAGCATTGTAGTATTACTACATGGTAAAAGCATATGCAAATATTTGGAATACAGGATTAGCTTTTGATGTATCATTGGTGACTTTCTTCTTATGGATCATATTATGCAAGCACAGAATTGGAATTTTGTTTCTCCTTTCTTGCCTAGGACTCTATAATCTTTTGGAGCTCTTAAATAACCTTTAATCCCATTTGACAGCACATCTACATTCCGGTGACTAGATTCTTCCTGCATTCTACAGCCACTGACTGACACTCTACATTGAATAAAAATACTTCTAGGAAACACAATCCTACGTATAAGAAATGTTGCTGTCTTCTCTTCTTGTTAGATTATATCGTTCGTTTCTATATATTGTAATGCTCAAATTCTGTCAGAAGAGCCCTACTTTTAATGTTTGTTTGTTTGTTTTTCCTGCCAATATCATTTCTTATCCCAGCTTCCTATTTCTTTCTGCAGATCCATGTGCTGAAATTTTACATGGCCAAAACAGAATCCATGCCTCCCACGACTTCTATAATTTTCAATAGCTTAAAAGATTAGTTGAAATGGAGCCAGTATATTCAGATTTCCATTTTTTAAAATTAAAATTTATGAGAAATAATAATTTACTAAATATACTATTAACTGAATTAAAATTAATATGACCCTTCTGCATGGAAGTTAAACCTTCTATCAAAAATCTCTAGAGGAAAGGTGAAATAAAATCTAAAGTAACAGAATTCCTAAAAATAATAATAATAATAATAATAATAATAATAATAATAATGAAAGAAAAACCCTACTTGTTGGAATCTAAGGAATAAATTTAAAGCAATTGTTACCTTTGGGACGATCCAAAATCCTTGGTTGCCCCAGTGGCATGGAGGTGTCCTCAGTTCTTTCTGCCAATGCAATAAATTACAGATCAGCAAGATTTAGGAAAAGTAAGATTTATTGAAAGCACATTTCAAGAAAGAAATGGCCTATGCCAAAAAAAGGCTGCAGCCTCATGAAACTCAGGGTGTCTTATGATGGGCTTCTTGATGTTAACAGGGGTAGTGCTAGATGATTGGCATGTGAGGTCATTTTGATTGACATTTGGCTGTTATATAACCCTTTGCCTACTACTGCTAATGCGGTTACCCAGAATCCAGTCTGTTATAAATAGATTCATGAACTTTTGGGCATATTCATGATATAATGATGGTATAGTGAGGCTAAGGTTACAGGAAGGTTAGCATAGAACGAACTGCATAAGCGCTGTGGCTAAACCAAATCAGCAGTTATTTTCTGGCTTTTTACTCCTTTGTGCCTCAGGATGTAAGGATAATGTCTAACCATAAAGTGGGTGTTCCAGGGAGATCCTAAGGAAGGTTTTGGGTGGGGCCTTCATTTCCCAGTTGCTCATGTCTACCTAACTACCTAACATGATGACCATAAGAAAATGTTTGGTTATAAATACTTCTATTATTAAAAAAAAAAAAAAAAAAAGAATTAAATGTCCAGGTCAAAAAAAGTAGAAAAAGAATATCAAAGTAAGCCAAAAAGAATTCATAAGGAAAAAATTGATAACAATAAAAGCAGAAATTGGTGAGATAAAGTATAGGAGAAAAGTAGTCACAATTAATAAAAATAATTCTGTTTTTTGTAAACAATTGTTTTTGAAAAATAGAAAACACAACTGTTCAAAAATAAGTATTATCAAGTGGGAAATAACCATTGAAAGAATAAATAAATTACTCATTTGCAGACCTCCATATAAACAAATGTAAAAAACTTGATGAAATAGATCATTTCTTAGCAACCACAAAAACATAAACAAAAAACATAGAAAACAATAGGAAATTTAAATAGCTCAGTTTCCATAGTTTAACCCATTTCCCCTCTGTCTCGAGAATACTTGCAGATTACAGTCTTAACCTTAACCCCAAAGTATGCCACAAAATATCTCGCTTTTATTATTATTTTTGCTTCCCTCTAGTATATCAATAGTCTTTGGAAACAAATGACATCATTCTATTTGTAATATTCTGTTTTTAGTAGTGATATTTTCATTTACAAAATACAGTAATTCTTGACCACTGAAAATGTCAAATCCTAGAAAATGTAGCATCCCTACATGTGATATTAACATTGTTCTTGAACAGTTGTTAGCTGAAGATTCATTTGATGAATCTGACTTATGTATATATTTCTGTTACATTAGGATTAGAGACAAGTTCTGTTTACAAATAACTCTAAGAACAGTTTTTACATTTTATTTCATACTGAAAACCAGATTTGTTTCAGCTTCAAAGAGCATGTTTATGTAAAATTAAATTAATACTGGCAGCGAACTGCACTTTTTTTCCTAAATGAGAAATGGATTAAATAATGAACTCACCCACAAAAGTCACCAGGCCTAGATGGTTCACAGAGGAATTCTACACATGCCTATTTCAAAAACAGATGGTTTCAATGCTCCACAAATTGTTTCACAGATTGAAAATGAAAATGTTCTCAATTTTTTATAAAGTTTGTATAGCATTAAATCATGAAAACTATAATGATAGTACAAAAAACTCTGACCAATATTATTTATGAATATCAATGCAAACAGTAAATAAAACATTAGTAAATAGAAAGCAACACCCCAGTAAGACAGTGCTACATCATGGTCAAAATAGATTTATTCCAAGAACAAGTTTACTTCAAAATTAAGACATCTCTTAATACAATATATAATAGTAAATCTTAGAAAACATTTTTAAAAATACAGAAATAATAATACTTTTTTAACATGATAAAATATTTATACCTTAATTCTACTGCCAGTATGGGGAGACAGTTATCATTTCCACCAAGATAGTAACATGACAAGAATGCCAGTCTCCTCTACTGTTTACTGTTGTACTAGAGTTACTACCCAATGCAGTTCAATAAGGAAATCAAATAGCATCATAAGAATTGGCAAAGAAGCGAAAGTTCCTCAAATTGCAAAGAACCTGATGAAATATTTATAAAACACAGAGCATAATTAATAAAGCTAACTCAAAGTTCTCACAAAGGTGGTTGGACATAATATTATTACAGAAATCAATAGCCTTTACATTAAAAAAAAACATTAAAATACATATAGATAGAGAAAACCCTGTTATAAGAGCATCAAATAAATACTTAGGGATAATATTAGCAAGGTAGATTCAGAACTTGAACCAGGAAAAATTTAAACCACTTCAGAAAGTTACAAAACTGGACTTTAAAAAATGGAAAATTATCACTATTCATTGATAGGACACCTCTACACTGCAATTCTGTCATTTCTCTCTAAGTGAATATATAATTTAATGAAACTTCAGTAAAATTATCAAGAGATTTTTTTATTTATGGAGTTTGACAACTTGATATTGAAATTTATAGGGAAAAACAAATATGTAGGAATAGGCACAGAAACAATGAAACACAGAAACAATAACTGTACCTACTATAAAATAAAGCAGTCTACAATGCCTCTATAATTTAAACAATGTGGTACAGGATCAAGAATAAACCAGATTATGAATGTATTGGACATAGAATGGAAAACTGAGATAGAGCCAAATATAAACCGAAATTTTGTATATGAAAATTGTAGCAATTCACTGGGGCAAAAATGGACTTTTAAAATAAATAACACTGGAAAGCTGGGTAACCATTTCAAAAAAACTAAGGCAAAAAGATACATTTGGTTTTATTCCTCAGACCAAACACAGGAATCCACTATTAATGGAACAGAAATCTAAATGTAAAAATCAAAATTACGTAAGCTTTGTGAAGGTAAAATCCAGACACAATACAAGATTGAAAAATCTGATAGCATAATTTTCTAAAAAACTAAGTACAACAAATATATTTACTTTTCATGTAAGAAAAAAGAGAATATGAGAAACTGCATATTGCTGCTTATTTTTGCCAAAAGAAATTTGGAAGATAAACTAGACATTAGTGATATTATTAACTAATATAGAATGAGTAAAAGCAGAGTGGAAAGAATGGAGAAATGTGAAGGGAGTAGAAGAAATGAAGGCAAAGTGACTTCTTTCAGTATAGATTTGGTAATGGTAATTCTTACAATCATGATAGTTTTTCACATACCCAAAAAACAAATAGCTTTTTATCAACCAAATTAAATCAACCAAAGTGCAGGATATTCATTACGGAACACGAACAGTAACAAATGAATCAAAAATGTTTAAAAATGAATAACCTTACCACACCAAATTTGGCAGTAAAGAATAGAACTCACTTCATATTGGTATATAGTATTTTGATTTTAAAATCTAGTGCAAAAAGAGCTATACATAAATATACTTCAGTTAACAAATTTCTTCTCAGTGATGTGGGTTAACAAATTTGAAACTATATTTTGTGTATTCTATGATTGAATGAAACAGCACATAGTGAACCTTGTGGCATTGAATTCAATTAGAGGTATTAGTATGAACACGTGGTTTGAAATAAATATACCAATAGGTATGGAAATAGGCATAGGTGTATGCATATATAAATATATTTCCTGTTCTGTCCACAGAAAGGGCATAGAAGTCATTATATTCTCGAAGTAATTACCACACCTAATGCCCAGATTTTATTTCTAAATACCATTCTCCAATTAAAGAAATTAAGTCTCCTTGGAAGAGTGACTCATAGACTAGGTAACAAAAATAAAAGATGAGCCTGCAACAGTTCTGAGGACATAAAGTGCTCAAAAAAATGGGTCCACGTTGAAAGGACAAAAGAGTCAATTTGAATTAATTTGCAGTGGCTAAATTTGTGACAAATACAGCAACAAAATAAGGTTATTAATGGATTATAACCTATGGAAAAAATTGATATTCTCAAGTTTATAATAATATAATTAGGGGAGAAGACATAGGTCATTCTAACAGAATTCCAATTCAAAGACATAGAAGTAAAGATACCAAAAAAAAAAAAAAAAAACCATTAACAACAACAACAAAAAACACTATTAGGCATACACCATAATAAAAATAGTTAAAACAAAGATTATTCATAAGTGCTATAATTAGTGGATAAAAGAATGATGACAATAGAATATTTATAAGCCTCAAATTATCCTCTCACAAGATAATTATTAGGTTGTAATTGGGAAACCTGGCAGACAGCACGTTAACCAAGAGATGAATATCAACATCACCATTAAAAAATCACATAATCCCTGATGTGATGCACTAAGTCATAACATCACTCCTCTGATGTTCTTGCACCAAATTTAATAGCTTTAATCTTAACATGAAAAATACCAGACAAACCCCAATTGAAGGATATTCTACAAAATAATTGGTCAGTATGCTTTGATAATAACAAGATAATAAAAGGCTGCAGAACTCTCTCAGATTGAAAGAGATTAAGGAAACTTGGATATTAATGCAGTGTGGATCCTGGACCAGAAGGACACCAGATTATTGAAATTTGAACAAGATCTTTAGGGTATTTAATAGTATCTTATTAATGTTAACTTCTTCACTTTGGAATGCTAAAATGATTATGAAATATGTTAACATTTGGGTAAAGCATACGCAGGAACTTTGTATAATTATTTCAACTTTTTTTAAAGTCATAAGTTATTCCAAAATTGAAAGGTTGAAATAATCTAAAATGTACTTATTACCCTACTTTGTTCTCTTCTTATATATCTCACCCATTCTTTTATAATTTAAAGATATTTTTGATAAAAGTTAAATTAGGTCTTCTAACTCACTTGAAGCCAAATTATGTAAATTAGGTTTATTGTTGGTGCATGAGAACAGTCTTTTCAAATATATTAATTTATGTTTATTTAAAATGTTAAGTGCTATAAATAGATATAGCTAAATAACTCCAGAAATGAATACCTAGTTTTTTTACTATATTAAACTATATAAAGATAACTCTTTGTAAATTAGAGATAATACAAATGTGTGATTTTCGTGTTTTACACTTATTTTCTAATCAAACGTAGTAGAGTAAGAAAGCTCCCATTTCAAGTGGGCTGTGTGTCCTGGTTCTATTTCTTTTGGAAGTATTACCATTATTCTGATAACACAGCATAGAAACTTGTAATAATTGCTTACTTTTTTTCAATACAGTAGTGGCATTCAGAATTTGTGTTTATTTGCAACAGTAGCAAAAATAACCAAAAAAAAAAAAAAACTATATGCTGATGGATTACTATGTTCCATATTATGTGACAAATGCATTATATATAATATCCTCTTATTCCTTATTAGAGCCTAATAAGGAATTATTGTATTATTTGCTTTCCAAATTTGGCTTCCAAATTTATATATGTGTGTGTGTGTGTGTATATATATATATATATATATATATATATACGTATTTTATGTATGTGTATATATACATATATATACACATATACATATATACACATATACACATATATAATTATTTTCAAAAAATTCAAAATTCAGTAAGACAATAAATAATCTAATAAAAACAGGCAAGATATTTTAACAGATACTTTACTCTAGAAATATTCAGGTGGCAGGCACTTGAAAGTGGCTCAGTATTTTAATTAAAAGAAAAATGCAAACTAAAACCACAGGAAGATACCACTACACAGCCATATAATGTCTAAAATTTAAAAAGGCTAACCATTGGTGAGGATGTAGATAAATAACTCTCATACACTTTTGGAGGGAATGTAAAATTGTACAACAACCGTGGAAAACAGTATAGCAGTATCTTAGAAATTGAAAGTCCTACTACTTAATTCAACCATTCCATTACTAATTATCCAACATATGTTTACACAAATATTTACACATGAATGTGCATACTAACTGTATTTATGGTATCTCAAGCTGGAAATAATTTTAAAAATTTACTAACAGATGAGTAGAGAAATACATTATGGAAATTGATACATTAGGAAAAATGAATGGAATATCGATACATGCAATAATATAGATGAATCAGGAAATAATTATGCTGTGTTAGAAGCCAGACTAAAAAAGATTACATACTGTGCAATCCCTTTTATATAAAATTTTACAAAATGCAAACTAATCAATCTATGGTGATCAGTAGTGTAGAGGATCAATGGTTATCTGGAGCAGGGGCAGGAAGAGGGTTGATTGAAGACTCTAAGGAGCACAAGGAAACTTCTGCGAGTGGTGGGGATGCTGATTATCCTGACTGTAGTGATGGTTTCATGATGTACATATGTGTCAAAACATCAAATTATGTACTCCAAAATTTCAGTTTATTGCATGTCATTTATACCTTAATAAAGCTGTTTTAAAAATGAAGTAACTTTTAAAATCTACTAACACATAATCATCATCTGCATAAAATCATTGCTCTATGATGTATAGAAGCAAAAGTTGTGTTTGTTAAGAGAGAGTTATGATAGAATTAATGATTTTAAATGTACAGATTATCTTCTATTTTTATAGTAGAAGTAGGAGTTAATTTGGGGGGCTTATTTTGGATTTCTTGTTTGCCTGGTTTAGGATTATTGTTGTTGTCGTTTTTAAGTTCAAATTAATAATTATTTGAAGAAAAGAGTTGATTTCTTTTTTTGCTATTCATCCCCTTCAGAAACATATATCTTCATGTTAGGTTTTTCTCATCTTTATACTCAGTAGTCAGTGATAATTTTACATTATCTCTGATAATACATTAAAATATTTGAATTATTTCATCCATCACTGAAGTTTTCAAGGAATTTTTTTTTTATTAACCATTTAGTTCATGTTTTCACACTACATCTTAAAGGTGTCTTTGTAGAACATTTCCATTTTGTCATTTTTTTAAAAAATGCAGATTTGAAACCTACTTCTATTGAGTATGATTTATCCCTCTGGAAATACTTGGCTACAGTAATGACTCTGTACATTACTTTTAAACCCAATATCATATGTAGCATACAAACTACAGTGTTCTGACCAGAAAAAAGTATGCTTGGGTCCAAGACAAGATTGGGAATTAAGGTTAGGGGTTACAAAGGAAATTTGCTCAGAGGACAATGATCAAGAAAGAAACTGTAATTAGAAGCCAGAACAGACTGTACATAGGTAACAGAAGGTTCAAACTCTTCAGTCTATGCTGAGGTCAGGATTTAAATAAGTTGAGAGAGAAAGAGAGAGAGATGAAGGGAGGAAGGAAGGGAGGGAGAGAGAAAAAATATCAGAGTCATGCACCCAGAAAACTGCTGGATCTTAAGGAACACTCTTAGGAGCCATGAAAAGATAGGATGATGGAAGTTTAACAGTAAAGAAAAGGTGAGGAGATATACAAAAGTAAAATAAAGATTATCTTTCCATCAAGAGACTTGTGCTTGAATGGCAGGTTGCACGTGCCTTTTCTGTCTAGAAAGAGTAAAGCAGTGAGCCATGATAGGGAAATGACAAATGACTTAATTTTGGTGTTTGTATCATAGAAGTGAATTTTTTATGGCAGGTGACTAATATAGAGTCTCTAGATCCAGAGTGAAGGGTACAATTTGACTCCAGCCTTTCAGATTATTCATTACAATTTAACTATGTGGAGACAAATCCTGGGCCTTGGGACATCATCGATTAATATTAATAGGATTTACAATTAAGTGGATACATTTAAAAGCATTATTTGGTTCACCCATGATCTAATATCTGTGTAAAGTTGAATATTATTCATATAATTATTTTATCATCATCAGATACATGTTGCAGTGTTTGTGAGGTATAGTGGGTAGCATCTATTTTTCTTTGAGTTTTGAACTCTCATGCAAAGAAACAAAAAATGACCACAGAGCAAATGCACTAGGCTGGCTTAAACAGTTTTCACTGAATGGAAAACATTGAGACAGGTACAGGGTAGGTGGCCTAGTGCTTCATTGTCTATTAGATTTAGAGCTGTGGACAGAGTTTTAGCAACTGTAGATGTCAGATTTGGAAGAGAGAACCTGATTCTTGTGCTCTCAGTCTCCTAAGCTGCATGTTTAAGTAAGCAAAATTACTGCTCTTGCATAATCAGGAGGCAGGATAAAATTTGCAATGTGATGTAGCAGAACTTTAGATTTATCTCTATTCAAGCAGCTTAGCATTCTTAGATAGGAAAGCACTAGTCCCTCTCTTTCTTAAATTCAATGGTGCCATATAATATATGCTTATCACAGAGGTAAAATCCATCATTTTACAGTCGAGGGAATTATATGAGGAAATAAATAACACTGTGTAAAATCTGTAGAGGCATGATAGAATTCAGCTTACTACAGCTCATTTCACATACTACACAGTTTAGCATTCCTGCATTTTTCTATCCAATCATATAACTTTATTCATGTTTGTACAAAAAGCTGAATATAGGGTATAGCACAAAGTAGTAGTTTAATAAAAGTGTGCTTTATAAATTCAATAGGAAATGTATTTATTAAATTTGAGTTTATAGCTTAGATTTATATTATGATTTTATTGATATTTCTCAAATATTTTAAGATGGAAGAGAGGTATAAATAAATTTAAAATGTATATATCAAACTTTGCAGGCTTAGCTATGAGAGAAATTATAAAATACAATACTATCTTCAAATTTGTTTTGGTGACTGCTACAAAAAATGTAATTGAGAAACAGATTGCCTTGATATCATCAATAGGTATCATTTGCAAATTTTACAAAGATAAAATAAGTCATAGATAATTTTGAAACAAATCTCAATATGTTCAATAATACATGTCTTTTATCTTTAATTTTCAGAATTGAAATTTCAGTATTAACGAAATTGGGTAATTGAAGAAGTTTTTGAGTCAAAACATGCCTTTGGTTGAAAAATTATTTTCATTTAACATACTTTGTGGTTCTATCTAACTTATATTTAGTAGCTTAAAATCTCAATAAACTACTTAATAGGTAGGAAATCACAAGACCATTATTATTAAAGTATTCTTAATATAAGCAGTTCATTTTCTGTTAATTAAAGTTTAGTAATGCCTTACTAATATTATGATTATTTTCTATATAGATTAGTATCTGTAAAAAAAAAACACAAGAGATGAAATTTGACTAGAAATTATGATTAGATATTTTTGTCTACCAGGGTAATAATGAGTTTGAAATCTTGGAAAGTTTTTCAAAACAAAAACAGGACAAATGAAAAATTATTTTTGTTTTATTTTATAGAAATTGATAAGCTGATTATAAGATTTATATAGCAATGCTAAAGATTTAGAATAGCTAAAGGAAACTCAAAAAGTAGGCAAAAGTAGAGAATATATACACAACGTCAAACTAAAGGTTAGAAGCTAGAAACTAGAGTAATAAAAAAGGTGTGGTTTGACACCAATTCAACAAAGGATAATTAGAATGTATTATACTGCTCATAAGTCAATAACATTTAAACATTATTTTTTTTAATATGAGAAATATTTAAATGAGAAAATTTATGAGTTGCAGGTAAGCAAAGATTCCTAGAGGTACATAAAAGGTAATAAAAATAAAAGGAAATATTGATACATTAGACTTTATCAATTTGAAAATTTCTATTAATCAAATAACAAATAGTGCATGAAAAAGGTTTTCAACATAGTTAGACATCAGAAAAATATAAATTACTATCATAAAGGGATAAAAATCATACCTAGCTGAATGACTAAAATTAAAAAGACCAAAAAATACCAAATGTGGCCAAGAATATAGAACAACCATAACTTTCATATATTGTTAGTGTGAGTGAAAAATAGTATAAACAAAAAAAAAAACAATTTCTTTTAAAAGTAAACATATATTTAGGCTATAACCTAACCATTCCATTACTATGTATTTACTTAAGAGGCAAGAAAATATATGTCTTCAAAAAGACTTAGATAGATGTCCATGGCAGAAATTTGGACTGGTCCAGGTACCCATTCATAGGACACTGGATAAATAGCTGATCTTATGTCCATATGATGGAATATTACTCAGTACAGTAATGAAAAGGAATGGAATGCTGATATATTTCAAACATGAATGAATCACAAAAACATTATGTATGGGAAATAAACTTTATACATAATGAATAAACAGATTGCTTCATTTATATGATGTTTTAGAATAGGCACAGCTATTCTATATTCAAAAATTGGAACTGTGGGTGCCTTATGACGGTGTGAGTAAGAATTACTGGGAAGACACATAAGTAACATTCTAGATTCATGTGGTGTTCTATGAGTGTTAACCATAAAATTATTTAAACTCTGCTTATAATGAAATATTGCAAAGAAAAATAGTACCAGTAGAAACAAGGTGGTAGCTTCCTACCTCTGTACTCAGGCAAAAATAGGAAAACAACCAATTATATGAATCATTGTAATCTACAGTTTCTCAGTCA
Source organism: Pteropus medius (assembly GCF_902729225.1). Lineage (NCBI taxonomy): Eukaryota > Metazoa > Chordata > Mammalia > Chiroptera > Pteropodidae > Pteropus > Pteropus medius. Next base: position 12,911,097 of record NW_024354502.1, on the reverse strand, counting down.
CCAGGGGTCTCTAATATGGAGTTGTTGAGAACCCCATATCCAATACCTGAAAGGAAGACTATGAAGGTATACTGGTTTCATTATTTATTTAATTAATTTAAACATTTTTTACTGATTGCCTGTTATGCCCCAGGCATTTTTTAAAGAGCTAAAATATCTCTTCTTTTGTGGTCTTTAAATTCTAGTGGGAAGAAAGAAATATTAAACAAAACAAACAACAGAGAAGGTCAGATCCTGATAATGATAAGAAGAAAAATATGGTAGGGGAGGGGGATGAGTCCTGGAGTCCTAAAATGGGTGTGGAATTGTGTTTTATTTATTTTTTCTAAAGAAGCCCTCTATGGCAATGTTAATTGAATAAAGTTTTGGAAGAGGTGAAAAAGTCATTAGCATTCTTGGTATAGAGAATAGATAGTGAGAATATCTTGAGTTCAGAACATAGTCAGTTTGAAAAAAAACAAGGCCACGAGACTGAAGCACAGTGATCTAGGAGAAGAGGAAGAAGAGGAAACATCAGAGAGAGGGATCAAAGGCCAGGCCTGTGTAGGCCATTGCAAGGACTTTGGTTTCTGTTTGAAGTGATATGAAAAGCTGTTAGATGGTTTTAAGCACAGATATGGCATGATCCAACTTATATTTGAACTAGATTACTCTAGCTCTTATGTTTACAATAGAATTAAGGAAGAAAAAAGGTGGAAGAAGGAGATAATTTAAGATATTAACGTAAAATCTAGGCAAGAAACAATGCAGTCTTGATTGGTACAATTGAAACTCCTAAAGTAGAACTGATTTAATTTAAATTATTTTTTTCTTTAATTCTGAGATAGTATTTACTATCTATGTGTATGTATCAAAGTACTATATATTTTAATTAAATAATAGAAATAAATATAATTACAGAAAGAATTAAAGTAGATAATTTGCCAGTAGTCTCCTTTTCTCCCTCCAGTTGCTAAAAGGCATTTATCATCAGGTAGCTACTAATCAACTTATGCAAGCACACTAACAAAAGTATGTACTTTTTTGTGTTTCATTGATTTAAATTTATTTCCTTTCTGCCTGAAAAACTTCCTTTGTCATTTCTTAGAATGCAGGTCTGCTGGAGATGAATTCACTCATATTTTGTTTATCTAAAAATATCTTCAGTTTGCCTTCATTTTTTGAAGGATGTCACACTTCAATTACTACTCTAGACCAGCCCTAACAAAACTTTTTAAAAGCCTCAAAAGAATTAAGCTGACTCACAAGTAACTTAACTGCCTTCCAGGACAAAATTCAATATTCTATAAAAGATGGATCACATAGTACTGATTCTCAAAAATATAGAGTCCTTAATATTCAGCATATAATAATAAATTAGTGGACAAGTGAATTGCAAGAAAACGACTTATACCAGAAAAAAAAAATGCAGAAATAGCCAAAAAGTTAGAATTAGCAGACAAGTATTTTAAAACAATACTAGGATTATGTTTAAGGATTTAGAGGGGAAAATATGAATAAATGGAGACATCAGTAGAAAGTTCTAAATCATAAAAAATGAAATTCTAAACTGAATGATACAATGTCTGAAGAGCAGTTTAACATCAGATTGGATATGCAAAGGAAAGGACCAGGAAACAGGAATAACAGGCAATAGAAACTATTCAAATCTATTGAGCTACTAACCAACAACAGTTTCAGCGAGGTTGACACAGATAACACCTTGCCTAAATTAGGTAGAAGGGAAGTCCCATCAAGGAATGGGAAAAAGAAGAGACAAATTTATTTTTAAGGAAAATAATTATTATTATTTTTTATTTTTTAATCTTGTAGAAAACCTAAAATTACATATTCTGGAAGTTTAGTGAACTACAAACGAGATCAATATACAGAAATTCGATTATATATGTAGCAAAGAAAATATTAAAATATTGGAGCTCTATATCAGCAATCTACACTAAAAAATAGTAATGTTGTTTTACTAAAGCATTTATGGGAAAATTACATTATCACTTTAAATTATATCACTTAAAATACTATGTAAAAGAGAAAAGGAAAGAGATTGGAAAAGAGATGACAGATTGGCAAAATGTTGATTATTGGCAAAGCTGAATGATGAATATGAGTATTTATTATACTATATTTTCTACTTTTGAGTATTTATAAATTCTTTATATAAATGTTTTTATTTAATTCAAATGAATTGAAGGTTTAAGTATTTAAAATTAAACAATGAAACAACTGTAAATTTAAATCAACTTATCTAAGGAAAAGAATCAAAGTTATTTTTTTGTAAATAATTAATGAAACATGTTCTTTCTATACCTGCATTGTCAATAATAAAATGACATAAAGAAATAAATTTTAAAGCAATAATCACAAAAACTTAATTAAATGAAATATTATAATATCATAAATATCACCTCTTTTCCTATGGTGCTTCTGTATGGAACACAAGGGGTAGCCATTTCACTCAGGATCGATGTTATCTTGAGTAAAAAAAATTGACAAACTGGAAAAGATATTTTCTATTTACACCACATTCAGGGCTAACTAATCTAAGAAGAGCTTCTCAGAACAGCTAGGATAGACCAATAATCCTATTCAAAAGGGGAAATTGATTGAATAAACAGTCACAGAGAAAAATAACAACAAACGATTTATAAATTTTCTTTACATTCTATATTAGTTTGTTCTCTCATCCAATTGGACTAAAAGGTTAACTGCTTCAGTTTTCAGTATATTGCTATGTATTTCTAGAAGCAAAATTTTAAAGTTTTTGTGAGAGTACTTAAAATGATGAGAAGGGGAAATTCATGAGTATTCAAGGACAGCTTTTATGAAAATTCTATGCCTGCTTTGACAAATCCATCTGAGACATGTTTACATTTTCATAAATGACATGTTAATGAACTTGTGGAGGAGAAGTTACATAGCTCTGGCTTATATATTGTTTTTAGAAATTACTAGTGTTCACTACAAGAAACTGATAATTGTGAACACCAGATTTTCTTAGGTCAATTCACAATTGATGAATTTACAAATAATGGCATTGTCAAAGAGTGGTATGATAGAAAGGAAAGTGCATCACTGAACCCTTTTCAGTACTGATAATGCGTATCAATACAACTAGTATTTTATATAAACAAGAGGGCCTGTTATGAAAAAGCAGCCTTAAGAAATATCCTCTCTCTTCCCTACTGCCTTCCATCTAGTTTGCCCATCTTGCCCAATAGAATTTCAGTGATTCTTATAGAGGTGGATCTCAGATCTGTGACCCTACAAAGCATAAATGCTTATCACTTCCCTATGCAGCACAAACTTACAGGAGGACAGGTCCAAGGCAATCGCAATTCACAAAGCAGCCTAAGCATAGTTCTAAATACAGAAATTTTTTTTTAGAGTCACATAACATCAGACAAATGAACTATCTTTTAAAAATAATTTTTTATTGATTATTTGCTCTGGACCAGACACCAGTTATATTTGTGGGCTTTCCCAGCCTAAGAAGAAACAAAACAATGGTTATGTTTTCATGAGCTCACTGAGATTTTAAAATAGTTTCCATACAGTGGTACAGTGTTCAAAAGGAGAATTGTATCCCCAGTGATGTCTTCAAACCCCACAGAAATCTCCTGATTTGGGAATTTGGCACAATAGCAGATGAGTCGTCTTTCTATACCCGACCCAGTAAAGATATTCTAAAAAAGAGGAAACGTGACAACCAACTGCTCTTTAACCAGGGCAGTTGAATTGAGCTCAATATAGATTTATTTTCCGGCAAACATCATGTTTCTAGAGATGCTACAGAAGCAAAGACATACGGGTGATGTACGTCTTTGTAGAAATATATCCACATTCTGTACTTTTGAAATACTCCAGAAAATGGCCCTCTAAACCTGAATTTTGATAGAGGATTCTTGTTTAGTTTGGGAGAAGAGTTTTCCAGAGACAACTCAATTTCCTTGATGAATATTTGGGATACAAAAAAATCTTCGAAGATATATTTACTTTTCTAGACTAGATATACAATGTCAGTATTAGTTTAAAATCCTAGCCAGTTATGCAACACCTGGATATTTCTCATTTATTTTTAACTATATTGTTTTTCTCCCCCAGCTTATATTATTTTGAGGTAGAAATTGATTTACTTGCAAGGCTAGGTCAAATATTGTATTTTATTAAATAATAGTGTTCAGAGATATTCACAACTCTTAAGTTTTTCAACTGTTAAACAATTTCTCAAATTCATCTGTTATGTAAGATGTTGTTTAATAAAGCATTGAAATGCTAAGTAATATTTTTGATAAAATATTAACTAAAATCCTTTAATTCATTTTCTTTAAATAGACAAAGACTTATTTCAAGTTCTCTCTTTAAAAAATTTGAATATATAGAAAATTCCTATGAGTTTATTATATTACTTCATAATTAATGTAAATATAATTATAAGATACTATATACATATGGGAAAAGTAACATGGATAAAAGAAAATCTCATCAATCATTTTTATATGCAAATTAAAATTTATTTTTTCGAATTAAATGAGATGAATCGAAAACCTGAATATAAATTTTCAGAGCTATTCAGGAATAATCTGCAAAACAGAAAACAAGAAAGTTTTAATTAAAAATTTAGTAAGTGGTAAATGAAAAACTTAAAATTATAGTTGACTGATCTTTTTTTGGAATTTATAGTCTCTGTAAGGAGTAGAAGAAAAGATAAATCAAATGAATGGTAAAAAGGAGCAATGCCAAATAAGAAAATAGAGGTAATGGAGAAATCATTAAAGATATTTTTGCTTGTTTTATTTTTATTAATCTTATGTTTGGTAAGCGTGAGAATGATAAAATAAAAAATTTATGCAAAAATATAGGAAATTTATAATAAAAATATTTTTAATTTTATACTACTTTTATTTTTATTTTTTTAAAGAAGGACTTGTTCTAAGAGACAAGTCCTAGGGACTTTTATCCTAGAGCAGAGTCATAAGATTGAAATATTGCTTGTTCTCTAGGGAAGAATCTATTTACAAACAATTTAAAATTCCTAGTGCAGTTTGTATGACTATGAACCATAAAGATTGCAAATGAGTAAATACGGAAGGAATTATCTCATTTAAATAGAAACCCCAAAGTGTAATTTACAATAAAAATTGGGCTGTCATGCATGGTTTGGAAATGCCTAGAACATGTTTTTATAATGCCTATAAAGCATTATTGTATACATGAGGAAAGATCAAGAGCTAATGACTTACCTTGCCTGCACTGTCTTTTCTTGCACATGGACAATGTACTGCAGCCCACTGTGCTTAGTTACGACCACCCATCAAGAATTTCTAGACAACATTTACAAGCTCATCCAAATAAGAGTTGAGCTTCCCTATTTTGAAACATTACTACAAGACATTTTTATTTTCCTCTTTGGTCTCTCTATAAAAAGAGTCAAAAGATTGTGTTCATACTGAGACATGAAGATATAATTTACCCATAAGCTTAAGTAGAAGCAGATTTATAAGTGTATTATTTAAATTAAGATAGGTATAATAATCAGGGTCTTGGTAGGAAATAGTGTCATACTAAAAAGGGGTGATAATAGAGTTTAAAGGGGGTTACAAATGTGGATAGGGTAAAAGAAAACTACAAAAAGATGATAAAGAACTCCGAGTCAAGCAACGGTGAGAAACTATTATTACATTTGGAATTGAAGAGGCGTGCAGAGGGGATGTTGGAGTTAAGCAAGAACCGTTCCTGTAGAAAATGACCACTGGATGATATTTGTAAACTTTGGTAAAGAAACTGAGACACTAGCCTTTAGGAACAATAGTAATAAATAATCCAGCCTCTCTTCCCATTATTGTATCTTCTGCCACCTCTTCTTGCTGCTTGAATATAACTACAAGACAGAGGACATGTGACTTTCAGGTAATACTACATATAGAAATTTTCAAATGTCAAGAACACAAAGTGGAGAATGGACCTGGAGAAATAAAGGGATATTCAGAACAGTTTACCCATCTGTCTCACAGAATTCACTCTTGAGTTTTGTCCAGATGAAAAACTTTTTTTTTCTAAGTCCCAGAGACAAAGAGTCTTATCAGCTACTATACCATTTTTCAGTGATGCCAAGCCAAATATACTCCTGTTATGGGTAGAATTGTGTTCCCTTCCCTCCCCCAAATACATTGGTCTTAACACTTCATATCTGTGAATGTTACTTTGTTTAGAAATAGGGTCTTTAAAGATACAATCAAGTTAAAATGAGGCCCTCAGATTCCTAATCCAAATGACTCAATTTATTTTAAGAAGAAAATGTGGACATAGACATATATAGAGAATGCCATGTAAAGACACAGACACAGAAAGATGGTCATATGAAACCTACTGGGGAGATACAATTAAAAACAAAATCTTTCACCAACTCAGAAATCCTCTCCATAAAGGTAGTAGAGAAATCATTTAACATTTTTTATTATTGAATGAGCATTACACTGGAATGTGATATGCAAAACAAATAATCTGCTCAGAGATTGCAACTACATGAAATCATACTCTTTCATTTGGTCAAGAAGATATAACCCATTACATATATTTTCTCAAGATAAACTATAACTAGTCCTCACGTAAGAGGACTTGACACTACAATTTGACACACCTAGTTCATACTAACTTCACCTGGTAACTGAGGTGACCTTCTATCAACTAACCGGTTTTATCCAGAGGAAGAACAGACTACCTTCTTTCATGTTTACATTTCAAAGAGATGGCCTCCATTTCTTTGAGAAAGGCATTCCTGGATCATTAAGCTGAGAAAAAGCCCATCTAGTTTTCAAAGTGATCTGTTTAAATTTAAAGAGGAGAAAATACTTACAATTTTAAGTTTTCTAAAGTAAATGCTCTAAGAAAAAATGAGGTGAGGAATCTCCGCCTTCATTTTCAATGGGAAGAATTATGCCTCTTATTTTAAACTTTTATTTGTCCTTACAAAACAGAGGCAGATTGAAGTTATGCTGCCACAAGCTAAGGATCCCCTGGAGATACCATAAATTGGAAAAGATAAGTATTCTCCCTAGAGGCTTCGAGGGCGTATAGTCCTGTCAATGTATTATGTTCAGAGTTCTAGCCTCCAAAACTGTGAGAGAATAGATTTACATTCTTTTCAGCCATCCAGTCTATGGTACTTTGTGATAGTAGCCCTCAGAAATTAATGTAACTCCTACCCAAAACTTAAAATGTTAAATGAACAGGACAAACAGAGATTCATGGACATGGACAATGGACTAGTAATTACCAGAGGGGAGGTGGGAGGGGATTTAAATAATTTCTTCAATTAAAAAAAAAACACAAAACTTAAAATGTTAACAACCAATAGTGCTTCATATAAGTTAGCAAGAAAATATGTGAGCATTTAAGAGGAGAAAAAAAAAATTAAAGCAGAACTACTTTAGTCTTATCTTAGTCAGTCACAAGAAGTTACATTGATAATCATAGTTTTCTACCTGAACTACCCATTTCCTATTCCTGTACTTTCTGCTAAGAACAGGACACATCAGAGATGTTTACCAAGAGGTGTGACTCTAATTTTAAGACTCTTAAATTTCAACTCCTTAGTGTTTTTAAGCATTTTCCCAAAGACCAATAATGCAATGGGAGTAATAACAGGATTTTGTTGGTCTCGAGACTTCCTTGTCACTATTATATTATAATCACCCAAATTCTTCTTGGAAATTAGAGTAAGTCATTTTGTCCAGTAGAGTCAGTAGAGCCTAAAATATTCATGTAGTAGACCCATATTTTAATTCAGCTGATGTATTTCCTTATATAAGTACTCTGAAGGTACTGGCACCTCAAAACCTACCAAACCCAGTGCCATGGACATGTGAAACAAAAATTCCCCAAATGAATAATTAGGTATAATAATAAGACAGACCACTAGCACTCCATCTGTTTCCCAGATCTGTGATTTCTTATTATGTGGGAAACAGCACCATTTCACTCTTTTCTCTAGCAATGCGCTTCTGAGAGAAGGAACACTTGAGCGATTCTATGGCATGAAAACATTGCTGCATTTCTTATACTTTAAATAAGTTTCTTTATCTTAGGCAATGTTGTATGCCATGCCATGATGATGAATCAAGCATCCTTAAGTCTATAAATTATACTATTAACTGTTTCAAGACATATATAACACAATACAAATAACCAAGGAGAAAACATCATTATAGATATTAAAAATAATATAAGATGGAATAACACATTTTGAAGGAAATTTGTAATATTTGACATTTAGATGAACAGTATGAAATTTTTGAAAAGTATAACTTAGCAAAACAGAAGAATAAAATAGAAATCAGGAAATTCCTTTATTATAGGAATTCAACTCAATATATAAAAACCTTACCACAAAAAATATATCTAGGCACAAATGACTTCAACAGTAAAACTTTAAAGAATAATTAACACAAATATTATAAAAACTCATTCATAAAAAAGAATAATGAGAAAACTTCCCAACTCATTTAAATACCTTGAGTATAAATCAGACCAGGATACTACACGACAATAAAATAAGAAGCCAATGACTCTCATGATAATAAGTGCAAAATATTATCTAATTTAAGTTATCTATATTAATATAATATATGATTATGTCATGAGAAGTTTTAATATTTTCATGACTTCAAAATTTATTACTTTAATCAGTATAACATCTAATTAAATGAGGACGTAAAATTTAATGCAGAAATTGCATTTGATAACTTTTAAAATATTTACATGATAAATGCTGTTCATACTTAAATTATAAAACATACCTACATAAATCCTGGGGCAAATATTGTATTCAATGACAAAATATTATAATTTGCTTTGCTATTAGGAGGAAGATGAAAATACCTGCTGCCTCCAGATCTACTTAACTGAATACTACAAGTTTTAACCAGTGTAATAAGGCAAGAGAAAGATATAATATGATTAGGGGATTAAATAGAATACCTAAATTTGGAGAAAATGTCAAAATCGAGTTTAGTAATAATATAAGAAATAGAAATCTCATGTAGTGTAGATGAGTACATAAATTACTATCACCACTTTTGAAAACTCTTTACTATTGTCTATCAACACTGATTATAAGCATACTCTACTATATGACAAAGAAATTCCACTCAGTAATATAGCCTACAGATGAGTAAGCTTATTCCAAAAAAATATACACAATATATGCAATATAAACAAAACATATGCAGCGTAGCATTATTTATAATAGCTTCAAAATGAGGGGAACATTATGTATCGATCAAGAGTAGATTTAATAACTCTCATGGAATATTGATATAATTGTATAATAATAAAAGAATGAAAAAAAACTACTGCTATAGTCGTCTACACAGATGAATTAACAAACAATGCATGAAGTAAGTCAGACGCAACATAGGATATGCTGTATAATTCTTTACACATGCAACTTTTTTAAATGGCAAAAATTATGTTAGAAGTCAGAATAATATTTATCTTTCATGGGATTAATGTCTGGGAGGAAACACATATGAGGCTCTTGGGATTCAGATAATGTTTTCTATCTTGATATTTAGAGATTTCATTGATGTGTTTGTATTGTAAAAATTCACTTACAATGTACTAATGGTATGTGTTGTTTACAATATGTTTATTATATTTCAATTTTAAAAAGTGTTCTGTAGAGTTTTAGATATAAAATATGGTTTTATAAAAACTTTGATGAAATTTAACTAATTATATTTAAACTATGGTTCTAGCACTTGAGACATTGTAAAATAATATTCAAAATGTTTATCATACACATACAAATAAAGCAATACTTTTTATATACAATCAACTATGTGCTAAAAAGTTCTCATTAAAAGTGAATTTATCAGATATTCTGTTTATGGTAGCAATAAATAAATGCTTCAATATCTTAACTCAAGTGTAATTTAAATAATATCTAAAGATATAGAAAACTTATTTATGTTGCGATTTCTTTTAACTTCGTGCTTTAGTTTAGCACTATTAATAATGCAATTATGGCAGCTAAGCAAGTGTAATAATAAACAAAAATTAACTTCATGAAATTCATCTCAGCTTAAACAGCAAAATGATCAAAACATAATTATCTTTATATTTGAAAATGAATACTAAAAACAAAATTTTATGAGCAAAAATGTTGATGCATTTCAAAAAATTACACCTACATTGAGGCAAATTACTCATTTTACTTGAATTTTTTATTTGAATTATTTGAGTTATTACAACTCAAAAAAAGCAAAAATAACTTCAGAAATATATATGAAATATTGCTAATTAAAAGCTAAAAAAAAAAAAAGATAAAAGTATTCCTGGGCTAAAGTTAAGCTTGTGATGGTTTCTTCTGGAGTTTCAGATGAATAATCTGTTCTCTTATTTTCTTCAGCCTCTAGAGGTCACTTGCATTCGTTGGCTCATGGCCACATTCTCCATTTTCAAAGCCAGCAATGGCTGGTTGAGTCTTTTCTCATACTGCCTACTTTTGTAAACAAATCTTTCTCTGCCTTTTTTATAAGGGTGCTCATGTTACAATGGGCCTACCTGGGTAATCCAGGATAATCTCTCTAATTCAAGATTCCTAATTTAATTACATCTCCTAAATCCTTTTCACCATAACATATCCACAGGGTTTAAGGACTGGGATGCAGATAGTTTTAAAGGGCCATTTTTCAGCCTTCTACATTTCCTATTTTTTTCATTTTCACCTCTATTTTTTCAATTACAGTTGATATTCAATATTACATTAGTTTCCAGTGTACAGCATAGTAGTTAGACATTTATATAACTTATGAAGTGATCCCCCCATAAGTCTTGCACCCTTCTGACACCATATGTGGTTAACACAATTGACTAAATTTACTATGCTGTACTTTACATTTCTGTGATTATTTTGTAACTACAAATTTGTACTTCTTAATCCCTTCATCTTTTTCACCCAGCCCCAACCTCCTCCTAGCTGGCAACCATCAGTTTGTTCTCTGTATCTACGAGTCTGTTTCTGTTTTTTGTTCATTTATTTGTTTTTTTAGATTCCACATATAAGTGAAATCATATGGTATTTGTCTTTTTCTGACTTATTTCACTTAACATAATATCCTCTAGGTTCATCCATGTTGTTGCAAATGGTAAGATTTCATTCTTTTTTAATGGACGAGTAATATTTTATTGTATATGTGTACCACTTCTTTAATCATTTGTCTAGCGATGGACACTTAGGTTGCTTCCATATCTTGGCTATTGTAACTAATGCTGCTATTAACATAGGAACGCTTATCTTTTTTAATAAGTGTTTTGGGTTTCTCAGATAAATACTCAGAAGTGGGTTTGTTGGGTCGTATGGTAGTTCTATTTTTAACATTTTGTGTAATCTCATTAGAGTTTTCCATAGGGACTACACCAATTTGTAATCCCACCAACAGTGTACAGTGTACGAGGGTTCCCTTTTCTCCACATCCTTGCCAGCACTTGTTGTTTGTTGATTTTTTTGAATGATAGCCATTCTGACAGGTGCAAGGTGATATCTCATTGTATTTTTAATTTGTATTTCTCTGATGATTAGTGACATTGAGCATCTTTTCATATGTCTGTTGGTCATCTGTGTGTCCTCTTTGGAGACATGTCTATTCAGATCTTCTACCTGGTGTAAAAAAATGGCCTTGTTTCAGTTTTTTTGCACATATATCTATTTTTGCCAACATCATTTATTGAAGAGACTGTCTTTACCTCATTGTATATTCCTGCCTCCTTTGTCATAGGTTAATTAACCATATAGATGAGAGTTTATTTGGGGGCTCTCTATTTTGTTCTATTAATCTATGTGTCCTTTTTTTGTGCTTGTATCATGCTATTTTGATGACTATAGCTTTGTAGTATAGTTTGATATCAGGTAGTGTGATACCTCCGGCTTCCTTTTTTTTTTTTCCTCAAGATTGCTTTGGTTATTTGGGGTCCTTCATTCCATATTTCCTATTTCATTTAAAATCTGAGGCTCATTTTTAATATATAATTTTTAAAATAGAATGTATGCTAGAAGAGTGGAGATTTGAAAGAATAGTAAAACCTAATGGAAACTAAAGGCCATAATTGTTATTTTCTGGGAAGGAAGGAATATAGAAAGAAAGGAATGCAGTTACTTTCAGATAAAAGACTAAGTACTACTTCACCTCTTTAGGAACATGGAAGAATATTTTTTGATATGAAGCCAGATTTAAAGGAAACCTTAACTGTAGCCCATGGGGCAATTCAGGCCTACAAAATCATCAAATTATGGCAACTGTTACAGACTATGTACAAACTAATAAAAGTGTGAGGACTTAAAAAAAAACAAAAGTGATAGTATTTATTGTAGGTTTTGACAGTGAAGATATGATCAACCAAAATTTTTAAATCGAAATGCGCCTCCAGGTTTCAAATGGGATGATGAAATAATAATTACTAATTTTGTCATGCTCAAAGGTGAGATGTATTGTTTAAGCACAGCATATGCTCATTTTCCAATTGGGTTTTTTAAAATATTGAGTTTTGAGAATTCTTTATGTATTATAAATCCAAGTTCATTGTTGGATACGTGGTTCACAAATATTTTCCTCCAGTCTATACCTTGTCTTTTTACCTATTTTACAAGGTCTTTCACAGAGGAGAAGTTTTTCAATTTGATGAGGCCCAATTTCCAAATTTCTATTCATGAATAATGCTTCTGGTATCAAGTCTAGGAACTTGTCACCTCCTGCTAGATTCTAGTAATTTTTTTCCATATATTTTTGAGAAGTTGGTTTACATAGTCCTATTTGAGGGAAGATTAAAGTTATTTCAAAGTCATTATAGCTCCCTGTTTTTAACTGCTGTGAACTTGGCATGAGAAAATCTGCTAACTTAATCAGGTATTTGTATTTGTTTCCTATTGTTCCTGTAACAATTTATCATAAACTTGGTAGCATAAAACAACACAAATTTATTACTTACAGTTCTGGAAGTCAGAAGTCCAAAACGGGTCTCATTTGGCTAAAATTGAGTATTTGTGTTCCTTTCTAGAAGGTCTACAGAACATTGTGTTTTCTTGTCTATTCCAACATCTTGAGCCTGCTCCTGTTTAGCTCATGGTCCTAGTCCATCTTTAAAGCAAACAGTGGTTGGTCAAGTTATCTCTCATATCACATGACTGACATTTACTCTCCTGTGGCCTTTTTACTTATAAAGATCCTTGTGAGTATTCCCCCAGCTCCAGATACAAGTGATTGTCAACCTTAATTCCCCCTCACCATTGCTTATAACATATTCACAGGTTTCAAGGATTAGCCCATGGGCATCTTTAAAGGGAACCATTATTCTACCTACCACATTCTCTATAAATATCAACAAAACTGATCAGCAGAATACAGTGATCTGAACTATTCTCTTGTCATTGTATAGGTATAGACACCACAAAGAAAGATTATAATATAGTTTGAATTTTGAAAACTTTGACTTCCTTCCTGCTTTTTTGAAATAAGCATTATTGTTACCAATGTGAAATCCAGCAGCATGTGGGAGGACAGTGGTTTTCCCTTGGTTTTTCTCCGCTGACACAGCAAAGAATTATAGGTTGGCGAGATTTAGAAAAAGTAAGATTCATTGCAAGTACATTTTAGAAGGAGATGGGCAACACTAAGGAAGGCTGCAGCCCTGTGGAATTTGAGAGGTGAAGAGATAAGGCAGAGTATGCCCCAAGGGAGGAGCGGGTTTTCAGCAAGGAGAGCTGTAGCAGCAAAAGTGGGAAGATGTGCTTGTATTTGGGCCACGATAGAAGGTCTCAAGTGATCTGTATGTGAGGTTACCTTGACTGTCAGCTGTTTGCTATATCACACTTTGCCTACTGTGCATGTGCTTACCCAGAATTCAGTCTGTTATAATTAGATTCATGAATTTCCAAGCATAGTCATGATATTATAATGATGGTATAATGAGGTTGTGGGCAGCTTAGAGTAGTACTTCCCGTGCACTTGTTTGTGGCTAGTTTAGCTAGCAGCTTTTATGGTCTTTGTGCCCCAGGATTTGGGGTAATTTATAACCCTAAAAAGGAGGTGTTTCTGAGAAGTCCTTAAGGAAGGTCTTCAAGTGAGGTTTCTATAGTTACAGAGCTGGGCCTTTGCTTCTATCACTTATGCCTGTCTACCTACCTAATATTATGACTTGATAGCGTTTGTTTTGGTTGCTGTAAAGAGATACACTCAGGAATTTGTTTCCAGGACTATCTTTAGTTAAGATTAATAAAAAGAAAATCTCACATTCTTTCTTTCGTTCCTCTGTTCCCCTACTACAGAACAGGGTCTGAATGAGCAATGACAAAGAAACTGCGGTGCAAAAACGGATTTCTAGTGTTAGAACTCTTTTCCCAGGAGCTTATAACCTGGAATATAAAATCAGTATTGAAAAAAATAATAATAATAATAAATAAAATAAAATCAGTATTGAACAAAGGCCACGAAGAGTTATAAATAAGAAAAAAAAAATATGTTAAAACTACTTTTTCAAAACAATCATAGTGACCATAGGTGAGCATTTGCATTAGGCCAGATTACTAAATATCCAAACTCTCCTGGTTGAACAAGATTTTAGACTACAACACAACAACCTCCCAGTAGTGCTAGCCAGGTCTAATATTACTTCCTAGAATAATACATTTTAAAAAAGGAATCTTTTTTCTTAGGTTAGAATGGGAATGTCTCATTACATGTAAACTGTAGTATTTGCTTTATTTTGCATATACCATGAATCTAGAAATATGAAAAACATAAGTGATTAGCCATATATCTTTCAAAATGTTTAGAGGAAAATGGTAAGCTTGACTTCAGTTGATATTTTAAATTCTACATCAATATTCTAGCTTCAAAGATGAGGTATATTCCTCAATTTTTTTTTCATGTTTTATAAGACAATAAATAATTTTACTTCATAAATACTACTATCGAATTGGATTTTAAAATTTTAGCCTAATTTTAAGTGTAGTAAATTTTTAGAATAATCCTATTGTTTTGGTTTTGTTGCATATCATAATAACAAAACTGTGATAAAAATTAAATTTGTTTTAGATTAAAATTAGTTTTTGTACATTTCCAATTCAAACTTACTATATATTTCTTCGAGAAATATTTATTATCTTTTATATCCCAGGAATTGTTTTATTAATACATAGTGGATATAGCAAAGACAAAATAGAAAGCTTCTCTCTAAAATCTTAAATTCTAATGTGAGAAAGAGAAAATCCACACATAACTAAGTAATTCTATTATATGAGATTATAAAATAAAGAAATTTAAAGCCTTGTAAATAATATAGACTGAAAAGAGAGATCTATCTTGGTGGTTAAGGAAGTTATCTGAGATGTAATCTTTTTTGCTACTTTATTGACTGGCAATAGTCACAGACAGCTGGCAATAGTCACAGACAGTATGCTATTTAAAGTATCTTATAAAAATAATCCTTATCGACCTTATTTAGGCAATGAAAATTCAGAGGGCCACTGTTATTTCTGATAAATGTATGTTTTTACCCAGTAATATCAATGAGATAGTGAAAGATGTAAATCAAGAGCAACTGTTGTAGAGGTCATTGAAGGCATAGAAAGAGATAGCTGTATTAAATCTGTATTTCAGATTATTGTGTTCACTTGAAAATTTTCTCTTTAGTGATCATCAGTTCTGATATGAATATGTAGAAGACAGATCACATAGAATGTTAGGCACGTAACACCTTCATGAAAGTTAAAAGAATCCAATTATGAAAGAAAGACTGTACAGTCTCAAATAGCTGAAGGTACAATGGACCATATTTTACAAGTACAAAAAATTATTTCGTATATAAAGAAAAATACAAATAATGTGCAAAAACCGTATTCACCCAATTTCTTAAATATTAACGCAGTTTTAGTTCCTAATGTATAGATAATTTTAAATTTGAAAATATAATTTATTTTTCACCCACAAAGTATTTTTTTTTAAGGGAACCATTTTATTACTGAAATCTTATATTATATCAGTTTAGTTAATTTTATATTAAATTATAAACAGGCTATCTGAAAAACAAGGATATAGAAATCATATATCAAAAACATACTTTTGAAATATTAGTTTGATATTTAACTTATTAACATTTCAAAAAAAAAAAATTCAGTGATCTAGCTACCTCTGACTCCAGTTGGCTGTACTGGCTATAGCAGAGATGCTGTTTCTGTTCACCTTGAACAAACAGCATTCCTCATATCTTAAGCTGAACAAAGATAAAGTTAACAAAAGTAAAGAAAACCTAAAACAGTTCTTATTGTTTTTGTGCAGAAATGTTTTTTGTGGGGGTTTCTAATCATGTCACAGTCCATCTCTATCTCTTCATAGTATCTCTCTGTGTAATTAATATAGGGCCTAATGTGCTGGGCATTGAGAATTCAAAAAGTAATGGGAAATTCTTATTATATATGAATAGCTACTAAACTAACAATGAGTTAGCAAATAGTTTTCATTTTGTTTGCTTAGCTTGACCTATTGTTTGTGGTGCTTGGAGCTCTCAATGAAAAAGTATATTTAAATTCCATACACAGAAAAGATTTCTTTTCAAACTTGTAATATCAACCATGGCTAAAGAATGGGTGAGTGTTTATACATTTGTTGCATATTGTATTTGCTTAACTTAATCTACATACTATTTGTAATTACTTACAAAATGGCTATGTGAATTAAAATTTCAAAATTATTAAGAACTAACAATAAAAAGGTAAGGAGAGGGAAGAAACCGGCTTCACTGAGTCAGACGATTATATTTAAGAAGAGTTAGGGAATAGAGAAGAATGATGATTTGAAAAGAGAGAGACAGTTTTCATTCATTATAATTAATAACTGCCTACAGTCTAAAATGTATCCTACAGGTGAAAATAATTTTATGGTTGTTCTTAATAAAAATATCCAACAAATTCCTTAGAGGTTTTCCTCATACCTAAGTAAATTCTTTATAATGATTCAGTTTCATCATATAATTAGGATGGGATTTAACATTAACATCCCCAAATCATATAATTAATTACCTGCAGCTTCAATTACAATTACTAATTGATACAAAGCCTCTAACTTGACTCCTAGAGGTAATCAATTTTACAATAGTTGTGAACAAGTCGTTAGATCACATTAGCCTACTAGTTCATGTGTACTGAGTCATTAGACAACATTTTGTTTTACTGAACAGCTCAGGAAAACGGTGCTAGGAAATTGGGTAGGTAAAATTTCTCCCAGATTTCTTAATTTGTAAGTAAACTCTTCCAACAATCTCAAATATATTCTGTTCTTTAAGTCCCTCTCTATTTCTTCTCTTGCCCACTTTCCTGTGAATATAAGGTAGTAGATCCTACCAAATGAGTTCATGTATTTCACAATTTCTTCCATGTCATCAGTGCTAACTATAGTTTATACTAATTTCATCTGTAGTATAAATGAATTAATAATACAGAAAGACAGGAATAAAGTAGATTTCTCAACATTCCAAGATTTCAGCCAATAATATGTTTGGGCTTTAAATATGGTGAATAAACAGGATTTTTTGTTTGTTTGTTTTATAGCTTTTAAGCTCCTGGGTTGGAACATTAGATTTTGAATTTAGTAGCACACAGTTGCTCTGGGTACATTGCTTAAAATGAAGATATCTGAATTCTTCTCAGAACATCTGATTCAGAGACCCGTGGCCCATGGAGCACAATTTTAGGAACACAATCTTTGAGAACAAGAAAGATATTGTTTTAGATACCAGAAATCCGTGGCCCTTAGGTAACTAAACAGACAAAATTGATCTGACTTGTGCAAGCTGTAGGTTTTTTCTTATGAAGCCAAATCATCACATCAGAGAGAGAAAGGTGAAGTAGCACTTCAGCCTGTCTAAAAGATAAATGTTTTGAATTAAAACTTATATAAATTCTTAGGCCTTTGTAATGTATCATTTAAAAATGTTCTGCCCTCTGTTTTAATAACTGAACTACCAACATAAAATGACTAGGGTTGGGAAAGAAAAATCTTGGCCTTTATTTCTATATTAACTTGAAATATCCCATTTATTGTAAAAAACATATACACACACACACACACATACATATATATTTATATATAAATGGATATATAATTTATAGAAATGTTATAAACATTTCAATATTATATATAATCACAATAGTACTATATTTATGTAATATATAACAATATATAAGTTATTTAAATATTATAATAATGCTGGAAGTATATGTGTCTGTATGTATGTGAGAACAAAGTATTTCATTTAGAACTCGTTTGAGTATAATTGACAAATTTGCCTATAAATAATAAATTTATTGACTTATGTAAACAAAAACCAGGACTACAGTTAAATTCAAGCACAGCTGTATTGTGTTAAAACAAGTACAAGAAGACTTGGATTCACTGTATCTGTTAACTTGGCTTTCTTTATCTCAGTGTATTTGCTTTATTTTCAGGACTCTGTGGAAGTTTAATAGCTATAGATGCTGTTTTCAGTATCCCAGTTTCAAATGTAGCAAGAGTTATTACTGCTGACTACTCTAGCATTGAGTATGGGATCTGAATTGCTTAGCTTACTTAGTTTGTTCCATGAACCTAGCCTTGATCCCTTATTGTGGACAAGAGAATGTCATAGGATGGAAAAAGAATGTCTTCTAAGTCAATGATATTCTAGGATTTTCAAGGATGATTACTAGATTTTTGGCTAGTTTAACTGAATGAATGATGTCTTTTAAAAATATAGGAAAATTCAAGAGAAAAAAAGTTCAGAAGTGTTACCATAATATCTATTATAGCCACTTTGAGCTTGAGGAGTTTGATATTATCAAGTAGATACACTGAGTAAAATGTTGACTAAATGGATCTGGAGTGCTGAAGAAATTTATAGGCGGAAAACAAATTTAAAATCATCAGCATAAATGTTATTTGAAATTCAGATTAAAACACTAGGACTTGAACATTTAGAAGAATGTTGGGAAAGGACTAAGCAAAGAAGGCAAAGGAATAAAGACGGGGCCATAATTCCATGGGTGCTGATGTTTATCTGCTTCCTCCCCATCTGGGCACATGGTAGGAATCACTTCCTGGCCCCTAATGTTGAGTGGGGCAGGGTGACTGGTTCTGCCAATGCAGTCTTGTGGCCATTTGTGAACTATAGCATTTTTCTGACATGTGAAACTATTCAAGGTCCTCTCACTCTCTAATCACAAATGACAACTTCATGATGGTAGCTGCTGTCTGGAATCTTAAGTAATTCCAATGAGTACAATTTCTCTGCTCATCACTAATTTGAATAAGGAATATTTAAAAATGTATAACCTAGACTTTCCTGGCTGAAACATGTTGTGCCTCAGCTACAGATTAAAGGGAGCATGAAAAACAATCTACAATAGCAAATCGAAAATCATAACATATCCATGGGATTATTTATCAAAAGTGAAATGTTGGAATTATATATATTGTAATATATATAATTAAGCTGGGGAGATTTAACTATTTTATATGGGTTTTTGCCTGTTTAATATTCTAGACGTTTGTTAATAATTGTGGGAGTTATTAAAGAAAAATATACTACTAATAGAAAGCAATCTATAACCTTATATTTGTTACTTATGTTGTGATCAATCAGGAAATTGCTTCTCACATGGGTAACATCAAATTGAATAATCATGGCAAACCTTTTACAAACACTCTGCTTTGAATAATCTGAAAAGACACTCTGCAATTAGCCTAAATGACCACTGGATGTCAGTATTATGTTATTTACCATTGATTACTGGCTTGATTTTGGTTAGTAATTTCCTGTAGCTATTTCGTAATTCACAAATCTATCTTTTTAAATAAAAAATTCAAAGAAATGTCATATTATATTAAAAATAATTTATATTTAGATAATCCATAATTTAAGGTCCACTTACCTACCAAGATTTGTTTTTCTAATTTCTGATAGAGAATTTTTTTTTTACAAATAGACATTATGTTTTATTTCATTTAGTTAGAACTATGAGAAGTTGTTCCAGAAAAATAGCAGCCCTGAATAACAAAGATCTCATGATACTTACCTCGAATGGGACTTATATAATTTTTATTGTGATATACATAACATAAAATTTATCATTTTAACCATTTCACAACTGCACAATTCAGTGATATTAAGTACATTCACATTGTTGTACAACCATGACCCCTGTCTATCTCCAGAATTATTTCTCTTTTTTTTTATTTAAAATTTTTTTTATTAGTTTCAGGTATACAATACATTGGTTAGACATTTATATAGTTTATGAAGTGATCCCCCAATAACTGTAATTTTAAAGGTTTATTTTGAAAATACACAGAGCAGCTATTTTTCACTTTGTTTAATATGATGATTTAAATTTTTTATATTACCAGTGGAGTCAGTAAG
This sequence comes from Pteropus medius, assembly GCF_902729225.1. Classification (NCBI taxonomy): domain Eukaryota; kingdom Metazoa; phylum Chordata; class Mammalia; order Chiroptera; family Pteropodidae; genus Pteropus; species Pteropus medius. Next base: position 12,890,655 of record NW_024354502.1, on the reverse strand, counting down.
AACATTTCTAAAATTTAAACTGTATCTATGTTTTCTTGTTATTTATGTTACAATTACCAAATCAAGATTATACTAAAATTGATAAACTAATTGCTGAGTATAGTTTGACATTTTAGAATTAGTGAAAACTAATGGCATTGACCTTAAAAATATTTATTATTTTGTTTTATGAAAGAACCTGTAGACTTTTAAGAATTGATATTGAGTTTTTAAGTATAGCAGGCAATCAATGCTGAATTGATTTCTTTATGAAATCGATAAGGTGAAAAACAATGATATTAAAGAATAAAATTAAAATATTGAGTTAAATAAATTAAGTTAGAATTCTGGATTTTAGGCCAGAGCTATTTGTAATCTATCATATTATCCTTACTGGTAATAAAAAGGTATATTCTTTCTGGTTTTATCTAAAGTTTTATTTTCAGAAATTTTGAGTGGATTACATTACCATATGATATTGAAGTAGACATGAGTTTTTCATATTACTACCTATTGGTGACTCAAGTTTGCTATAATCAGGTTTTTTAAATTAGAGAAAATTGTGCTTAATAATTTTTCTGATACACTGCTGATAAATTATTTTATCTATAAATCTTCTTTCCTTCATATTTATTCAGGATATTTTACTGACTTTTAACACCTACTTAAGAAAATGAATAAACATACATATTAGCACAATATAATACAAGGATGATACTCATTTATTTAATGGCATCAAAGAAACTATTAATAAACTTGCAGATTCAATATAATTTTAGATATATTTCTAATGTACTAACTCAAATTTTTACTTTGAATCAATCACATATAAATGCTACTCCGTTAAGTAATTTGATTAATATCACTTGTAAAAATGCTCAATATTTTATATTTATTTTAATTTTTATATGCCAATTAAAGTTTTAATAATAAAGTTAACTATATAGCTTTATTTGTATCTGTGCTATATATCTATATTTATCTATATTATCTCTACTTATCCATTTATATAATTTTTTCCCTTTTATGGCCAAATTCACATTGTGTATGGGAAGCAACTTCACGTAGGAACTATGTGCAAAAGCACAGCCTGGGTAGGATTCCCTCAACTCTTAGATAATCAGAACATGTAAGGAGTTCACATATGGTATCAACTGAAGTGAGGTAAAATTACATTTAAAGTAACATACAATTTAATTATTTATATTTCATATTTCTTTGTAGAGAATGTTCTTCATTTCTACTTGAGCAACCAAATAAACTTAATTAGAAAGACAGTTTAATGTAAATATGGAGAGTATAAACAAATAAACCAATAAACAAAAATTGAAAAATGATACATTTTTAGAACATAAAGCAACTGCAAAATTTTTTAAATCAAACTATTTTTTTTTCTTCTTTTGTGAAGTCACAGGGTTGGTTTGGTTTTTGTCTGACTCTCTGTAATGCTCTTCATTTTTATGTATTCTTTGGGGTAAAGTTTCCCTTTTTAATCATGGCTTCTGTGGAGAATTCGTGCTTGCCTGGTACCAATATGGTCCTAAATCAGTGACTTTCATTACAAGTGTGTTCATTAATTAATGCAATGCGTTGAATATTAAGTCTAAATTCCTAGAAGAGAGAATCTGATTGGTCTATCTTGGATCAGGTAGAATCCTTCATATAATAATATATTACTAGAATTTCAAACTCATATTATTTAAGGTTTCTTCTTCCAAAGTTATCCTATTGTGAATGCGCTTTTATTTCTCCACTCTTACAAATGATAAAACAAATGTTTTGGGTGTCCAAGTAAACTTTTTAAGTAGAAGTGAGAAGTCAATCAGTTTTATGCCTTTAAAAATTCAGATGATTTAACTCCCTCTATTTTCCTTAACCAACATCAAACAATATTTTGTTCACTTCCAATGTAGGTATGTCTGTAAGGAAATACTATGTTAGTATTTCAATTGTATGTTAGAGCTTTGTTTATGATTAAACAGTGATACAAATACATTCAGAGTTTGTTACTTTATCAGGAGCTTATTATGACCCAACTAATTTGTTAATTATTTGCATATATCATCTAATGTAATTCTCATAGAACTTAAGCAAAGTAGGTATTTATGTTTATTTTACAGTTGAAAAATTTGAGCATTAAATAAGTTAAAAAATTTGGGCAAGGTCAGATAGCTTGAATATGCAGGAGACAGGTTTTGAACTTAAGGCGAAAATTAAAGAAAAACTATTCCATAGACATGCTACAGTCAGAACTTTATGATATTCTTATTCAACTCATATCCCTGGATGTAAGTCCCCTGAAGCCAAAAACATAATGTAATCTTTATAATTTGGAAATTTAATAAGAACATATTTTACTTAAAAATTAATGTAGGATATCTCTTCCTGAAATGAGTTTGCCAAAATCAAGTTTAATGACATAGTTATCCACAAAACTTCCCTCACTTTAGATATCAGCCACAATTTCAGGGATTCCCTGGGTTACCCTCACATCAGACCAACAGGCTATAAATTTGGGACTTCTTGCAATTATCTTCAGATTCCATAATTTGCTAGAAAGGTGCACAGAACTCACTGCAAGTGCCATACTCACCATTGCAATTGTATTACTGCAAGAAGATTAAAGTGATAACTAGCCAAAAGAGGAGACTAATAGGCAAAATTTGGAAGGATTCTAGACGTTAAGCTTCTATTATCGTCAGAGAAGCATCCCCTTTGGTACCAATGCATGATAATACTTAAAGATGCTAGCCAATCAGAGAAACTCAACTGAGCTCCGTGTCCAAAGTTTTTATTGAGTTTCATTATATAGGCATGATTGGATAACCATTGCCCATGTCGCTCAATCTGCAGCTGGAGGTATCAGGCTCAAAGCCTGAACCATCTTACCATATGGTCTTTCTGGCATGGCTGGTACTTGTTAGTATAACTAGTGCCATCATGAGTCACCTCATTAGCATAATTAGGGGCCCACCATGAATAACAAAGGCACTCTTATTACTGGGAAATAACAATATGAATTTAGAGATATGTTAGGGTTCTCCAGAGAAATAGAACCAAAAAGAAAACCAATAAGATCCTTCTCTCTCTTGCTATATATATAATTTTCTTTTCTTTTCTTTTCTTTTTTTTTTTAAGAATAGGCTCATGGAATTGCGGAAGCTTAGCAAGTCCAAAACCTATAGAGTAGGACAGCAGGCTGGAGACCCAGGAAAGAGTTGCAATTTGAGTCCACAGGCAATGTGCTAGCAGAATTCTCTTTTCTTCCAGAAGTCTCAATATTTTTCTATTAAAGCCTTAAACTTAATGAACGAGACTAACCCACATTATGAAATGTAATGTTTTACTCAAAGTCCATGAAATTAAATGTTAATCTTATCCAGAAAACACCTTTACAGAAACAGAGTAATGTTTGGCCAAATATCTGGACACCATGGCACAGCCAAGTTGATACATAAAATTAATCATCACAAGAAGTTACCTCCTTGGAACCAGAGGTAGAAGCTAACCAAATTCTTTTTATATACTTCTTTTTTGATTGATAAAAATTATACAATGCTCAATTGTTCACTTTTCTTTATCCTCTTGAAGATTTTAAGTTCACTATTAATGAAATGGTTTGCTTTTTCTTTTGCTAATCCATTCTCCTTCCTGGGGCTTGGCACATATCCAAGATAAAAAAGCAGAGGGACACCTATTGATGTGACTCAATTCAGAGAACAGAGAAAAGAGAAATAATTGCCAGTGTGCTGTGAGGTCTCCAAAGAAGAGCTGCTACTCTTTCCCACTGTCTTGAAGACTGTAATCTCTTGGAACAGGATGATTGAGAACTCCAGGTACAGGCTGAAGAGAAAAAGCAGGACTCTGGGGTGCTAAACTGATGGGCTATAGACAAAGACAGAGCTTTAGGGAAGTAAAATTGAAAGAAAAAGCCCAATGTCAGGTTTATTTCCTCAAAAGGAAGTAGATTTTGAGAGATGGTCCCAGATTCTATACCTAAGTATCCAAGTATCCATGGCTATTAAGAAGCTGTGGAAGTGTCGAACATCTAGAGGGGCCACTCTTTCCCTCCATTTCTTGTTCGACTCTCAATAATATCTAAAAAAAGTTGTTCAATAATTGATGATCTTCTCTCTTTTTTACCAATTTATTTACTTTATTATTTAAATTGTGGAAAATCTAGCCTTAGAGTACATCAGAACTAACTACTAAGTCAATCAAAGTGATAAATTGGCTGGGCCATGGCCAGATGTTGTCTGCAAGTAGAGAGCAAGACATAAATATGTTTCTAAATGTTGTCATCATTCTATTCCAATGCATTGTATTTGATTAGAAGTCATTTGAGAAAAATTAGATTCAGAGCAATAGTAAAACACTTGTTCACTCTTCTAGTTAAATAATAGGCATTTTCTGGCATACTTTTCTTTTATACTGGGAAGATTTCTATACTTTAAACAAGATAGAAGCCAGTTCTTTTTAGTTATCTTATTAAATCGGTAAGCTTAATAAATGATTTATACAATTGCTAGTATCATTTAAGACATAAAATAAGTCATCAAGCAATTTAGTAATCATATATCAAAATAGTCAAAGAGGAGTAGAGAGTGATTGGGGACTAACCATGTGAAATTGGGAAAGAGATGTTTAAAGTTCTTTGTAAGTCTAGATGCCTTCTTAATTTCATTACCTTTTTCTCCCTATTTTAGCTTTCCTCCTCATTTTTCTTTATTTTATTTTTAGAAAAAAATTGTTTCATGAACCCTCATGTATTCACAAACCAGTTTTAACAATTATCAGTACTCATTCTTTTTCATGTTTGCCTCCTACTATGTTTTCTTTCATTTTTATTTTCTAAGGGTTCAGTCACAAGCATCAAAACCAGAATTTAATATTATTGTCCTGTAGAGTGGCAGAGATTAATGCACCAATCAAAAAAGGGGGTTCAGACTAGTGTGTGACATGTCTAAAGTCCATAGTAGCCTTGAACATCTTTTCAAAATTTCCCTTGGTAGCTACTGTAGACCCCTTCTAGCATGTGAAGTCTACTGATATAAAAACTACATTTCCAAAACTATCTTGCAAGTTTGGGAATATAATTTAGATTCCTTCTCTTAATATTTTGATTCAGAACCAAATTACATGGAGAGAGAGAGAGAGAGTGTATACATAATGTCCTTTTTATGTACATAGTCATAACCAAGATGCCTCATTCTGGAACTAGTGATAGTAGCATTTCTTTTCTTGGCTTCTTGATTTTGATGCTTATGTGGTTGGGGTGGCAGTACAACCCCTGGTAGATTGAGAAGTTCTGTATTCATGAGAGACCCAGGACACTTCTATTCTTCTTCTTCCCATCCTGTTCCTAGATAAAAGGTGGGAGGAGGGGTATTAGTAAGAGGGGAAAAAAAAAAATCAAAAACAAGATACATGGAGGCATTAGCAGTCTCTTTGATGATTTGTTTATATTAACCACACGCACACACAGACACACACACACACACACAGACACACAAATAGGTAGATTTATATATTGGAAGAAAGAAAACACTTCAGCAGTTTCCATGATCCAAATCTATATACTACAAAGAATAAACACAGTATTTTGTAAGATAGTGAATTTTTCTTGTTTTTTAATGTCCTCTACTCTTAATGATCCTCTAGGTTCATTATATTCTGCTATGCTTAATAAGCAGATTTTTTTTCCGTTCCCTATTAAATATGGAGATAGTAGAATGTTGACTTGCTTACAAACAAAATTCTGAAGTGACTATGACTTTGAGAAAGCAAATGCTAAATATAATTACTATTCCATAACTGAAATTGATTCAACATATACTTAGTTAGGGAAAGTAACATTTTTTTTTGTTTCTTCTCTATTAAATGAAATTATAATGCTTTTTAACAATTACTTTCTATGCTCAAATGTTCTCAATATTCAAAAGGGAAACCAAGACATATTATATTTATCTCTAAAGGAGTTTATTGATCCAATTGTAAACAATAAAATTAGATTAGATAACTAGGAAGTTGGGGAAAAATAGAATTCAACATGATCTCAATATGTAAAATTTGGCTCAATAAATAGAATTTGGCTTGAAAATAGAAATAAGAGCTTGAGAAAAATAAATATATCATGACTAAATGCATAATATAAATAACAAGATTTAAATGTCAAACTACTGAGAATTGCTATTTAAATGACATTGTATTAACACTCATAGAATATAGTTATGAGATGTTCTTTTTACTTAACGATCTCACAGTTTTAGCTCAGGTTTATGAGTAGTTGTAAGGTGTAATAATTAAAGCAATAAATAAAAAAATAAAGGATACAGCGTAAAATTATATATGATTGGCTTATTGTCTTAAAGATAAAATAAAATATCTGGAGTAGACAAGAACATTTATCATCTGGCCACTATTTTCCCAGGTCTCTCTCTCACCACTCTCCATGTTCTATACTCTGTGTGTTTTAAGCGTGATTCCTTAAATAAATCGGAAAGTTCACTAGCAGTTCTTGCTTTTTCTGCCTCAAATAAACTGCATCCCTTTCAACCACTTGATTAACTCATTCTGTTTTTTAAGACTCAACTGTGTTTGTAAATCCTTTAGGAGTCCTTTACAGAAAGCCTTTAAGTCTTTTCCTGACTTCCTCACAGTCAGGGAGTAGGGACATCTCTGTTTGCCTTGACTGGTGATTTCCTCTATCATATCATTTTGCATAGCATTATAATCCTTGGCCTATATTTATTAAATGTATTAGAAAAACAAAATATGAAATAGTGTTTTATACTCAAATTATCTCCTCCCTCACCCCCACTTCTGTGAAATAGACAGACTTGTGCTAAATTGTCCCTGGCATAGGTTATAATTCTTCCCTAAAGAAGCCGGCTGAGTGTACTTTATTCTTGGCTTATTGTTTTGTTTTGTTTTTCTAAAACCTGTAATTTTTTTTTTTTTTCTAATTGGGATTCTTGTAGGGAGTGAAGGTGAAGGTGTGGAGACCAAGGGAGGGAAGTTTTTGAAAACTAAAAGGAGGTTGAAAGTCACCAATATGAGTAGAAGCACTCTTGGGAAGTAGCCGTGTCTCCGAGGAGGTGACTATGAGGCATGCCTAGGGAGGGTGAATCTCAGGCATAGGGCCTTCTAGGCATGCCCAAGTTTATTCTGCTCCATCCTGGTTTGAGGCAGAAGAGCCTGTGGACCTGAGAGAGCCATGAGAATTGGCACAACTGGAACGAGAGTATTCACATAATCGGTGAAATGTCTGCTATCTATCATCTCCTTTCACTAACTTTGTAGAAAGTGTGAAAATGAGTAAAGGAAAACTTCATTCAAAGTAGAGTCCAGAAGCCCTGAAGGGAGAGTTTTCATGCATGTACCACCTCAACCTGTTGCAGCATACTTTACAAATTTGGTCAGGAAGAAGCTCGCCTTATTATTCCAGGAGGAAGGAAGATTTTCTCTTTACCCAGTAATAGCCAATACCACCCTGAACTCTCAATCTCCTCCAATGGACTTCTGCTCATAACCACCCATCCCAACTTTCTCTCTTTTCTCAGTAACATAATGCTTCCCTCCTTTTTTCTCCAGACTCACTTGTGGTTTGCCATAGGTTGCATGTCTAGAATTACATTTCCTCTACTATTTCTGAATAAACTCATTTTTGCTGCTAAAATAACTGGCTATCTTATTTTTAAGGTTGACAAAAGAAGTACGAAACATGATTGTGATAGAATCTCCTGTCTTAGCTGAGTCTTAGAATCAGATTTTGTTATACCTTTATAGAATATATTTAAAAAGCGAAAATATTAATGAGAATCAACTTACATTTATACAAAATAAATTCATTTATAGCTCATTTTATTTTAGAAATTATTTATGTTATTTGTTGGCCGTGTCCTTTTCTATGTTATGAAATCCTTGAGGCTGGCATCATGTTTTATCTTTATCTTCAGTAACCATCATAATGCCTGACTCACAGTGCATGTTATTTCAAGTGAACAAAATATGTGTCATATATAATATGTATTGATACTTCATCCTGGACTTCAGTGCCCTTATTCATAGGCTAAATAACTTGGAATTTTTTATAAAAGTCCAAAAAAAGGAGGGGTGTTTCTGGGGGCTCAAAGATTCATTTGGCCTATGATTCTGTGGGCAGAGAGTGGGGGCCCATTTCTAGTGTATCTCTGATCAGGATTGAAGATCTTTGTGAGTGAATTGTTTATGAAGTTGTATAAGACAAATACCTATGCCTCAGTAAATATGCTGCATTCTATAAATGTTCTTACAGCCATCGCTATTGATACATTATGTATGATTGCTGTTGAGGAATTGACCATAACACTAAATTAGGGAATCCAAACTGACCCAGAGATAAACTGATGAGTCAATTACAGCAGAGAAAATAAATATAAAAAACAACAATGCAACAACAAAAGCAGCATCACAAATATGCATTTTCTGCGATATCTTACAGGAGGATTATTTTCCTCATTGGAGCTGGGCAAATGATTTTTTTTTCCTGAACTACTCCAATATTCCACGTGGATAGCATGGGACCTAGCCAGATGATACTGTGATAGCCTTTCTCCTGAGATGATGGGAAGGCTTTAGTGCATCCAATTTCTGTTGTGAGGTTCTTGTCAATTTTACTATTCTAGCTAATTCCTCTATTAATAAACTAATGCCTTTGTAAATAAAAATGGAATCTTGTATTCTCCTTTATTTAACTTGTGTATTGTGACTTTTTCATGTAATTTAACTGTTGTGTTTATAAAATGTGTAGGTAGCCACTCACTATGTGAAAGCATTACAGAAGGGAAGATTACAATGTTTTTTTTTAAGGAGTAAGTTGTGGAGCTGTACATGTTTTTATATGTTCTTAATGATAGAACTTTTGTCCAGAAAAAAAATATATGTATTTTTTGCAATTAAATATCTCTTTATAAGAATTAATTCTAGATTAGGAAGTAAATCTTTAAATTTTTCAACACTTTAAGATTAGTTTGCAAAGTAAAGTTACTTTTAATGGAGCTTTCCAGTCTGCATGAACATTTTCCGCATTATATCAATGCAAAACCAAAAAATCTAAACAATTTTTTTTTGGAGGGGGGACATTGGTGAAATGTGCAGCAGAATAGTGATCCAGGGAACAGTTATAGCCAAGAAGAATACATATTCTTGCTAAAAACAAAGAATTAGATCTCATAGTGATTTATATTTTACCTACTTTAAACTCAAATAACTAATAAAAAGCTACTCACCTAACTTTTTAAGGCTAAAGTCTTAATGCTTACAACTAAACAAATGTGGACTGGTTTATGTAGGTATATTGGATTACAGGAGAAAAAGATATAAATTTGCTAATAAAAGATGTTTGTTTATCTATTGATCAATTTATTTATTTATTTATTTATTTATTTATTTATTTATTTGTAAATCAAGGGAAAACACTCTTTTTACTCAACAAGGTAGCAATCTAAGAGACAAACAAGGAAGATTGTGTGGGGGTCCAGAGTACAGAATTTCATTTAGATAAAAAGGTCTTGCAAAATTAAATTCCCTCTGCACAAGACTTTGAGATAAAATAATATTTTGCTAAATATAAAGAATTTCGAGGTTCAAAACTTGAACTGTTCTAAATTTTTTTTATCAAGTCTAAATATATAAGAGAAATTATCTTCTTTTTGTTTTTATTAGAGTACCTTTAGATTTTCTTATATTAGAACACAAAAAATATAGAATAGATACAATACTTCAACTGAAACCAAGAGATATAACACACAGTTTCAAAAAAGTATTTCACAATCATAACATGACAAAGAGCCTAGCCCAAAAGTTTAAACATCAGCATGGTGTAACCTTTTCATGAAGACCAACAGGGTTACAAGCTCAGAGTACTCTTTTTAAAAGAATTTCTTGGTAGAACTGATTTTCTAACTTCTAATTGCTTTCTCTTCACTCCTACATTCCTTGCCTTATCTCACAGATATGCCTGAAGTACATTTTAAGAAATTCAGTAGCCATAAGACACCCTCAATCTCTTAAAAATGGAGATCAACTTCTGATCTAAAAATGGTGTTACAGCAGAACAGTTCATTTTTTTCTCATCGAATGTGAATTTAGAGAAAACCATAAAAATATTGTAAATTTAGAAAAATTAAATTGGTTCTAAATCTCTACTTTCCATGTTTATGTTTTATTAACCACATTTGTGAGAATAAACATAAATTAAAATCATCTAGTCATTTATGTGTTCACTAATTCAATCATCAAACACTGAGCTTCACTATGTGACAAGATCTCTGAATTAGATATCCATAAGGCAAAACATCCTTCAAAAAGGAACTTGTAATCTGATGAAGAGCAATACGTCAAGGAGGCCATGTGTATATCTATTCACCATATATGTTTATAAATGACAATGTGTATATCTATTTACCATATATGTTTATAAATGACAAGAAATCATGGGCACAGAAGAATAAAAGGCAATCTTTAAACCAGCAGATCCCAAAACCGTCTTCTCATACTTGGCTACATATGTTCTAGCTTTTTGGCTTCTCATAATTGAAAGAATCATTGATTATAGAGGAGATTTTTACTTAGATAAATTTTCTGTTGGCCATTTTTCCACAGAACTTAACTTGCCAGTCACTCTTAGTAAGTGTTGGTTTCATTAAAGGAAGCTATGAGGGTGCTGTCTGTCCATTAGATCTCACATAAAATGATTTTCAAATCTTCATTTCCCCAAGTCTATTAAGAAAGTATCCAGGAACAGTTTAATAAGTTACAAATTATTTGAGATTTGAGGAAAATTTACTCAGGTAAGCCGGCCGTTGACATGCTTTAGCCTTTTAATAGAAGGTGAGTTTTAGCATATTTTACAAACTCTGACATCATTAAGAGATTAAAATCCTTTCCAATAGAAATGTTCACATTTTTCCTGAACCAGCAACCTTATTTTAGCATAAAATTTTATGCAGAGCAATAAATAAAATGCCTTTTTCTCAGATAAATTTGGAACCAATTAAGCAGATACAGAAGTGACAGTAATTGACATTAAAATGTTAATCTTATTACTAAAAAATAATAGGCAGTTAATCATTCAGCTTATATTAAATTGTGATGAAGTAACAAAAGACTCATAAATTTTATGACTTACACCAACAAGAAGGGTTATTTCTTGACTATATTATATTTCCACTGTGGGTTGACTATGACTCTGCTCCATGTCTTCTTCATTTGGGAGTCTAATATATAAGAGTAGGCCCTGAGTCCCTTCACTCATCTTATGGTGGAGAAAAAAGTCTGATGGCAGAATCATACTTTGTCTTAAAGCTTCTGCTTAGAAATGGTTCATATCACTTCACACATTTCATGGTCTAACGCAGAGTTTTTCATACTCAGCATTACTAACTTTTGAGATGAAATAATTCTTTGTTTTTTGGGGAGAGTTGTCTTGTGTATTATAGTTTAGTAACATCTTTGTTCTTTACCCACTAGATATCAGTAGCATCCCCCAAGTTGTAAAAATAAAAATGTCTCCAGATATTACCAAATGTTCCCTGGGGACAAAACAATCCCTAGTTGACAATTACAAATCTAAAGGAATTCACCTAGCCAATCCAGGGGAATATTAGTATGATATACCATAGAGAGGTCCTGTAGAGAAAGACATATTAGGGAGTGTTCAAAAGGAAAAAGCCTTACAGGAGGGTAATACATATTTTTACAATAATACAATCTACCACAAGTATACAAATAACACACATGCATACACACACCACAAATATAGTAAATATTTGAGCTTCTTGTGGGCATGGTGCCTCAAAAGAGAGATATCAATTGAGCCATTCTGCTTTCATCTTCATGTGTTCCAATCATTTGCCGATCATCCTAAAATCAGTGGAGGGTAGGTTAATTTTTTTTTTCCACGGAAAATTCTATTTTGAAAAACATCACAGAGTATATTAATTCAATTAATATAAGGTTATTTTGAACCTCAGACCAAAAGAAATCCAAATTTTTATCTACCTATATTATCCAAAGTTTTACAACTATATTAACTAGTAAAAACAAAATGTCAACTATAATGAGATGTTCTCAATTTGAATTTCCACCTTAGCATTGTCAGGGATAAAGTAATTATTGACCAAATATCAAAGTACTAAAGGAACTTTAGGTACTTTTAGGTCCTTGGGGTAAGATAAGTTCAAAATTCCTGATTAAATAAAAGTCTAAAATAATTATTCCAGCGTAAGTCAAAATATAAAGAATCTGATTATAAAATTATTGAAATCTAAAAACATTTTTTCCCTCTATACTCATTCTAATCCTGAGACATGGTGAATACTTGGTGGATTTAGTTTTTTTCCAAGGATTATAACCTATATAGTATATCAGAAAGGAATTAAAGTTCCTTCGATTCTTAGTGTTATACTCATCCACAGGTTATTTCTTGAGTCTATCAAAAACCACAATGAATAAATAAGAAAGAACAGGCAGATATCCAAGTGATTTAGTGTCATTATTTCCTATAGCAAAACTGTTTCTGGAAAAAGTATATTCTTAATAACCGAGGGCTAGCATTACCAAAGAACCTGGCAGTCTTAAATGTCTTCCAGTTAAACAGAGTCTATGGGGAAAATCATTTGGCTTCAGCTTTAGCAGGATGCTTGTCAGTCTGTGCCAGTTGCTTGGAGACCACAACCTTGGAATGTAAATTTAAATGTGAGAAAGTGCCCATAAAGAGTGTATTTATGCCTGATCCCGTCTGATCTCAGAAGCTAGGCAGGGTCAGGCCTGATTAGTACTTGGATGAGAGACAACATAGGAAGACCAGGTGCTGTAGGCGTAAAAACTGAATAAAAAATAAGAGATTGTAAGCTGACAAGGTTCTTGCAATCTGTGAGGTCAACCAAGGGTTGCCTCGCCTAAACAATAAGAAAAAAAAAGTATATTTATATTTATGACACACTGTTGACCATATGCTGTGCTCACTTTGGCAGCACGTATACATTATTGACCATATCCAGAAGAAAATTCACCCAGGCATAGGTGAATTTTTTTGAGGTACTTCTGACTCTTTGAGAAATGTTGGCCTTAGTTTAAATACTTTCTCCTTAAACATTTGAAAATTATTTATTTCTAAGTCCAGTGCTTTACTGAGAGGAAGGGAGGAGCATTCTAGTTCACAGTCAAGACACAGCATTCCTTACTATAATATAAAAGTCACTAAGGCTGCATTGTTAAACTCTAATAACATAATTTCACAAAAGTGTCCTTATGCATAAGTACAATATAATTTCCTACAAATTCTGTGTGAATTGTGCTTAAGTTTCACCAAACTTTAAAGGCACCTAACTGATCACTTCCTAATATAACTCTGTGTCTCTGCCTATGGATTCATAAATAAATGCAACAGAATCTAAGATTAAAACAAAAACAATGAAATTTTTTCTTATCCGTGTTGAGCCTTTATTAATAGATGATCACAGCCTTCAGGAAGTGAAATAAAAATATTTTTTATTATACTGACAAAGTCTAGACTTCTATACATAGCCATAGATTTTAATAATAAAGTGGCTTGTTTATATTGTACCCCTGAATAAGCATACCCAGTAGGCACAGAAATTACTAAAATCCAAAAGGTCTCTGTGATGGAAACCCATCCTACTAAATCTAATCTATGGCTTAGGAAGGATGAGAATAGGCCCCCTGTGGCCATGGGCAGATACTATAAAATGAAAGAAGGAGAGGCTGGGCTAAACATAATCAGGCAATAAAACACAGAAGAATATATTTATGATATGTTTTAATAACTTCATGGCTTTTAGATTTTCCCCTTTATTTTACTTTAATATAGGTTATTCATGTTTCAAGTACTGTTTCTAATTTCTTTCTTGTAATATCTAAGGATAAAGAATTCGTTAGAAGATGCCGTCCGTAACTTTTTATTTTAATCAGCAGTGATTTTAAAGGGTTATTTAAAAAGTAGATAATAGCTTCGTCTCTTTGAAGATACAATGTAATACTAGCTACATTAAAAAATGCCACACTTTCTTATAACGATGACTTTAGGAAGTAAATTGTTATTATAAATGACCACTGATTTGTTAAATCAACAAGTATTTATTTGGCACTTAGCATATGTGTGGTGCCCTTCTAGGTATGCCAGGTTCTTGGTTTACTAAAACATAGGGCTCATGCAGAGAGACAATAAAGATGATTCAGGAAATGCAGCCAAGATTTATTTTTACTCACTGTTGATCATCTTTGGTAGTGAAAAGAGATATTTTTATGAGACAAAGAGTAAATTTAATTTCAACTTGAGATTATAAGATTATTGATAAATGAGATTCTGTAGAAAGGAAAAAAACTAAAAGCAAGAGGAGTTTGAATATCAATACAATAATTTCTGTAATGGATATTGGGGGCTCCAGTCCTAGAGATTGAAGCTTAGAGGTTTATAGCCCTAACTAAAAGTCTACTATATTTGAAGGAACATGTCTTAAATTTTGTTCATAAATCTGTTTTCTATATTTTAAAATAAAAGACAGAAGCTTCCTTATATTCTCTTCTATGTATCTCTATGTTATTTTAATTTGAGCTTATAGACCTTAATTTCCTAAATAGGTAGCAAGTTTTGTGGCAAAAGAATTGGGAGAATTTGACTTCTATTTTAAAATTCAAATAAATTTAGGGAAATAATTACATAATAAAGATTTGATTCTCTATCATCTTCTATTCTTTATATGTTAACAGAATTTTAATTCAAGGTTTTTATCATATTTGGTATGTTTCAATCCATTCAAGTATTATTTTTGATGTTCAAATGTGTACATTGAACAATAATATTTCATTTCTGTCTTGTGTAACAGGATGATGCTTTGTCTTACTGGTACTGCTACTTCAGATATAAAATTAGCCCTGTTACCCTTGGAAGTATATGGTACTTAGAGACCACAGTCTGAGAACTAAGGGTACTTGTCAATACTGTATTAGTTATTGTTTCCATATATCAGTAGTGAAGGTCAGAAATAGATTTTTCTTTTAAATGGATTTTTTTTTTTTTAAGAAAATGCATCTTTAGTTGATACTCTGTTTTCCAATTTTAATTTGGGAAGGCTGTGTTTTTACTTCTTTTATTACATTTTATTTTTTAATGCTTAGCTTGGATTCTAACAGTTATAATTTTAGGGGGTTTACACTATATGCTTAAGTGTGAAAGTGATAAATATTTCAGAATTTAACATTAACTTCAAATTATTAGTAAACTTTAAAATAGTACCTTGAGGTTCTTTTGGATTTGGATATATTATACATATAAAAGAAATCCATTATAAAAAATAGTACTCAGACATCTATAACACGATTTTTAGTGACCTATGTATGCATATTTTGTTGGATATATCTATAAGATATGAATTGTTGGGTTATAAGTTATCTTTATGTAGTAGATATGTTGAAGAGTTCTCTAAAGCTGTTGTACAAATTTAGTCTTCTACCAGCAGTAAATGAATGGTTCAGTTTTTTCACATCATTAACAAAACTTGACATGGTCAGTTTATTTAATTTTAGCCATTTTAATTAGTGTAAAATGTAACTCTTTGGGTTTTATTTTATTTCAATATATAGTATAATTGACGTTACTGTTGGGTATGCAGTTTTATGAATTTTAGCGCATGCATAACTATATATAATCAATACCATCAATTACCCTGACCCTAAACCCTGACAACCACTGATTTGTTTTCCATCATCATAATTTTATATTTTCAAAAATGTTATATAAATTGAATTCATATAAACATAAATATAAATGTTTATTGTCTGACTCTTACAACTAGAATTTAATCTACATAAGATGTGTTTCATTTCTCACTGAAATAATACACAGTATATACTCCATGAACATTTGTTATGTGAGTGAATAAATTAATATTTGTGACTTTATTGCAATTGTTTTGTTATTTTAATAAAAATGAACACTTTTCACTGCTTATATTTATTCTTTCTTTCTTCCATTTATCTGCTTCCTCATTCAAAAACAATTCATTGTAAAATGTACTTTCCCAAAATATTAACCTTATTCTCACATTAAGTTGTATACATCACAGGTGTTATGTACATTGATTTAATTAAAAATAAAAGCATTTAATTTATTCTTAATATACCTACAGTACACCAAAATGTCTATATATCTTCAACTAGATGAATTTATTGAAAATATTAATCAATGATAGCAACAAAGAAATAAAAAATTCAAATAATCTAGTGGGTAAAACTTTAATTGCAAACTGATTATACATGTGGAAATAAAAATTTAATTTAAAAATACAGTTTAAAAACAGTTTTAGAGTGATTGAAAAGATTGTTCATTGGGAATGTTATAGTGTTGGGAACCTGAAAATGTAAAACCTATATAAACTTTAGTAGAGTGCTTCACCTATTGCAGTCTAGAGAAGTTTAAATAAGGTTAAAATACTTAGATCAAATCAATATTATTTGATGTATATGTGGACAGGTATATTCAACTAACTTTTCTAAGTGATACCGAATAATGATTAGAATAATTGTACATATTTTCATGAGTCGGTATGTTTCTATTTTTTTCTGAAGTCCTAAGATACTGAATTTCTTCATTGCCTTAGATAAGTTTCATGCTAATTCAGCTTTTGTTAAAAACTCAGCCAATTTTTAAGATATTTCTAGCTAAAACATATTGTTATATAAATAGAAGGTATAAAAATTTCTCAGAAAGCCACAGGAAGTTACATGGGGCATGGATCATCACTTAATTGTATTTTTGCTAAATTCCTTAAATTGTTTTGAGCTTTGTTTCCTCCAACAGGTGGAAAAAAATTGAAAATTCTAAAATTAATAAAATCAGACATGAAGTCACAATTTAGGCAGTCTTTGAATATAAAGTATAGGAAAAATGTTTTGACTTTCTCTGTTGTCAGTGCATAAGGAGATTTTCTGCCACAAGTCCGCTGATTCTAAGTGAAAACAAACAAACAAACAAGCAAACAAAATTGAGTTCCTTGTCTAACTTATATTCAAATAACACAAATTCAACTCTTACTGTAACTATAGTTTAAACCAAGGGAGTTAATTTAGGTCTATGTAATATTAATTATGACTGACCAGCAGTTATATTTTTCTTTCTTCTTTTTTTTTTTTTGCCATATAATTGTAGCATGATTTTAACTATGCATCGACTACAACTCTTTATAGTAAATTATTTCCTTTGTGAGACAATTCTTAATCGGAAGCTGGAAGACACAGGAAGGGAGAGAGAGAGAGGCTGGGTGGGGAGGAGAGAGGGAAAGGGAGAAGGAGGAGGGAGAGGTAATGGAGGGAACCAGAGAGACATTGAGTTCCTAGCTAATGAAACTAGTAGCAAAAATAACTCAATGAGTCACAGGCAATTTTATTGAAGGAGACAAAACAGCCCAGAATAGAGAACGTAGAGGACAACCAATAAGAAATATGATATTTATTAAAAAACAAGGATTGAAACAGGACAGGCAGGTAGTATACTCAGGCACAAAATAAAAAGGTCAGGGAATATGTTGTAATCAATTTTCAAACACTGCGTAGGAAGCAGGTAGTCTGTAATACTGATTCTATCAACAGGGGGATAAAGGTCAGGTTGTGGTAAAATTGTACAAGATGGATTTTAATATAACATTAGATTTTCGACATCATTCACTGTGAGATAGCACTTGATGCAAAATGAACTTATGGTCAGTCCAGAAACCAGAGTTTCTATAGAAATGGTACTTTATTTTCACATGCATCAATACATAGCTATTGATAACAGGTTTCAGTGGCCTGTGCATACATAAAGGAAAAATAATATATACTTATTGAACAAAAATTCTACTTCATTTTTTAAATGTTGTTTTAAAGTCTAAAATACATTAAGTCCAAATTAATGGTGATCATCTTCATCTTCTATTATAAAACAGACAATGAAGAGTTGCATAAAAATTGCCTTTCTTCAACTCTCCATTGGCCACTTATTAACCATGTGAATTTAAATAAGTTGGAAATATCTCACTGCCTCATTTTCTTCATACATAAAATAGTGATAATAAAATGTATTGTATAAGGTTATTGTGACAGGATATTATCTGACACATAAGCAATACTCAAATATTAGATAGTATTAGTAATTTAATATCTACTTCTCTAAGGAGAAATGAAAAGAAAAAAAATTCTTTGAATTCTTGGTATAAACTCACGTGCTGCTTCTTTTGAAAGCAGTCATTAGACACTTCTGTGTCCATAATCATGTTTGTCATGTGTCTATAATCATGTTTGTCATGTGGCAGTCACAAGCATCTGCAGTGGACATACCCTAGAGTGATCCCACCAGTGAGCACAGTCTTGTTTGTTTGCTCCTGGGGATGGGTAGGAGCAGGACCTGTAACTTGCTTCTAAGCCATTAGAATGTGGGAATGGTGATGGGATGTCACTCCTAAGATTAGGTTATGGCAAAGGTGAATGGGCATCACAATATTCATACATTACACTATATAAAAATCTATCTCAGTAGATTAGAGTGAGAGAACCCCCTTTGCTGGTTTTGAAAAGGTAGTCTGCCATATTGCTAGATGGCCTTGTGGCAAAGACCTGCCCAGAGCCCTTAAAAGATCAGAACAACTCCTGGACAACAGACAGCAGGAAAATGGAGCTCTGAGTCCTAAAGCAACAAGGAGATGAGTTCTGCCAACCACCTGAGAGATCTTAAAAGATCTTTCCTCAGTTGAGTGTCTGATGAGACAGTAGCCTCACAGACACCTGGATTTCAGTCAGATGAGACCCAAAGCAGGATTCAAAATATATATATATGGTCTACCATGTAGACGAACCTAAGGAGGAAAATAAGTTTCAGCTTTTACCATAAATGTTATTTCAATATGGGGCTCTGTGAAGATTCATGTTTCCAGACCAAGTTCAGTTGTATGAGAAGTCTCATGTGTCTGCAGATCTGCTTTAATTGGCTGACTGTCCTTTTTATGTGCTTCCATAGAGTACTTAAAGAATAAAACTCGGTGAATAAAAACACCTCTTTAAATATTAGCTGAATATAACTGAATTCTTAAATTTCTAGGTAATAAACTTATACTAGCTCTTTAAGAAAAATGTTTTCCAGAGCTACTTCAGCACAAAACAAAGTAATCATGCATATGGTTTAGCTGATACGCTCATGTCAAATAACTTTTCTGTTAGGAGTGGGATGACAGTGATTATTGTTTATATCACCTAGGACATTTCTTCATGTTTCGACTTCATATAACATATAACATATACGTCATACAGGTTGAGATCTTGGTGTTCTCTTCCAACTTTTAAATTCAACATGTGTCTTCCTTGGACTATTCCAGTTACTATTGCTGTATAACAATAACCCCCAAATTTAGTGGTATATAATTACAAAATTTTTATAATTTTCAGTTCTGTTGGACAGAAATTTATAGCTCAGAGGCAATGGTTTTTCTCTTCTCTACAATATCCATCACCTTGTCTTTGAATACTTGAATGGCTGAAAGCTAGAACAATTTGGTCTAGAGGATATGCTTCCCAGATATATTTTTCACTGACACTTAATAGCTAGGCTGGGTCACCTGAAGGTTTGGAGTACCTGGGATTATCAATCAAGGCATCTGTATGTGGCCTCTTCATGTGACTTCGGCTTCTCACAATACGGCCTCAGTATCTGAGTGAAAATACCTAAGTGATAGGGAGTGTTTAGAGAATGAGAATTCCAACAGAGTCTGGGGCTGCCCTTTTGTGACACAGATTCTGAAGTCATGCCATACATATTCTTTTGGTTACAAGCAGTGGTAAGGCTTGCCAAGATTCAACAAGAAAGAATTAGACTCCGGATTTTGATGAAGAGAGAAGAGTAGAAAAGACTGTATTGGAAGTGAGACACTGTGGCAGTAGCCAAATTTGAAAAACACATTCTGCCACAGGACTTTGTTAAATACAGAGGATTTGGACTATGATATCTTTTCTAATACTAACATGGGGAAGCCATTAGCCAATGTCATGTTTATTTTGCTCCAAAAAGTTTGAATTGTATAATCTATATAGTTCTTTAGCACTAAAAGAAGATATGATCCAGAATGTAGCCTACAAGTAATTTCTCCATTTGTGGTTCCCCTACATACTGCCAGGACTGCTGGGATAGTTATTAAACCAGTGGATGAGCTCTAGTTTAATTTGATTTCTACTAGAACACAGTAATAATAAATGAAAAGTAATAGGGAATAACATGGCTACTGATACAATCGCATATTATGTAGATAGAATGTTAGCTTGAGATATAACAGACAGAGAAAAGTTCTCCCTCTGTCATTCATGCAACAGTTTTCTGTTGTTTGATGCCACTATTAGAATATATTAAAATATTAATATATGTTTTATTATAATAGTACATGTCCCTTAATTTTCGTTGTAAGAATATAAATTCCTTAATTTGCCTTCAAAAAGGCATTTGGTAAAGAGGCTTAATTTTTATTGGTTTGTTATGGAACTTTATAGCTTGGAAAATAAAATGAGCTTACATTATTTAGAAGCTTTAGTGAGATTCACTTAATAGTGCCCATAAATATTCCCATTCATAGTGTAATTATTTGAGTAATAAGAATTCAGTGAAAAAGCACAGACTGGTTAGAATGCTCAGGATCTTTCAGGCTTATTAAGTATTAGGTGCAACAGGATGTACTTTTTAAAAGTAAATTAATTATATTGAATAATTATTGAATTATTGATATAGTTATTGAATAATAGCAAAAGCAATTGTCAAGAAGATAGAAAATCAAAATTTAAATATTCATTTTCATACATGATAGCTCTGTGTACTTTGGCAAGTTATTCAGGCATCAGTTGATTCATTTGTAAAATAAAAAAGTTGTATTTGTAGGTTTTTATGCCTCCTTACATATTTAAATGTCTATACGAAATACATTAAAAAGTTAACTAAAGTTTGATCAATATAGTGAAATAAACAGACATTTCTGTGCCAGATAGTGAACACTTTTAGCATTATAGCTCAATAGCTGTCTATACTTCTAACCATGTATCTATTTATAATCTCTTTATGCATTCTAGATTCACAAAAAAAGTATCAGATTTAATATTAGCCAACCTAACCCTTACTTTATGGAATAATAATGTACTGTCATCAAGAATATAATATTTTTACTGGCCAGTTTTAACTTGTGATTTCATAATAATATATAGGATATTTTAGAGAGTTTGTTTTAGGAGAGATGTTAAATTAAACTATAAGTGTCCATTTATTCTTTATTTTTTAAACCTTATTGGCAAGGCATCTCTTTGAATTGATTTCCTGTTCTTATGCCTTTTCAGGAAGTCTGTTTGCTATTCACTTAAATTAGATGAATAAGTTGAAACTGCTGAGAATAAAACTGATTACTCTATGTTTCAGTTAGAGATCTAAATAAATGTTTTTTTGTAATATCAGTTAAGAATAGCAGATAATATAAGATTTTAAAGTAGTCTTATCCATATGACATAATTTATTCAGAGGGAACTGTGCACAAGATTAGAATCAATAAAAGTTATTAAACTAGGAAAACATTTAAGTAACTTAACTAATGAAGTGACATAACAACATAGGGTTTATCATGTTAAATATGAGGAAAAACATCATCTGTGAGAAGAAGAAATGCAGTGATGTGAAAGAGTTTTCTCAGGCCTGTGCATTGAGAAGGATAGATTTAAGTTTCCTAAAAGGTTGAGTGAAATTTCCACAAAGTGTAATTTTTAGAGGTTGAGTAATGAGCGATATTAGGTGTTATAATGAAAATATTTCAGGAAGGATAAAAACATTTAAAGAAAGGGAAATCACATTTTGATGGATTGATTGTTAATTACCCATCAACTACAAAGTCTGCTAGTCTCAGTCAGTGAATAATGGGACATAGCACCAAAACATTTTAATGGGAGTTAGGAAGTTGCATTAAGCCGGAATGAAGGCACATTTGGAAGGACTAGTTAGCCATGAGCTTGGCCAGAGTTATCCAGAGAGCATCTAAATTCTGCTACAGCGCATGTTGTAATTTAGGTTGAAGAATATTAGAAAGAGTTGAAACCTGTTCAAAGGACTTTCTCAAATCATCTTTTTTAGTTAATATAGACATTTTAATATTTTTCAAATTTAAAATATGTGTTTTTATAGTATGTGGTCATGTTTTAAACTTATTAACTTTAATACTATATTTCTTTTAAAAGTTTTTTAAAAATTTTAAATACTATATGTTTTACAATAGAGGGGAATTTGCATTTGATTTTAAAATAAAATGTGTGAATATATAGAATAGTCAAGAATTCTTTCACTCGAGAAATACTGTATGTTTAATTTTAGCAAGAATATCAATATGCTTACTATCTCTCTTCTTTTTAAAACCAGTTCAGTAAATACCAGATAAATTAATATTTCCTAAAGGCAGCACATTTTCTGAGGATAGCCATATATATATATAATTTTTTTTTTACTTATATATGGAAAAGAGAACATGTACTATGATCTAAAATTCTAACAGATTTAAAAATATTATCTTTCATACTCTTGGACTAGGAATCATTTTCCTTTCATCAAATGTATTCGTATTTTGAGTCATGGAAAGTCTGCAGGGGGAAAATACTGTTCCTCTTTGATTATCCCTATATTTATCTATTCTTGGCCTCAGGCTCAGGAATAAAGCTGAATAAATTCTAGCACTTGAAAGAAAATAGGAAACCAGTTGCAAAATTTTTAGTAGCATACTTAAAATCTTTAGTACACAAGTTCATCATATGTATATTTATTTACAAATATGTATGACATATTATTTAATTATAAAATTCACTCCAGAAAATATGAATTATAAGAAGAGAAAGAATATTTCTATAAATAAGAATTCCAATATATTATTTTTACATGCTTATGGGTTGTATATACACTCTCTAGAGTGGATACCTCCATGTGGAGACTGTGTATAAGAATATACTAAGTAATGAAGTTAACCTACTTTTATGCCCTTATTAAGCACATTTTATGTGACAAGTACTGTGCTCAATAAATTTTTGTGAAACAATCTAATTGATTAATGAGAACTAAAGAGCAAAATTCATGAGCTGTGTATAATCCTTTGTCAGATTCATCTTAAGATTCAATCCCAAATTTTCTCTAACATTGCCTCTGTATATTTGAGGAATAATCAATCCTGTATGTTTCCTTAAACACACACACACAGACACACAGACACACACACAGGCACATTCTGATGTTACATAGCTCTTACTATACTTTCATCAGCTGTAGATCTCATGCTCCAGCCACAGAAAATTTTATTTTTTCCTGGGCTTCATGAGTCTGAATTTTGTTTAGCTGTTTTCTTCCTACCTAGAATTCTCTTCTCCAGTCATCTCTTCTTCCAATGCTAGCTCAAATCCTACACCTATCACTAATCTGATATTTTACATGGATCCTCCTCTTCCTTCTTTGGATTACTTTTTTTGTGTATTTGTATATGGTAAAATACTAAAATTATATTTTACATAATAAAATTTATTATTTTAACTATAGTAAAATTAAATTTTGGGGGGGTGACATTAATAAAATTATATAGGTTTCAAATATAAAATTCAGTAATACTTTATCTGCATATTGTACTGCATGTTCACCATCCGAAGCCAAATCTCCTTCTGTCTCCATATATTTAACCCTCTTCGCCCATCTACCTCCCCCCTTTAACTCTGGTAACTACTAAACTGTTTTCTGTGTCCATGAGTTTTTGTTAGTTTGTCTTGTTGGTTTGTTGCTTTCAGTTTTATATCCCACGTATTAGTGAAATCATGTGGTTCTCAACTTTTTCTGACTGACTTAGTTTGCTTAGCATGATTACCTCGAGATCTATCCCTGTTGTCCCAAATGACAGTATTTCATCTTTTCTTATGGCTGGGTAATATTCTGTTGTGTATCTATACCATATCTTCTTTATCCACTTGTCTATCAAAGCACTCTGGTTATTTCCATGTCTTGGCCACTGTAAATAATGCTGCAATGAACATTGGTGTACATTATCTTAATGGATAAATGTTTTTAATTTTTCAGGGTAGACACCCAGAAGAGGGATTGCTGGGTCATATGGTAATTCTATTCCTAAATTTGAGGAAGCTCCATACTGTTTTCCATAGTGACTATACCAATTTACATTCCCATCAGCAGTATATGAGGGTTCCTTTTTCCCCACAACCTTTCCAACACTTCTTATTGTTTTGTTGATAATAGTCATTCTTATAGGTATGAGGTGGTGTCTCGTTGTGGTTTTGATTTGCATTTCCATAATAGCTAGTGAAGTCGAGCATCTTTTTGTATGTCTGTTAGTTGTTTGTATGTCTTCTTGAAAGAAGTGTCTGTTTAGATCTTTTAACCATTTTTAAATGTACAATTCATTTGCATTTAGTGCATTCCCATTGTTGTACAACAGTCACCACTATCTTTTTCATCTTCTCAAACTGAAACCCTGTACCCATTAATCAATAACTCTCCATTCTTTCTTTTTCTATCACCTGGTAACCACTCTTCTTCTACTTTCCATCTCTATGAATTTCAATATTCTAGGTACCTCATATAAGTGAATCATACAATATTTGCCATTTTTGTGAAATTTATGTCACCTGGCATGTTTTCAAGGTTCATATATATTGTAGCAAGTATCAGAATTTCATTCCTTATTAAGGCTGAATAATATTCCATTGTATGTATATGCCATATTTTGTTAATCCGTTCATCTGTTGATGGACACGTGTTATTTCCACCTTTGGTCGTTGTGAGTAAAGCTGCTTTGGTGTACAAATATCTGTTTGTGTCCCTGCTTTCAATTCCCTTTGGACATAAACAGAGAAGCAGAATCACTGGAACATATAGTAATTCGGAGTTTAATTTTTTCCACAGTGATTGCGCCAGTTTACACCCCCATCTGCAGTGTTTCAATTTCTCTGTATCCTCTCCAACATTTGCTCTTTTCTATTTAAAATATACATACGTGTGTGTATGCCATTTTAATGTCGTGAAGTGGTATACAAAAGATCCCTCCTCAATTGAACGATTTAGAAATATTTTCATCCTCTTATTTTACAATTATTTGTTTATGTTTTTAAATAAGTTATTGTAGTCTGTCTGGAGATTATTTAGTAATTTTCTGCCAATGTGAATCTACTACGTTATTTGGGGATAGATTTTTTTTGCTTAGAGTCACTTTTTCAGCACACCACCTATTTTATGATAAATCCTTGATAAAGGTTAGTTGGATATTCACTACGTTTATACATTATCCATTACAAATTGGTCTCATTTTGATACTCGAAATGTTAGGCAATGTAGTATGGTAATTGTGGCAGAATTTCTTTAAAATCATGTGATTTTTGTTCATTATTCTGATAGAAGCAATTTTAATTAAACTTTTACTCAGTTCTGGTTTCTTCTAAATAGCACATATTTATTTTTTTAGTCAATGTTGGGATATTTATATATTTATAGTAAATATTGAGTTTAATTGCTTATAATTTATAAACAGTACTATCTACTATTTGTATAATGAAGTCATTTTATGCACATTAATTAAAATTTAAAATATCTAACTATATGCTTAACATTTTAAATATATGGTGTATCTTACTAAATTTGATTGTTTTCTCTGTGACTTCTATTTACATTCTACACCATATTTAAATTTCTAATATGACTCTTTGAAATCCATAAAACCATAAATTATTAATAGTTCATTAGAACTTCTTGACAGTCAGAAACAATTTAGTATTAAAATTGTGGACAACAACAGAGCACTTATCACAGAACTATGTATTCATTTTCTCTTAGAAACATAAAAAAATGTTAAATGTTAAACATAATGCTTTCTATGCAATCGATAAGTTGACTATTGTGACCATGAAAAGTAATTTTTAGTTCACAAAATATACAAATCTACTTGTAATGAGGTTTATGTGAATAAAATTCTAACTCATTAATTTCATATTTGAATATATAAAAATTAGATAGTATAATACTTCTTTTCTTAAAAGTTTTAAATATTTCCAGGATGGCATTAAAAAAAGTTAACATTACATGTTCATTATAATATATATCAAAAGTGAGTGCATTAGTTATAGAAGAATATAATACTATAGTTTCTAAATTGACAAATGACTGATATGTCATTAAGATTTCAATTTATGAGTAAATTGGAAGAAAGCTTAAATCATCAGTTTGTCAAATTTAAGGGTGCTCAAATGTAAATAAATTAATTTTAAAAATGGGGATTGAAGTTAACATTTAGAGATCCTTGAGTTTAAGCATATGGTGAGCTAATAACATTTGAAGCAGATTGCATATTTGTCCATTTGTCAAAGTTGTTTAGGCTGAATTGATGTTTGTTGTTGACTAAATAATGTAATAGAATCACTGTGTACTTTCAGATGCACAGAAACTAGGTCATTTTTCATAGCTCAATGATAGGGATAAAATTAAAAATTTTTAGTTGCATATGATAAAAACTATGGGATTAAAGTTTTTTTGCTGTTGTTTGGTTGGGGTTTCATTCTGGTTTTTTGTTTTGTTTTGTTTTGTTTTTATCTTTCACATATTGGTGTTCCAGCAATACTTGTAGAAAAGACTGTTCTTTCTCCACTAAAATGGCTTAGAAGTTTCATTGCAAATCAATTGACATATATTTACATTTGTCTTTCTGGATTTTTCCATTGATCTATGTGCCTATGCTTGTGCTAATACCACATTTTCCTGATTACAGTTGCTTTTTATTAAATCATGAAATCAGATAATGTTAGTTCTCAAAATTTATTCTTCTTTTGAAAATTATCAGCTATTCTAGGCTCTTTCATTTTCTATGTTAATTTTTAAATAAACTTGTCAAGTTCTACAAAAATTTTGCAAGATTTACACTGTGATTGCAAGGAATTGGCAGATAAATTCGAAGAGAACTGGCATATTCTGATATATAAACATGGTATGTCTTATATAATTATTCATTGATGTTTTTATTTGATTTTAGATATTTTACACATTTGTTAGATTTGTCACTGAATGTTTTATTTTTGGAGATGCTATTGTACCTAGTAAATTATCTTAGGTATGTTTTAATTTTAATTTCTAATTATTTCCAGTAATTCATTATGTTTTTAAAGTTCTTTAAGTGTTATGCATCCATTTTAATTTACTTCATAATATTTTCTAGAGGAACTTACTCTTTGACCCATACTTCTTTTAAGAAGTATATTGCTTGTTTCCACATGTTTGGGGATTTTTTAGATATATTCTTGAGACGGATTTTGAGTTTAATTCCACTATAGACAAAGAACATACTTTAAATCATTTCGATTTGTTGATGTTTGTTGACATATCTTAAAGACAGTTATATGTGCACTTGAATGTCTATTCTACTGTTAGTGGTGTGCTATATAAACAGGAATTAAGTATTTTGGTTGATAGGCTTTTTAGGTCTTCTTCATTTTAGCCAATTATCTGTCAACCCATTCTATCAATTACTGAGAGAAAAGTGTTGCCATCTACAATTATAATTGTGATGTTTTCTAGTTATTTTAGTTCTATCAGTTTTTATTTGATGTATTTTAAAGATGGATGTGGTATAATTACATTTTTTTCTATTTTCTTCTTTTAAATGGTTATAAACAGTGACAAAAATATGTATATAAATATTTTAATGAACCTATGACATTTAGAAGTTACATGTATTTTATAATAATAATTCAAAGGAGAAAGGTGGGAACAAAGATATTTTGGAGAAAGTAAAAGATACCAAATGGTAACTCAGATACACAGGAAGAGATGAAGAAATAAATAAGAAGGTTAATGGAAAAAAACTCTATAAATATATAAAGTTCTTTCCTCTCAGCTTTCAAAAATCATAATAGCGTATTGAGTAATAATTAGAAAAATGTATTCTTTGCAGCATATATAGATATAATATGTATAAGGATAATGACAAAATTTGGGGTAAGTGGAGCCGTATAGGAATTAGGTTTTTATATTATATTGTGTAAGCCAGTACAAATGTAAAATAGATTCTGATAAGTATAGATATATATTATAAACCCTAGAGAAATCATTAATAACTCAAAAATAAAAATTTAAATTTTATCAAAATAATTAAAATGTTGTACTACAAAATATCCATATAATACCAAAGGAGACACTGAAGGAGAAATAGTGGAACAAAAAGGGACATGAATTACACAGAAAACGAAAAAGCAAAACACCATATGTAAGCACAGCTATATCAATAATACCATTGTGAATGGATTACAAACTCTAATGAAAAGGCAGAGATTTTCATATTGGATTAAAGGGAAAGAAAAAACATCAAACTACATGCTGTCTACAGGAGACACGCTTAAATCTAAAGACACAAATTGTTTTGAAAATGAAAGGATAGAAAGAAATATATGATGCAAAGAACAACTATAGGGAGCTGAAATGACTACACTTTTGGACAAAATAAATCTTAAAATAAAAAGTGTTACTAATGCACCACATTTGTAATGATGAATGTGTAGATCCATCAGGAAGATATAACAATTATAAACATGGATGAGCCAAAATACATGAAGCAAATATTAATAGAATTAAATGGAAAATAAATAATTTATCAATAACAGCTCTAGGCCTCAACACTGCAAGTTCAATAATTGGTAAAGTAACTAGGCAAAAAATCAGCAAAAATGTAAAAGATCATACTAACACTATGAACCATATAGGCCTAATAGATATCTATAGGACACTCCACCTAATGACAGCACAATGCGTATTCTATTCAAGTGTATATGGAACATTCTCCAAGATAGACCATATACGAGGCCATAAAACAAGCCTCAATACATTTAAAAAGATTGAAATCATACAAAATGTGTTCTTTGACTATATTCTATGGTCTTCTCTCACCAGTTCTATTTAATACTTACTGGAGTTCATAGCCAGGAAAATTTGTCAGGAAAAAAAAATGCTTCTAGATATGAAAGAATAAAGTAAAACTATTTGTCTTTGCAGATAATACGATCTTATATACAGAAAGAATTCTACTAGTGGCAAGGGGAACGATTGAACTAGTAAATGAATACAGCAAAGTTAAAAGATACAAAATCAATGTACACATATCAATTGTATTTGTGTACACTAGCAATGAACATTCTAAAAATAAAATTAATCAAATAGTTTCATTTAAAATAGCTTCAATAGGAAGACAATATTTAGGTTTAAATTTAGCAAAAGAAGTGCAAGACATGTAAACTGAAAACAAAACAAAACAAAAAAAAACACGTTTGAAGGATATTAAAGAAGTTCTAAATAAACGGCCATGGATTAGAAGAGTTAATATTGATAAAATGGCAGTAATCCCTAAATTGACCTACAGATTCACTGAAATTTCTATAAACATTTCAATAGAAATGTCTGCAGAAATTAACAATTTAATCCTAAAATTCATATGAAGATTCAAGTGTCCCAGAAGAGCCAAAACAATTAAGCCAAGGATGGAAAAATGAGTAGAGGAGCTCTAGACAGAGATGGGCAGAAGCATGTAAGTAAAACGATTAGCATGGACTGCCCTGTTGTAGAAACTCGAAGAACCCTATGAAATGAAGTCAGTCTAATTCTTCATTAACATATTTACCTTGATTAAATTTACCTGTTTCCTTGTATGTTAGAAAAATACATGATACAAACTGGTGAAGATCATAATTAAAAGAGGGGGTAAGTTTTTAACATTTGAAAATATAGCATTAAAGTCATAATTATAGTATAGCAATATTATGAAATACTCTGCAGCTGCTGTTAAAATGAGTTAGGGATCTATTTACTGTCATAGAGCCATATCAATTTCTTTGACTAATGAAAGCAAATAAAAAATAAATATTTATTTATTTTATATAAATAAATTTATATATTTATTTATATTTATTTATATATTTATTTATATTTATTTTTATACTATTTAATATAAAATAAATAAATATTTATTTATTTTATAATAAAAAATAAAAATAAATATTTATTTATTTATTTTATATTAAATAGTATAAAACCTTTTTTTTATTTTATCTGTTTTATTATATCTGTAGATATAAATGAGAGATATAAATGTACATACATTCATATATACATTTATGCCTATATGTAATGCCAATAACTAGCTATACACATACAGAAAGGAGAAGCAGAGAACAATAAACCATCATCGTCCTTACAGAGTGGTTTGAAGAAGAAAGCATGAAATAATAGTTTTATGAACTTATATATATTGTTCAAATGTTTATGATGGCCATCCATTTTATGTGTTCTAAATTACCAGTCCTTCTGTTCATTTCTGGATATTTAATCTAGTAAGTATCATTACAATTATTATTTTTTTTTAAATAACAGCACCTTTAAAGCAATAAATCATACAAATTTTAAGCAAATATAATTTCTACTAATTTGGTTAACCACAAAAAATATCTCTAAAGTAAAACAAATAATGAAGATTTTTTAATTAAAGGAAAATTTCTGTAACATTGCTATTTCAATGAGAAGTGCCTTTGACTTAAATTATATAACAGTTATTTCTCAATAAATTAATAAATCATATGAATTGAGAACCTACTATTTTAAGATTGATTAGGCCTTATAAAAATACCATGAATTGTATTACTATCAAACAGATTACAGTATTTGGGAGAAAATATAAAACCATAAATATAAAAGGTAACCAAAATTTTAAGCATTATTTCTATGTTAAACAATATAGATAATCAAAGATATTAATTATTTGAGTATTCAAAAAACCCTCATGGCATTGGAGCTAAGCATTGAAAGTAAATATAGTAAAACGTGACAATTTCTAATGAGAAAAACAATGTAAGCACACATGCAGAGTTTGAAATTCACATACTCTTTCTTTAAGGCAACAGAGAACAACCTAGTCTCAAGTAATATGTGTTAAAAGAGAATGATGTCAAGTTGTGAGAGCCATTGCTCTGACTGGAAAGCAGGTTGCATGTCCTTTAAGGAGTGAAAAGACATGGGTGAATCATGGGCAAGGAGGCAATGTGCTGGAAGAAGTACTTTAAAAATTTAATGTGTTATAGATTGACTTCTTAGATAACATCTAATAAATGCTGTTTCTGAGGGGGGGAAAATGTATATACAGCCAACATCAGTAAACATACTAAAATTTCTAATTAAGAAAATTTAACTTTCATCAACTTGATCACTGAAAGCTGTCAGGAGTACATATGAAAACTATGGGGTGAGGTAATTTATTCTTATCTGTGTGAGGGACAGAATAAGAAAATTAAAAATCAGAAATCTGAAAACAAGAAAAAGCTGAGCTGCAGAAGTCATGCCACATTAAGTAGATCAGGAGACAGGAAAATAAGCAGATATCAAGAGGATACTCCTACCAAATGAAAGTCAATCAACAGGACAAAATGAACAAACAGGAATTTGGTTAATCTTTAAAAACTAGAAGACAGGAAAAACAAATAGAATTCATTACTGATACTAGTTTGCAAAAAGCTTTGATAGAAACACAAGCAACTTTTTACCTCTTATAAATAAATAAGTTTCAGATTGGATTATTTTAGTCAACTAGGAAACAAGTAATTATATACCTGACTGAAGTGGTAGAAATGCAGGGCAAGTTTCTAATATTCTACAGTGGAATAAGAATTTGCCAAACTACTCAAGTTCAGAAAAGCAGAATATATATATAGGAAACAGTATCTGCTGTCAGATATTTTAACGGTCAGTTAACTTTTCAATTTTTATTGAATCTAATTAGAACATTAATAAATTATAAATGCCTTTTCCAGAAACCAAATGCTACATTAAAAGATGCAAAATAGTTTCTACCTTTGAAAACATCAAAGAAAGTCAAACGAATTACTGCTAAATGGACAAGTATGCAAGGCTTAAAAGATGGAAGCCACATTCACAGAGCCTACACTAAGAAATGCCATTTGCAAAGAGAGATTTAATCTATGTTGCTGAATTCTTGTTATATACAATGATAAGTAGGACTAGATTCTGCTCTGACAGTTTTCATCTTCAAAGCTCTCTATATTCATTAAGTAGGAGTCATTAAGGTTAAATTTTGTAGTATAGTAATATTTAGCTAGGCAATAAGCAGAATAAAGGTCACTGTAATGAATGTTAACTCTAGGCCAGTTTCTACAACTGCCAGTATTTTTGACTCTATTAAACTCTTTAGATCATTAGATATTTTTCTTCCTTAAAATTGAAATATCTCAAATTACATTTCTATCAATTCTTCATTGTATTTTATTTAGATAACCATGTTTTTTAAAAAATACATGGCAAATGCACTTTCCAGCATGTTTTAACACAGTAGAAATGAAGCTCTTAAAAAGATTTTTAGAGTAGCTTCTATAGAATTTTAAAAGCTTATTTCTAAGGAAGAATCAACATGCTAACTAGAGGAAAACATTTTGAGGGAACAAAAATATTTCAAAACTACTCTCACCTTTACCTTTTAATAAAAAAAAAAACAGATTGAAATATATAATTTCAAATGCTGTACAGATGTGAACTTTATTTACTGAATGAATGAAATCAAATAATTCTACTAACTCAAAAGATGATTTTTTTAATGTTTTAAGACAAAAGCAACCTCAATCTTTTAAGTGACATAAAATAAAATCATTGGTGTATATCTCTCTAATGGAGCAGTCATATATTTCATGAAAATTTGAATATGTTTGACTTTAAAATGTCAGTAATTTGGAAATTGGTATAAAATATTTTTTTCATAATACTTCTTACATAATATCAATTGATATCTTTCATTTGAAATATAAATTAATTTTTTAATCACACATACAGTCTCTCCACTAGAAACATAGTGGCTTATATAATCAATAAATTACTTAACATGTATTAGATCTACTCAGAAATCATGGTTATAGAAATAAGAAACAAAATGCAATGGGATCGGATGTGAAGTGTATATATTCTGATTCTGTAAAAAAGTTGCATGCATAATATAAAATTTAAAGACAGAAATTAATTCACTTGATTATTAGTTTAAATGTAAACAGAGTAGATCTTTGGCATTTGTGAGAGACCTATCATGAAACTTTATCAAATACCCAAGTTTTTCTGTGGCACTAAAATATAAATAATAATTAATTTTCTCATGTAATTCATGGGTCTTTATAATTTGATTCCATGTAATAAATGCTATCCGTAAAACCACATACTTAAACTGCGATTGACTTAGTCCACCAACTTGCTATGTGACTCTTGCACATGCATCAGGCTTTCAGTAAAATCATTTCAGATTCTGATAATTTATTCCCTTTATTGACAGGGTTTTGTTGTGACACAATTTTAACAAAGACAAATCTTTCATCTATTCATTTATATATGTATATAAATATATATTTACTTATATAATTAAACCTACTTATATAATTATATTGATGAGGTTGAGTTTGTAATTGTATTATGAAGAAGTGAGAGGCGTGTGTTTTTAAAGAACAAGAAAAAGGATTTGCTGGTTTTACATGTGACAAAAGTGGAATCAAAGCCATTAAATAGTAAAAATACTTTAAAGAACATTTTATAATTTTTGTGGTATCTTTTGCACACATTAGCTCAACAAATGATATGTAGTGGATGGATAGCAGAGTTTTGGTTGGCTGAGGCAGAGAAGGTGGTCTGGGATGAAATAAGAAATGAGGTTGAAATATTTGTTAGAATTTATAATACAAAAGCAACGGCTTATGTTTTTACTGAAAAAATATATGTGGACACATTTTTGATGTTTTAGATTCAGGATTATCTCAAATTCACAAATGAGAAACTATGTTTAATCATAGTTTTAGTTGTTAAAAAAATAAAGATGGCAGTAAATCAAGATTTTTTTTTTTTGTCTCCAAAACAGTTTTTTTCATTTCATCATGCCCTTCTGACAAGTCAAGGGACTGTTAAATACTTTCATTAATATGCGGAATTTTTTAAGTCTAAAGCCATAGGTTATATGGTACCTATACTAGATCTCATAAATATTATGTGATTTAATATGGCAAAAATGACCCCAATTATTTAAATAATTGAAATAATAGAACTGTTGATGTATTGTTCTTTAATGAAGCATAAGTTTCATGACATTCTGAATACATTTGACTTTATAAATTCAGCAATTTAGAAATTGGTATATGTTTTCTATAATTCTCCTTGCATAATATCAATTGTTATATTGAATATTCATATGAAATCATATTGCCATAATGAATATTATAATAGAAATGTGTATATTGGTTTTAATAAATAAAAGAGTCAATATGAGAAATAAGGACACTTTTTAAAAAAGGAGAGGCAAAAGGATAGATATAAAAAAAATTACCCAATTTAGTGATTGGAAGGTATAGAAATTAAAATAGTTGTCAAAAATATTTATGTCTGATTTTCGAAAAAATAAAAAAACAGTAAACATTGTGTTAAAGAGAAAAGTGAAAAAGCAGTGTCTATGTACAAGGATACTTAATAAACTTGATTTATAATATGTTTATTTTCATTTTTTGATAAATGTCAAGATGGTTATTTTCTACATATTTAAGAATGTAAAATGTGAAAATTTCAAGACTTAGGTTTAAAAAGTTGCTTCTTCCTTCAGGTTGTGGGGTGATCATCAGATGAAGTCTGATGAGAGAAAAGAAAAGAATATAAAATTTCCCTTTCTTTGATTTTCTTTAACGTGGTTTAGAGAATTTTGGAGTGATTAAAGGTACAAGGGAAAAAATAAGAAACAAAAAAGAAAGTTGTGTTTTCAAATGAAAAAAGAAAAAAACCTTTCAATTAGGAAGCTATTTAGAGTGAATATTAGCCCTGACCTTACAACATTTCATTTAATTAATTAAGAAAAATCATCAAAATTAGAATAATCATTTGCAAAATTGAATTAGTGGCCATGTTATTAAATTCATGATATAACATCTAGGATTTCATTTTTCAGAACTGATAATGGAGGTCTAGAGACTAAAATGGGCATTTTGTTTAATTTTATCCAATTAAGAGAAAAACTGGATGAGATGTTAATTGAAAATAACCTCCTTTTAGAGAGAAAGTCAAACAAAAATCATATGAACTGTTACAGAGAAAGAAATAGAGTCTTAATGATGAATATGGGCTCAACAGGATGCCAGTGACCTAACTAGGAAAACCACCATACTATAAGCACCTTAAGAATAGGAGCTGCCTGGACAAAGTAGATAATCAATAAAAACTACTAATATAATTTGGTAAAAATAATAATGGTGACAAAGTTTGTTCGAAAATTGAGATTAGATAATTTACATTTTTCACTAATTGCAAGTTTGTTTATTGATTGTAAATTTTCACTCTCCTTAATATAATTAGTTCCTGTGGTGAGAATTCACTTCTTAGAAAATATCTTCACTGATTCCTCTGAAAGCACTTCTAAAGAAAAGACAAAAATGCCTAATAAGATGTTAATAAGTGATTAAGATTTCTTTAGGAAACTTCAAACCCCTACAGCAAGCTCTTCTATGGGGGTTCTTACACAAATTGTCCCATTGGGAGATTAATTCTAATCAAGCTTTTATCAACCAGCGCACAAACCTCAGCAATTTCGCTTCCTGAAACTCTGTTATTAATATCTGCTGTATTTCATTATAGTCATAGTTTTCAACATTGGCTGCACATTATAGTTAACTGGGAAGTTTGAAAAAGATACTGATGTTTGGAACACATAACTAGAGAGAAGCCCAGGCATTAGGAATCGAACATTCCCTCAGTAACTCTTAAACATGGCCAGGGTGAAGTATCAGTGTTGTAAAAGTCCAGTTTTAGCTTATTACCAATTCAGAGTAAACCTACTAATACATATTTAAAATTTGTTTTTATGAGGGCTCTATTATTTACCCATTATGAAGACAATTATTTATTATCACCTTATCTAGTGTTTACACCATGAATTATTAAGGGTGTTAGCATTCAAGTTTGTGTTAGTCATTATTCGTAATTCCCTATGTTAACCCTTCGCTACATTTGCAATATTTTTCACTAGGAAAGCAGCAGAGTATAGTTCAGAAAACTTAACATAGCAAGCCTGAGATAGCTGTTCATAGAAACCATACTCATGAGTTCAGTCTTCGACTCTGTCTGGAAACTTGAGTGGTTACCAGCTTCCCTGAACTGAAATAAAAGTTTTCATAAATGGTGAGCAGATTGTTGTGCCTAAAATATGCAAAAAAAAAAAAAGAAGAAGGAAAAAAAGCGGTTGATGTGAAATAGCTGCTATCCTTTTGGGAGTCTGGAATTTTGATACATGGCCAGCCACCAATAACAAGCTTTCCTGATAGACAGTTCTTTAAGCACCTTGTCACAATTTGTTGCTGGAAGAATTAAGCGTGTCCTTTGTGACTCCATGGATGAAGAGTCTTGGAAGCTTCTGTCCTCTGGACTTCACCTAGGCCCCTTTTCTGTTTGCTGCTTTTAATAAATATTAGCCACAAGTACAATTATATACTGAATTCTGTGTCTTTTTAGCAAAACTCCAAATCTGGGGGTTGTCTTTGGGACCCCTCACACAAGTGTTTTGACAGCATTTAACACAGAAAGCTAGACTGTGTACAATTAATTCTTTTTAATGGGGCTTAAGGAATATGGATAGAAATTGTCACGAATAACTTTTAGCTTTGACTGAAAATCCAAGGTCTTTTTCTGTTTCAGATTATCTCATTTTTAACTGAGAATTATTTTTACATTCTTTAACTTGACTTGTCAATTGTATATTTTTTGTCACATAATTTAGCAAGAACTAATATATAATGAGATTTACGTTAGGGCAAGCAGCTCATTATTAACCATGAAGAAATCAGTTTATTATACCCACATATGGAGATGAAAGTCACCACCATACATGTCAGCTGTAATATGAACCATCATAGCTAACAAGTAAATCCTGGTACTTGGAGAAGAGAAAAAAAATAGCAAAATGTGAAAGTACAATATTCCATGTGCTTCTAAGACCAAAGCTGATAATACTTAAAGTTGAGAGAGTCCTTTATGATGTTAATATGAGTCAATTTAAGACAATGTTACTCAAGCCTGTGTCTTCACGGTGACAAGAAAGATGAATCAAACATACTTGTGAAAATTAAAATACATTATCATATACTCAAGAACAGTATAAGATTTTAACAGTCTCCACCAAGTTATTAAAAACCAAAAAAAATATATCTTTACAACACAAGTGAATAAATATCTCAGTCGATGTCCTAATTTTTTTTCTTCCTCTAGGCATTTCCTACTATTAATTATAAGTACAGCTACTTATATTTAGATGTTCAGTTTCTTCTAAGAGATTTGAAATAGCTTTAAAAACTTTAATATTACCCACTGCTTATAAAATAAGGTCTAAACCCTCTATGCCTTCATGATCTTTCCCCAACTTATATTCCTAGCCTATCTTCCACAAAACTGTCCTCATTATATTAGATGTATAACTCTATTATACAAGACTACTTCTATTTCAACATAAAATGACTTTACCCCTGAATAAATAAGTTCTGAAAACTTATTATTAACTAACCATTGTGTAAATGATACTGTACTAATTATTTATAGCCATAATTATATTTAATAATAATAAATTTATAGCATTAGCTCTAACATTATTCAGGTAATATCTATAAAGAAATTGAAACTTATGGAATAATTCTACATAGTGATATATCAATTATGTGGAGAATATTTAAATCCAGGTGTATCTCAATCTAAAATCTAATCTTAAACACTATGTTACCGATTTTTACAAGATTTTTACAAGATTTTTAATAACATTTTGTTAACTATTTTTCTTTATTATGTAAATATATTTTGTTTCGCCAAACAAATTGTAAGATCTTTGTTCACAAAATTGTGTCATGGACTGGGCGCTATTTTGTAATTCCTATAAATCCTGGAGAAGTGATACTCGTGTGTGTGTGTGTGTGTAGAATGAGAGAGAAAGAGAGAGACAGAGAGAGAAGCAAACAGGAAAAAAATCATCTAATAATGAAAAATTCTACAATTCATTAGAAAAAAAGTAAAGTACAGGAAAGAATAAGAAGTCAAATAAAAATACTGAAATGGCTGTTTTTAAGTAAATATTATTCTCAGGACTAATGGATATAAAATCTATCAAAGTAGAAAAAAGAAACAATTATTGGATTGAATAAGTTGAGCCCCCCAAAAAGTAAATATATGATCCCTTCAAACAATAGAATTAATGATAAAAGGATCCAGATTTGAGGAACATTTTTTACACTCTAAGAATATCAGAACTAAAAAGTAATAGATTAGAATGTGTGAGAAAATATGATAATCGTGAAAAATAATTACATCATTATGCAAATTTGGTTGCTTTGTGGTTACACTTATTAGATAACCGTACTTGGGACTGTCAACAAATATTACTGCCACCCATTCGATGCCAACAGGAGTCCCCAGTCTAGAGTATGATAAAAGGAGAGACTTTATTAAGGTAAACAGTTTTCAAACTGTGGAAACACAGCTATGAGGAAACAAAAAGTGCACTCTCCGGAGACAAAGGGATAGCTTGCTTATTTAGAGAAAGTAGCCCCGCCTCCTCATTCCTGATGGGTCCATTTTTATGCAAATGAAGGATCCAAATTTGCAAAATTTCGTCCAAATTGCACCATCCTAATTGGTCAGATTTGCACATCCTGATTGATCATGATGGAGCCTCTCTGATTGAACAGTAAAGATGCAGATGAGGATGTAGCTGCACAGCTCTGATTGGACAGGGCAGGTCTCAAGCCATTGGTCAAAATATGATTCAAGGAATTTCTTTATAAGGGTTGGCTTACACCACAGAAATGTGTGGCAGATGCTTGGCAGCCCAGTCTGTGGCTTTTCCCTGAAATGCAGTGTTCATGAGAGCTCCCCTGTAAACAATGACTGCTAGATTCTGATCATGAATTTGGGCCCAGTTAACCATAAGGAGTCCTTTTTGACAGGTATTTTCCTTCTCAGGGTCAACAAGACAATTCTGTCATATGGTGTGAATTAAATAATAGGTTTATCTGTGAAAACTTACAGGCCAAATTTACAGTAAGGAAAGAGAAGGCATGTGTTACCCAATTTATTATTTCCACAGAAGAGCTAGAGACCTCTATTAAACTTATGCTATGGATTTGTACTCAAGGGAGGGATACTTCATCCTCTCTGCCATCTTATAACAGTAAGTACAAAAGCAATCTTGTAAGTAGGAGTACGAACAGATTATGAGATGCTAGCTTGTATGGGTTCAAAGATTTTACAGGGATGAGTTAGCAAAGCAGGCTCCCAAACACACTAAGGTACTAGTGAGGCATATGGGAATTTCTGTAATCTTTGTGTATGTGTGTGTGTGATTTGGGGAAGGGGCAAAGACTGGGAGACCATTCCTACAGAAAATGAGTTTGGGTGCAACTCTTTCCACTGAGAAAAGAGGATAGATAGCTCTGTCTCCAGGTGGCTTGTTACATAGGTAATCTAAGGGAGCTTCAATCACTTCTGAATAGTTCTTTCTAGGAAATGAGTCCTTAAAAGAAAAAGAAAAAGGCCAAATAGGCCAGATTTAATAATCAATCATGGAACTAAAATAATCTACCTGGATCTTAAAATATTTTAATATTAGTAAGTGCCACTTCTGTAGTATTTTCAGATACTTTGCTTATTGCCTCTAATGTAGCATTTAAGAAGTCAACACTCACTGGTCTAAGTAAGATAGTTGAGTCAGAACTCTAAAAACAAAGCAAAACAAAAAATCCAGAATCAATGCTCAATTATTTTACTTTTAAAGTAAATTTGGGAAACTTGTGACAGAAAAAAATAATATGAAGAGATATAAGAACCTGAGCCTTCAGAGGTCTTGACTCTCATAGTTACCAAAATCCCAAAATCGGTTAAAGGCAAAAATATTTCTTACTTTCCAAGAAATTGTAATGGACTGAGGTATAAGAAACTTAGATAATAAAGCAATGTGGCCTAAGGTTGCCTGGGTTTGGGAGAAGGGAAAATGCAACCTGTGCCATATCTGGATAATAAGATATGTTTTGGAATTCAACAGCAAATATTTCATATACAATTGGAATCCCAGATGTCGATAAACCATGCACAGTTCCTGTCATCAATTGTATCTTCCAAACTCCCATTCCCTGGTAGCCAACATTTTACTTTGTTTTTTTACAACTTTGACATTTTTAGAGTTCACATGTAAGTGATACCTTATAGTACTTGTCTTTCTCTGTCTGATTTATCTCACCATAATGTGCTTAAAGTCCATTCTTGTTGCAAATGATAGAATATCTTCCTTCTTGTGACTGAATAATATTCCTTTGTGTATATGTACCATATCGTTTTAATTCATTCATCAGTTAATGGGCATTTGAGTTATTTCTATATCTTGGCTATTGTAAATAACACTGCAATAAACTTGAATGTGTGTATAGTTCTTCAATATTCTGTTTTCATTTCCTTTGAGTATATACTCAGAAGTAGAATTGCTGGGTTGGTTATACAGCAATTAAAATTTTTTTAATTTATTTTTAATTTTTAGAGGAACCTAAATATTGTTTTCCATAGTAGTTGGACTAATATACATCCCAACCAACATTGTATAAGGATTTCTTTTTTATTACATCCATGCCAGCACTTGTCTTTTGTCATCTTGAAGACAGCCATTTTAACAGGTGTGAGGTGATATACCATTGTGTTTTTTATTTGCACCTCTGTGATGATTAGTAATGTTGATCATCTTTTCATGAGTCTGGTGACCACTTTGATATCCCCTTTTGAAAAGCATCTATCTAATTCTTCTGCTCATTTTTAAATCAGATTGTTTGTTTTTATGTTATTAAGTTGAGATGGTCCTTTATATATTTTAAATAATAATCTTATCTGATATATGGTTTGCAAAATTGTTCTTCCATCTGTAGCCTGCCATTTCATTTTGTTGATTATTTCTTTTGCTGTGCAAAATATTTCGAGCTTACTGAAGTTCTATTTGTCGATTTTTGCTTTTATTGTTTGTACTTTTGACATCATGTTCAAAAAATCATTGCCAAGATAATAACAAATTTTACGTTGACATAATAATTTTGGTCTCAAATTTTTTCACCTCTGGTAATACTATAAAAAATTAATAAATTATGGCGTATCAACAAAATGACTCATTATACATATTTACTATGGTAATTATAAAATTTCTCTTAAAAGCAGGAATAATTGTGATAGTAATATATGTGATATATAATTGTTAAAATAAGAATGCAAATTACTTATGCATTTGATGTAGATGATAATTACAAATTTGGAAAAAGTTATATACATGTAGAACTAACACCTACTTAGGAAAGTAACTCTGAATAATGGCATTATGAATATTATTTGTTATTGCTTCTATATATTTGTTATTTTATAAGGAATATTTTTTGTTATTTTTAGAAGCATTTTTCTCATATTCTCTTTTCCTCTCTATTCCCTAACATACACTTGTGGAAGTTGATTAAGCCTGTCAAAATGAAGAATACAACAGATAAAAATATGTATATACATATATGTTTAAAAATTTATTCAAATAAACCTTGCATGCATTTACTACTTTTGACTATATTTTAGTTATGTGTAAAAAAGAAGATCTAACATTTCAAATATATTTTTCAGATTTAGGCAGTTATATTTTATTTTAAAAACTGTGTAAGAATTAGCTACTTTCATAAATAATGGAAGATAATTTTAAAATTTTTATATATTCTGAAACCTAGGTATCGTATTTGTTTAGGTTACTGTTTGCTGGTATGTGTGTAAAAATATGTGGTTGATAATCATTAGCAGTGAGAGAGGCCGATTGAAAAAGATTTGACAATTAACCACTTAATTTGAATAATGCTGATGGTTAAAGTTAAAAAAGTGAAATTTGGAAATACATGATTACCATAGTTATATTTGATTAATTGTAAATTAGACATTTTCGAGATTAAATAAGAGGAAATACATGTCAGTATTTAAGATGATAAATGGCTAGATGTATTAAAGCGATTATTTTTCCCCTACTTTTCTCAAATTTAACAAGATTGCTTTAAGCATTGCTTTACAAAAATCTGAAACTGAATAAACACCCACAAATAAGCAAGTTTTTATACCATCTCTAATAAGCAAAGAATGGGTGCTATCTGTAGAAGCAGACTACTGACAATTTTATTCACTAAATTTCTCATAAACATTGATTTTGTGGAGGCCACAGAGGCAGAGTAAAACAAAGAAATTGTCAAAATAATCAGGTAGGATGAAAATTATAAACAAACAAAAAATACTGCTACCTGACAGAAAACTGTGCCTTTTAACCTAAAATATCCATATAAATTTATGCATATTCAAAAGATTCTGGGGGTAATCGCTTGTCATTATACTTTACTTTGCAAGGAGAAACCTCACTGAAAATTGTAAGAAAGCTAGAATGCAATTGTAGAAATGCTTGTGTCACCGATGGGGTAGTGTAAAATCCTGTGTTGCCCCAGCTGCGTTGGGAAGGAGGAGGAGGTGGATATTAGAGTACGGTGGTCAGTGGCTTTGAGTGTTATTGTTCCTTGGTTCCTCTCCGCAGACGCAGTAAAGAATTACAGATTGGCAAGATTGAGAAAGAGACTTATTGCAAGCACTTTTTAGAAGGAGACTGGCCACCCTAAGGAAGGCTGCAGCCCTGTGGAATTTGGGAGATAAAGAGATAAGACAGTACACCCCAAAGGGAAGGGCAGTTTTCCAGCCACCAAGGCTATAATGAAACAGAAATGGGAAGGTCTGTTTATATTTGGGCCTTGATGGGGGGCCTAGATGGAGGGCCTAGATCATCTGTACGTAAGGCCACCTTGACTGACAGTTGGCTGCTATATCACTTTTTGCCTAGTGTGCATGTGCTTACCAAGAATTTAGTCTATTATAGATTCACGAACTTCCAGGCATAGTCATGAGAATAAAATGATGGTATAATGATGCTAAGATTAAGGGCAGAACTTTCTGCGCAGGCATTTGTAGCTTGTTTAGCCAACAGCTTTTATGGCCTTTGTGCTCTAAAATTTGTGCTAATTTATTAATTTAAAAGGGAAGTATTTCTGGGAGGTGCTTAAGGAAGGTTTTCAAGGGAAGTTTCTATGGTTACAGAGCTGGGCCTTGGCTCCTGTGGCTTACGTCTAACTACCTAGCACTTGACATCTGATACATGGTATTTAATTACAAAATGTAAGTGGATAAATCACCCACACATTCACCAAAGTGTGTGTGTGGGTCTATCACCAAGTTACTTTATAAATTTGAAAAGAACTCTCAAAATAATGTAGTACATTTTCATCCAGAATATAAATATAATTGAAAATTAGAATTCATGCACGCAATACATCAAATTATCCCTTTTGAAAAACTGACAATCTTACAGAAGCAAGTGATGTTCAGATTTAGGGAAGCTAAATGAAAGAATATCATTAGACAAAAGAGATAATTAAGACTGTGTGGAGTTTTAGTGCTTAAGAGTAAGGACTAAGATCCAAGATGGCGGCACCCAGGGTGCACACAAGTTGGTCTTGTGGCAAATGCACTTCAGCCAGTGGAGCAGTAAAGTTGCCTCTGCACCTTTCCTGAGCGCCTGGCAGCCTGAGCCAAAGCCCAGAAGACCACCCTGAAAGGAGACCATTAGGAAGAACCATGAATACTGAACTTCATATCTGTTCACTGGCCATTCA
Source organism: Pteropus medius (assembly GCF_902729225.1). NCBI lineage: Eukaryota > Metazoa > Chordata > Mammalia > Chiroptera > Pteropodidae > Pteropus > Pteropus medius. The sequence goes on along the minus strand of NW_024354502.1, from coordinate 12,846,807 downwards.
CTCAAGACAAAGTGAATTTCCTGCATTTGTGGTTTATATGTGTAAAAAGTAAAAAAATAACAGAAGTAAAACTAATGAATCATCAAAGTAGTAATAAATAAAAGTTTATTATACAAACATCAAAAAGACAGTTTGCAACCCTAAAGCCCTGAAATCAAAACACAGACACTCTGGTGTATGTTGTTACAAAGCAGCTGAAATAGTGAGAAAGCTGACTGGTTTTTCTTCACAGAGATTGGTTATAATGTTAGAATTTTCTTGGTTGATAGGAAATTGGTTAATGGTTACTTCATATTAATTCTGAGAAACAGTTCAAGTTGTGCTTATGATTGCCAGAAGCATAAGCAAGAAATGATCCAGGTCAAATTAGTCTTGCAAAATAAGCTAAATTAAGCTTTGTTTGAATAATCAAACTGGTTTTGTCCACTCAGGAAATTTTCAAACTAGTTTCTGTTTTTAATTTTGAAATATTGGTGAGACCAAGTGAAAAAACACATGGAAAGATCTTGGGACTAAAAAGGAAGTGGGAAATTGTGAAGTTAGAGTATATCATTTCTTCTGTTCAGGCTGGACAATGGGCAAAATGGGACTCTTTCTCCAACATTGTGTACCTAAAGATTTGCATTAGAATAAAATGTAATTGAATTAACAACGAAGACTACATAAAATTTAAAATAAGGAAAAAAGTAAATGACTGGAAATTGTGGGAAGGTAACTGCTAATTCCATTGTTTTTATCATAATGTTTGGGTTTTATTATTTTTCATATGTAAATATTGTTCTCCCCATCCCCAATATTACTTATATATGTTAATTACCAAAAATAGCAGTTCTGATAGAAACTATTAAAAAAAAGTGATGACTATATAGTTTCCAGATCTGTAAACTAAAATAGCAAATTTGGCCATATTAAGAATTAATTATTTATTTCTGGTTACCACATTTTATTACTGCTTAAACTTTGAACTAATCTGCAGATGCTTTTCTTATTGTGTGTGTTATATTAATGACACTCAGAGGTGAGGGTAACAGCTGTCGTTGAGTCTACATTGGAAAGAAATGGTTGTAATCACTTGACCAGATGGATATGAATAAAAGAACAATCTAGACAATCTTGGATGTGTAAAATCCAAAAGCACTGATGAACCCCATTAAGCACAAAATTCCAAACTATAGAAAGTCTAAATGTAAAATAAAATAAAGAAGTAAGACAAACATTTGGATTACTCAGTAAGAAACCACCAGGTGAAAATAATGAATTTTTACCTCACTTTTGTAGTTTACTTAAAGAAGTGTTATTTTTTAACTATATGATCTTATCATGACACAACTGTGTCTACAGCAATCAAAATAATAAAACAGAAAAATAATTCCCCATAGTTAAATCAAATTTTATTTTACCTTCCTTAGCTTTCATAAAAATTATTTAGATTATTTATGAGAAATACAAACATTTCATGAGGATGCATATTAATTTCATAGAAACCATGTTAACACCCATCCTTTAAAAACACAAAGTTTACTTTGCAGATAGTATTTATTCTCATCCATTTGTAATACCAAAATGGTATTACAAAACATTAAATATAAATGGGATTAGATACAGCTAATCAACAAATACTTGAATGTTTTAGGCTTATTATGTAAAAGATGACATGGGATGCAAATAGTTCAACTTTTATCAATGAATTTGTACTGTTATGGAAGAATAATGGATTAAAACGAGCTTTGATAAACAATTTAGAGTATGTTATTTTAAAATTATTAATAAATTTATCACATTTCTCTCTTTAAACTATATTTTTTATCTGGTTATATAATTAGCTATCATTAATTTTCTATATTGCACCTTCATCTTTCCCTCTGTAATGGATTATTTTCTGTAGATTATAAATATATTAAAATCTTTACATTATTTTAAAACATCTACTTCTTTGAAATCCAAATTTGTCTTTAGCTAACTTTACATCTATTTAGCTAGTCAAACTTCTTTAGAAAGTATTTGTTGAAAATATAAGAGATTACTACCTTTCCTTTCTAGTAAGTCATATTATATATCCTTCAATTTGAAATTTATTGTCATCACCAACTAATACTTTCTCAGTGATTTTCTGGTACTCTACTTCGCAATTTTGTTGACTCTTCTGATGTCTTTATCCAAGCTATAATTCTCCCTTTCTTTCAAAGTTACAAGTATTCTAAATGGGAATGACTCCCGCATTTGTCATTTGTCAGTACCATGTAAGGTGCAAGTCAAAGTAAACAATTCAAATTAATATAAAAGAAAACAATTGGCTCATATAACTGAAAAGAAACTTGGTACCAGCCATGGTTGGATGTAGTTGGTTAAATGATTCCATCAAGAGTCTAATCAGTTCTCTCCTGTAGGCTCTTTGTATTTCATTTTCATAGATTGTTTACCAGTGCATTAGAAAGTAAGGTCACCAAGTTTGCATTGTACAACTTTGAAATCCAAAAGAACATACAGCTCTCCTAATGTATCTAGTGAAAGTCTGCTTAATTGTCTTGCATTTAGTAGGTGTTGCTTGTCTCATATGTGTATCTTTGCAACAGTCCTAGGGTGCCAAGGGCTTAGTGGAATGCTGTATATTCATTGGCCAGCCCTTGGCTATCTATCAACTCCAAAGACCAGTAGGTGCCACCCGAACCACATGGAGATAATTTTGGGGGAAAATTCACTGAAAAACCTAAATCTACATACAAAGCTTTTTCTGTTGAGGAAGAGCCCTTGATTCTAAATGCCTGGTAGATATTTCTACCCAAATATACTCTCAGTATTTTAAATCAATGTGTTTAGGGCAAAACTTACCGTTGCCTTCTCCAAAGGGCTTCTCCTTTACATTCCATATTTCTGTTAATATGTGGGATATGAACATGTCATCAGTCATACCAGCTGCTCCTTCTTCTGCATTTCACTTCACCCAATATTAAATCCTGATCATGAAAGCTATTCTCTATTGCTCCTCTCCCCTGACCTATATTCAATCCATGTCTAAGTCCAGCTAGTCCTATTTACAGGAACTGACATTTCTCTGTTTTGTCGTGGTCTATACAACTTCTGACTGCACAATAAGAACAAGAACATAATTTTAGCCCTGCCACCTTTCTTACTCCTTTTCCTCCACATTTAACATAACTTCAGCCAGAATTATCTTTTTAAACCTTAAATTTAATCATGTTACTCTACACTTAAAACACGAAGAACTTCCTATTGGCCTTAAGTTATAGCCCAATTTTCTTACCATGTCTTAAAGTATTTGAATTATCTGGTTTTATTTACACCATTATTTCTCATAATTGACCTAGCAGCCCATTCTTAGACCATACTTATGTATTTTATTTCTCAAATAATGCATTCTATTATTTATTGGTTTTGGGTTCCTACATCCTGATTGTATGCCCTTCTTACTCCTTAAGTATTTTGTGCTTCCTTTATTATAACAATAAAAATCAGTGTTTAGGTATGGTATTTGGAGTCTTACTCTTTATGTTTTAGTTCTGGGGCAAGTTTAAAAAATATTTCATGATACATTGTTCTCATTTTAAAAAATGATGTATTCACATATATCAAGGTTCTTTTTTTTTTTTCACTGAATAAAATAATAATGTGCATAAAATGCTTAGGCTAGTGACTGCCACACAGTAAATGATCAGAAAGTGCTCACTATTCAGTATTACCTTTTTGTGAGTTCTTTGAAAACAGGATCAATATCTGTGGCCATTATCTCAACACTTAGCATGGGCTTGAAAGAGAATAAGAGGTCAAGTCAGTTCTCATTATACAAATGTTAATGCCAATTCTTGATGAAATTGCTGCCGGCAGATTAGCTACTCAGGTCTAAAATATAACTTTGTATATGTCCTTGATTTCTTTATTTTCTTTAATGTTTCTCATCACTCAAATAATCAACTAATTCCTAATGATTCCCCCATATAATTTGAACTTTTTCTGTTCTCATTTCCATGAACACCAAACCAAATTAGGTCAGCATCGACACTCATCTGTTCTATTGTCCCTAAATGGATTCCATATAACATTTTGTCTCATTCCAATTTATTTAAAAGAAAAAAAAATCCTATCTTTCAGAGCAAAAGCTGTTATCATGGAAATCCTCTACCTAAAATCTTCAGTATATAAATCCCAAACCATTTATTATTCATTTAATATCATATATAACCTAGCTCTGTTCCATCTTTCCAGTAATATCTCCTATTCCATTGAATAATACCCTCTGTTCCAGGTTCTTTTCTATCCATGGCCCCAAAATTTCAGTCTTTTCTATTTCTTGTTTATAATCATACTACTTTCTCAGACAGAAATTCCTCTCTTTTTGTTCTGCATATTTAAAAATTATCCATCCTTCTAAAGCGTGTGCAGAATCTACATATTCCAGAAAGCATTTTTTCTCCATTTTTTTCTCACAATTTATATGGTTACTTTATTCTTTCATAAAGCACATAATTTAAATTTTAGGTATTTAGGTACGTAATTGATGTTTCTGACTCATGAAAATTCATTCATACTAATATATCCTCATTTTCTTCATCTGTGTTTCTCTTCAAAGTATCTCCCCAAAGCAATGCTCACAGTAGTACTTGTTGAATAAATACTAATCAAATTACCATTTATAAATATTATTTTCCTTTAATAATAAGGAACATATTTATATTAAGTATGCCTGGGGTGATTTTATCCTAAACTGGATTTAACAAAATCATTAGTGTGTGAATAACACAGAAATGTCAAAACGTATTAAAATCCCTTTCCATTTTTTTTAATATTGGCAAAATATTCATAAGAAGATAGAAAATGCTTATATAATACTTAATGAAGTTCAACTTTGAGCAAATCGAATACTGGGTCAGATTGAACTTTTAACCCATACTAACTGCTATCAACTTATGCCAAAGAAAATTAGTGTTTCATCATTGCTTATAAGCCATTATTTCAAAGCTCAGAGTTTTCTGTAATTTTGCATATATTGCTTTTGCTAAATATGTTGAAGGCCCTTAAAGACTTGGATATGCCACAAACGATCATAAAAGAAAGGAGAATGTAATAACCTTTAATGACAAGAAAAGCTCATTATGCCTACAGTTTTGCATTACCTTTTTATTGAGTTTTTAAAATTTCTTTTATTGCTTTGTTTTTATGTGCAGTTTTATTCTTTATTCATTGTCATGGCATCTCTTCCTTTTGTTTAATTTCTTCTCTTTTGACCCAATGTGTTAAACAATTATTGCAGAAGATAATTTGTCATCACTGCCATAATAAATCCAATTTTCTTTAACCCAGACCTGGCCATGGCTTGCTGTATTGCAAAGGAAACTACCTGAAAGGCTAATAAGGGGCACTGTCTGAGAAGTGTGACTGGATTATTATAGCTTTAATTATATCAGTCAAAATTCTTGGTGAATATTGTTCAGAAAAGTATTCTTTAGTAGAGAAAATGCTATTCTTTACAAAATTCTTTATTCAGGAATGCAATTCTATTATTGCTAAATATAAAAGTGAAGAAGTACAAGGAGCGCAACCAAATTAAGTTGGACTTTTTCTACCATATTTTTAAATATTGCCATTGCTAAATACTCTGCATCTCTTCTCAGTTGTCCATCCCAATATTTGATTATATTTGTAGAATCTCCTTTCCTTCCCTTTAGATTATGCATATCTATGTAAGAAAGGAAAATAAAAATAGATTAGATACCTACATTTTTGAAAGCTACTACATAATTCTGGTATATTATTTAATAATTTAATTACCATTTTCATATCAGTTGTCTTTAGAATTCCTTCTAATAGAACTCAGAGTGATTTTAAAATAATTCTGTATTTGTAATCCTAAAGTAGAAACTAATGTAAATCTATTGGAATCAAACTACTGAGAGTTAAACAATAATCTAGTTAATAAATATTTACTTAAAATTTAGTTGCAAAAAGACAGAAGCACTTGGATTTAGTGCCTATGTTTATCATTTACATATTGTGTTTCTTAAAAAGACAAAAGTAATTGGCAAGATCTCTGATTCAAACACCCAGGGATTTGCAACATCAATGTCTTAATCTTTTCACAGCTCTTCTACTATGCACATTTCCTTTAATAACCAAATGCTGCCATTTTTAATAAAACAAATATGTTTATTCTTAATTCTTTTATATCGTTTTATATTATACTTACTGTTTCATGGCATTTTTGTTAATATTCCACTTAAGGTTCATTTTTTGTAATTCTTTTGTATATATTTTTTATGATTGCATATAATACCCTTTTTGTTCCTATAAATAGAACTTACATAATCCTCAATCATTTTAGGTGACATCTACTAATTTTATATTATAAGTAATGAAACAATTAGTTTAGTTTTTTTCTATTCTTTTTCTACTCTATTGCGAAGTTCAGTGAGAATATGCAGGACAAAAAAGAAATGTGCAGAGCTTCAGAGGTATGTATAATAATATTTAATAAAAAGTAGATCTAATTAAAGTCTCCAAGGGAGAAGCAATTTAGAATAGTGCATCAAACTATTTAATCAAAGAGTGACTAAAACTTTCTAAATATCATGAAAAATAGTACTAAATTCAGAAATGTAGGAGGCTCAATGAACCTCAAACAGGAAAAACAGAAAGTAAATACTCTGGATCACATCATTATAAAATAACTGAAAAAGAAATGTAAAGAAATATTTTAAAAACTACTGACAGGGGAGCATATTACATATGAGGAGCAAGAATACAAATAACTACACATTTCTCATCAAAACCAATGAAAGCCAAAATAAACAGCTTTAAAGCAGTGAAGAAAGACAATGAGGAGGGAGGAGAAGAGGAGGAGGAAAAGTTTTTTATTCTGGAATATTGTAGCTACTGAAAAATACCCTTCAAAATTGAAAGAAAAATAATGACATTTCAGATATATAAAAATTTAAGGAATCCATCAACAAGAGATCTGCAATTCAAAAATGTTAAAGAAAATTCTTCAGGCTTAAATACAATGATATAAAATTGAAACTCAAATTTACAAAAAAAATTGAAAGCATAAGATATGTCAAATATGCAGGTAAATATAATAAATGAGTTTTTTAATTTGTTTAAAATTATTTTAAAGAATAGTAATTATTTGGATATCGAAATTAAAAACACAATATCACTTATAATCACTTCAAAAGTATTAAATACTTAGTTATACACTGAACAAATATGTATAAGACTTGTATACTGAAAATTACACCAGTGAAAGAAATCAAGATGATTGAAATTTAAGTAAAGTCGTACCTTGTTCATGAATTAGACGACCCTATATAATAAAGTTGTCAAATATCTCCAAACTGACTTATAGATTTAATGCAATTTCTATAAAAATTCCAGCAGAGCTTTTTAAAAAATTATTTTTATTAAAAATATATAAGGTGACATTAGTTAATAAAATCAAAAAGGTTTCAAGTGTACAGTTCAATAATACATCATATGTATATTGCATTGTGTGTTCACCACCCAAAGTTAAATTTCCTTTTACCATCAAATATTTGATTCCCTCCCCTCCCCATTTACTCTATCTACCTCCTGCAGGGCTTTTTATTGTTTTCTGTTACTTTTTTTTTTTTTTTGCAAAATATATGCTTATTCTAAAATCTTAATGGAAAGTTAGAGGCTCAAGAATAACTAAAATTTTTTGGAAAAAAAATGTAATAAAGTCGGAGGAATCACCCTACCTGAAAAATTAACAGACTTAACAAGCTTATTAAATAGCTGTAGCAATCAAAGTAGTATGGTGTTGATGGAGGGATAAACACAAAGATCAATGGAATAGACTAGAAAACCCCCAAATAGACCACACAATTAATTTTTGACACTGACGCAAAAGTAATTCAACACAGAAAAAATAGCATTCTCAACAAATGGTGCTGGAACACTTAGGATAGGCACCAAAACAAAATAAAGGAAAAATTGATAACCTAGACATCATAAAAATTTAAAATTTCAAAAATATCCTAAGAGGATGCAAAGAGAAGCTGCAAACTGGGAGAAATTAGTTGCTAACCACACTCTGACAGACTTCTATCTAGATCACAAACAATTCTCAGAACTTAACAGTAAAAACAAACCATACAGTTAGAAAATGGGAAGAGTACATGAACAGATATTTCACTGAGGAGGACATATAGATGGCAAATAAGCACATGGAAAAGATATTCAATGTAATTAGCCATAATGAAAATGAAATTACAATAAAGTATCCCACATTGCTCAGCATGACTTAAACAAATAAATGAATGAATAAACAAGCACATAGCTATGACACCCAGTGCTAGTGAGAATGCAGAGAAACTGGACTACTCATATATAATTGGTGGAAAAGTAAAATGATATTACTCTAAAAGAGAGCATGGACATTCCTTACAAAACTAAATATGTGCTTACAGTTGTACTCCTGGACACTTATCTCTCAGAAATGGAAACTTATTTTCATACAAAAACCTGCACATAGATGTCATTTATTCATAATATGTCCAAACTGGAAACAACCCAAATATTTTTCAATGGGTGAAAAATTAAACAATGATACAGACTATCTTAAGATACTAATCAGAATTAAAAAGAGACACAGTTTTGATATTTGCAACAACTTGGATGGTTCTCAGGGCTATTGCGCTGAGTGAAAATGTCAGTCTTAAAAATTTATATACTGTACATGTACATGTAGATAAAATTCATGAAAGTACTAAAGTATAGAGACGGAGAACAGATTATCAGTTGCCAGGTATTACAGAGGTAAGGAGGAAAGAGGTAGCTGTGGTATGGAAGCAGTAGCATTAGGGATCTTTCTGATGTAATTGTTCTGTATTGTGACTATGGTTAGTCACATGAATCTACATATGCGATAAACTTGCAGAGAAATAAATACAAACACTCAAATAAGAGTATGAAAGACTGGTGAAATCTGACTAAGGTTGATGGATTTTATTAATATCAATTTCCTGGTATATGCAAGATGTTATCTTTGGGGAAAATTAGGTGAAATATGTAAATATTTTCTGACTAATGGTAAAACTGTCACAAAGATTAAAAAAAAAAAGAGTCAACCAAATGCTATCCACAAGAAAAAAACTTTAAAATTATGCTAAGAGATAAAGATACTCTTTGCTAACATATATACATATATGCATATATACATATGTGTGTGTGTGTGTATATATATATATATGAGTAAAATATATATATATATATATACACACACACACACAACAGTAATCATCAAATAGTGGCTTAAAGACAAGAGATAAAGGGCAACATTACATAATGATGTAGGAGTCAATTCATCAATAAAACAGAACCTAACTGAAAGTACTTAAGTAGTTTCCAAATACATGAAAACAAAACTGACAAATAAAGGGATAAATAAGACAAATCTAACTTATAGTTGGTAACTTTTTAAATCAACCTAATTTTCATATAATTTATGTATAATAAATGCACATATTTTGTGTATGAAGTTGAATGTTGCCATGTAACTACCACATGTGAATTAAAATATATCACATTTCCATTATGATAAAATTCCCTCATGCTACTCTATTATACATCCCTGTACATAGACTTAGAAAACAACTAGTCTGTATCTTACTATAGATTAGTAGCAACTGTTTTAAAACGTATTGTGAACGGAATTATTTAGTACTTTTTTTGTTTGACTTTTTTGTTCAGCATATTACTTTCGAGATTCATTCTTTTTACTGATGAATTAACTTACTTGGTATAAAAATAATATATTTTGTTTATTCTTTCACTTGTTAAGGACAGTTTGGACTGTTTGCAAAAGATTTAGAGTAGCAAAACAATAGTGTAAAAGAACAAAGTTGCAGGATTTACAGTACCAGTTTTGAACTTAGAAGATTAGTCATCAAAAGAGTGTTTATTGGCATTGAGATTTTAAAAGAAATGGGTGAGTGTAGAGTCCAGGCATAGGTGCCAAAGAAATTCAAGGGAGAGAAAAAGTCTTTTCAAAAAATTTTGGTAGTAGCAGATAGCAATATTGGAAAAAGTGATTTTGAGGATCATTTTTTATACACAAATCTGAAAAAGAAATGTAAGTTTCTATAAGAAAACAATGGAGAATATCTTCGCAAACTTGACATAAACCAAGATTGCATAAGGCAAACAAAACACTATGAAAGAAAAATTAATAAATTAAACCCCATCAAAATTAGTAACTTCTGTTCACTTAAAAGCACTATTAAGGAAAAGAATATGCCACAATCTGAAAAAATATTCATAATACACATTTCTAACAAAGAGCTTGTATCTAAATGTATATAAACTCTTATAGCTCAATACAAAAACATCCAATAATTCAAGAGAAAATTAAGAGTATACTTGAAAAGATACTTTACCAAAGAGGATATATGAAAGACCTGTTAGCATACAAAATAGTGCTCAAAAAGTTTAGTCATCTAGAAAATGAAAAGTAAAAGAATAATGACTTACCACCTCACACACACTAGTTTAAATATATCAAAACAGTCCAATTTTGGCAAAGATGAAGAGCAATATGAACTCTTCAGTATTTCTGATGAGAATGTAAAATGATGTAACACTTTTGGAAACTGGTAGCTTCTTACAAAAATAAGTGTTCATCTACCTTCTGGCCTAACAATTCCATTCCTAAGTATTACCCATAGGACATAAAAATATATATCCACAAAAAGTTCATACAAGAATGTTCCATGGCATTTTACTCATATCGTCAAAAAATGGAAATAATCCAAAGACTGTTGACAGAGAACAGATTCACAGATTGAGTTTTTTTTTTGTAATGTAGAATGCTACTGAACAATAAAAAGGAATCATTGATATATTAAACAGCATTAATGAATCTCAAAAACATGTCGAATGAAAAATGTACAAAAACACATACGTTGTGATTCCATTTATATAAAGTTCTTACATGGAAAAATAGATAAATTCATTGTAATTGTAAGTAGAATGAGAGGATTTTCCATGATGATAGAAATTTCAATATCTTGATTTCATTGGGCTGATTGGATTACATGTGTACATTAGTGTATGCATTTATTAAAATTCATAAAACTACACACATAAGTTATGTCCATTTCACTGTGTTTAGTCATACCTAAATAAAAAAGGGGGAAAAACAAAGTAGAAAAGATGATAGAAATAATGTAACTATGTTAGAGAATGGGAGAGGGAGATTTCACTGGAACAGAGTAGAGGACAAATAAGTGTGAATTGGTAGCATCCAAGAAGAAAATTAAATGTAAAGTTTAAAGGAGAAGATATATGTATAATTGCAGCATTAATTACTATGAAAACATATAACTTTGATTCTGTGTTTTCTTTTAGAATAGGTATTAAATATATTGGTGTATTTGCAATGTGTGAGTTTTGGACATAATCACATGAGAACAAATAAAAATTAATACATGATTAGGAAATTGGAAGTGGCAATATTAGATTATTCTGGTATAAGAAAATTTGTACCTTGCAAATTGTATTGTACAATCACAATCCACTTTAGTGTATACAGCATGCTAAGATTGTGATGGAATTAATTTTGAACCTATAGTAATTTTATAAATCAGAGTGTATCATAATGATGGGGCTTCAGAAATGTATAATTTTCTTTCAAAGGCAAAACCAATTACCCCTACTGGAATGGAAAAGGAGTGGAAAAAAGTTGATATTTATTTCTATATCTGTTTTTGCTCTTTAGTTTTATGTTTCTTCTTAGTAAAGTCATTCTAATTGATGATGACTGTCTACTTGTAAACAGTGAGATAATAGTTTGTTTTTAATCTAGCAAATTTTAAAAATAACAGAAAATCTGTTGCCAAATACAGAGTGAAATGAGCATTCATAGACAGCAGATGATATGACAATGTATAATGTGATTTTTAAATGCTCACATTCTTTGAATTAGCAGTTACACAGATAAAAGGAATATAAGCAGTTAATAAGAATATGTACATGTAGTATAATTTTGGTTTAGTAAGAACGCTCTTATTAATGTAATTACTTAAAACACATGGCACAACATCTTTAGATTGCCTTTGCAAATATCTTACTTTATTCCGGAAAACACCATATAAACTTTCATCTGCTTTGCTTATATAGGTGTATAATCATCTATTGTCTTCATGGGGCAAGGAGATTGTATAGGGAAAGGGGGAAAATCTAACAGAAAATATTGAAATTCAATCAAGAATTCCATAACTTAATACATGTTGCACAGAATTCTTTGCTGATGTGAAGAAGATTAATTTGCAAAAGAAGTCCAGCACTTTTAGATAAAAACTGAGTCTCCGAATGGTGCTCCCAGTAAATGGAGAAGCTCAGTGAGAGAGCCCAAGGTGGTTCTGCCAAAATTCTCTCAGGAAAGTACAAAAAAATGCCCCTTAAACAAAATCCACATGAAGGATAGAATGAGTGTGAGATGATGACCAGGCTGCAACACAGGATCCTAAACCAGAGTACACAGACTGCCATGAACATGTACTGACTAATGGTGAGACGTTTTCATAATACTCTGGTTCATTTAGACTCTAGTTTATTCTTAGGTTAATGTTTGATTCTGGACTGACCCTTTTTGAACTATGTTGCGACTTCCTGGAACTTTCAAGGAGTGGTGTCCAAATGAGCTAAATGTGGAATGCACTGTTAATGAAGGGCAACTGGGAAAAAAAAAAATGAATGTGAAAACGAAAATACATTACTGTCTGTATGCAGAGTCAGTTTTGTTTGAATAGAAAAACCAGTTATATTTGAAAGTCATATCTTATTTTTCACAAATCACACTAAAAGATATGCTTAATAACTTCCTTGATTGCCAAAGACATTTCCAGAACATACATTTTTGTGTGTGTGTCACAAGCAATCCCTAGATACAATCCTCCCAGTACTCATTATATCATTGGCTACTATTCTTCACACTACCTTATTCACTTGCATTATGTTAATATTGAGTTTAAGACAGCAGTATGGTGGTTACCAGAGAAAAAAGAGGGTGAGGGGAGGTAGAAAAGGGTAAAGAGGGTTAAATACATGATGACAGAAGGAGACTTGACTTTGAATGGTGAACACACAATGCAATATACATACGATGTATGATGTAATTGTACACTCGAAACCTATATAATTTTATTAACCAATGTCTCCCAAATACATTTAATTTAAAAAATCAATACATTAAAAAACATACCATTTTCCAAATCTCTTTGAAGTTTACTGAAGTCTTTATAAATAAGACTCCTAAAAGCACCTAATTTACAAAAATCAAACTTTACACTTCTTTACATAAAAAATAATTTTAACAGCATTTCTACTTTGAATTCATAAAAAAAGTAGGATTGAATTGTATTCAAATAAACAGGAAACAAATCAACATTATGATTGTATTATAACTCTATAGGTAGTATGATGTGTTGTAAATATTTATAGAACTAAGAACTGGATCAGAAACTTTACAGAGTAAAAAGCAAATAGGAAGTAGTATAGAAAAGAAGTTTATTTCAATTGTTAATTTCCATTAAATAGGAGAAAGTAATGAATTTATATAAACAAAATAATTGTTAAATACATTCAAATTATACAAACTAAACACTAATTTTTACATATACTTCTAAATATTTCTTCTTTATCCAGCATTTGTTTTATTTTGAATATGCCTTACCATTTAAAGAAATTGAAACAGGCTGTGCAAAATTTTTGCATATAGTACATCTTTAAAATGTTTGTTGTTTGATATATTAGTTTTCCATCTTGTGAGTAATGACTGACTAATGAGTTCAGAAATCAATTTAGTGCATCATAATTAGAAGTTTAAAATGAAATAGAAAAGAAGGAAGTGAAATAAAAGAAAATATAACCAAGTGGTAATGGTAAGTGATTGGTGTAACTTTAGTACGAATGTTCCGTATTGCTACATAAGAGATGTCTCGTAAGTGTTGCTCCTTTGGTGTCAACATATAAGCATTATTTAAAAGGTGTATTTAAGTAGACCCATTATGAGTCTAGAGACATATAAGTAGAAATTAATTACCACTTTAGATCTTGGGTAAGCTATTTACAAGACCACTGGCAGTGTAAAAATTATCATCTGTTGTTAAGGAGCAGTATAAATACCCTTAATCTAGTAATTATATTTATTCATTTCTTAATTAATTTCTTTATATTTAAACTCATTATTCCATAACCTATTGATACTTACTGTGTGAACTTCTCTACATATGAAGTCTTTCATAGTCTACGTAGGAAGTTCTCTATATTTATAGACAAAAGTAAACCCTATATACTCTTTATTGTGTACGCCTATGCTAAAATTCCCCTTGATTTAAGTAATGTACACACAGCATAGTAAATAGAATACTTATATAATTAATGTTTATATGTATAAAATAATTCAACTTAAAATTGTTTTTTATCTACTGTGGGATTAGAATGATGAATAAGCTACAGTCTGCTCTCTACAGACTTAACATAGACTGATTCGCTTGCATTATCAAATTCCTAAAATACAAAGCATAATGAAATAAATCTTCCAATGAAAGCTCAGTAAGAATACTATGCAAATGTAGAACAGGAATCAATTAATACAAAGTACTGAAGATCCACGATTATTGTGTCATTAACTTGATTCACTAACAAACTGAATTAAACCATTTACAGCAACTTCATGAACCTAAATACATCAAGAACATTTCCTTGATTAAGGACTATTTAATAATTGTGATGATATTTGGAGACCTCCATTTAGCTAATACTAATGAGGGCATCATTTTAATTATGATAATGGCGATTATCAAATTATAATAATACTAATATAGCATGTAGCAAAAATTCAAACAATGTATTACAATCCAAGCTGTGCTAATACTTTTATCTCTATGTCCTTGGACAAATAAACTCCTCTTTACCCTAATTTCCTCATGTATAAATAGGAGTACTGGTAGTTTTTGTTTTCTTTTGTATTTATGACTACTAAAGAAAGCCTTTCACACTTTAAAATTTTTATATTTTAATTCTACGTTTACTTTTATGATATTTTAACTTAAATGTTTGATTGTTTGCTATGCTTTTTAAGTTTTAAATTGAAATTGCAGATTTGCTGTTTTCCAATGACTACTTTGTATTCCAAACACCTATAGAAAATCCAATAAATCTCAGGCAGTTCTTTGATATACTGAATTTCCATATTCTTTTGAATAAAATTCTGTTTTTACATCTACATATTCCTACTTTGATCATTTTAACTCTAAAATAGTTGATAAATCACTAAATTCCCATTACCTTTTACATATTTTTATATCTTTCATTATATCCTTCCCTTTTTGTATATTTTTTACTATTTTATACATTAGATTTTTCCTTAGAATTTTATTATTTGTTTTTATATCATAAATTGTATATTTTATTTCTTTCTAGTTTCTATTTTTTTTTTTTTTTTGTAATGGGGCATCTACTATATTAAAGCTTTTGCTTAAGCACAAATCTTTTAGTCTGGGTATTGTTACTGTATCTTCAAATTTGTAAATAATACACGTCAAACCATGCATACAATGACAAATCTTACCAAAGACCTTTTAAGAAAGAGCAAGTGCCTTCTCTGTTATACACCAACCACCAATTTCACTTCTAAGAATATGTAATTATATATTCTATTTGTTTTTAGTTCTGACCATAATTTCTTTTATGCCTTTAAATAAATTATCACATAACATTCATGATTTCCATTTCTAAAGGTTTACCAGTTTCATCACTGTTTTCCTTTCTTTTTTGTTAATTCTATAGTCCTAAAAAGCTAGCAATGTAATCATTCAGTAGGGGTTGGCAAAGTATGTCAATTAGAATAAACAAGTTTGGCAAACAAGAGTAGAGAAAAATAAAGTTTTATTTGAACACGGCCATGCTTATTAGTTTCTATTGTATATGGCTCTTTATGCACTACAAAAGCACTGTTGATTAGGTAAGACACATACTATATATTCCACAAAGCCAAAAAATTCAGTATTTTAATTCTACTCCATAGTTTTCTCATATTTTCAGAGCCTTTCATAGAAAATATAAAGACTGATAAAGACTAATATTTATATATTATCTATAATCGCAGAACTATTTTCCACTTTTATTAATTGTATGCATATGCATATTTTCTGATCATAATTTTTCTGTGGGAGTGAGGTCCAGTATCTTGTCTTATGAAATTAGAAAAAAAAGTCATCCTTTTGATACCTATTTGCAGATGTAATACATGTGTTACAAAACTAAGTCCTAATAATATAAGGTATTTATGTTCACAAACGACTATTCATGTTGGAGGATTAAGTACATGTTAATGGAGTTTAATCAACAAATGTTCAGAGTGCACTGCCATAAGGATCACACCATGAATGTGATGGCTGCTTCATGTGGGTTCTTAACTTCAATACTCTGAATCTTTAAAAATTTACTTTTGGTAATGTTAAAAGAAAAGCATGTTGCATAATTCTTAAAAATTTATTTCATGACATTCAATTTTCTAAAATTGCATTACAGGACTTTAGAGCCCAACTGTTGTTTTATTAAAGAAAAGTGATTAACTTAGAAATGGTTTCTCCATAGCTTCAGTCTACATTATCTTCTCGATAGTGAATATAGCATATAAGTGTCACAGAAACTCTGCAGGGAGTCAAATAGACACAGCAGGCAGTCTTCACTATTAAAAACAACTGTTCCAGTACAAGGAAATTACAAGGGCCTGTTAATATTTAGGTACTTCAATAGCGAAGATCTAATCTAAAAATAATTCCTTGTGCCTGTCATTTCTCAACATAGGTACTACATATAGGGAAGAAAGCTACAGGTAAACATGCACTCATTTTCTAAGTAAAGATATCAGTATTCAGTATTTTAGTTCACAGTTACTTGGCAATGTGAGAAATATGATTGCTCTCTAAGACTTTAATGGAATTATAAAACATTGAATCAGAATAAATTATCAATTTCTTTTTTTCTTCAGAATAATGTTGGTTATCTACAGCTACTCTAATAGCACTGTCAATATATTATTGATTATTCCAGATAAGGCTATTAGTCTCACAATAGTATATCAAATCAGGAAGTAAGCTATCAAATTAGCGAATGAAAAATTTATAAACATAATGTCATAACCTAATATCACATTTAAAAAAATTAAGTGTTAAAAATCTAAATAAAATCAATTAAAATATATTTAGAATGTTTTTTATAACAAAAGTATTTAAGAAATATTATGTAATGTATAAATGGCATAGGAAATATCAACAGGTTTGATTTAATAACAATATATTATTTCTATTTGTCAAAAAAAGAACACTATAACAAAATAGAAAAACAAGTGTTAGAATGGAAATATATATAAACAACACTTAATACAGGGAAAAGGTTAATAACACTAACTGCTAATAACTAAATAGAAGTCATCCACAATTTTATAGGAAAAATTTAACCAAACAAATTGGTTAAATTGTATGTCACCATGGATATCACTAGAGTGTTCCATGCCACTTCCTAATTAATAAGCACCCTCTCCCCAGAGATAACCATTCTTCTTAATTTTGTCACCATCGATTACATCTTTTTATTACTGAAAGGCATATTAATAGAATCATACAGTCATGTACTCTTGTTTCTCACTTCTTTTATTCTGTATAATGCTCTAAAATCCATCCATGATGATATGCATGTCAGTTGTTCATTTTTTTAATTTATTGCTCTTTACTAATCCATTATATGAATATGCCATAATTTGTTTATTTAGAAACATTCAGAGTGTTTGAATTTTAGGCTATTATCGGTAAAGCTGCTGTGAATATTCTTGTTTAAATCATTTTGTTGACACATGTATTCAATTATCTTAAGTACACACATAGGAGTAGAATTTCTGGGAGATAGGATAGGTGTAAGGTTAAAGTGCTTAGATCTGCCTAAAGGTTTACAAAATGGGTTATAGCACATTTTGCACTGAGTTATTTTAATTGTATTGTAATTATTTACTCTATCTCATTTAATTTGATCATTGATATGTATTGATGTATCAGATTGCTATTTTTCCCTATTTGCCCAACTTAGTTTTATTTTTCTATTCCACATTACTTTTATTTTTTATTTTTCTCAACATTTTATAAGTTGGCTCTTTATTCCATTTTATATCCACAATTGGCTTGTTAGCTAAAGTTTCTTTTAATTTTAATATTTAGACATAATATTAAAATGTTCATTCTTAGGAATTAGAATTACTTTGTTACTAGTTCATACTATGATTCACCATTCACACTTAACAAATATAAGATATTTTAAGAATATGATTCTACTTTCTCTACTATCCTTTGGTATTATTATTTTAGATTTTATTTTTATATACTTATAAATTACACATTATAATGATATAATTTTTACTTTAAACAGATATTAACATTTGAGGAAGTTAAGGGGAAAATCCAGTCTTTTATACTTACCCATATATTTATAGTTTCTGTGCTTTTTATTATTTCCTATAGGGTCAGTTTTCTATCAAAACATTTTCATTAATGTTTAATTTTTATTTATCTGAAAATGGCTTTATTTTCTCTTTTTTAGAGGATATATAAAAGCTGGGTATATGATCCTGACTTGATTTTTTTTTCTTCCTTTTTCTTCCTTTCTCTTTTTTCTTCTCTCTGACTCCTCCGCCCCCACCCCGGCCCCCCTGCCACGTCAGTCTGTCTTTTTGCTCATTTGTTTTTGTTTCACACTGGCCTATTTGAGTTCTCTGAGCTTCTGGTATCTATCTGTATATTATTTTTGCTAAAAAAGGAAAATTTTTTAACAATTATATCTTCAAATATTTTTCTGCTCTTTTCTCCATCCTCTTATTCTTGAATTTTCACATCAGATCACTCAATACATTCCTACATATTACTGAAGCTCTGTTGATTAATTTTTAAAATCATATCAGAAAAGTTTATTTGAATTTCCTCTGGCTTTTTTCCCCCATATGGATTATATTAGGGTTCTGGATTATACTATCTTTAATGTTGAATTTTTTTCTCCTAAGCTTTTAATTTACAGACAACTTTTCTTCTTTCATTGCTTGATTTAGTTGTTCTTAGGGTTGGTTTAAAGTATTTCCCTTCCTAAGGTGTGTTATTTCTGATTTCTCTTCAGAGCATCTTAGAAATTAATAAAGCTTCTCTACTCTGGACCAGAATTCCAGCAGTCATATGTTCCACTGTCATCACTTTAGGAGCCTAATGTTTATGTGCAATTCAACTCTTAGCCAAATAAACTATGGGAAACCTGTCTCTTACCACAAATTCTGGACCTCTCTTCTGAGCTGGTCCCTCCTCTCTGGAAAGCTGCCTGCAAGTTTCAGTTGCTTCGGCAGATCCCTCAGATTGTTGCCTCCTTAATTCAGTGTTCAGTCTAGATACTACGTCCTTGTGACATTGCTAGAATTTTTTATAGATGAAGAGCCACTGTGATCTTAGTGTTCATCTTGTATCTTTTATTTTTCTGTTAATGGGAATTTTCTTGGTTGAAGAGAATTGCCTTGTCCAAGGCAAGCCCCTTCCGGAGGCTTCCAATTACTTGTCCCTGTGTGGATACAAAGGCCCCACCCTTCACCCCAGGGAGACAATTCGGAAATGCCATTGCAGCCTTAGAGCTTCCCAAAGAAAATACTGAGCATCTCAGCTCAACTTCTCCCCTTATTCAGTCCTGCTTCCTTTCTGTCTTCTTACAGGTGAGTTTTTATCCCCTCCCCCACAGAAGCACTTTCTGCTATGCTTCCTACATATTGATCTCCTAGGAAACACATCTGTGACAAGTACTGACCTCAAAGAATTGTTTTAATGAATAATGCATGTTAAGTACATATACTATTTAGCTCATAAAATGCTCACTCATTATCTCTCCCAACTGTTACTCTATTTTTATTAACTGAAATGTAAATCATAGTTTTCATTTATAGAATATATTAGTTTTTAAGTTTAAAGAAATTTTGACTATATTGTTGGGCATTAGTTATTTAGTTTAGATGCTTTATTTTATTTTAGATTTAAATTTTCTGATTTCATTTTAGTGTGATCAAAAGAAATGAAAGCAAGTAAATAATGTGGCAAGGGTAATTCTCAAGAAAGAAAAGCAATTTGATTGTTCTGTAAATGAAATAAATGTCAACTCATTAGTAAATTAATAATTCTGAAACAAAAAATAAAACACCTCTCATTATTAGAGGTTTATAATTTTTTTCCAGTGAAGAAAGAGCTTTGCTAATTTTTGTATAAAACACTTTACTTTCTTAATGTTTTCTCATACCTATCCAAAAGAAAGTGTCAATAAATGTGAATTTCTTTCCCTCTAGCCATCAGCCTGCCGTATAACTTTGCTGCTACTTGAAATATCCTCCTTGCCTATTAACATCAAATCTATTGTTTGTAGTCTTCAAGATTCCACTTAGGTCTCATTTTCTCCACAAGAAAAAAAATTAGACTAATCTTTATTTAGGTAGATATTTTATAATCATGTGAGTCCTTTTTACTTCATTCCTTCCTTTATACACTTAATCTATAAGAACCTCAATTTCCTTGTCATCCCAATTAATATGTGTCTATATGGTATCTTCCATCAATAAAAACTCCAGTTCTGCAATAGTAAGAACTTATGTTGTAAACATCTTTAGGCTGAAGTTGATGTCATCTAGTTGGCTGTGAATTGTTCAGTGAGTGATAGTGCAGTGCTAATGAGGTTAGGTTAAAATTTGTTTGAGCCCTTGTCGGTTGCCTTTTGTCATAGACACTGAGTACTCCAGCAATACCAGCTAAATCAATGACAAGAATAAATGTTTCTGTTTATAAAGAAAATGCGGGAGACTGGAGAACTTACCAAGAAAATCTGTAACACAAATGGGAAAAATGTCAGTATATAGAGTGGAAATTCTCAGTGCATGAATAAGATCATTTATAGTTTCTTATGTTTTCGGTCAGTTTTGCTCATCTTTCATTATCAATCTGCCCATTCCTTTCTAAAATAAAATTCTTTGGAACAGAAATCATATCTTTTCTTTCATTTTTAATATGCATGCATTTCATTAAGTTGAGCAGTTTTAAATATTTTAGTTAAAATCTTCAGGGGAATATAAAAATACAATGACCTTTTCAGAATTAAAGGAAAATTTATGTAGATGCATTCCATCACTACTTTTGGGAAAAAATACAAGCAAAATGAGCTGTTTGTATTCATAATTTGATATTTACAAAACAATTCACTTGTCCTCTTTTAGGAGGGTCTTGGGAAAATCTCTTGGATGCTCTAATATCAAGAGTGCGGATGGTCAAAAAGACATTTTCTTGAGGAGTCAAACCGAGGAGTCCAGGGAGTCAGTTTTGTGTTGAAAATCTTCAATGACCTATGAGTGGGTTAGAGTTCAAGGATTCCAATAGGAGTATACTTGTAAATGTGTATATATTTATTTGTTATATTGGATCAATCACCATTTTTTATTTCATATCCTTGAAGAAACTGATGTGGGACTATAGTGACATAATAACTGCATTCCGCTCTCTTGATGTTTCCCCAGAATGAAAGCATAGGTAAATACGTATTGCTGAGTATAAAAAAAAGAAATATCACATAACACTTTTCATATGCTAATTATTTTTGTTTTGATAAAATTTAAAACAATAAATTTTATAACCTTGAGTGCACAGTTGGAAAATGCTTACATATGTATATACAGGTGCAGTTACCATCCGTATAAAGATGTAAAATGTTTCCAGCACCAGAATGCCTCTAAACAGTGAACTTCACAAGCGTAATTGTTCTGACTTCCACAAACACTTCAGAGTGTTTTGGAACTTAATAAAATTGAAATTACAAATTTCAAATTCTTTTATGAATAATATCCCTAAAAGTTATGTCTATGAGATTTATCTAAGGTACATGTCAGGAGTTCATTTTTTCCCATTGCTCTGTAATATTCCAGTGTACAAATGTATCGCAGTATATTAACCTATCCTATTACTGATGGGAAGTTGTTTTCAAATTGTGACTATTATAAATAAAGCCATTACAAATATTCTTGAATACTTTCTTGGTGGACGTAAGTCCTCATTTCTGATTCAAATAGAGAAATACTGAGTTATCGCATATACATACTTAGCTTTAAAAAGGTCAATTAATTCCAAAGCAATAATACCATTTAGATTCCATCGGTAACATAAAAGAATTCCAATTGCTACACATCATTATCAGCACTTGGCTTTGAATTTTTTAATTTTATTCATTCTGGTGGGTGTTTGTTTCTCATTGGATTTTAATTTGCATTTCTCCGTTGTTGTTTGTTTTTGCCCGTTTGTTTGTAGTGTATATAATGTACAATTGATTTTTGTATATTGGCTTTACTTCTAACAACCTTGATAAATTCACTTATTAGTTCTAATAATTTGTAAAACTTTGTTTTCTAGCGACATAATCATTATCTGCAATAAGGAATATTTTATTCTCCAATATTATTCCACCTATTTCTCTTTCTTGAATCAACCAGGACATTATATAAATAAATGTTAAATGTAAAGATAGTGGATCTTGTTTCTGCTCCTAGAATCACTGTGTTTGCAAATTTCTTGTAGTTACAAGTGTATTATACATTTAGGAAATAGCCAGTGACTACATAATAATTTGAAGGAAGTTGTAGAGTTTACCTCACTGTGGTTTCTTCCTCTCTGGGAGTTTACTCTTTAAGTTCAAGTCACTTTGTATTAAATTCCAACTTCTGTTTCCATTATGTAAACTTTTGGACCTGAAGTTTTCAAATTTGAAAAATGAGATAAACAACAGTACCTACTTCACAGGTTTGTTTTTTGGGTTAAATGTGTGTGTGTGTGTGTGTGTGTGTGTGTGTGTGTGTGTGTGTGTGTGTTTATATACACACACACAAATATATATATATATATATACACATATATGTATATATATATTTATTACATATACATATAAAGTACTTAGAATAGTGCCAAGCATATGGCAAATGCCATGATAGTAATGATAAGTAAAACATTAAAAATAGAGAGGATTATGATAATGATCGGAAATGTGAAAAACATTTTATTCCTCTCTGTAAAATTGTTTTTTCTATTTATACATATATATCTTTTCAACATAGATCTGTGTTCATTGAAGCTACAGATAACTATCTGGTAAGACTTTAGTATTAATAATGAAGATGCCACATCTTATATAATATTTGTTGTTCTTTAGGAACACTTTAACAGAAAAAAATAGATCTCTGACAGTGAGTTCTTGATAGGCATCTTATGGATTATTATGGAATGGCAAGAAGATGTGCCTGTGATCTCTGAATAACATTACTTAGAAAAGAGTAAGAGAAGGGGAAAAATAATGATTGTTGTAACGATTTCTGGGTTAGAATCATGACATATTCAATCTATTGCTTTGTCAATTCCTGAGATTGATATACAACTTTATGGGAGTTGGCAGTAAAGATTTGGTTGGATAATTAATGGTTTTTAATGAAACTAATTTATCAGAATTATTTTATATAATCAAGTTTGAAATTACACATTTGGAGTACTACAAAATTCACAGTATATATAGCCATCACATTTTCATTCTCCCACTAAAAGCGACACATCAAAGATTAATTGTAAATCATACATAAAAGAAGTAAAAAAACATAAATCATCATGGAAACAATTTTCCACAATTACAAAAGAGATAAGATTGAAACCCTCCCTATAAACTGATAAGAAAAACAATAAATGAACAAAGAACATAAGCAGACAAATTATGGAATATGAAATAAACACTACTAATAAATATGTAACAACTATGTCCCACCTTACTAGGAATCTGAGAAAAGCAAATCAATATATTTAGGTCTTAGAGATTCTATTTTTTACCTATCAAATTATTAGGCCATGTTTAAGATAATGTTGAATTCTGGTAAATATGCTGACAATGTGGCATCTTCAATGATTGACTGATGAGAACATAAATTGTCATAATCCATCTTGCAATCAATTTCAAAATATGAATCAAAAGGTGAAATGTATTCATATCATATAAACTATAAATTTAATTTCTAGGACTTCATACCTAAGAGAATAATCAGAAGTATGGGGAAAAATTTATGTAAAAAGATTTATATTAAAATAAAGATTTATATAATAAGATTACGTAATACAATTTCATAGTGGTAGTACTCATAATGTTGAAAAAAGAGAAAATTAAATGTATACGCAGGAGAAATTATTAACACAATCGTCCTAAATTTTCACATTATGCAAAGTGATATACATCTACTATTTTTATTTGATTAGCATTATTTCCACAATTTTATTTTTGTGAATATATCCTTATTTCTATCTGGTATCTCCCCATGTCCAAGAGAAACTCTTATCTACTATGTCTCTCACTTTTCATACACAGTGCTATGTAAAGCAGTGGGAAAGGATGCAATGTGGGCCAGTAGTGTCCCTTATATATCTTGAACTGATACTATTGGTAGGCAAAAAAGAGAAAGCCCTTTCTTGGCAATAGATAAATTGTGTAAATAAAGAATCCAAAGCTTACAGGACCAGTGTCTCTACCCAGGACATACTTCATAATATTGAAGGCATAGGGCAAGAAAAGTGGAAGGCTTGTTGAAATCCCAAGATAGCAACAGGAGCTTGTTAAACCAAACAGTGCTCTTCTGAGCATGGAGCCTGCAGCTGAACAGGTTTCATGCCCATGAAGCTGACTCTGTTTCTTCCATTTGAAGATAGACTCTGCAATGGGAAAGAATATAACCAATCGATAGAGAAGTAGAATCTTGGTGGTTTAGAGCCCATGACTATAGATGGCATTATTATAGAGTCCTGCCTTTGCAAGTTAAGCAAATACATTTCTGTTTACCTAGGATAGTGTGAGTTGGGTTTATGTTAACTGAAACCTAAACAATCTGAATATCACTATCATTATGTTTGGGAAGAGATTACAATAATCTGGGGAATTACTCCTTATTTAATCTTCACTAAAAAGAGTAAGTTAATATATTTATTCAACAAATATTATTGAATGTTTTTTATGTGTCCAGTTCTGTTCTAGGTACTGATATAAAAACAAACAAAATTCCAGCCCTTCATGTTCTACCAGGGGAAGTTAGATGATAAAAAAATGAATAGATGAACATGTAGTATGTTAGCTGATGTTTAAAAAAAGAGAGAAACAAAATCCCATCAAAATACTGATTTTTTAGAAAAGATTTAAAAGATATAGGCAAATAAACCACACAGATATCAGGAGAAGTGTTTCAGGAAGATATAGCTGCTTGTACGCATGTCCTGAATTAGAATCGCGTCATGCCTGGTATATGTAAGGGACAGTAAGGAAGATCAATACAGGTATAGCAGGAACAGAGTGAGAGAGATGGAGAGGGAGAGAGAGAGAATGAATTATACTACATGACATGAGCAGTAATGGGAGTGCTAGTGTTTGAGTAAGGTAGTTACATATCTATCAATTTTGACAGGATCACCCTGGCTATTGTTTGAAAAAAGACTAAAAGACAGAAAAGATAAAATACAGGAGATAACAATGAAGATGGTGAGTAATAATCAGATTCTGGACATATTTTCAAGTTAAAGCAAGGAAGCAAAGAGGACAGTACAATGTTGACTTATTGTAGTACAAGTTAAAATATGTTATTTTATGTACTTACAGTCAAGAATTTATACACTTTCTCATTTTTATTATTTAAATTTATTCAAGAAGTATTTAATGAGTTGGTTAAGTGAAAAAAAAATATGTACAAACAAAGAAGCATAAAGCAATGAGCGTATTAAAGAAAATATAAGTAGTTTAATATGACTATTGTAACTACAGTGTTTAAGATTGGACTTTTGAGGTAGACTAGTGTAGAATGTGACAGGATTTGCATATTATAAAAAAGAATATGGATTTTAATTATAGGAAATATAGAAAGCAAAAAGAGAAAATGTTTCAGGAAGCAGGAGCTCAACTACGACTGTGGAACATTACCAAGTTACATAAAGATATGAACAAAATTAAACTAATAATTCCATGGAGAGTCAACCTAGCATTTAGCAGCACTTAAAACTACTTGAGTAAGATCCCAATTCTGTCACTTTTAAGTACATGACTTTCAGAATATACTTATATCTAGCAATGGTAAGAAAAATATATGGCCTCACCAAAATTCAGATATAAAATTTAGAGAGATGAAAGATGGAGAGAATATATTTTATGGGTATTGAAATCTATCAACTTTATTAAATCTCAGATTAATTCAGACATGATTTTGTATCCTAGCTTCACTTTTTCTTTTTAGTGTAGATTTAAACCGATCATGCAAAACTTTGACTCAATTTCTATAAACTGAAAATTAAAATAATACTGTTCACATAGAGTTGTTTTGATGAAATTTGGCAAAAAAAGTAACACTTTGTTAATAACACATAAATGTCAATAAATATTACTGACTGTATCATTAATATTATTTTCCTCATCAATCACTTACATTCTCTCAGGCTCTGTAACCTCTATTTTATGTGTCGCTTATAATTTTCAAAGCAACCTTATGGGACATGTGGCTTATTATTTTACAAATGAAGAGACTAGAGTAAAGATATAACTTGGAGGAGATCTAATAATTAGAAAATGGTGGAACCAGATTTTGAATTGACTTATAAATCACCCTCTTTTAATGTATTTTCTGAACTAGACTATATCTAAAGATTAACTGAGACAATCCTAATTAAGAAAAAAGAAAGTTTTAATACCTACCCCCAGGTTGACTTAAACTCTTCAGATATTTTTAGTGAATGTTAATTGAGAAACACCTTCACCATGTCTATTATTCACAGAGTAAAACTGAGTTAAATATTGTATGTATAGGATTACTAATTTCTACATTAGAATAAATCTTGAAATGTGCACTATAATAAACATATTTTTCTTCAGCTACTACAAATCACTGGGCTTATTTTTTGTATAACATATATGAGCAAATTATAATTATTTTCAAACTCAAGCTGTGCATACTAGATCACAATTAACCAATTTAACAAAGTTAGCTCTGTGACTCAGACTAATGCATTTTCTGTTGATAATGTAGCAGCTGAAATAATAATTTTGAAACCCCCATATAAATCAATGCTTTCAATAACTATAAAACCAAAGTAAAGTAAAAAATGCTCATTAAAACATTCTATTTGAACAGCACAATACCATATTTTTTCCCAGTAAAATATTCTTTAGTACTGAGTAATGAATTCCAAAGCTGAATTTTTTATTTTAGAATTATTATCTAACAAACCGCTAAATGGCAGCAATAATAATGTACTTCACAAAAACCACCTATGTCTTACTAAATCTTACTTTGACTTTTATTTTTAACAAAATAAATATTTTCCAAGTTTTAAAATCTAAGGCAAACCTTTAGTCAATTAAAAAATAATTTAGTCTCTTCTGAATACACATAAAATTTCCCATTATTGTTAAACAACCATATTTCAAATGACTTTGGAAATTGTAGAACATTGCAACTTCACCGCTCTCATAATTTTATGTCCATATGAAATTTTCTCAGCATGTCCTATCAATTCTTCATAATATTTTTCTAGTGTTTTCTCTTTTCCATTCCCACCAAAAGCACACTATTTTATACAAAGGCTATCTGCAGCCTCAGTTCTGCAACAAGTCTCTTCCCCCTCCAGCCCATTCTATATATCACTGCTAGTTTAAGTTTCCTGAATTAGATGGTTTTGTCATATAATTTCCAATTTAAAACTTATACACTACCTGAAAGATGAAGTTGGCATTTTTGAACCTAGCATTAAGACCAAAATATTCTTTATCCTTATGATATCCTCCTTACTTTGAATTTATTTTTAAAAATCTGATGTTAAGGACAAACTAACTTGGTAAGGGTTTCCTTAAAGATTTTATTATTCTCAATACCCATAATTTTCTTTCTTTTTTTTTTTTTATCATTTATAAAGAACAAGGCCAAAAATGGTTGTTTACCACTCTTTACCCATCACCTAACATTATGTCAGGCTCATGATAAGTCTTCAAAATATTTCTAGAATTGCAGAAAGAATAGGACTAACTACCGTTAATCTTATTTGTTCTTGGCTATACCCTATCCTCTATCTCCACTCCCATTACTTCCCTTAGCTCTGCAAAAGTGAGAGTTGTTCTGAGAACAATTAGAATGCTAACACAGTAAGAAACAACAAATGCTTGAAAGAAAAGAGCTAACGACACAGTGAAAAATTATGAGCTCAAAAATGAGGAATGCAAGAAAAACCTGTAAATATTAACTCAAATTGTGGGCCACTTTTTCCCCAGAAGAAGGCACAGTGAATGAGAAACTGGATGCAGCTTTTGATTTCCTCATTGGACCAAGAGGACACAATTAGAATCAAAGGCCTACCATTTTTATAAAGATTCTCCTAAACCCAGTTTCACTCCAGCTCCTCTGAATGCTCTTCTTGACTAGGCTTCAAGCCTGGTAAATAACAGAGAAGATAATAGAAAATTAAGCAAAAGTTATGAATAAGTAATTTAAGATAGATAAACATAAATTGATTTTAAATGTATTTTATAAAAATCTCAACATCGTAAGAAACAAGAATTATAAATTAAAAACCAAATGTAGTAAAATTCATATGTATTTGATTGCCGGTCATTTTAAAGTCTAACAATATGAAATATTAGTGAATATGTAGGGCAAGAAAGCTATTTATGGATTGCTGATGAAAAAAGTTGGTACAAGCATTTTGGAGATTGTCAATATCTAGTAAATATAAATTCATGTAAAATATACTTCCCAACAATTTAACTGAAAAACATAAACACCTGATAATCTTTTATACATATGTATCAGGAGACATAAATACCATTACTTGTCATAGTAAACAGTTAAAATCTACCTTCATGCCTATTAGGATAGTGGATAAATCGAATTTAATGCTACCATAAGTGAATGCTCATGATTTATAGCATAATAGTTATCTTTGAAGCAAAACAAACTAAGTCAAAACTTAAGCACTTAAAACAACAATTATTTATTATATGAGGTAGCAGTTGCAGCATTAAAAAAAAAAAAATCCCAAAGCTTAGTGACTTATAACCATAAGGTATGAATATGTGGGTCAGTGATTCAGGCTGTTCTCACTAGTGGTTCTTCTGGCCTCATCTGGGTTTTTACATGAGTCTAAAGTTGAATGAATACCAGATAGATGGAATTGATGACCTTGCTTGGGCTTTCTTACATCTCCGGGGATTCAGATGGAAAGAATACACTAACTATATTTAGAGCCACATGTTTTTTTGTTTTTCAGCAGACTAGCTTTTACTTGTCGCGTAATGTGGCAGGATACCAAGAGAATGAATAGAAGTGGCTAGACTTACAATAAGCACATACTTTGCTCAAAGCAAGTTCTTAAGGAGTTGCAAACACATTGCGAAGAGTTGTAGAACAGGGAAAGGGATAATTTAATTAATTTTTTTCTCAGTATTCTAAAGTTATCATTATAACATGCAGTTATGAGTTGGCTTGTCAGCTGATGTAGGTTAGGCTTAGGTGATTTTGACTCTTCTTGCTCATGTGTATGAGAGTTAGCTAAGAGATCTTTTCTACAAATTTTTCATCCTCTTTTTTGAGACCAGTGGGCTATCAGGCACCTTCTTTCTTTCTTTCTTTCTTTTTTTTAGAGCAGTGTTAGGTTCACAGCAAAATTGAGCAGAAGTTACAGAGATTTCCCATATTTCCCCTCGCCACCACACATGCATAGGGACCCCATTATCAACATTTTGTTACAACTTTTGTTACAATTGATGACCCTACATTGACAGATGACAATCATCCAAAGTCTGTAGTTTATATTACAGTTCACTCTTGGTTGGTATATTCTGTGGATTTGGACAAATACATAAATAATAACATGTATCCATTTTTATGGTATCATACAGAGTATTTTCCTGCTCTCAAAATTCTCTGCTCTGCCTTCTCAGATATCTTTCTCATGGTGGTGGCAAAGCTCATGTAAAAATGTGCAGAGAGGGCCTTGGATGGTAGTGGAAAAATTGCCACATAGTTTTTCACAGTGACTTCCATCTTTGTCATCCCTGGCCTTAGCTTCATGAATCAATACACTCTTTGAACCTTGATACCTCACTCTCCTCTACTCCAACACTGAAGCAGTGCTAAAGATAGTGGAATGATATCTCATAGCCAGCTATCCATACTATTTCCATTTCTATTTCACAAAGAACGTATGAAAAATAAGATTTAAACATAAACAAGTAACTTACTTGTGAATCTCTTAAGCGACATGTAGCCTTGATTTTCAATTAGATTTCTGGAGGAAGTTTATGTAACATGACATCTTTTAATACAACATAAATAAATATTTTTGCCAAGAAGAAAAATGATTACTTTAAAATGAAATTATTAATAACTTTTTTCCCTGAGATTTCAAATTAGGGATGATAATTGGAATTAACTCTGTAGGACAAGAAATAAGTAATATTTACTTTATAATTATTATTACATTGGCAGCATTTGTGGATGGTCCAATAAGTCATCTGTGATGAATAGACTCTAACCTAAATGCCTATGAAAAAAGATATTTCTCTACTTTCTAGACATATAAAATCAGTCTCAAAAGTACATCAGTAGCATCAGAAGTACATTTTTTTTAATTGGCCTGGAAAATTATGAAAAGGAGTTCTTATTTGGGCTTTTACGTATATGATTCATAATAATAGGACAAGCATAGCTTAATCACACATTCTGATATCTGACTTATAGTGAAACAGATGATCATCCTTTTTCTTAAACTTTACATTTCTTTTTTCCTCCAAGGGTTTATAGGTTTATGAAGGTATTTCCTCCCAAAATTAGACTAAGATCTAGTCTGTTTATATGATTTTTCACTGTGGGAACACTACTTTGTAATAATTTAAACAGCTTTCTCTCCAGTTAATATACATTTATATTGTATATATGTACATATTGTAAAAAATATTTAAACCAACATGTGCTTTTTTTGAAGTTTAGATTATTGGCTTTATTCTCTTATAGTCTGTTAGGTTAGAAGGAGTCTATTAAGAACAAGGAGTCTCCTGAGAATTTTCTTTCTCCAACAGTAAAATACACATGTACTTAACTTTATTTAACTTAACTCAATTCTATTTAAATGCTATTCTTACTACATGAAGGATTTATGCATTGGCAGGAATACTGAGTATAATAGTTTCATAATTCCTTTAAAATAATTTTTTCTCTAAAGGCATACAGTCATTTATTCACAACATATATCCATGTAATTACTAAATTGGATAGTCACCCTGTTACTAACCGTACCCTTAGATTATGAGCTAAGAGTTATTTGCACGGGGCATCCTCATTTTATTACCACTTTCATCAGCTAAACAAGTAGGTGATTTCTTTTCAGGGTAATTTCTTTTTGAAACATTTTTATGACTTCCCGATGTCACTGGAAGTGCAGCAAACAAAACCTCATCTCAGTGCATATGTTTAATAGTTTCTTAGACTCAATTACTATATGTCCAACTGTTTTGCCAAATTCTAAGCATGTGAACTTAATTCTCTACCTTAGCAAATGTAAAACTAATTATATTTATGAAACTTTAATGATTCTAGATTAGTTAGTTAAAAGTTTTAGTGTTAAATATGCTATGACTATGCTCTATTGTCTAGGAAAACTGAAGAGGTAAATACTAAATAGAGCAATAACATAACTCCATGTAGCATGTTATAAATTTAAAAATAAGGAAACATGTGAGATAACTATTTTGTTCTTAACATTTCTGACATTTCCCTGTGAAATTTGGTAAAGTCAAGAAGGCACTTTATCGTTGTGTCAAGAAACCTATAATGCTGAATTAAAATGTTTTTTCCTTTTCATCGTTGGAATCTTTTATTAAAAGACGTGCTTCAACACTCAAACATATACATCAACATATCTATATAACATATCTCAAATTACTTCAATATATTTATGTAATATATATCTCAATGCATATATTTTACAGATATGTTACTGCGCATGTCAAAACAGAGCATGCTCATTTTTCTACATGCTCTTGGGTCATGTATTTAGTTAAAATTATTGATCCAATTGTATTTTCTGCAGTTGAAAGAGATGAAAGTATTAGATTGTTCATGATAGGATAACTTTCATGATCATAAATACATGTAGCATTTAAGAAGACTCTACTAAACAATAAAATATAAGTACAATTTCAGGATTATTTTAAAAGTAATTGACTGCATATAATTACAGAAAAATGAGCTTAAAATATCTGACTATAATTCAGAAAAATGAATTCAAAATTAACTTTATTAATCATTATGGAAGTGCTTTAACTTTAAAAATCTACTTGATGTAACATTAATATTTATCTTTCTTAATATGATGTAAACTCTCCTAATATGATTAAACATATCCATACTCATAACAGACAAACAATAATAGACTAATAATTGTAGCCTCTGACACCAGTAGAATTACTAAGGTAAATGGCAACCTAAAGAGTTATTATTAATGTGATCTGACTGGATTTCTTTCTTTTTTTCTTGTTACATTCATGGATTACTTTTCTCTACTCAGGGGAGTATAATAGATGCCACCAGGATTATCAGCTATAACTCAGAGTGTAACACTTATTTTGTGATTGAATGTTAGGTCTTTTTAAGCAGATAATCTTTCATAGAAATAGCCAACCTTTAATTTTTAACTTGTCAGTGGAAGTCTATTCATTTTAGGCTCATGTTTTATATTTATGATGAACTACTGATTTCTCCCCTATTTATTGTAGTCGTTTTTCTTAGTTGATAAATAGTTTAGCTGCCGTGACATTATATTTAAAGGATTTGACACTGTTTATTATGTACATAAATTAGTTTATTCATGTAGAGATTTCAATATAATCTTAAAATTCTAGAAAATTAAAGAACATTTAAGAATAACTTTGAGCATAATATTTACTGAGGTACTGTTAAAAAAATTTTAATGTTGAATGTAAAAAGAACTGGGTAAAACCTAGGTCTCTGGTTATGATAGGGAATGTACAAATAAACATCAATTAAAATTATATGCATGAAGTTTTTGCTTATTTGGTATGTGTACATGTCTAAGAGTTTAAAGAACATACTTTGTCAACATCATTATCTAGTGCCTAGACCCTTATTTATAATGGGAATCTTATTTAAGAGAAAAAGACAATTTCAGATCTAACACGTTCCATTCAAATAATGATCTATCCTTTCTTCTCCCAATCAATTTCTTCCTTCTGCTTGCCTTTCAGAGAAGTTTTATCCACAAAGGCCAATCCCCCCTTGCCATAATGTTACATTGTTGTGCTATATACTTCTTAAGATCAGAACAACAAAATCCAACAGAGTATACACACGATGTACATCAATGTATATTATTACGCACATTCATATCCTTGTCTTCCTTCTTTCACAACAAAACAATAGTTACCTAGCACATCACATCTTCAAATTCCAACCCCATGAATAATATTTGCATCACCCCAGATCTCCCATTCCTACAACCATTAAGAGAGGTACAAAGCTACACTGGGTCTTATGTGATTTTTAGGGAAAATTTTTAAAACTTCCAAACTGTGCATGTGATATATAGTGTAGTTGCATCAGTTTTTAAAACTACAGTCAAATCAAAAAACAATATGCTTAAATTAACAATCTAAACTTAGATCTATAAAATCAATTCCCCAGAATGTCACCTTTGATTATTTCAGCCTCATCTCACTCAGTGTATGTCTCAACACCACCACCAATACAGAAATGACAAAATAAACCCAGAACATATATTGAGAGTGTTTTAAAAGGTGTAAATACCAAGACCGTCACTTTTCCCTTGACATAATAATATGGTGAGCATCTGGTGTCATGGAGAATAACATTATCCATTATAATAAATATACTGTTATGATGGTTTGAGAAAATTATCCTCTTTGAATATCATTTTCATTTGATTACAAAAAAGAATAATATAATTTATATCCTGTTTCTCTAGTATAGAGATTGAAATTTTCAATTACAGAAGGATTTTCTGATTTCATTAAATAAATATTAAAGTTATTTATTTTTATTAGTGATTCCTTGTTAACCTAGAAAAATAAAATGCATATTCTGCCTATTTATAAATCTAATACTGTAATATACATTTGAAATTTCATCTCTCCAATAATAGAATTTGACTATGCTCTATTTGTCATTCTCATATATATTACTAGAAATTTAGAATTATATCTAGAAAATATACCCATACCCATAACTTCATAATATGTTGGAAAATTAGTGACTCTAGTAGGAGGATATCTTTGTTCAATTCAGAGATTCACCATTTTGACATTGTTTAAGTCATTTAACTTTTCTTAACCTCAGTTTCTTTGTATAAAATCAAGATGATGTTGATTTAATAATACTTTACATGTAAGTGTTATAAGACAAATATAGCACATGGCATATGGCATAGTGTTATATAGAACACATTGATTATTTATAGCCTCTTGTATAAGTGAAGGAAAAATTTATTTTAAAACCATTTAAGTAATTATCAATTTATTTTAACATGATATATTCAAATATATATTAAAATATAATTCCCCAGTCAACATTGTACTTTGTTTTGATTTTCAGATTTTATAATCTGCAGTTAGATAACCAAATCTACTTAGTTGATCTCTTGGGTAGTATATATAGTATAGCATAGTCCGATAATACAGATATTTTTTACTTTATTTTTTCCATACCCAAATACTTTCTACTACAGTTCTGCTGTTATGTTCTTACATTTTCCAGCAAATATATATAACCATAATAAGTCTATTTTCTTTCCTTTTGCTCTTCTGGTATAGCGTTCTGCATTAAAGTCATGAATCCAATTCTATTTTATTTATGATCCAAGAAATAATATTTCCCATGCCTGTATTTTGCATTTTATTAAAATTAATATCTGAATGTATACCATACCTGCTTTTCTTTTCTATTATCATGAAACTTATAAAGCTTCCCCTTTACTATTTTATGTCAAAGTCATTCTTATCATACATAGTACCAGTTGCTGTAGTTTTGGTCAAGTGTTTATTTCTACAATTCATCACTTTGCAGAAAATGACATTGAGCATGTTGACTATGTCATAACAAGCTTTTCAAATAAGATGCACTCCATCTTCTCTAGGCACAGTTACTTTATAATGTTTATAGTATAGTAAATTGTGTAAGTAATTTAAATATATATGTTCTTTTTTCACTGAAAGGTCTTTTAATGTTTAATCAGCCTATCCACATTGCTATTTGTTTCCCTCTGTATTTTTTATTCTCATTAAACCAGTGCTTGAATTACATGAAACTACCTTAACTCTAGATAATGATTGTCAA
Source organism: Pteropus medius (assembly GCF_902729225.1). Taxonomy (NCBI): domain Eukaryota; kingdom Metazoa; phylum Chordata; class Mammalia; order Chiroptera; family Pteropodidae; genus Pteropus; species Pteropus medius. The sequence goes on along the minus strand of NW_024354502.1, from coordinate 12,811,310 downwards.
AGCTTTTAATATAACTCTTTGTCTTCCTTAGACTTTTGTTTTTGCTTGTGTAGTTACTACTCAGATGGAGAGAAAAAAATGTGAATGCATTTTAAAAGGAAGAACTTGGAATAGTATTTATGAACCTATTTGGTTCAGCTAAACTTTCAGCAATGATACTGTATTCTCCCCCAAGCTGCAATGAAAGCAAATATAATATTATAAACTGAAATAAATCAACATAAATTATCAGAAAATAACATACATTGCAATTAAACTTCTAAATGATTCAAATTAAATATATTAATACATATCTGTTGTCCAGTGTATCTCTTTCCAGAATGTTAACTAGCATTTGCTTCATAATAAACCATTCTGAAACTTCTTGATTAAAACAATAAACACTTATTATGTCTCACAATTCTGTGGCTTCTGTGGTCGATTCATATGTGTGGGGCTGGATTAGCTGCAGAGCTGTTGTCTAGGGAAGACTAATTCATATATCTGAGATTTCAACTGTGATGGCCAGCATGGTTGGTACCAGTGAGGCCTCTCTACACATGGCCTCATTTTCTGTGCGGTGAGCTCAGACTTGTTCACATGGTGGCAGAAGAGATCAAAGAAGCAAGAGAGGATAAACCCAAGGCGTAAGCAGTTTTAAACCTCATGTTACGTCAACATAAGCAGCGTGGCCAAGCCTAGAGGCTGTATGGATATATGGAGGAATGAACCATCAGGGGTTAGTACTGCAAAAGTATAGCACACAAAATAATAAAAAGACAAAATCCAAATTGAAATCACATTTTTATTTTTAATTTAGTTACATTATTTCTAATATCATGATTCTTTTACATTCATATATCTCTCCAGATCTCCCTGTCAGAAATTTTCAGGCTACTCTTGGAAAATATCAGTCTTTCCTAACAGTTACACAAAATAAGTGACTTTAACAAATGCAATCACTTGCCATTTTTTGTTAAATTCCATAGCAGTGTGGTTGCAAAGCTTCATTTGTTTGATGGAATTAGAGTATTCGTATCCCATTTCAGTATTACCTGTTACAGTATCACACTGCATCGACTTATAACTTGTATTCATCCTTCAAATTGTTAACGTAAATCATGTCCATTCAAATAAGAACCACAAGTAAATGAATATTGAAATTGAGGTTATATATACAATCATAATTATATCAGTATGTTTGTTATTAATGACAATGTATTAAGAAAACTGCACACACAAAAAACGAAGATAGTTTGCAACAGCAAATTAGCTTAATTATCACAATAGTAGTTTTCGGTATCTTCCTTCAGTATTTCCTTTGGTGTAAGGAGTTTTAAGAAAGGGTAATTAATCCAAAGAAAGGATTAATTTATGAGAGCTCAGTCACCCCAACATGTATGATTAAACTCCACTATGAAAATCCCATTTCTCTGAGATATGAAAGTAAATGTGTAAATTAGTGCTAAACCAGTAGCATATATAGCCAATTTTTATTTTGCCCACATTTTAAATTAATTATTTTGCTTTAATTCTGAAAAACACTTAAAAATATAAAATCATTATTACAGATCTACTAGAATTACTCTTATGATTAATTACTATACTATAACATTAGAATATTGGTGTTTTTGATGTTTTACAATTAATGCAATAGTGCAATAGCTACCTTATGATGCATTGCCATAATATATCATCAAAGTGGTTCTATCGGAGAACTAAAGAGACTGGTGGCATTTATAAGACTTTTAGGTAAAATATAACTTTGTGAACTATTTGTAACAGAAAGAAATGAAAAAGCAAGAAAAAATGAACACAAATTAGGCAAAGATCCAAAAGTTATGACATAGTAAATCATAAGTGAGTAGAATATTTAGAAAAATAAATATAAAAGAAAAAAGAAAATACTTTTACTCAATAGTTTTTGTCATTAAGTTTTGGCAGAAATCTTTGTGCAATGAGAAAAATATGAACATGTATATGTGTATTTATTTCGAAATGATTTTATAGATTGTATCTATCTAATGTTCCAAATCCTCATATAGATAAATTATGTTTACAAGCAATATAAGACTGATATTAATTCTCTTTATACATTTTTTGTCATGTTATTTAGTGGTAGCATTGTATCTTAGAAAGTGAAATGTATTTATTACAAGTATTCCATTATTATAATTACTGTTTATACAATTTTAGTTTTATGCCATTTTATGTTTTTAAATATGTTCATTTTCTTGGTACAATTAAAGTAAAATATGTTGTGACAAAGGTAATCCAATAATTACTAATTACTTATTTTATAGCAAAGTATTAAAATGAGAAAATGTGAACTCTGCTTTGGTGTGAAATGTTTTATTAATAAATTATTCATAATAATGACTACATTTGGCAGAAGCTTTATAGCTCCTGTGTGACAGATCTCTAAATCAATCTTGTTAACTCATCCTTGGAGGAAGGTCATTGAGATCACAATCCTTCAATCTAGGCAAATAATATAGGTACAGTATTTATAATCTACTGACAATAGCTTAGAAGTCAAACAAGGAATAATGTAAAAGTTCAGCTAAAAACTCATTTAGTCCGATGTCCTCATTCTGTAGTGTATATTCCAGTTCACAAATAAATGATGTTTGCTTGATTAATGAAAATGTGCCTACTACCTGGCTCTAATGAGTCAGTGTAAATTTATATAAATATTAATGACTATATGTATACTAATCAATGGAAACAACCCAATATCATCATCTATCTGAACAGTATAAGCAAAATATAAAGTGACACTTTGATTAATGTTCATATGTATTCTTAAAATGAGAGGTCATATGAGCTCATTCTTGTTATTTAATGTTTATTATTATAAATTATTTACAATTTATATCTTTGAGATGAAATACATTTCACTACTAATCATTTATTTTAATAAATAAATGATATTTCATGATGTTCAACATCTGTAACATTCAGGAAATTTAGTTGTTTACTGTTTTGATACAGCTTATATTATAAAGATCTGCTTTTTCCCCAATGTTCTCTTTATTTTCAAGGAAGTCTTTCAGAAAAAAAAAATATGAGAATATATCCCTCTCCTCTATTTTAAAGTCATTTACAGTTTTCTACACTTTCCCATTTGTTCCTCACTCCTGTGCATATGACTCAACTGCTTACACAAGTCTGCAGTAATCTGTCAGTTGCTAAGCACTAGACACAGAATGTAATGCTTATCTCACTTGACCTCTCAATAGCGTTTGTCAGCCTTCTTTTCCCATAGCAAAATAATGCTCTTGTTTTCTTCCCATACTCCTGGGTTTACTTCTCTTTCTCAGACTCCTTTTTCTTTGTGCCCATTTAAAAAATATTGGTATTCATCAGAGCTCCATTCTAAGCTTTCTTCTCTTTTCAGTACATATATGCTCACTCCGGCAATTCCCTCTTAAGACATTCCTGTTGGAATCCACCCATTATTGTATAAGAAACCCAAATTCAGTATGATGTTTATAACCAATATTATAGGAGAAAAATACTTTAATAAATACAGTTGTAACACAAGTTAGGTGCTACTTTCTCTTTGATCCTCTGACTGTGAACATCAACTTAAAATGTGATAAAGTAAAATTGCCTACTTTGATCTGAAGCTGGGCTCATGTAATTTCAATGTCAATATATTTCAGACATAGCATCCCCAGAGGGGTGATCTGGTTGACATTGACAGCCAGTCTCAGAGTCCTTAGCTAACATCAAATGTAGCCATCTTGGTGAACCTTCTTGAACACTTAAACCTATAGAAAGATGAGTGCATCTCTAGCTGGCATCAAATTGCAATTTAATGAAAAATTCTAGAAAGAACTGTGTAGCTGAACCCAGTTACCCCATAGAACCCACTAAGTTTAGGGGTTGGTTTATGTCCAGTAATATACAACCAAAACTATCACTAAGAAATGTTAACATAGCCCAATACCAAAACCAACCATAGATTTTATTATGTGTTGAAGAATTAGGAAAGTTGTTTGCTGAATAATATTTATGTTAACTAATTTTTATTTTTATTTTATTTTTATTTTTATTTTTATTTTCAGTGGAAAAGTCTACAATGATTGATTGGTTCCTAATAAAATAATCAATAATAATAAAAATGTGCATGTTTCTTTCAAAAACTTACGATGTGGCAGATAGATACTTTTTAGAGAAGTTAATATATATTTTATTTGTCAGAACTTCTGATCCTGTCATATCACTCTTACAGAATGGAAGACTTTTCACATTTCTTTAATTTCTCAGCTCTTTTAACTATAACTATGGCAATGATTCAGCTACATCTTGGATATATAATGTATATAAAAGGGATTTTTGAGTAATAGAGATAAAAGTAACTGTAAAAATGTAACTATATAATATATATTATTTTAATTTTGAACAAATAGATCATCCCTTTATCTTAGTACAATTGGGAATCATACATTAATAATAAAAAGCATAACATCTGACATTCTTATATATCTTTATGATCTTATTTATTGATTAAGAATTTTAACAGTACCATTAGAAATCTCCAGTTAATCTTCTCTTTTAATCCTTAAAACTGTCTGTGTAATGTTACAAAAAAGTGTTCTACATTGTCTTTTTCTAGGAAGGTAAATTAGATAATAAAACTAAACAAGAATATATTTGTCAGATTTACTTTTTTATATTCTCTTTGTCTCATTTCCCCAATCGCTTCATGAATCTACATCTTTGCTCATATAATACATAATAACTATGAAAGCCAGCTCGTAAGGTACATTTTACATTGAATGGCTGCTCAGTTTTCCTCCCAACTTTTACTATGTTATTCTAATGAAAGCTGTTGCTGGAAATACTAGGCCTGAAATACATTGACATTGAAATTACATGAGCCCAGCTTCAGATCAAAGTAGGCAATTTTATTTTATCACATTTTAAGTTGATGTTCTCAGTTAGAGGATCAAAGAGAAAGAAAGTAGTACCTAATTTGTGTTACAACTGTATTTATTATTTAAGCATTTTTCTCCTATGATATTGGTTACATTCCTCATACTGAGTTATTTTGAAAGGCAGTGAAATTTTTGAACGATGTGTTCTTTAGAATTTTTGTAGAGTGGATGTGTACTAGAGGATGTGTATACACAAATACAATTTCTTAAGTAATGTGGTTTCTCTTATTAAAACATACTTGATACCAACAAAAATGAAATATATATGATTAAGGGTTGAAATGGCTTCTCTATACAATCTGTTATCAATCCTTTAGTTACTATGCTTTGAAAAAGAGTATTTTCCAAAAGAGATTCTTGTAGTGATGAAACTGTTCTGTATTTGACTGTGGTGATGGATATATACAAACCACAGGTGATAAAATTGTCTAGAACTAAATACACACAGCCACATATAAATCAGTACAAATAAGATGAGGGAAATCTGAGTAACATCGCTATATTTAATAAATGTCAAATCTTAGTGTGATATTGGACCATAGTTTTGCAAGGAGTTACTATTGGGGAAAATTGGTAATATTGTCCCGTAGTTTTGTAAGAAGTTACCCCTGGGGGTAAAAATAAGGAGCACATCAGATCACTCTGTATTTTTTTTTATATAAATACATGAAAATCTACAATTATCTCTATAAAATTTTCAACTAAAGTGAAGTTATTACTTTGTGTTCATAAATTTAATTTACATTGAAGTAAAAAATGACTTGTAAAGAGAAACAGTTCTTAATTTGCTACTGATCGTGTGCTCTCATCGTTGAATACCATATTTATATCATCGTTTAATATTATGAAATGCCTAATAAATTCTTATTAGACAACATTTCTTGTGAAATGATTTATTTCTCCTGTCATTTCACTAACATTTATAAATTAATTACTATGTGTCAGCGCCAGGCAATGTTGTAGGCTAACCCAGGGCTGTGTACCTGGAAAAATAACACACAGCCCATGTCATGAGGGGCTTTAGCAAGCTAGACTTAGAATGCTTAAAATATATGTGTATGCATTAAATGTACATAAAAGGAGAGAAGATAATTTTGCTTCAGATAACAGAGAGGAAGTCTTCACAAATGGTAAAGAACATAAAGTAAAAGGGATGAAAAATAAATGGTTGTGGGAAGGAATCGTTTAAAAGTATGCCTGCAGTCTATTTTCTTCTGTTATCACAGATGCCTTAAAAAGGGGGAGGATGTTATCAGGCCAAATATCCTTGTAAACATGGTGGTTTAATACACTTACAGGAAAAAACACTAATGGTATTTATTAGAAAGAAAGCCCTGTGTACAGAATGCTCTTACAAGGGTGCACCCAGTCTGACCAGGGGACTTACAAAATGAATCTGCAATTTATATTTTTATGGAGCAGGGATCATTTAAAACAAATAAACTATGTTATTAATTGGGTATAAATAGATATTCCATAACAAAATGTCTCTTTATGTAAGCAAAGAGTTCATGCGCCTCTAGATCTCCATGTTAACTCTGAATCTCAGAGCCTTTTGATAAGGCTTTGCAAATGTAAAAATTAGATAAAAGTATAAATGGAAGATAATGTTGAGTTGCTGCTTTGAAATTTCTGGATTGTGCCACTAAATGAACCTGAGAATACAATAGCAGAAAAGATTTGGAAAAAAAGATAATGATCTTAAGTTTTGGATAGGCTAAGTTTGGGGCTTTGTGAGAGACAATAATTTTTATTTATTCGGACAACGACCTGGTCTTATGCTGTTCTCTGGACGATTGTGTGTACCTACGTGTTTAAATATTCAAGCCATATGTACACTACTGATCCAGTACATAACTTATAAAGGATAGTCTGTCCCTGTTCAGTTAACAATAACTTCCTCAACTGTTCTGTCAGCCCATGTGATCTGATTATCATTTTCTTTTATTACTTATAACATTCATTTTAAAAATTGCTTTCTTCATAAACTATTTTCTTTACTATTTTCTTTTTTAAAGATGCAAATTTCATGTTTTTTGGGGGGGATAAAGAATAGTTCTATTCATGTACTTTTTACTGTGGTCAAATACACATAAAAGTAAAAATTTTAACCATTTTAAAGTGTATAAATTTCGTGGCATTTACTGTTTTGACAACATTGTGTAATCACCATTGCTTCCTAATTCCAGAATATTTTTATCAGACCAAAAAGAAACCCTGTACCGCAAAGCAGTCCTCCCCATTCCTCCCTTATTACAGCACCTGGAAATCACTCATGTATTTTCTGTTTCCATGGATTTTCCGATTGTGGAAATGTCACATAAAAGGAATCATATGATACATGTCCATTTGTGTCTTGCTTTTGGCATTAAGCATGATGTTTTCATGTTGTGCCATGTATAAATACTTAATTCTTTTTTATTCAATTGAATGAATATACTACAATGGTTTCTAACCAAATATTAATTCATTTTTTAAACATTTTATCATTGGAATGACCATTCATCATTTCATTCATTTGACAAATGTTTGTCAACAGGCTACTTAATGCTAGCCTTCTTTTGGGCTCTGAGACTTACTTCATCAGTGAACCAGACACAGTTGTTGGCACTAGATCTACTATCTTAACCCTGTATACGCCTCAGTCTGTTATATTCTGGCTTTTAACTTAATCGCCTGAATAGGAACCTCAGTATATTTTACAAGTCCTTTGCATATTACTTACTCATCCTCTTAAATAATATAATAATATTTGTAATTATTACTGGGTTCTCCTTTTTTATGATATCTATTTTTCTTCTGGTGCTTTTAAACCATACAGACAACCCTTTCTATGATTTTTAGAAAAGTATCTTAATATGTAGTCTTATCTTTAATTAATTAGAAATTAATTAGAACACGAAAAAGAAATTTTATATTTCCACTATGTATACATAAATTGGAACCAAGATGTCCATATTGTTTTGCTTTTTTCTTTTAACAATATATTGTGAATATTTTATTGCCAATAAAACCTATTATATACTTACTATATTCTCTGCAAAATATTTCATTCTAAAAATATATATAATTTAAATACTCTCTTAATATTGATCGTTTATATTTCCAAAGTTTATTTTATTGTGATAATATATTGGTGCCATTGTGACTAAAGATTTATAAGCATTTTATGTTTATTCTGATATTTATGTAAATGATTGGTGAGAGTTAGTTGTTTTTCACATCTGTGATACTCATTTGTTTTTCTTCATGTATTAATTTCATATTATAATGTTAATCTTTTTTTCTTCTCGTATTGATTGCTAAATTCTGTTAATGATTATTGTGTTTATTTTTAACCAGGACCATACCTCACTTTAAATTTTGTTTATGATGATTTTGATCTCTGGAAGGGTTTTTTATATGTTTAAAAATAAATAATATTTTATTACATAATTTATTCTTTTGTTTTTTAGGATTAAGAAGGCTCCCAAAATGTAAAGTCACCATTAACAACATTATTATCTTTAGTTCTTTTATTATTATATTTTATATTGAGGTAGAATTCTAAATTAATAACTTTTCCAAATAATCTTTTTATTGAAAAAGTTATTCTTTTCCTAATATTTTGATCTATAAAACATATTTTAAAGTTACATTGTTTTGTGTAATTTCATCTGTTTCTGGACATTCTACTATTCTCATAGGACCTGAAACAGACTTTGAATGAAAGAGGCAGGAATATGGCCTGAAGGAATAGCTTGAGACATTTCCTGCAATGATCATGATATTCTTCTAGTTGCCTGTAGGTTATGACACTCACTTATGTCCTCCAAACTAGATTGCTCCTGATATCCAGATTCACCCTGACGACACTTATGAAGGAGAAGTTAAATATGTTTAAACTAAACCCATTTTCTTTCTCCAAAATTGCTTATCATTCTCTATTTTCTCTAACAGTGAAAGGCGCTACCAAAAGATCCTTGCATATGATACTGTATTTCTAATTTCCAAGTTAAAATTGATTCTTAAATTATTTTAATTTAGACCTTAAATACATTTTATATTCATTCCTTCTACTATATCCACACTGCTACTATCATACCTTAGGATATACTACTTTGTCAATTAGGTGATGACTTTTTATATTCTCCTGGCAAACAGGCCCAGCTCCTTTTTTCTGTTTAACACATTGTTGGCAGAGTGATATTTTTTACAAATGTATATCAATCTCTATAAAATAGAGACTGAATAAATCTAAAGATCTGCCCTCTCACTCTCTGACTCTAAGAGGAGACCACACTCTGTGGAGTGTTACCCCTTTCCTAATAAACTTTCCTTTTAACTCTAAAAAAAAAATCTAAAAATCTGATTATGGCTATCATATTCCTCATCACTTACCTTATAAAACCTATATATCTCTGCGTGGTTTTCTAGAACCTTCATGATTTAGACTCTAATTCATACTTCAACAATAATAAATTGCTGATGGTCTTCAGAACAGTGTTCTTTTTTTGCCTTTTTGTCTTTATGCTATTTAATCTACCAAAAAAGGTCTTCAGTTGATTGCCCACTTAGTATATTCATACTGTTTAAGTCTCAGCAAAATGTTAATTCCTCTGGAGGAAACTCACTTATTCTTTTTCTTATACTTCCACTGCAGTTTTTAGAAACATTCATTAAACAATTATTTTACTGTATTTTACTGTATTTGAGAACAGGAATAATGCATTTTCATCTTTAAATCTCTAACTCTTAAGATAGTGTCAGGTCATAGGAAGTATACCACATGTACATTTAAAAATGAATAGCCTGTGGATACTTAGATTACATTTTCCCTAAATAATGAGTATTAACGAAAAGAGCTAGAATTCTATGATTCTTAATTAGGAGTCCTCTTATTTCACAGTCCGATTCACTGACTCTGGAAGTTAAGTAATTCTGCTTAGTTACAAACCATAGTGACTGTAATTTTCAGGATCTAAGTGTAGTAGGATGCCTACTGACTCTTTGATACATTATCAGCTAATTTGTTTTATCACAGGCTATTAAAATACACAAAGTTTCTGATACAGAAATATATCCCCGCACAGAAACTTGTATGCAAATGTTTATAGCAGCATTATTTATAATATCCAAAAATTATAAACAACTTAAATGTTTATCAACAGATGTGTAAATAAACAAAACTAGTATATACATTCGATAGAATATTCTTCAGCCATAAAAAGGAATTAAATATTGCTACATAGTACAACTTGGATAAATCTCAAAAGTGTTATGCTAAGTGAAAAATGCCAGACACAAAGATTGCATATTGTATGATTCCTTTTATATGAAATATTTAGATTAGGCAAATCCTTAGACACAAAAAGTTTTGTGATTCTGGAAAATGGGGAGGAGGGAAATGGGGAGGGATTATTTAAAGTATATGGGATAGTCTTATGAGATGATGTAAAAGTTTTAATACTAGAAAGAGGTGCTGGTAGCACAATGTTGTGAATTTTAAAGTACACTTTAAACTGGTTAGTTACATGTTAAGTGAATTTCAACAATGACAAAAAATAAAATAGACTGCCCAGGCTCAAGTGCATGCTCTGTGTTTCCTCTCTGTGTGACCTCAGATGAGTTACTTAACTGCTCTGTACTTAACTATTATAAAGAATAAGACTTAACTTATGAGATTATTTTAATACTTAAATAAGAGAATGTGTGTCTGCCTACGGCTGTGCATAGAGAATTATTAATTATGACTCAAATATATGTTTAACGATTAATAACAATAAAATGTTAATAGCAGATTATTTTAATTAAAATAAGATATGATGAAGGTCTATGGAGATGTGGCAGCCTGACCCTGCCTGGCCATTTCCTGCTTGAATGAGTTCATTCCTGACTACCTCATCTCAAGGACTCTCTGGCTAACATCAGTTTTTTTTCATAGCTGGCCAACCAATTAATGTTCTTCCTTATATCTGTAGCTGTGCAGGAATGACAAGAATGTATAAAACTGCCTGTTATGTTACAATCGGGGCTCAGCCTTTGGATAAGAATCTGCTTGAGCCTGTGCTGGCATCAATCAATGCTGCTTCCTGCTGATAGCCTTGGTGTCCCGTCTCTCTGAGAATCCCGCGACAGAGGTGGTGTCAATTGAAGGCAAGGGTCATATTCTGAGAATGCGTTAGAGGGGTGCTGCACAGGAATTAAAAACAAACAAACAAACAAACAATTAGCCCAAGTTATAAACATCAACGCAGATCTCTAAAACAAAGAAGCCTGGGGGTGAGAGGCAGCCTGGCTCTTGATCTAGTCCTGTGCCTGGCAATGTGTTCATTGGAAATAGCTTTTGTTGAAGCCGATGCCTCTTTGAATGGTTGCCTCTTCGAAGTGGATGCCTCTGCACCAAAGCTGAGTCAGGCCTTTACATTACACAAAGAAAAGCCACTGTCAAGGTTTACACTACAATTACTCACTTGTTTGTGGTGATACTGGTGTAAACAGACCTACTGTGCTGCCCGTCTTATAAAAGTATAGCACAGACAATCGCAGTAATAGGCTATGCCCTCTAGGTTTGTGTGAGTGTTCTCTATGTTGCACAATGACACAATCATCCAGTGATGCATTTCTCAGAACCTATCCCTGTTAAGTGTCCCGTGACTATATTTAGTCTTTTAAGAAATCACACATTTTTTCCAAAATAATTACAATTTTATATTCTCAACAGCAATGTATGAGAATTCCAATTTCTCCAAATGCTTGCTAACGTGTAGTATGAGGTGTGCTGTGAGTTGAACCATTGTAACAGAAGTATCCTGTATTAACATTGTGGTTTTAATTTGCATTCCCCTAGTGATTAATGGTATGAGAATCTTTTTGTTTGTATGTCTTTATTGTGAATTATCTTTTGAAGTGTTTTGCTCATTTTTTAATTGTTTTTCTTTCTTGTTGAATTTTAAAGTTTCTTTACATATTTTGGAGACAAGTCTGATTTTTGTGCTATAAATATATTCTAGGATTCTGTGGCTTGTATTTTAATTTTTGCAGCAGTGGTTTTTAAATGACAAAAGTTTTAATTTTTATAACTTCTCATTTGCCAATTTTTACAGTCTGTACTTTTTGTTTTGTTTGTTTCTAAGAATACTTTTAGTCATCTTTGTGCATAGTGTGTGATAAATGTTGATATTCTCTAAACTTTTTTTATCTGGAGATTCAATTTTCAAGAGTTTTTCTTTATTTAGTTGTCTTAGTTTCAATTATATAATTTGATAATAAGGGCAGTTTTGATGCAGAAGAGGGCAAACATCCCCCAAGTCGGGGGAGACGAAGCCCTGCACTGAGAGAGGAAGAGCGTTCTTTGGCAGAGAGTACAGAAAGAGTTCAAAACACACACCACAGTTAGGGTCCAAAGGAAAGTTTGTTAAAGAAGAGGAAAAGCAAAGACTAGAGAAGGACAAAAACCCAAGACAAGGAATAAAAGCCCCAAGTGTGTGTGTGTGCGGGGGCGGATATCCAGTTTATATATCATTCTTTAGTTCCCGTGAGTTACAGTTTAAAGACTTTATTTACCCATTCTCTTTGATACAGCATACAGTGAAGAAGGGGAAGGGTAGGCGTATGTAGTGTGAAAAACCTGCTGGCAGTTCCCAGCCTTTAATCCATAGGTTCTCTATAGTTTTAGCCGTTGGGAATAAATGATTTTATTTTGTGTGAGGCAGCCACTTTTTTCCTGTTTCCCTTTCACAGGTGTGGGGAAATGGGTTGTTAGCAATCCCAGTCGAAATCTTCCTTTGTTCTACAGGTGTCCTCTTGGCTTGGCTGCAGGGCTGATCAGCGTATCGAAGTTTCTGAATTTAGCTTGTTTTAACATTTTAATTCTCTTGCCTCCTCCCTACATTAGTTTTACATTTTAGATTCTGATCCTAATTTTTTTTTTCTTTCCTGTTCCAATGGCTGAAACTTTAAGTATAATGCAGAACAGAAGTTGTGAGAGTAGCCTTATAGGAAAGTAACGTCTTTCACTATTATATATTATTTAGCTATATGGAATTGAGAATATTCTGTTCTATTCCTAGTTTGCTGTTTTGTTTATTTGAAATCATTAATCAGTGTTGCATTTTTTCAAATGCTTTTTCTGTATCGATTAAAAGAGTTTCTCTTCATTTTCCTTCTTGTGTCATATAGAATTTGACTGGCCTTTGTCCCCAGTTCCTCAGAGGTTACCTCCAAATTCTTGGAATGTCCTAAGAGATTTGGAACCTTCCCAGATCTCACTGTATGTATTTCTCTATTTGGCTGGTTCTATTTTCTATCCTTTTGTTGTAATCAAACTATAAGCACAATTATATGGCACTTTCCTGAGTTCTGTGAGTTGTTCTAGTGATTTATCAAACCTGAGGGGGCAGTGGTGTTATTGTCGGGGCTTCCTTTGTTCCCCGGTAGCTTCTGTCTGACTGGCTTCTGAACAGTGGGAACTACAAAGTTTATAGACAGTAGGTCAGAAATGAGGGTGACCTTGGGCCCCTAAACTGGCAGATGCTGTGTGAAGTGAGGGCAGTCCTCTGGAGGACTGTGTCCTTACCTGTGAAGTCATGCTGACTCTGGGGAATCCTTTAATATGTTAACATGGCAGAACACCTTGACCAATTTTTCAAAGTTGATTCACTCTTTTACTCTTTTATTCCTGAAATTCTGTTTACTTGTTTATTTTCCTCTCATTTTCATTTGTTAATTTATATTAAAAAATGTTCAAGTTTTCTGAAACTTTATTTAATCTGTAATTAAACCTCTCCATTGATTTTTTTTTAGTTCATTATGTCAGTCCTAACATTTCCATTTGATTTGTTATATTTTATAAGTTCTTTGCTCTCTTTTTTAATTTATTTTAAATGTGTTGTCATTTACATCATGAATTATATATTTAGTAGCTACTTTAAAGTTCTCGACTTATGATTTCAACATCTCCATCATTTTGGAGTTGGAATCTGTTAATGAACTTTATCAGTGAAAATGGAGTATAACTCTTAGTTCTTTGAATATTGTATTTGGATGTTTCTTGGACATTGGAATATTTCATTGTGTAGACTCTGGATTCTCTTATAGTTCTCAGAAAAATATTAATATTTTCATTTTGAATAAGTTATTATTTTGGTTATATTCAGAGTACGAACTCTCTTACCTTGAGTGTGTGCAGGCTCAGAAGTTTTTAATCAAAATTTTAACCACTTGCACCTTGCTGATTTGAGGCTCTGATCCACCATTAGAGAAAAGCCACAAAAGATAAAAATTCCAAGTTATGAATCCATTTAACAATCTGTCTGTATTGCTTCACTATTCTGAATCATATGGTTGTTTTCTGTATTTTATCTTGAACTAATAATTGTTATCAGTGAATGGGCTGGACTATGATGTGCTTACAGTTATATATTGGAAAGAGAACACTCAACGATTTTATTAAGGATCTATTAACCTGTATGGAAATTTTAGTAGATATATAGTACAATAAGCAAAATTTCTTAAAATCAGTGAACAGTTTAATTAATGAAATTTAAGTCATATGAAATCAGTGTCTCCAGGTGGTAATACATATGGATGCTACAATCCTAATTATCTAGATTACCACTTATATACTTAACTCATCTGAAAATCTGATGTCCAAAAAATAAATATGTGTTATTCTAGTTAAAATGGCAAGCACACATTATGATGAATTATTGTGATGGAATTTTGAATAGTAATTCCTTTATGGCAAATTCTATTTTATTTCAGTAGCATGCTAGCAAACATATTTATGGACTAATATAAGAAGCCAAAACTTACTTTGGCATTATGAGGACAATGAAGTTAGATCTGAGGTACATAGATATATATGTGGTCTGTTTGTTGCTTTAACTATTAAGTACTGTATCAAGTATGGGATAGATTCCAGAAACATTCAGGTGTCCTAAAGACATACTGGGACTTCTTGGAATGTATTATCTTGAGAGTGAAAAATTGCAAGGATCTTTATGCTTCTTAGAAGAATAGTAGCCTATAAAAGTGCTATACTTCTGTTTTTGTTGAATTTATACTCAATAGAATAAGAAAGAGTGACTATATTGAGGCAGAATGTATTCCAAGTCTACACATATGGCTGTCAAAAAATGAAAAAATGAAGAAAGAATTTCTCAGTGAGTATATGTACTAATAATATGGCAGCATTTTTTCCCCTTAAGTGTAAGTAATCTATATTGACCATTCATGTATTGCTTTTTTTATTCAGTAAATGCTTCCAGAACAATCTCTATGTATCAGACTGCATGCCATGCTGGTTTCACAGAATCGTATAAAGAATACATACAAATTAAAATTAAATTATTTCTAAATGTTATTGTTGTTACAATTGTCATTGCTTTAATACATGGAGTTTTTATTATGTATTTACAAATGTAGTCACCTCTTTATTTTGCTTTGCTCTGATGATCTAATCTATAATAATCTTGTGCAAGACAATTTTACATGTCAGTTTTTCACAACTGAGCTATGCCTTTTAAATACATTGATTTTACTTGTGCCTCAAACTATTTACAAAACATTTATATGAAGTGTTAAAATTTTCCTTAATTTATCTTGTGACATACTTAGGATTTTAGATGATGACATAAAAGTTCAAATTTTAAGCTACCCTTTTTAAGTGTTTTGAAACCAATTATTAAAGATTAGCAGAATGAACATGCTGCCACTATTTTATATTAAACATATGCTTTATAAGAATGATGTTAGTTATACCTAATGTGCTTTGGTGTATTAGGATACATTTGCTTGTAAATGACAGAAAACTAATTTAAACTAGTTTAAGTAATAAAGAATATTTTGGATAGCATAACAGAGAACTTGAGGCACAAAAAGATCTATGAGGTCAAATTAAAATATCAGAACTTCAGAGCTTTCTCTCTATCTCTCTCTTTCTCTCTCTCTCTCTCTCTCTCACTCTGTCTCTGTCTCTGTCTCTCTCTCTTTCTGTCTCCCTCTTTCCCACAGTCCCTCGCTCCCTTCTCTCTCCTGCTTTCTCTCCCTCTCTCCATTTTCTCATAACTAGCCTCACTGTTAGTGAGGCCAAATGGTGGCCTCGGACAATACAAGCCTGCAAAATGTTGTATCAATATTGAAAAGGAAGAAATTCCCTATCATTCCCAAAGTTCACCAATCATGTCTCCCAAATGTACTCTGAATGGCCATGGATGATGCAACCACTGTGATTGGGGGACTATGTTACTGTAATCGATGCAATGTGAGTGATCCTTTACCCCTGTGGTATCCTCGGGTATAAGGGCATGCTGCCCAACACTAACACGGAGAACCCAAAGAATGTGGAATTATTAGAACTCTTGAGAAAAAAAAAAATCAAAGAAACAATCAAATTGAAAAATGGCAATTAGTATGGATAATGGGAAAATTGAGATGAATTTTTTTGCCGAGACCCAATTCCTCTACGTTTTTTAGGTTATTCGTTGATCATCAGAACATTCCCTTATATGTCAATGTCAGTGTTACTATGGTAGAAAAAGACACATACAAATTTTAGAAATTGTTAGTTTTTATATTATTAATGTTAAATAAAATAGGTAGGAGACAATTTCTCTTTTCTCTCAGCCTTCTTTTTCTGATTCCAAGGTTGATCAAAACTAATGTCTTGGTACATGACTGGGACATGGCTTATGCTCTAGGGCTGGCATGATGGAAACTATCCTTCGGGAAGCCATGGGTAGTCACTTTTTCATTTCTTTAAACAACTTTATGAGAAGTAATTTGCATAAATAAACTATCTATTCAAAGTATACAAATGAGTTTTGACAATTAAATTCTGTGAAACCAATACAATATTCAAGATAAAGATGTATTCACCACCCCCAGTAGATTTCTTATGTCCTCATCCATTCCTCCCTTTTGCCCACTGATATGCTTTATGTCAATGTATTAAGTAGTTTTCTCCAGAGAAATAGAACAGACAGGAGTTATATATCAATCATCTATGTATAAGTGAAAGTTTTTTTTTAAAGAAATTGGCTCACACAATTATGACGGCTGGAAAGTCCCAAGAGCTGCATACAGTCGGAAAGGTGGAGACCCAGGAGAGACAATGTGTTGTTCCAAAAATTAATTAATCATAGATTTGAAGATCAATTTTTAGACTCTCTATTATTCAGTTATACTGACCTGTATATCTACAGTTTTTGCCAGTGCTGCAGTGTCTTGATCATATCTCTTTAAAGTAAGTCTTTCTTTAGTAGGCTATGCAAGCCCTCTTAACATTGGTCTTCTTTTGCAAAATTGCTCTTTGTTCTATTTTTTTTAATAAACTTTAGAATCATTTTGTCATTTTCTGCATAAAATTCTGATTTTGTTGGTGGTGTATAAATTCTAAAGATCAATTTAGATGAACAACAGTGAATTTCTAAATTCATGAAGATATATACTTATCTATTTAGGAAGGTCTTCATTTTCCCTCGGAAACATTCTATAAGGGTATACAACTTTGTTAATTGCATTTATAAATACTTTTGGTGTTATTGTAAATGCAATTTAAAAATTTTTATTTTCTAATATACTATATTAACCTTATATTCTGCAAGCTATTAAATTCACTTATTAATTATACTTAATGTTTTTTAGATTCATTTGGATTTTCTGTCTATTTTCATAAATAATCATGCCATCTGCAAATAAAGAAACTTTTAATTCTTCATTTTCAGTTATGCATTTCTTTCTTTTTTCCCTTCTTTCCTCCCTCCCTCCTTCCTTTTCTTCTCTCTTTCTTCTTTCTTTTCCTTCTTTGTATTATTATTATCTGTTATACTCACTAGGGCCTCAGCACGGAAGTGAACTGAGCGAGGTGTTGAGACAGGCATCCTCGCTTCACTCCTGACCATAGTGGAGCATGTTTAATATTTCAACATTAAGTTTGATTTCATTTGTAGGCCGACAGTTGCTCTTTCATTTTGGGCTGATTAGTGAGATCCCATTATCTCCAGAAAAAAACAAAAACTATCAAATGACCTAAATGTTTACTTTCTCAGGAGAGGACTAAAGGATGACTTTCCTTTTTCTTCTCTGACTCTACTCACTTAACATAGCAGGGTTTAAGTTTACCTTGCCTGCTTTTATCCCCCAAGTGTTTTAAATCAATGTCTGTAGATTTTATGTTTGTTTGTTTGTTTTTTTCCTGGAGTTCATAAGTATGGTTTTGGTTCCAATTAAATGGACAAATTTAAATTTAGCATTTTAGGTAAATAGAGAATACAATTTGATGGCTCACATTTTCCCTTAATGTTTAGGCCCATTTATGTGAGAAGACAAATTTCTACTACGTGGTCCAATGTAGATTACCAGAATTTCCTATTGGTTTTTGAAGTTATATTTGCACCTTATAATAAAGTTATTCTTTGTCTGCTTTCTGAAAGTATATTTCTCTGAAATTTTGTTTGTGGCAATGATTGGTAGAAGCTTTGGATAGATCTCAATTTTTGGTTAGTGAAGAAAAATATATTGATAACAAACCTTAAGAGAAGAAACTTCATACTATCCCAATAACTATGTTTTATGTGATTTAAAAACAATTTTGATTGTACACTAATGCAAAGCAAGTTAAGAAATGATTATTTCATATTTTAATTAGAAAAAATGAGAATCTGGGTGAACAAGTTTATTCTGAAAATTGCTAAGTCTAAGACTGTTCACAGATATTTTTCAGGCAAATACTATAGAAAGTACATTATTTTACAAGAATGCTTGGATCATTTTATCAGTTCTAGATTTAACCAAGAAAAGTAAATTATCAACAGATATGCTGTGCCCTGACATCTACTAGTAATAATTGATAAGATAGCGGAAGAGTCTATTATTATGTTTGTCTCACCATAGCTGAACTGTCATGTGATCATAAAGCTCAAAACTACCACTCAAAGGAAACATTAAAACTATGCATAAATCTATGTATATAATCGCAGACTTTGCAAATCCCTGGATTTTAAATAGAAGACATTACATGGTGCTTTTAGAGGTCATTCAGTAGGTTATAAAACCAGAACTGTTGACCTACTTAGCCACTCTGAATCCATAGTAAACATGAACTGTGTGCACGGGAAAGGAATACAAAAGAATGAGTAAATATGTTGAATAATTAGGTTACTAGTTTATTTCTTGAAAATAAATTATGTACCTGTGAGTGATTTTTTTCCACCTCCAGATTTATTCCTCCTTCCAGAGGTTTCACATTTCTTAGGATCATATAAAATTTTACTATTATGGTATTTGTTTTTAATAAATATTCCACATTCAAGTGTCTGCAATACACTAAGATTATGGTAATATGTTTACTCTTGGGAATGTGTGCTAACTGAAAGGATGCATCTAGTATCCTTTCATACAAGGATACAAAAATCTATTTTTTTCTAAACACTTTTTATAACATCTGTACAACTCTTCATCAGAGTTTTAGCTATCTGGTGGTCTTTCAGAAATATAATACTCATTTATGATTTTCATATTCCTGGCTTATATCCTGCTACACTTATTCAATAGATGTTGACAGCTATCTTTTCAAATAATCTGTGGTTACTTTAAAATATGTAATTACCAAACCCATTAACAATTGTACCACTTTAATTGACTGTGTACTTCTCCTCAAGTATCTTTCAGTAGTAGACACTGGAGGTTGTCTACACATTTATTCACCCCTTTTCCACAATAAAAATCAATTTTGTTCAAGTATCTAACCTTCTCCTCTTCAGCCTTGTGCCTCAGGGCAAATTCTAACCCAGTTTCAGCAGTGTTTTATTTGTCCAAGAACATTTTCATTTGCCATGACAGCACTTGGTTCAGAGATGGGCAGATAATCAAGTTTTGACCAATGAGATACAAGAGAGTCTCAAAAAAAAGAAACATTTTTTGTTCTTCCTCTGGATGGTGTCAAACATGTTAAGATTTCTGAAACTGCTGTAGCCATCTTGATATGAAGCCAGAACTTAAGGTAGCAAAATGGAGAGAAAGAATGCAACTGGGTCCTAGATAGTGACATTGACCTGTTAAATCAGACAATCCTGGAGCCATCACTACCTCTACAATATTGATTTGTAATAATAAAAATCCATTTGGATTGGATTTTCTTTTATTTGTAACTGCTAATATCAAATTATATAACTGTCATTCATTTGTGCTTTTGTAAAATCACAGAAATGACACTGAAGCCACTTTGCCTTTACAATAGTAAACTATGATGGTTCCCATGGTCATTTAATTTCAAATAGATAGATTATACATAATGAAAGAATTTGCATAGAAATTAAATAATGATGAGAAAGCAAACAAGTCTTGTGGTCACCTTATTTAAAATATTTAAAAGAAAAAAAAACTTTTGATGAGATCTGAATTTTCAATCATGTTAATCATATCAATTATACAATTTACAGAATTAAAATCTTTATCTGAGAGCTTAAAAATGATCATTTTTATACCTATAGTATCTAACATATTAAACAAAATATACATAATAAATTGAACACATGCAAACATATATATGTGCAAACATATATATGTATATACATACACATAAACATATATATGTATATACATATATATGTTTGCATGTGTTCAATTTACATATATATGAGTATATGTATATATATTTTATATATATATCACACCCTTCACAACATATACTGTATTTTGAAATTCATATAATTGTAATTCCACCAGTTCCCCTACTTCTGAACAGCTTCAACTGAAAAGTAAATTTTTTAAACAAAAATATGCTATTAGCTCCATAGATTTCATAAATTATGAATTTTCTCTAGAGTCACAAATATATGGCAGACATTTTCAAAATACAGAGAGTACAGCATAATGGAATAAAATTATGTCCATCAGCTCCTTGGTAAGCATTGTTTGAAATAGCTATCAGTCTGACCTAATATGCAAAACTTTTCAATCTTCTAAAGAATCTTAAATTCACATTTAAATGTTTTAATAACCGGGACCCCTTTCTTAGGCTAAAACTGAACTCAGAACATCAACTCCCCTTGCTTTCTCAGAAATGTTTGCATATGAGGTCAGATAATTTTTAAATTTATCACTTTTGAAAAACTCAGTTCCTTAAACTTTCTTCTTTACTAAATTACTAAGAATATCTAAGGTTTTCTTATTTATTATTTTGGGAAGAACATTGTTTTCTGACATGCAGATTTCTCCCTATGAAACACTTCTGTAATTTAAAAAGAATGCACGCAGGAAAACGTATGTTATTTTATGGTTATTTAACATGAGCATTTTATAAGAAAAGAAGAAATCATAGGTATTAATTTCTCATAATCTTTAACATAATAAAGGAAGGAAATAAATATAGGTTAAATGGTATAAGGATATTGATTAGAATTACTGTAAGATCTGAATTGCAGTTTATACAAATCATTATTTAAATACATTCAATTAATATAAACTACTTATAATAATTAAACTAACACACAGGGTTTATCTTTTATAGCTGAGATTAAAAATATTAATCCATACTATTATGTTGTAATCCTCTAGCAGTCTTATTTAAACTATTAATTTGTTTAGCAGATATTTAACATACAGTACAAAATTTATACTTTAGCCTAGTCCCTATTTGATAATCAAATATGAAGCAAAGAGATGATGAATATTCAATTACTTCAGATTGTGTACTTAACACATAGGATAAATGTGTTATTAAAATCTTTAGAAAATAGAATTTTGGCCTTATTAATCAGTAAGTTTACATCTGTTGATCTGATGTCTGACTTATGGTATACTTTCCTTTCTTTAATATACCACTTGTGCTTTCTGAAAAATGTCCACTTTGACAAGTGGATGATATTCTTCCCACAGAGAAGACTCATTCTTAGATAATAATCGTGCCTAAGCCAGGTTTTCCAGATCAGTGCCATTTGGGGAGAGAAATAATTATTTTATAGCTATTTCATTTTCATGTTACAAAAGCTGGGCTTACAGTATATTCTAGACTACTTTAAAACTTAAATACTCAATTCAAAAGATTGATGCTATCTGCCCTAAATAAATCATTTTGACTTAAAAGAATTGTACCTGAAACAAGTCTGTCCTTTAGAATATTAGTGATGCAAGCAAACCTGATTCTAAAACATTGTCTCTTGGTTTTCAATCAAAAGATTTTCAACAAAAGACTTGAGCCTTGACAGTTTAACAAATGTGTCACTCTCTCCTTTACTAATTATTCAAGGAATACAGAGAATACAACTCTCTATTTAAACCTTACTTCTAACTAGGTAAGTGGGTAAGAAGGTAGATGAAAGGAAGGTAGGCAAAGGGAAGAATTAAAAGACTAACTTATTTCTTTCTTTTGGAACGTTAACTATACACACATCATTTCCTCCACAAAGTCTTAGGAGATCTTGTGAGGAAACAGTTATTTATTCATCCTCAAGTTATCTTACACATCATTAACAATCATTAGCTACGATTAGCACTTTATAATTTACATTTTAGTTGTTTATGTGCGTTGATAACTAAATAATGTACATTTAGTTGTGTTAAGTATGAAAAATTTTACCCTTTGTTTTTAAAGTCTCAGCATTATCTCAAAGAAAAAAGAATGATTGAGCTTGATATTTAATGGGTTTCACTCTATTATAGCCTAATTTATCCCATATGTCATGTAGGGTTTATAAAACAAATAAATCTTTCTGAAGAAGTGTTCAATAGAGATATTAATTGTCAGTGTTGAAAATCTTTCTCATTAAGGATCATAAAGATATCTTTAAAGTTACATAACTGAATTCACTTGCAGCTGTTTTAGTGCTTTTTACTGCTTGGAACCAGGAGAAACAAAACATACTTGTGTTATAGCATTATATTTCTGTCAATGAGTTAATTAATACATTTTATTTAAATAGAGGATTCTATAATGATAGTTAATGCAATTGAATAAATGTTTTAAAAATTAACTGAATTTGTCTTATACTTGATTTTCATTGACATTAAAAATTCTGTTTTCAATATAAATCAATGATAAAGATTAAAGTATATTTTCTAGATTAAAAAGCAGTTGTAAGAGAAGAAGAAATGTTTGGTAATGTTGCATAACAATAAAACAAAAGACTATATAATTAAATTTTAAAAATACTAGAGAAGTTTCAGGTGAATGCTTTTAAAAGCCAAGGAAGTCAGTTTTTACATTATATTTTATGAAGTGTTTTAGTATACATTTATAATAACAAATATTAGCTATTTAAGTAAAAAAACAAGTCTGTATAACATTAATGAAATCACCTCAAGACTGAAAAAGATCAAATAAACTTGAAATCAAAATATTCTAAAAGGCATGTTTTTCCCCTGAGAGATGAAACCCAGATTTATGAAGCAACATTTCTCAAACTACTAGTATTCCTCATGTTGGTAATAGTATAACAAGTCAGGGGTAGAGGAAGAGTTAATGAATTTAAGAAATTCACTATAAAATACCACTTTGTGAAGATTTACATTAAATATTAGCATATAAAGTACCCATAGTGGTCCAGTTTTAAGAAAGCAGCTTATCTTTGTTCAAAACATTTTAGAAATATATTTAACCACAGGGATTTTCAAAAATTGATTTAAACTCAGTTTTTGTCCCATAGCTTTGGTGTCCCATGTGTCCCCAAGACACATCAATTTGGAAAATGCCCTTAAAGGCAATTTAATTAAAGACAAATAATAAGCTATTACAAATGTTACTACTTCTCCAGAGAAAATTCTACTAAGCTGTCAGAAAATATTAATAAAAGTAACTTACGGTTATAGAAGACTAGCCATGCATCAGGTACTGCGCAAAATGTAGGTAAGCAACATCTCTTATATTTCCCTGAGCATAAACTTGCTCTTTCTATTGTGTGTTCCCACTGTTAAAATAATTATCTACAAAACAATTTGATATTTTAAAATTATTTAACTTATTTTGATTATTTGCCATTGAACACAAAGGAATATTTCAGACTCCTTAATAGGATATATAAGGCACTTCATAATTTGTTATTTATTTATATTACATTTATTTTATCCTTTTTTTTTTCAAAGACTATACTATGCTAGAATAATGTGCTAAGTGATTAGATATCTAGAACTTAAGTTGGATATGTGCCCATCTCTGAAAATTCCTTTAGATAGGATGGTCAGGGAAGACCCCACTCAATAAGTAATATTTGAGTTGAGATTTGAAGGGTAAGAAAAAAGCACCATATATATTTTGAGAGAGAATTAGAAGATAGATTTATTTTAAGGAATTGGCTCATGAAGTTATGAGTCACAGCAAGTCCAAAATCTATAGGGCAGGCAGGCAAGCTGAAAACCCAGAGAGGGTTGATGTTGCAATCTTGACTTTAAAATTGCAGAATCAACCAGTAGTCTGGAAGGTCAGGTAGGATTTCTTCACTGAGAAACCTCAGGTTTTGCTCCTCCAATTTTCAACTGATTTCAGTGAGATCCACTCATATAACTGAAGGTAATCTTTCCCTAAAGTTACTGTTTGTAGTTATTAACCACATTTACAAAATACCTTAAATAACAGTACTATTGACTACCCAAGTTAACACATAATACCAACCATCACACAGGGTTATAGTGCCTGAGCTCAAACAGAAAACAATTTGCTATGACTCATGCAATATTTTGACACCTGTTAAAACTATTATTTACCTTTTATATTAAGGGTAGTAGCAGCAAGCACCGTTTGTATTTGTAATTCAAGCACTGAGTATGGATTATGTACCATTTTAAAGACTATCTGATGTAGAGATTTAAAAAGGCAAGTATAATAATATACATTCATCTCTTGCAAGTTGACATGTATATTGCTATGGAAAAATACGTATCTTCCAAAAAGATCCTGTCAAGAGTTGCTTAAATAATGAACTTTCTTAGTGCACTTAATATGTAATTTAATTTCTAAAACTGAATCAAGATAAAAATATTAATGTTTTGTAAAATAGTCAGGGTCCTGGAAGATAATCAAAGAGAGTTTCAGATGTTCACAAAATTGAACTTCAGAATGCTTCCTGCTGTTAAGCAATAATAAACTAATTGTGGCTTCCAAGTAGAAAACCACAGGGAAGAGAGTGCATTCAAGAGAAATTTAAATCCGAAGTTATGTTATTATCCTTCATTCAGTTAACGTCTATGTCACTTAATAAGACCATCATGAATCTATAGTGACTGAACACATAGATTTTGCTTGTTATTATTTGTATTCAGAGATTCTTTACAATTAAATTATATAGTTTAAAATTACTTTTAGTAAGCTATATATGATTTAACAATGACTACATTAAGCATGCAAATTGTGGCTATTTTGACTTTTGAGGAGATATCTAATGAATACTCTATCATGTCATATATGTGCTGATTTTTGCATCCATGAAGAGATATGTGATTACTTCCATGTACTTTCATATATATTTACTAGTTTACATACTTATCTTTATTTTGTTTTATCTCTCCTTTATAACACCCTGTGTTCCATGACAAGAGGTGTCTGTTATTAAGTAAATACTTTAAAAACAAATACAATTCACCCAAATGGGAATTGTTCTTGACTTTATTATTTATTATGCTCAAGGTATTGTGCTCAAATAAAAGCTCATAAACAATAATATTATAATTTGCATGAAGACCAGAAAGAAAAGAAAGTAAGATTCAGTTGTAAGGAATATTTAAAACCAGTTCCACCAGTTATATTTTCTTTATTTTAATTTAATTTTTTTAATCTTTTACATTTCATTTACACTTGACAATCAATATTAGTTTCAGATGTATAACATAGTGGTTAGACATTTATATAACTTATGAAGCGATCTCCCTTGTAAGTCTAGTACCCCCTTAACACCATACATAATTACTGCTACTGTAATATTATTTACTATATTCCTCATGCTGTACCTAACATCCCTGTGACTATTTTGTAACTGCCAATTTGTACTTTTTTTTAAATTAAATTTATTGGGGTGACATTGGTTAATAAAATTATATAAATTTGAAGTGTACAATCATATATCATATGCATATGTATTGTGTGTTCATCAACCAAAGTTAAATTTCCTTCTGTCACCATATATTTTACCCTCTTAATTTTACAACCCCCTCTCACATTTTCTCTTCTGGTAACCACTAAACTGTGTCTATAAGTTTTTATTTGTCTTATTCATTTCTTGCTTTCAGTTTTGTATCCTACGTATAAGTGAAATCATATGGCTCTCGACTTTTTTTATCCTACTTATTTCTCCTAGCATGATTATCACAAAATTCATCCATATTGTTGTAAATGGCAATATGTCATCTTTTCTTATGGCTGTGTAAGTATTCCATTGTATATATGTGCCACATCTTTACCTACTCAACTGTAAAAGGACACTCCAGTTTTTTCCTGTCTTCACCATAAATAATGCTGCAGTAAACATCAGGATGTATATATCTTTACAGATAAATGTTTTCAAATTTGGGGGATAGATACCCAGAAGAGGGATTGCTGGGTCACGTGGTAATTCTATTCTTAATGATTATAGTTTTTAAAACTTCTAAACCTCTCACAAGCACACTTCAAAAATATTTGGCTACTGACCATGAAGTTTTAGAAAGTTTCAAAGGAAAAATTGAAGCAACTTATTTAGATTCCTACAAACATTTAATTTATTTACAAAAAGTTAATACAAGAACAGTTTGACATCATATATTCCTAAAAGATATATGACTAAATCCACAATTTGAAGTCTAAATAAAATTATTATTTGAAAATAAAATTATTACGATATTTTATTTTTTATTTGTAATCTATAAATTATAAATATTCTAGAAGTTTGTTAACAAATACCCATAGAAATTACAAGACTCAATTTCATTCAGATATTTTCTGGCATATTGTATCTAAAATCTAAAGAAAGTTTCGATTCCATAAAAATACATTACCTCTGTTAATTAACTGTCTGTGTTTTTAACACAAATGTATAGATATGTATTCCTAGATAAAGAACAGACTCTTGATTTTTTTTATTATTCCTTCCATAGATACCTGATTATGTTATTAAGATAATACTACTTTCATTAAAAGACTACCACCAAATTCTAAGACGTAAACAGAATGTTATTTTATAATGTTTTCAATAAAATAAAATAAATAATGGCAATTGCATATTAGAAATACTCTGAAACTCTTCTCCCAAGAGACAAAGAATTTATTGTTATAATGTTCATCCAAAATTAATTAATTAATTAATATTTTAAATAACATATTAAAAAAGTTGTTGTATACCTATGGAGTTTAATACTCTCAACACAGAAATGGACAAATGTAACCACGGGTTAAAAATTAGCAGATAGGTCAGTGTGGCTAACGTTCAGAAAACTAGGTAAGTACTACAAGATGAGGTGGTTTTCAGGCAGGGAGCAAGTAATCTAGAATCTTATTAACTAGAAAACCATTTAAGGATTTATGATTTTGTTTTTAAAATATCATTGTATTTTTCTGGTAGAAAATGGACTACAGGTTTGCATGGGCGGGGAAATAAATGAACAAACAATAGGCTCAATAATAAGTAATAGAGCATTATTTCACAGGTGCAAATTAAAGCTTAAAATATAAGTAATGCTTATAGGTATAAGTTTTTAATGACCGAATATCATATCTTGTTACTGATGGGAATAAAACAGGAATTGAGATATTTGCAAATGAATATTTCATATGTTATGTAGATTTTATAAAAGCTAAAATAAATTAAAGAAAGTTATTGATTACTTAATAATGTTTATGTATATTGATTGGCTGCTTGTTCTAAATCAAGGAGGATTGTTTGTTACTGATAGCTGTTTTGTTTGCTTTGGTCTAGAAATTGCCACTTCAGATTTTTATGCTTTCCATAACACAGTAAGGAGCAAATACAAATAGTTATTGAAGATTTAATCTTAACAAGACATTCAGAGAACTCATGGGGATTCTTCTTTTAATTGGAAATTAAATTCTAAGTGTCTTATTTACCAAAATGCGCTAAGTTACCCTAGTCTGCTGATGAGAGATAAAATTTTCACTGTTAGGAAAGCCTGTTTTGGTTTAAATATTTCAACATATTCTTTTTTTAATGTCTGAGAGAAAATTGACTGTTTAATACAAAGCTAAATAATCTGTTTTCTCTAAATTCAAACTTCGATGACCAAAGTATACGTCAGACTAGTAGGAATGAAACTGTTAAGTAATGCAATGTCCTTTCTTTGTCTATAATTAAAGTTCATTTCTATTCGCATCCATATAGGCAGGTAGCAAAAATAATCTCAGAACATTGTTTTTCTGTAATTACAATTTTCTACTGTACTTTTCCCACCCCTAGTCAGTTCATGAAGGATTTCCAAGCTCTTGTCTCCTCAACAGGTTCTACTTGGAATAGATACAGTTTGTCTTTGCCAAATCAATGAACTCTTATTGCTGATTTAAGAAATTATGACAAATTTTGTGGCTTAAAGCAATACAAATTTATTCTCTTATAAATCTTGAGGTCAGAAATCTAAAACCAAAATGCCGAAAGGCCAAGTTCTTTCTGGAGGCTCAGTGGAGAATTCATTATTTTGCCTTTCTCAGCTTCTGTAGATCCTCTGCATTCCTTGGCTCATGGCCATTCCTTAAAGCATTTCAACCTCATTTCCATTGTCACGACTACTTCTGACTGATCTTTTGCCTCCCGCTTATGAAGACCCTGTGATTACATTTGGCCCATCCAAATAATCTAAGACAATATTCCCATCTAATGATCCTTACTCACATCTTCAAAGCCCCTTCTACAATATAAGATAGCACATGTTTAAGCTCCAGGAATTAAAATGTGGACATCTTTGGGGAGGACATTAATCAGCCCATCACACCAAACTATTCAGGATATTTATTCTTTCTTCTGGAATATAACATAATCATCATAGTGTGGCTGGCAATAGGGAGAATCTTTCTCAGGGACAGTTTCTTGCTTTATTTCCATATTCTAACTTCTCCCCTCCCCCGATTATATAAAATCTTCCCCTGTCTGGGCATGAGTTGATCCTAGTTTTTCTATTCTTTCAAACATAATGCCTTAAA
Organism: Pteropus medius; assembly: GCF_902729225.1. Taxonomy (NCBI): domain Eukaryota; kingdom Metazoa; phylum Chordata; class Mammalia; order Chiroptera; family Pteropodidae; genus Pteropus; species Pteropus medius. The sequence continues at coordinate 12,782,294 of NW_024354502.1, read as the reverse complement.
TTTAACGTTTTTAAATGTCCAGAGTATGAATTGATTCCTGTATACTCTGATCTCTTTTGTCAGAGCCAATATGTATAGAACATCCTATTAATGTCCTCAATAGCAGATATTATCACGAAGTAATAACATACATAGAAAATGTTCCTGTTGCTATATAAAAATGTTTCCATTGTATATCAGATGTGTATGTAGTAACAGAAAAAAATCCTGCTTAAGGAAGACATATGCTATATTATAGAGGCATTAGTTCTGTTTCACTCAATATAGAATTTGTCTTGTTTTATAGTCATATTCACTTTTCGAACAGAAAATCTGGTTGGAGTAAATTTCTAGGGCATCTTGGAATAGAAATAAAAGTCTGAAAAGTACAATATATACCTTGGGAAGAACTATGCATGGTAGTGCCTGAGAGAGAATTCTAACTGCAGAATTCTGTCACCATTTTCCAGAATGCTATGGTATTGCACATAGCCTTCAAATATATAGACAAATGATGCTTTCCAGAGAAACATTAAATTATGAGAAAGTAAAAGCTGGTTGGTACAAAATGTAAGTTATAAAAAGGCATATTGTACAAATACAATTGAATCTTATGTTCAACTGTCTTCCATGGTATAATACTGTTCCTTTTGTCCTTATGAAACTGGACCAATCAATGGCCTGACAAATGTTTTGGATACATAGAGTATTTGGGGGGTTCTCGAAGGCCATCAAACTTGACTTTGTCCACCAAGAGATATTCCACATCTCATGAGCCTGGAGAATAATCATGCTTGATATAAGGCAAAGATAAGCATCAGGCTTTTTAATAAAGACTTAATTCTAATAGATCTAGAAGTATATAAGCAAAATTAGTTATACTTTGATTAAAATCTTTTTTTTTTAATTATAGCCATTCTTATGTGTGTATATATATTATCTAAAAATATTTGTTGTGGTTTTAATATGCAGTTTCAGTTCTTTAATAATTAATGGTGTTGAACAACTGTGTTTGTGCTTTTTAGGTGTTCATATATCTGATTTGTTTGAATGTTTATTTAATTTGCTCATTTTTAGTTTTTGTCTTGAGTTGTAAGAGTACTTTAAATATTCTGGAGATACATTTTTTAAAATATGTGGTTTGCAAATATTTTTCTTCCAATCCATGATTTGTTCTTTTTTTTTAAGGCAAAGAGGAATAATTTTAATGATAAAAGCATATTTTATTTATAAATTAAAACAAACTTATATACCTAACAACACCTGCAATGAAATATACAAGGCAAAAATTTAAAAATAAAGGTAATTTTATATAAACCAAATTAGGAAGATTTATGTTTCTTTCAAGTAGATTAAAATATAAGAATATAAACGATTTGAAAAATAATATATATATGCTATATTTTCTTGTTTATAAAACAGAATTAGTTATAAATGATAAGAGTCTGTGTTTATTTCAATAAAATTGAGAAAGATAATTTGATACAACGAAGGAGAAAAGTTTTATTCTTATAAAAATAAGAATATTATGTATTCTTCTTTTCTATCTGAATAAAAATATTATGTCACAAATAATATTTCGTCCTAATGAACTTGAGCTTCTCTAACAAAATACCATAGACTAGATGGCTTAAACACACAGACATTTATTTATCATAGTTCTGGAGACTGGGAACTCCAAGATCAAGGTGCCTGCAGATCCTTTTGTTACATTCAGAACAACCCTGAAGGGCATCCTAGAGCTCCTCTTGTGGGTAGTCCAAGTCTCCCTTTGCCCAATCTTGCTTTTTTTCCTCTCTCCCTTACTATCTTGTAAACTTCAGGCACACTAATCTATCTCAGAAAGAGAAAAAAATCTGAAAAGGCTACATAGTGTATGATTTCACTTTATAACATTTTGAAAAGGCAAAACTATGAAGATAGTAAAAAGATCAGTGGTTTCCAGGGGTTGGAGTGATGGGCAAAATGAATAGGCAGTGCATGGAGAATTTTTAGGGCAGTGAAACTATGTATGATACTGTAATGATGAATACATACATTTGTCCAAATCCATAGAATGTACAACACCAAGAGTAAACAGTAATATAAACTATGGACTTTGGGTGCTTTGATGTATCAATATAGGATTACCAGTCTTAATAAATGTCCCACTCTCATGGATGATTTTGATAACTAGGGAGACTACATTTGTTTGGGCATGGAATATGTGGGAAATTTTTGTATCTTCCTCCCAATTTTTCTGTGAAACTAAAACTGCTATAAAAAATAGTCTCTAAAAAATTGGGTACATAAAATCACCCATTTTAAGTGTTTAGTCTAATAAGTTTTATAAATCCATATAGTCATGTAACCACTTCAAAGTCATAATACATAATATTTCCATCACAGCAAAAAGTTCCCCTGAGCAGCTTTGCACTCAGTCCTCAGCCTCTCGTTCTGGACCCTGGAAATCACTAATCTACTTTGTCTTTATGGTTTTGTTTTTCATATTTTAGAATTTCATATAAATGAAATCATACTGTATGTAATGTGAGCCTGACTTATTTCACTTAGTCTATCTTTTAGAGATTTATTATAGTGGTTTTTTTTTTGGATTCATAGTTTAAGACTAAGAATTATTAAATTTGATATATTTACCACAATTTTTCTTTAATCCTTTCTTTCTGAAGTTGGCAGGCATTTGGAGATTTTTCCAGTTTGGATCTCTTTTGTATAATGCTGTTTTGAATATTCATATATAATACTTTGTATGAATATGTTTTCATTTTTATGGGCTAAAAACCTAGAGGTAGAATTGCTTGGTCTTATAGCACATTTATATTTAGCCTTATGAGAAATTGCCAAATTATTTTCCAAAGTGAATATACTATTTTACATTCCCACAAGCAAAATATGAGAGCTTCAGTTCTCTAAATCCTCTCACGTACTTGGTATTTTCAAGATTTTTAATAGTGGACTTTTAATTAAGAATGTTTTTTCATATTTCATTATAGTTTTTAGGTACATTTTCCCTCATGGTTAATGCTGTCGAAAATTGTTTCTTATGCTTATTTGCCACTCATATTTCTTTTTTTGTAAAGGACTTATTTATTTTTCTACTGGCTTTTTATGTTTTCTCATTTTTGAGTTGTGTTAACTTTTTATATATTCTGGATTGTATTAGTCAGAGTTCCCCAGAGAAACAAAACCCATAGGATATAAAGTTGTCCTTGAACAACACGGGTTTGAACTGCAAGGATCACAGACTTTTTTCAATAAATACAATTGACCCTTCTGTTCACGTGTTTTGCATCTGCCAATTCAACCAACCAAGAATCAACAGTATGTTGCATTCCCAACTGCCTTCTCCCTACCCCAGTTTCCCAACCACAGATTCCAAACTGGGGATTCCAAACCACGTGGTGAAAAAACTGGTTAACTTTGGATGTAAAGGGCTGACTGTAGAGTCAAAAGTTACAGGAGAAGTTTTGATTACATGAGGGGCGGGCGGGGGGAGGGATCTGCCCATCTAATCCCTCATTGTTCAAGCATAAACTTCATAATAGGTATATGAGATTTATTAAAGGAATTGGCTCATGTAGTTGAGGGGGTGGAAAATTTCCCCAATCTGTCATCTGTAAGGTAGAGAACCAGGAAAAGCAGGTACTGTATCAGTCCAAGAAAGGAAGACTGAAAACTCAAGGACATAATAGTATAATTACCAGACCGAGGCTAAAGGCCTAAAACTGGGGAAGCGACTGGTGTAAGTCTCAAAGTCGAAGGCCCATGAACCAGAGGCACCTATGTCTGAGGGCAAGAGAAGATGACCCAGGTGGATAAGAGATGACCCAGGTGGAGAAGAGAGAAAGAATTCACTCATCCTGTACCTTTTTGTTCTGTTCAGGTCCTCAACAGATTGGATGATGCTTGCTCCCTGCGGTAGGGCAGATCTTTACTCAGTCTACTGATTCTAATGCTAATCTCTTCTGGAAACACTCTCACAGAAGCACCCAGGAATCATGTTTTACCAACTATCTAGACATTTCTTAGCCCAGTTCACAGTTGACACATAAAATTAATCATTGCATATGTACAAATTCGTTATCATATATGTGGTTTGCAAGTATATTCTTCAATGGCTGGAGTTTTCATTTTCTAAGAATATCTTTCAAATAGCAGAAAATTAGTATTTTGATGAAAGACAGGCTATAATTATTTTTATATAATTCACGATTTTGTGAGTTATCTAAGAAATCTAACAAAAATTTCCATACATTTCAAAAGATCTATATTTTATTCTAAATGTTTTATATTTTTATCACATATGGTTAGGTCTATAATCCATTTTGAGTTAATTTTTATATCATATCAGTTAATAATTGAAGGGGTTTTTTTTGTATATTTTTTCCAGCACCATTTGTTGAAAGAACTATACTTTCTACACTCAATCATTTTGATACTGTTATCAAAAATCATTTGGCTATATATAATTTATGGACTTGCTATTCTATTCCATTGATCTAGTTTTTTAAAAAATATATAAGCCAATACCATACTGTCCTCATTTCTTTAGCTTTATAGTAAGTCTTTAAATTATGGAGTGTCAGTCCTATTTGTTTTTCTTTTCCAAAATTGTTTTGGGTATTCTCATTTACTTGAATTTCCATATAAATTTTAAAATAACTACAGTTTTTACCAAAACAATTTAAAATTATGTCAAGTTGTGTTTGGTTTTGAACTGAATCTATAGATACATATAGAGAGAATCAATCACAACAATATTGAATCTTACAATTCATTTACATGGTGTATCTCTCCATCTATTTAAATCATCATTAATTTTCTAAACAATGCTATTTTAGTCTCCAGTTTATAGGTTTTGTATATGTCTTGCTAAAATTTTCCTCAAGTAGGTTTTGCTTTTAGATGTTAAAATATGTGATATTACAGTTATTTCAGGTATTATTAAATAATTTCAATTTCCAATTCCTCTGGTAACCACTAAATGCTAACATATAAAAATAAAAGTGACATCTGTGATCTTCCTAAGCCCACTTTTTAATTCTAGTCCATTTTTGAACTTGAATCTTCAAGTTCACTGATCTTTTTTGCAGTGTTTAATCTGATTTTAATTATAACCAGTGTACTTTTATTTATTTATTTTTTGACTTATGGGGGTGACATTGGTTAATAACATTATATAGTTTTCAAGTGTACAGTTTAATAATACGTCATACATATATTGCATTGTATGTTCACCACCCAGAGTCAAATCTTTTTCCATCACCATATACTTGACCTCCTTTACCCCTGTATACCTACCCATCTCTCCTCTTTCCCTCTGGTAACCACTAAACTGTTGTCTCTGTCTATGAGTTTTTGTTGGTTTGTCTTGTTTGTTGCTCTCAGTTTTATATCCCACACATAAGTGAAATCATATGATTCTCAACTTTTCCTGTCTGACTCATTTTGCTAAGCATGATATTCTAAAGATCAATGCATGTTGTCACAAATGGCAGTATTTCATCTTTACTTATGGCTAGCTAGTATTCCATTGTATATATGTACCACATCTTCTCCATTCAGTCATCTATCGGAGAACACTTGGGTTGTTTCCATGTCTTTCCACGTGAATAATGCTGCAATGAACATCGAGATGCATGTATTTCTAGGGATAAATGTTTTCAAATTTGGGGGATAGATACCCAGAAAAGGGATTGCTAGTTCATATGATAATTCTATTATTACTCTTCTGAGGAAACTTCACACTGTGTTCCATAGTGGCTGTACCAGTTTACATTCCTACCAGCAGTGTATAAGGGTTCCTTTTCTCCCACAACCTCTCTAACACTTGTATTTCTTGTCTTATTGATAATAGTCATTTTTATAGGTGTGAGGTGGTATCACATTGTGATTTTGATTTTCATTTTCCTAATTTCTAATTAAGTTGCTCATGGTCTCATATGTCTGTTGCCCATTTGTATGTCTTCTTGGAAGAAGTGTCTGTTCAGGTCCTCTGCCCATTTTTTAATTAGATTGTTTTTGTTGTTGTTGTTGTGGAGTTGTATGATTTCTTTACATATTTTGGATTTTAGCTCCTTATCAGAGGTGTTGTTTACAAATATCTTCTCCTGTTTGGTTGATTGCCTTATTGTTTTGTGGATGGTTTCTTTTGCTGTGCGTAAGCTTTTCATTTGATATAATTCCATTCATTTATTTTTGCTTTTACTTCCGTTGCCTTTGAGCTAAAATTCATAAAATCCTCTCTAAAATCAAGGTGCATGTGTTTAGTACCTATGTTGTCTTCTATTCAATTTACATTTTCAGGTCTTATATTTAGTTCTTTGATCCATTTGGAGTTAATTTTGGTGTATGGTGACAGAGAGCAGTCTAGTTTCATTATTTTACATGTGTCTTTTCAATTTTCGCAGCCGATAAATGGTGCCATTGTACTTTTAAATAATTGTAGTTATTGTGATTTTATCTCTAGAACACATTCACTTTTTTAAAATCTTTCTTCTCTCTCTGTGTTTATTTTTCCTTTACCTCATTGAATATATATGTATGTTTAGTGCTGTTTTAACATCTTTACTTACTAATTCTGTGTTCCATAGTTTCTATCTTTTTGGCTCAGATTCTACTGATGGATTTAAATCCTTATGGGTCATAGTTTTCTGCCTCTTTGCATGCCCACTAATTAGGTTAATTTCATTACAGATATTATAGAATTAGCAGTCTTGGGTGCTACATAATTTTATTTTCCTAACACAGTGCTAAAATTTATTCCAGAATGCAATCAAATTATTTGCAGATTAGTTTGATCTTTTTGAGACTTGTTTAAGCTTTGTTTTGTTCTATCCAAAGACTTGGATATTATGAGATCTCTCCATTCCAGGTAGAGTGATCATGAAACGTTCTCCATCTTTTATGAGGTCTTGGAATCCCAATACTATTTTTACCTGCCCCAGGGTGTTTCCCCCCATACACAGATCAACACACAGCTAAACAGTCTCTCTCTCTCTCTTTTTTTCTCTCTCTTCCTCTCTCCTTTCCTTCCTACCACTCTCATTCTCCCTCCATTTTCCCTGCTTATTAAGTACTATGACTTGTAAATTCTGCCTTGGCCTTTTCAAAATTTAATCTGTATCTCCTCAGTCCAATGCTTTATGGCCTGCCTGAAAACGGACTCTGATGATTAAGCAATGTTAATACTGAGATATATTTTATTTTTCAGTCAGGTAAAAAAGTTCTCTGATCCTTATAGTTCAACATCTAAAAACTGTTATTTCATATACTTATATCTTGTTTCTTATTGTGCACAGCAGGAGAGCAATTCTTATAGCAGTTCTTTTATTGAGGGAATTTGCGAATCATAAAATTGACTAGACTTATCATTGACCATTATGCTTAATTTTAAAAGCATCTATGAATTGCTATAATGTTAAAGCCAATATAAATATTTCTCATTTTTATCAAATCCATACATATGCCAGATAAATAATATTGATTTACGAAAAGTATAGCATCAGACCATACTGCCAGTCTCATGCTCATCTGCTTTAGCTTATTGAAACTGATAATTTATAAGCAAAATCTCATGACCACTCTGAGAAAATGCACTTTAAATAAGTTTAGTTGCTGACATTATGGAAGTATAACTATACTAGTTTATAGAAGAGAAACATATATTCAACCATGCTAGATAAAAATAAATCATTTACAGCATTTCACATTGGATATAAGACTCCATTCAACTCAGTCCACGTTATCAACCCTTTTCATTGCCTATATTTTGCTAACGTGCATCAGGTTTTCAAAGGCATTCCCAATTTTTAACTTCAAGTCTCAATTTCAGATACTATGTCTATACTTTTGGTTTAAGTTTCAATAATCATATAAACTTATGGGAAGTTCTGCTCATCCAGACATTTTAATATAGGCTCCTTTACATCTGCTTATGTTATATAGGACTGTGCAAATTTCAGGGTGAATTTATATAGATCATCAGTAATCTTTGATATAGAAAATAGAAATTTCAATTAGTGTGCTTCAACTGCCTTGGTTTTTATCTACTGTATTTCTCAGTGGAAGAGATCTGTTTCTGACACTTATCTGTTGTTTCCTATATCTTGCCCTGCATCCAAATAATCCATGGAAACCATACTATGAACGTTTTATTGTGAATATAGGTGAGAGAAATCTTAAAAAGAGGAATTATTTAATTCAAAGATTCTTAAATTTACTCAAGCCTGAAACATTTTGTTAATAACACACCAGTCATATTGTACAAAAACGAGCTATAAAGCATAGGAGTGCCGATTAAATAAAAATTTTATAAAACTTACTGTTGGATTAGATTCAAAAGAAGAGAAAATCTACAAAATTTAAATAGACTAGAAACAGAAATGTCCTGTAATAAATATCTATTTTTTTAAAAAATGTTTCAACTTTAAATTAAGGAGAACACATCAGTGTTTTGCAGAGGTTGTGTGTGGGGTAAGCAGTTGATTAGAATTGATAGCATGAGGGAATTTTTTGGATAATAGAGTAATTCTGTGTCTCATTTGTGGTGGTAGTAATATAATTCGATATGTGTCAGAACCAATAGAACTGAAACCAACATAAGTAAATTTTATGGTTTATAAATTATAAGTAAGTAAATATATAAATAAATATAATTCTGTTTTAAGGAAATTGAACTGCCTTTGAATTGCCTTCACTTGTAGGAGGGAAGGCATAGCTATTTTAACATCAGACTCACCTAACCCCCTAGCCGTGTTCTCTATGAACAGGAAAAACAACATATAGTTTAGAGATTTCTTGCATATAAAGTAGCCTGAAGATATTGGGGAAGAATAGCAATTATTTCCAATATGCTGAATATTACTTAGCTAAAGAAAAAATGTAAATTTCTGTCTTTTTTCACTTTAAGTATATAATATATTTAGAAAACAAGTGGGGGGCAGACAGAGGCTAAATTATTAGTGTTTTATTTGTGTAATAGCATTAGAAGGAATGCTATTAGTTTAAATTAAAGCACAGCAAGGCACTTCTGCATAATTCAAGCAAACAATTTAACAAATAAACTCCAGCCTTCTTATTATTGCTTCCTCAATTGCCAGGCAGCTTGAAGACAATGAGAAAACTATTTTATAATTAAGAGCGATTATGAGAGGGCAGAGGTGAAAATCTAGGAAAACTCACTTTACAGAAAATAGATAGGCAGATGCAGCTAAATGTCTAGATCTCAGGATAAACTTTTAAGTGCTATAATTATAGAATAAAATGCAAAAACATATTTCTTAAGATAAATTTTGTTGGAAGAAAGGTTCTTCTGAATTCTTTTATTTCTATTTATGTTCTTTGCTAATTCTTCAAGAAAGGAAAATAATTAACCACAGAAAGGTGATGTTTAGGTAATGCAGACAATGAATACATAGGCTAATTACAGAAATCTGCGGTTAGATCTACATTTGCGGTAATCATGCACAAACCAATTACTTATGCAGCAGAAGACACAAGAAGGCATATTGTTCATTAAAATGTCTTTATTCTTACATGAGAAGAGCTTTATTTCCTGTGAGCTTTTATAGAACATTGAATTTGTAAAAAACTGTATATGAACCTCTCCTCTTTCCTGAATTCCTGCATGTATTATAAAGCATTTAAATGATAATGAGAACTACTATTTATGTGATGTGTTTACATCTATTTCTTCAATTCTCACTACATCCAATTTGCATATGACAAAATTGAGACTATTGAAAATATGAATAAATTATCTAAGATCCAAATTTAGTGGAAGATATAATAGGTTTTCATACCCAGATTTATGTGACACAAAGCTTGTGCTCTTTCATTTATTGATAAACTTCGTAAATAAATATTTATTGAGTGCCGTTCATGCTCCTGGCATTCTATAATAGAAATCAGAACACAGTCTCTGTCCCCATTTAGAACCCATTAGAAAGGAGAGAAAAACGCTAAAAAAATATTTATAAAATCATTTCTTATTATATTTGTGATTGCTGATATTAAGGAGAAGTGAAAAACACTTTAAGAATGTATTACAGAAGGATATAACCTAGTTGGGGAGTTAGGGGGTGGGCATTATCCAGAAAAACTGACATAAAAATAAATAAGATCATGATGTTCCAAAGAGTAGCTACAGAAATTGCAAACTAATTTAGAGAGCTATTATATTATTTGAAATGACTATTTTCGAAAATGACATTTTCATTTTATAAAAGCACACAATAAACTTTGTTGTATCACCCATCACCACAATGATAATTGTTTTTAGAAGTGCTTTCCTCAAAGCATCTTTCCAAACTTATTATCAATGTAATTTAAGGTACAATCAATAAATTACCATAGTTTATTACACTGATTGAATTGATAAACATAAGATGAAGAGCTAGGCAGTTCAGTCCAAAGTCAACTCATCTTTCAAGGCCCAGGTTAAATGCCATCTCCTCCATCATGTCTTTCTTAACACTTTCCACTAATGCCAGAATTCATCTTTTTCCATTTGATTATTCCAATATGTCTTAGTCAGCTGTTCCTCCAGTAATGTTGTGAAACAAATCAGCCCACACTGTGACTTTTAACAGCAGGTATTTATTTCTCATTCATGAATCTGTTGGGATTGCCTAGGTTTCAGGCTGTGAATGTGGTTTAGTTTTGCGTGAGCACCCCACATTCTTCTTGAATCAGCAGAAATCTGAGACACGCCTTTCTTGCGGCAGATCACAGTACCACAAACTAATTGTGCAAAAAGACATAATTCTGCTTATGACTTTGGCTCAGAACTAATATAACATCACTTCTTTCTACATTCCTTTGGTTGAAATGAGTCATGGCCAACACCGACATCAATAGTGCAGGGATGTTTGTGTCTATCCTGTGTCAAGGCAGAATCGATTGCACAATTTAAAACAATAACCCAAGCTAATATTCCATAACGTTTAGTATGTGTGTATGTTTAGCATTCATTATAATGTATTTAAATATATATTAGGTAATTCTTAATATGTGCCCTTCTTGGTATAACAAGAACATGCCAAAACTCATATTCTGACTTCATAGAATCTATTGTGGACTATTTATTTAAATAGAAGAATGATTGGATAATAAAAGAATGAATAGATATTATTTTAATTTATCCATTTTCTATTTAAAGAATACTAAGATAATAATTCATAAGTAAATATCAGTACATTTTTAAACCAAAATACATAAAAGGAACAATTAAAGAAAAATTATAAACCAAAGAATTCTATTGAAAATATCCTAGAATCTTTCCTGAAAAACCCAACTTGGAATATTCTCCTGTCCCTGAATTAACTAGCCAATATTTCCATTTTTGTGATAATTATATCATTGCTTTACTTTAGCATTTTAGAACCCATGGATTCAACCTTAAACAATATAGTTTAATTGTGACCTATTTGAATGTTTAAAATTAAAAGTATACCTTATGAATTTTTTGTGATCTGCTTTTTTTAACTAAATGCTCTGTTTGAGAATCATCCATGTTGACATATGCATCTATAGTTCATCCATTTACTTTGCTATATACTTTAAAAAAAATATCAAGTTATTTATATATTTTGATTATGCTTTTTAGTTCTTATATAACATATACTAGCCCTTTATTATACATTTTTAAATCAAATATCTTTTCTGATTCATTACTATTTCTACAGTTGTAATGGTGTCATTTGATGAACGGAAGTAATTATCTTAATGTTCTCAAATTTATCAAAATTTCCCTTTATTGTTATAGTACATGTGGGTCTTTTAAAATACATCCATAACCTGAATATATAAAACATTTTTCATTATTACTTTCTAAATGTTTCTCTTTGTATATTACATCTTTATTTCATCTGTAATTGATTCTATGTGTTTTATATGGTAGATGTCCAGACCATTTTTTTATAGGCGCCTAGTTGTTTTAGCACTATTCACTGAGAAATTAATCCTTTACACATTGATCTGTGTAAATAATGGGTTCATATATTAACGTGGTCTATATTTGGGTTTTCTGTTCTGTCCCAATGTTATATTTATTATCTCTATGTATTAATTAATAGATTTTTAATGTTTTGATATCTGTTAGAGTTAGTGCTACTATCTCATTTTTATTCAAGAAGAGTTTTAGCTCCTGAGGTAATTATGACTGGAATTATATCAGTAATAAACATCATTATGGTGGAAATCAGTCTCTGTTATTCTTTTAGTCTTGAACATTGTACATTTATTCACATATTTATTCCTTCTTAATTCCTTATTTAGTCATAATAATTTCTAACTATTTTTATAATTATGTATTTATTATTAAGCATATCACATTTGTGTGCTATTGCAAATAGTATGTAGTTTTCTCTATATATTATAGTTTTTTATAGAAAGAATGTTGATTTTCATTATTTCCAATCTGTAGCAGGTAACTTGATTAATCATGATCTTTGTTTCATAGCGTACTTGATTCTACTATGTTTTGTTTCTTTATCTTAGTTTTAATTTTACTTTTAAAATAATATAATTTATGTCAATGGACAATGAATCAATTATTAATTATATCACATATAGTTAATATGCATTTAGATATGTCAAAATACTTACCTCATTTTTAACTTTTCTTTCTTACTTGTATCTCAGACCTTTCTGCTTGAGACACTTTTCTTCTATCTAAAATATATCCTGTAGAATTTCTTTAGTAAAGTCAACTGATTGTAGTCTCCAATTTTTTTAACCTAAAATTGCCTTTATTTCACACTTGTTCTTGAAACATACTTTCATTGAGTGCAGGATTCCAGCTTGGCATTTAACCTCCTTAGTACTTTGGGTTAAGGATGCCAGATGCATTTACTCCTGGTTGGCCCTCACATTGAGGATGTAGACTTTTGGAGTCCCAGCTTCAAGGAAGATGGCTTTCTAGTCTCAGTAATTTTAGTCTCTACTGACCTCTGTGTTCACTGCTGTCCTTTCCTCCTTGTGTTCTGGTTTTCACTTACTCTCAAGCTCTTTTATGTGTTAGACAAAATTCCAAAAATATTTTAGCTGGAATTTTGTATTATTTTTTCAGAAAGAGTATGTCTTAAGATAACTAGCCAGGCATGTTACTGAAAACAAAATTATCTAACACCTACAGGTTTCAAACAGTAAATAATTCTTTCATCATTTAGTAACATTTTATCTACTTTCGTTGCCAACTTAGATATTTATTTATATAGTTGTGAACATGAGTTCTTCGATATTATTTCTGAGTTTCATATGCTCCTTGAAATATAACATGGAATCTGTCTGGAATTCTTTTCTCACTTCATAACTGGGACAATTTAATTTTCATCTGCAAGTCATAAGCTTGTACCAGGGCCTCAGCCTATGCAAAAGGACTAATTAAGCACATCTTACACAACCCTTTAGTACCCTTCATCTCTATTGGGCTCTGATTTTTTTTCCTAATTAATACGACTGGGCTTTATTTTAGATCCTAAAATGCTTTCTGCATGCTATAGTTGTGTGAACTGGATCTTTATGTTTATACCTGTCTCTGAGTCTTGGTTTTGCTACTTTGACCAGTGCTTGAATCTTCATGAATTATAACTGTACCCTGCCACTTGCATCCTAGCCTTGATTTCTGGATTTCTAGGGCACTTCCCTTGGTAGTCTATTGTCTGCCTCTCATCTACCTGGCTCTTAGCCTGTAAGCAAACATTTCTGAGAGTGTCCTTGTCCTGGACTAATAAGTTCTGCATCAGAAAGATTATTCAGAGCATATTTCCAGCATTGTATATTCTAATTACTTAGGAGTACTTGCAACATCCTCATATTAATTTAGAATCAAAAGAGTGTAAAGAACTAGAGAAGAAAACATAATTTAGAATCAAAGGAGTATATGAGAACTAGAGAGGAAAGGAAATCATGAGAAACTCATAGGGAATAATGAATTTATTACAAGTATGATTTTAAACCTGTTAATTCAGTAGTTTGCCATTATATAGATCAATTTCAAAATAGAACAAATGTATTTAATTGGTTCTGAACTTTTCAAGATTTAAATAAAGTTCTAAAAATTATTCAAATACCTTAAACTAGGAAGAAATTATTTATTCAAATACTATATAATTTACACTTTAAAACATGATACCATAATATTTTTTTTTCCAAAGAAAGACACAGATCCCACAACAGATGCAATCAATGAAATCTAATATTGCAGGACTGTTGAAAACTGCACTTGGTGATTAATAGTACAAGTTTAATGCATAATTTAGGTTTTATGCTTTTCACTTCAAGTTATCAATTTAAATCAATTTTGTTTGGCTATATTGAACAGCAGTTAACCATTCAAATGGAAATGTTTGCAAATTTTTATATTAGAGTAGTTTAGTGAAAATAATTTTGAAGTCAACAGTAAATAAATACAGCATTAGCTTATCTCTACAGTTCAGTGGCACAATTGTAAAGATTTTTTCCAATGCAATTTCTATCAATGCTCAGGAGTCATTAAATTGCTGCATTTTTGAGTGTGGTTTTATAGTATTCACATATAATTTTATGAAAATAAAGCCCCTAAAAATTACTCCTAATTACCCTTTTTATTCCTATTCCCTGTACTCAATTTCACAAAAGAGGGGGGTTCTAGCTCCCAAATATATCATGAATTATCTGTATTTTCCCATCTCTAATCTCTTTAACTAATCTAAACCAGCATCAAATCTCACAGCATCTATTATATTTTCCTAAGGGTTCCCCTTAGTTCATTCTTACCCACACTATCAACACTTCATCTTCTCCACACAGCAGCATACAGGGTGATTTTGCTTATTTTTTACATGAATCACATCATGACATTAACTTGTCTACAACACCACTATGAATTTCATATTACTTAATATAAAACCCAAAAAGTTAACATGGTCTAGACCTGGACCCTTTTAAATTATTAGTCTACCATTTTCTTCATAATTTACTATGTTAGAGCCACATTGACCATTTTGTTTTTTTGTTTGTTTTTTTTTAGAAAAAGTTTTCTGAAAACCTCATAATTGCTATTCTCTCTCCTTAGGATACAGTTCCTTGAAACTGTCCTTGATTCTTGCATTTTTTTTTTTTTGTCTTAGTTCAAATATCAAACTTAGGTGAGGCTTCCTATCTAATGTTATCCTCCTCTCCACATGGACCTGTCACTTTTATCAAATCATCTTATTTAAAATAGGAAATGATCTTATTTATGCATTTTAACATATTTCTGCTCCCATCCCCTTTACACAATTTTTTCAGCTTTATGAAATCAAGGGCTTTATCTCTTTGTTATCTTCTCTGTCCTTTATAATTAGAAAGAAGCCTGACACACAACAGGTAGCATCATTGAATAAATCAATACATAGATAATATAAATTATCATATTTTCAAAACAAAATTATAAAGAATGAATATTTAATTAATTAGAAAACTAAGGATTAATAACTTGCCCTTGATCAGAACACCATTAAGCAGTAAATGTGGATGACTCTTTTGACACCTAGTCAGTGCTCTTTCCGAATGTAGCACACTAAAGTTATAAAGATCAGGTCAAAATTTATTTAATTAAAACAGGAATGAGCTACCTCTTTCAACTTCCAGTTTATTTCCCACCAACAGAACACCATTTACCTCCAAAGCTCACATATTTCTTCCTAAATGCTATTATTTCTGTTGTATTCCCTTTCTGTTTTTAATCATTTTACTCATTTTTCTAGCAATTGAAATGTACATAATTAGAATAGTTTATGGATAGGAATTCTAATATCAGCTATGGCTATGTAGCTTATAATGACTAACATAAAAGGGACAAAATACACATAGCAAATATCTGAGAGCAATGGAGAGCAACCACCACAGGCAGAGTGGGACAAGCTGCAATCCTGAGGGGAGACACTGTCCTCTCCACACTAGTCCTGGGGTCTTGCCAAGCTACAGAGAAAATATTTGGAGTTCAGGGATGCTGAACAGTCTGAGATTTTGGGGGGTACCATCACAGGGAGGGAGAAATTAGTAACATGAGCCACAAACTCTGTATGCAAAGTCCCCTCAAGGTTTTTACTGATCCCTAAAGTGAAAATGTGCAGGACTAAACTGGTAGGAGCCTACTAGAAAGTGGCATCTGAGGGGTTAAAGTCCTGAGCACAAATTTTAGCAGTTACCTGATGCTAAAGAGGCAGAGGTTGAGTTCAGAGCCTGTCAGCCTGGAGGCCTTGATCAATACCTCATTTTGTCAGCTGAAATCCAGGGAGGGTCACATCTTAGAAGTAATGAATCAAGATAAAATGTAGTGAAGAAAAAATTGAGAGGAAATATGACAATCATTAAAAATATAAAACCAACCTTTGCAGGAAGAAATGACCAACCTATGTTCTTTATGATTAACAGAAGAAAATTTAACCCTCCTTGGAGGAAGATATTATCTTCTAAAACGTCAACCAAATTTCAGACTCAATATACTGTACACAATCTAAAATTATGTGCCATACTAATAAATGGTCTAAATGAATAACAAGAGAAAAACCAACAATATAAATAAATTTAAAAAGAATTCAGATATAAAAGTTTTACATAGGGATATTAAAATAACTATGGTCATATTTTCAGAAAAACAATGTAAACCAATTCGATATATTAGGCATACATAGTCATAAGAGGAGAAATTAGTGAAATGAAAGACACATCCATTACAAGTTTCGAGACAACATGAATTATTAAAAAATTAAGATGTTACAGAGATATATTGTTTTTTTTTTTATTGATTTTCCTCTTACTCCAGTGGTTTTGAAAGTATCTGTAGAATGGGGAATGACAGAAGAAATATAAAAGTTTTAGACTCTCCTTGTCTCTTCTAGGACAGCGGTCCCCAATCTTTTTGATACAAGGGACCAGTGCTTCTATGAGAATCTAATACCTGATGATCTGTTGTGGAGCTGAGGTGGTAATGTTAGCGCTGAGGAACGGCTGCAAATACAGATGAAGCTTTTCTAGCTTCCTTGACCTGGGCTCACATCCTGCTGTGTGGTTGGTTCCTAACAGGCCTGGGAGGGAGATCGGGGTGGAGGTTAAAGACCCCTGCTTTAGGACATGTAGGAGAACTTCTATGTAGGAATCAGAAAAGCTACTGGCCTTAAGTGACTGCAGACTTCCAGGTGAATACTGATACATGGGCACTTTGACATTAAAATTCTACTACTTGTTTAGGCAGCTTTACCTCTATTGAAGTCCTTTTTATTCTCATGGAAAAGATAATTCCTATTTCCCAAAGAGGTGTTTAGAACTGAATAAAATAATTTACAATATTGAACCATGTTACAACCACTTAGGTCAATTTCTGGCATATAGTAAGAGTTCAAGTTCATGTTTGTTTGTTTGTTTATTATTTATTTATTTGTTTGTTTATTTATTTTTATTATGGTGACATTGGTTAATGAAATCCAGTAAGTTTCAAGTGTTCAATTCAACAGAAAGAACTCTAACTATGGGCAGTGAACACCCAATGCAATATATATTTGCCTTACTGTTGAAATTCATGTTTATTTTGCTTTGGTTTCCTTTCTTCTCTCTAAGGTAACAGTTTTAGTCTGGGGATAATTAGTTTCCCAATGGTGAAATAAATACTCTCATAAATTCTAGATTTTTAAAAAATTATTTTATTTTCCAGTAAAAAGCTTTCCTCTGCTCTATGTGAAGTACTTTCCAGTGGCCATCCACTTTTCCATCTTTTGTACTTCCTATATAAATTAATTGAATTAATGAATAGCCATTCATCTAGGGCCAACTGACTGATTATCCTTAGAAATAATATCATGAAAAATTCTCTAGTTTTAACTGAATATCATTCAGAATTCACATTCAAAACCGATTAGTGTATTTGTTATGCCTACTTGAGCAAACACAAAACCAACTCTAAAATTGCTCAGTGCAAGAGAGAATTAAACATTATTGAAAAGAAGTGTCATTATTCCTATCAGATTTTTTTGATTTGAGACAGATCCAGTCAAGATGGGTAAAATCATCTGCATAAAACTCACAAATATTTATATCTACTGCAAAAAGAACACTCAAGATTTACACATAGAGAACAACATAAAACAATATAAAACACAAGTTCATATTCAGTATTTTGTGGCACCAAGGATACTTCCAAGTATCCTATGTCTAGTACTACTAAATCTCTCATTATAAATATCTCAAGCCTTTTTTTTTCCATTACCATTGTCCTTCAAACAAATCTTCCACCCTTTACTTACATACTAGCCTCTACTTTCAGCCTCTCCTGTTCCAATCGAATATTATAACCTCTGTGAAGTCTCTTTAATCACGCTCTGTCTATACACTCTCTTCTTCCTTCAGATCCTTAGTGTATTTATGGCTTTATTTTCTTTTGTCACTGCATTGTACTAGATTTTTATTTTAGAATAGACTATTACCTTTCAGGAGAGCCACATTCTAGATCTTTACATTTCTGCAAGAGTTCAAAGATAATGTTTAAATAGGATCTAGTCTTTTCTCCAGTCAGATTTTTGTTGAAATCATGAGTTTTTCTGTGTCTACCTTTATTTTATGAATGCTTACCAATTCGTCATCCATTCCAAGTTTACTTTTAACTCTATGAACATTTTCAAACATAAACAGTATTTGTGTTTCTCTATGAGAAGTTTTGAATATTTAAGGGCAAGAAGAAAATGACAGAGCCAGGTGAAGTTTTAATATCTGTAATTAGGCTTATTGTTTAGTTCAGTGAGTTGGCCCACTAAATAAACCAGTATTTTGCAATTCAATTGCAGGTTTCATTAATCATATAAATTGCTCTAGGTTGTCAGCCAATAGGTTGGCTTGTGATTACTGGATATAGTAAATATTAAATTTGTCAGTTCCACAGTTCTACTGTACCTTTCTTACTCTAGAAAATTTACCTTACTCTGTTTATATTTTTTGTTAGCTTCTAAATTGTAAGGATTTTTCTGAGAAGCTATACTATTTGCTGTCTCAAAATGTACCCCATTATAAAGGTAAGATTGGCCCAAATATTTACATAGATTGTATTTATTTTAATTGGTTGTGAATTGCATTTAATAAAGTGCACAGATCTTAAGCGTACAATTCAATGAGATTTTTCAACATATAAACACCTCTGTAAACTGCCATCCAGAAGGGCATGTAGATCTTTCAGCACTTCATTATTTCTGTCCTCTACACACATATTAGACTTTTGGACAATGTCTCCTCTCTCTTTTATCTTTTTTTTTTTTCTTCTGTTTCTGTTTGGACATTTTAAATTGTTCAGCCATCGTTTTTATACATTTTATCTAGTGTAGTCTGTTGTTAATTACATCCAAGTAGTTCTTAATTTTAGTCATTATTATTTAATAGGAAGTTTATTTGAATCATTTTTTGTAGATTTTAACCATCAGTTGAAATGCTCCATAATTTAATCTATTTATCCATAGTTTCTATAATTTTCACTCTGCTTAGCAGCTATTCTCTGTTAGAATTGCACTGTCTCACCTTGTACATGGACAGCTCAGAAGTCAACCAAGTACCTGAAGTAAATTTTTACACAGAGTCATGGGGGCTCCTTAACTGCATCCTCCTTTACTTTAATGTATTTCCCCTCATATTTCAGCCTCTCTTCCTTCTCAGTGAGGCTGGCAACTCACTGCTTGGTCTAAATGTCCCTCTGCTGCAGTTTGGCAGATGCCGTGAAGGAGAGGCTGAGGTGAATGTGATGCTCCTGTCAAATGCTTTCCTTCTTAAGTGTGACAGCTTCCAATTGGTTGGTGTCCAGTGCCCATCATATTTCATTTTATGGATTGTTTACAACTTTTATAAATTAGTTTTGGCCAGTTTTTATTTTAAAGGAATCATGCCTTACATATGTTTTGTGTTTGCCTTCACCCTTTCATGTATTGCGTATCAAGTACAATTTGTTTATTCATTTCACATGAATATGCTACAATTTTTTCCATGATTGGTATCTTCATGTTTTGTTTTGTTTTGTTTTGTTTTCTTATATTATACCACTACCATGACTTAATTTACATTTTGGCTTTAATTTGTATTTTCCTGTATATAAATAAGGTTGATAATTTTTAATTTGTGTGCAGGACATTAGCTTATCTTTTTTCCTGAAAAGTTTCTTGCTCACCTTTCTATTATGTCTTTGTTATATAGATTTATAAAAGCTTTTCATAATTTCTGGATGCTTTGTGCCTTGTGTTTTGCAAATATCTTGTCAGACTCTACAAATTATTAAATTTCTTAATTTTCAAGTAGTCTATTTTCTCAATGTTTTTTTGTGTGTCCCATATAAAAAATATTTCCTTATCTCAATATGATCAAAATACTCTCATATAAAATGTATAATGTTTATTATTCTGCCGTATAGATTTTTATTAACAATCCATATGAAATAAATTTTACTGATAATTGAAATAGGGATAAATTTTCATTTTTTATCATTGGCATATATGACTAAACTGGCACAATTTGTTTTAAATAACATTTCTACCCATTGCTGTATAGTGCCGCATCTGTAATATAATGTGAATTGTTTTAAAAAAATCTTTGTTTCAATCTATATTTGTCTTCATTTGTATAATACACACTGCTTTAATTACATGAGATTTATAAGACATCTTGACAAATAGTAGAAAAAATATATCATTTTATTTTGTTTTTCCATCAAATGTGTTGGCAATTATTGTTTCCTTAGTTTTTCATATAAATTTTGGAATTAGCTTATTTTTTTCATATAAAATTTTCTTAGAGCTTGATATTTAATTGAATATATAATATATTTATATAACATATATAAATATAAATAAGGTACACCTTTCATACCTTAATCTTGAGATAAAAGTTTACATACTCAGATGTACATAAATTTGTGGAAAATTCATGGAAAATTGACTTTCTTATAAGAACAGTTTTCCAGCATATGCTTATACTCTTCATGTATGAGATTTACTTTACATTCTCTCAAAATAGTTTATACTTTTCTTATATTTAGACATTTTAAATTCTTGAAATTAATATTTTTTGCTTATGTAAAGGTATTTTTAAATTTTATGTCTAACTGCTTTTGCCACTCTATTAATATGAAATCAAAAACTATTCTAGATTTATTGAATAATTCTAACAGTGTTATTTATAGATCCATTTGATTTCTCTGCATGCAAACATATCATCAATAGTTACTTTGATTACTTTATTTCTGATCTTTGTGCAATTTTGTTTTATCATATTACACTTTCAGTAATCAAAGTGGAGTTATAATCTGTCTAGTACATTATTGTATCAATATTATGAGAAGATTGACCTCTTGTTTTTCTTTTTAGTGGTGTCTTTTTAGATGTTCTTATAAAAGTTTTGTCGGCTAAATAAACAAGTGACAAGGGCTCTCTTTTTCTCTTCATTCTGGAAGAGTTTAGGAGAAAACATAGCTTTTATGTTCTTCAAAATTTGATAAATTCACCTGTGAAGCAATCTGAGCAGGGTGTTTTCTTAGTGGGAAATACAGTTTCTTAATAATAATAAACTAATCAGTTTTTCTCTTTCTCGTGTCAAGTTTGGTATGTTTTGCTTTTCTAAATACCTACACAATTTTAATATCCATATTACTTTTCATAAACATTTTTAAAACATTCTCTCAAAAATGTTAATACTCATAAGATACAGAATGTTTTATTTTTAATTCATGTTACCTGTGATTATTTTTTTTGATTATTTTCACCAGAATTTTTAAATGTCATTAGTCTTTTCAAAGAAACAATTCTATGTGCTACTGATTATCTGAATTGTCTTCATTTGTCAATCATATTTTTTCTTAAATTTTTACTATTTTCATTCTTCTGTTTTCTTTGAGAATAATAAGCTTACTTTGGATTAATTAACTTCTTATCCAAACAAATATATTTTGCACTTTAGGCTTGAAGTTTTCTATTTATGTCAGTTATGTCAGTTTTATCATGTCATATTGAAATCTGTATTCTCATGAGCTATTTGCTTGCTTTTCTATCAATGACATAGTCTTGTGTGCTAAATTTGCCCACTAAGATTTGCAAATTTTCTAAACCTCTTTATAGTTTTGGTATCTTTTGTACTTTATACTTGGAAACTATGATGTTAAATATATTCAAATTTAGAGTTAGTATACTTTTCTTGTGAATTGAAATTTTTATCATTACCTGTTCATTTCTTTTCCCTCGCAGTCTACTTTATATGATGTTCATATATTTACACAAACTCTTCTTTGCTTAGGATTTACATGTTATGTTTTTCTACAACTTTACTGTCAACCTTCCTGTGTTTTATCTGTATTACTCACAGGCAGGGTATAGCTATTTTTGTTTTTTGTTGCTATTGTTGCTAATCATATCTATTATTCCTTATCTTTGAATTAGAACATCTACCAAATCTACATTTTATATAATTATACAATTATATATATGCTTTTTATATGGCACATATTTTTAAGTTCTTATGTATATTTGTGGTGAGTTTTTTTTTTATTATTTTTCTAAATCATGCATTTGTCACTATTTTTAGTGGTTTCACTGCTATGAATCGATTGTTTTATGGGCTTTAAATTTTTACTTTTTATTATTCTTGTATAGAACATGTTATTCTTCTTGCTATTTTTACTCAGACTATAGAATAGAATAGTATTTATAAAATGTTATTATTTACTCTGATTTTCAAGCATTCTGAATTTTATAGTGATTGTATTATTTTTTTTCTTTTTTTCTTAATTGAAATGTATATGTTACATAAAGTTCTGTGGAATTTTGGTTAAGCTATTTTAACCTTTGTAATGCTGATTTTGCTAATTTCAAAATGAAAATAAAATAAGTTAATTGAGATTATGTGAATGGAAGATATACATGTTGTGTGTGTGTGTGGTGTGTGTGTATGTGTGTATATATACAGACACAGGATTCAAAATTGTTAGTAGTACCAGTAGAAGTGCTACTAACATAAAATCTATACTGAAACTCAAGCAGATCTTTCATTCAAATTATATTTAGTTTACTTTGCTTGCTTCAAAGTGTTCTTTAGGATAGCCAATTCAAAAACAGGCATAGGACTTGATTAGAAAATTCTCCAAAGAAGATATGCAAATGGTCAATAAGCACATGAAAAGATAATATTACTAGTCATTAAAGAAATGTAGATCAAAATGCAATGAGATATCATTGCACATCTCTCAGGATGGCTATTATCAAACAAATAAGCAAAACAGAAAATAACAAATGTCAGCAGGGATGTAGAGAAATTGGAACCCTTGTGCATTGCTGGTGAGAATTTAGGATGGTACACCACTATGGAAAACCGTTTGGTTATTCCCCAAATAGCTAAACATAGAATTACCATATGATAGTGCAATCCTGTTTCTAGAATTGAAAGGAATTGAAAGTACTCACTTAAACATATATTTTATGCCAGTGTTCATTGCTACATAATTCACAATAGTCAAAAGGTGGAAACGACCTAACGTGAATAAATAAACAAAATGTGATTTGTACATATAATGGAATATTATTCAGCCTAATATGTAATCCAATGTGGATGAAGGTTTAAGAAATTATTTTAAGTGAAATGAGCCAGGCACAAAAGGACACATATTGTATTTATACAAACTATCTTGAATAGGCAAATTCATAGAGACAGAAAATAGATTAGAAGTTATCAAGGACTGTGAAGAGGGGGAATGGGAAGTGATTGCTTAACAATTAAAGAATTTTTAATGAAAATTTTTGAAAATAGTGATGATGGTTGCACAATATTGTGAATATAATTAATGCCAGTAATTGTACATAATTAATGTACAATTTAAAATGGTTAAAATGATAAGTTAGATGTTATGCATTTATTATCACTATAAAAATATATAAATGTTCTCTGTGATATTTTGCATGATCACATTTAATCTTCAAAATGAGCCTGTATTCTTTAGACCCACTTCAATTAGGGTGATTTCTTATTATGACTATGTCTTTACTTCAACATAAATTTTGTGACTAGAATAGTTGCATCTTTACTCCACCTATACAGACTCTGCTAATTCTCAAGTATTCACCAAGCCACAGATCTTCAATGAAGCCTTCTTTAACTGTTCCACTTCCCTTTGTTTTCTCCAAAATTTATTATTTCTAATTTGCCCCTGAACTACACACTCTATTCTTTTTTGCCCTCTTTGCTTTATACTTTCTCCACTTTTCTCCAACAAAATCTATGATACCTGATTTATATTTATGAAAGCTAATGTTAGTTAGCAACGTAAGTAATAGTAATAATCATTGTAAAGTAATTCATGGAATTACCACGTCAAAGGCACTCAAACACTTTTTTTATAGTACTTCTGATTTCATACTTCTCATTTTTGGGGTAAGATAAGTAAAACTCATATATGTATTCAACTTTCCCAAGTTACTTAGCTACTAAATGATAGACCTAAAATTTGAAACCTGATTTATCTGCTCCAAAACTTGTGCTGGTTTCAAGTTCTTTAATAGTCCCTAGAAAACCTTCTGAATATGTTAATCTCCAAGTAAGCACTCATTCTTGCTTTCTAATTGATTGACCTCATATATATCCCTTTATGTTTTTATCCTGTTAAAATTTGCAAACAATTATTCACGATTGTTTTATGTCATCTTTTCTTAAAATTACATAAATAAAATAAACCTCCCAAGTTCTCTTCCTTGTTCTACAGAACATTTATGATTTCTTCTTTTTTTCATTGTTGACCAAATTCGAGCCTCATTTTATTTCTTTTTTTAAATTCTTTTATGTTTCTTTTTAAATTAAATTTATTGTGTTGAAATTGGTTAATAAAATTATATATGTTTCAAGTATATAATTCAATAATATATCATATGTATATTGCATTGTATGGTTACCACCCAAAGTCATATCTCCTTCCATCACCATATATTTGACCCCTTTTACCCTTATCTACCTCCCCCCTCCCCATTTTTCCTCTGGTAACCACTAATCTGTTGTCTGTGTCCATGATTTTCTGTTTGTTTGTCTTGTTTGTTGCTTTCAGTTTTGTATCTCACCTATGAGTGAAATCATATGGTTCTCAACTCTTTTTGATTTATTTAGCTTAGTATGATAACCTCAGGATCCATCAATGTGGTGGCAAATGGCAGTATTTCATCTTTATGTATGGCTGGCTAGTATTCCATTATATATATGTACCACTTCTTTATCCAATCATCTATCAAAGGACACTTTAGTTGTTTCCATGTCTTGACCACCATAAATAATGCTGCTCTGAACATCAGGGTGGATATAACTTTATGAATAAATGTTTTCAAGTTTGGGGGGTAAATACTCGGAAGAGGGAATGCTGGGCCATAAAAGAAAACACAGGTACTAAATTCATGCACCTTGGTGCATGAATTCTATTCTTAATTTTCTGAAGAAATTTCATACTGTTTTCCATAGTGGCTGTAGCAATTTACATTCCTACCAGCAGTGTATGAAGATTTCTTTTTCCCCACAACCTCTCCAACACTTATTATTACTTGTCCTGTTGATTATAACTATCCTAACAGGTGTGAGGTGGTATTTTATTGTGGTTTTGATTAGCATTTCTCTAATAGCTAATGAGATTGAGCATCTTCTTATATATCTGTTTGCTGTTTGTACGTCTTCTTGGAAGAAGTGTCTGCTCAAGTCCTCTGCCCATTTTTTTAATTGAATTGTTTGTTTTTTGTTGTTGAGTTGTATGAGTTCTTTATATATTTTGGATATTAGTCCCTTATCGAGGTGTTGTTTGCAAATACCTTCTCCCATTCAGTTGGTTGTCTTTTTGTTTTGTTGATGGTTTCTTTTGCTGTGCAGAAGCTTTTTAGTGTGATATAGTCCCATTCATTTATTTTTGTTTTTACTTCCCTTACTTTTTAGGTCAAATTCATAAAATCCTTTCTAAAACCAAGGTGCATGAATTTAGTACCTGTGTTTTCTTTTATGCAGTTTATATTTTCAGATCTATATTTAATCCTTTGATCCATTTGAGTTAATTTTGGTGTATGGTGACAGAAAGCAGTCTAGTTTCATTCTTTTGCATGTGGCTTTCCAATTTTCCCAGCACCATTTACTGAAGAGGCTTTCTTTTCTCCATGTATGAAAGATTATATGCCACCAAATTCAATAACCTAGAATAAATGGACAAGTTCTTAGAAATATATTACCTTCCTGGACTGAATCACAAAGAACTAGAAAATCTATATACATCAGTAAGTAAATTGAAACAACCATCAAAAACCTTCCAAAAAGTAAAAGTCTAGGACCAGATGGCTTCACTAGTGAATTCTACCAAACACATAAAGATGATTTACTACCTGTCATTCTCAAACTCTTCCAAAAAATTGAAGAAAGGGCAATATTTCCTAACTCATTTTATGAAGCCAACGTTACCCTGATACCAAAACCTTATAGAGATAACACAAAAAGAGAAAACTATAGACCAATATCTCTGATGACTACAAATGCAAAAATCCTAAACAAAATACTAGCAAATCAAATACAACAATATATTAAAAAGATTATACATCACAATCAAATGGGGTTCATTTCAGTAGTACAAGAATAGTCCAACATATGTAACAGATAAATGTGATACACCACATAAACAAATAAAAGAATAAAAATCATATGATCATATCAATAGTTGCAGAAAAAGCATTTGACAAGATACAGCATCCAATTATGATTAAAACAATTAATTAAATGGGTATAAAAGGAAGATACCTCAACATAATAAAGGCCATATATGACAGACCTTAGCTAATATACTTAATGGTGAAAAACTGAAAGCTTTTCCTCTAAGGTCACGAACTAGACAAAGACATCCACTCACACCACTATTATTTGATACAGTATTGGAAATTCTAGCCAGAGCAATTGGGCAAGAGAAGGAAATAAAAAGCATCCAAATTGGGGATGAAGAAATCAAATTGTTACTTTTTGCAGATGACATGATACTCTGTACAGAAAACCCTAACAACTCAACCAAAAACCTATTAGAAACAATAAACAAATACAGTAAAGTTGCAGGATATAAAATCAACGTACAAAAATCTATTATGTTCCTCTACACTAATAATGAAATTTCAGAAAAAGAAATGAAAAAAAAATTCCTTTTGCAATTGCAAAAAAATAAAATAAAATAAAATGCTTAAGAATAAACTTCACAAAGCATGTGAAGAATCTATACACTGAAAACTACACTGAAAGCAATAAACAGATTTAATACAATTTTTATCAAAATTCTAATGGCATTATTAAAAAAATAGAACAAAAAAATTATCAGATTTGTATGGAATCTCAAAAGACCACAAATAACCAAAGCAATCCTGAGAAAAAACAAAGCCAGAGATATCATACTGCCTGACTTCAACTTATACTACAAAGGAACAATAATCAAAACAGCATGCTATTGGCAGAAAAACAGACAAACAGAACATTGGAACAAAATTGGGAGCCCAGAAATAATCCAACATATATATGGGCAAATAATTTTTGACAAAGGAGCAAAAAATATATAATGGAGAAAAGCAAGCCTCAGTATTTGAACAGTACTCTTAATTAATTTAATCATATGGGTAAAATAAGTTTTCTTTCCAAGGTGTTTGCACACTGGACTTAGAACTTCTTTTCCCAGCCCATCTCCTGACTTAGCATCTTTCATTTCAAGTACCTGTACCAACTTTTTTCACTAAAATCTTCTTCAGGATAAAATCAGATATTGATTATTTGTAATGTATTAAAAATATTTCAGTATCCGCACTCTTCTATTGTGAATGATTAGTGCCATCAGTGGTTGCTGAATAGAAAGCTTGTTCCATGGTTGAAAGGATTCCATGTATCAGCAACCACATGGGAAAACTATATATCTGTATTTCCTCAACATCATATATTTGCTTATTTACTCTCTGATGATATTCCTATTACAATGTACCTCTATAAGAAAAAGGATTTTCATATAAGAAATGGAGGTATAAATCAAATCTCCTCTCTTACAAAATGAGGGCTCAACTAAATGATTTTTGATTATTTGGTGTTATTGCACAGCAAAGAGCAGTAATCCTTAGATTCATCATTATAATTTGCTTATATTCTTTCCATGAACAAGGAAGATAGAACTGTCATTTTCCAATTTCATTGAACTGTTTAACCAAGGAAAATCGGTGAAATTCATTTAGTTCTTGTACACAGTGCAGTAATCTTTGTATGACATTTAAAAAATGTTTTTGAAGTATTAAGGCTATTACAAATACTGAAGTTTACATCAAACATATCTTTTGAAATCAAGCAGTATGTTCAAAATTCCTTTAAACTTAATTATAAATGAATTTAATTTAAAATCTAATAGACTTCAGTCAATGATTTATTATAACATCTAATGCTCAGTCTTTTCAATGGCATAATAATTTTCTAGTTCATTGCTATGATTTGAAAATGACACAAAAACTTCATTCACTTAAAATATCTTCTTGTTGCTAATTATTTATTGTTGTTCTTCATAGATAATCCAAATAGTAAATTTTTCTTATTTATCACTACGGTTTTTAAAAAGATTTTATGAATTCCAGGGCACTACATGAATCCTTTCTGTAAAAAGAAGTCATCTTTTAATTGATAATATTTTGTGAAACCAAGGTAACCAAGACATAGACAGATAATAGATATATAGATATTTAAATTAATAAGCTTTTACGTATTAGATTCTGTTCTAGGTACTTTAAATATATAGGTGGACAAAACAAAGGTCCATAAGCATTTATAGAGCTTAATTCTAGATTAAAACTCATTGAAACTTACTAGTGCCCTTATTACTAGTTCCCAGGGTAGTGACAGTAAAATTTAATAAGTGGAGCTAGATGTTTACTTTCCTGTACAACTCTCAATATACATTGTTAGTCTTCAAATTTTCATGATCATTAGTACTTTTTATTCTACTTATCAGTGGAAACTTGTATTTCTTATATGTTATAAGACAATTTTATATTCCACTGTGCATAACAGTATCATCTCTTATTAATTCCAATCTATATATAAGCCTCATATAAATTCTTTCATGATTAAAGTTCCTG
The DNA here is from genome assembly GCF_902729225.1 of Pteropus medius. NCBI lineage: Eukaryota > Metazoa > Chordata > Mammalia > Chiroptera > Pteropodidae > Pteropus > Pteropus medius. Next base: position 12,753,189 of record NW_024354502.1, on the reverse strand, counting down.
ACATCTGTCTTAAATTGTATGTGTTGTGCATATATATGCTAGTGTACATCATGAGCAAGAATATAAGTAGCATTTATAAACACTTAGACACTCTTACTTTAGTGATGTAGATTTTTAAAGCAATGTCAGAAAATATTCATACTCCTGGCTACTGTGAAAAATTAAAACTAGACAGTGATTATGATGAAACATTTGACAACTGATTGCCGAAGACATTGCATATTTGAGATAATTGACCTGTTGGACATGCTAGTATTTATTTGTCTTTGTTCTCTTAAGTACCTTTCCTAATTTTTTAAAAAATCAGAATTTTTTTGGAAATAATGTGTCCTGCAAAAATTCCTTTACCAAATTCCAATTAATTCCTAGGCATTCAACTTAAATAGAAAGCCAATATGAGAATTTTAGATTGAAAAAAATTGTTTCTGAGTCTGTTGCACATCTGTAGTTGAAGACATTAGCATTTAGATAAGAATCCACATAACAAATTCTACTTTCAGTTGTGACTGGAAAGAGTTTATCCATTCAGATAAACACATTTACTTTCTTTCATCAGATAGAGAAACTTATAATGAAACATGTTTCCATTTAAGTATTACTTGCCAGGAAATGCAGCATTAACTCTTTGTTTAATAATAGTAGCCACCAAATTCAGATGATAGTTTCATCTATCTTATTCCTTTCACTGTTTTATTTTGTTTATTTTTTTTTAGAAATAGTTTTAATGAAGTATAATTGACTATAATAAACTGCACATTTAAAAAATTCAAATTTATAATTTATAATTAAATTTATTGGGTGACATTTTTTAATAGATTTCAAGTATACAGTTCTATAATATATCATCTGTGTATTGCATTGTGTGTTCACCACCCAAGTCAAATCTCCTTTCATCAACATATACTTGACCCTCTTTACCCTTATCTACTTCCTCCCACTCCATGACACTATTGTCTGTGTCTATGAGTTTTTGTTTGTTTGTTTGTTCATTTATTGCTTCAGTTCTATATCCCACATATGAGTGAAATCATATGTCTTGATTTTTTTTCTGTCTGATTTATTTCATTTAGAATGATATTCTCAAGATCCATACATGTTATCACAAATGGCAGTATTTCATCTTTACTTATGGCTGATTAGTATTCCATTGTATATAGGTATCGCATTGTCTTTATCCAATCATCTATTGAAAGACGCTTTGCTTCCATGTCTCAGCCATCGTGAATAATGCTACAGTGAACATAGGAGTACATATATCTTCACAAATAAATGTTTTCAAATTTTTCAGGTAGAGACCCAGAAGAGGGATTTCTGGATCATGTGGTAATTCTATTCTTAATTTTTCAAGGAACCTCCATACTGTTTTCTATAGAGACTGTACCAATTTACATTCCCACTAGCAGTGTATGAGGGTTCTTTTTTCTCCACAACCTCTCCAACACTTTTTGGAGAAATTTATAAATTTTGATATCTGTATATACTTGTGAAAAGATCACGACAATTAAGATAAAGAACATATTTCACCCTCAAAAGTATCCTTGTGCCCAGTTGTCATCCTCCTCTTTTTGTCATTCTGGCACCACTGCTCCTAAATTATTCCCTGAATAACCAACGATCTATTTTATAATATACTATATAGTCTTTCTTTTCTGGACGCTCATTCAATATAATGATTTTAAGATTCATCCATGTCGTAGCATATTTCAATAATTAATACATTGACCTGTTGATGACTATTTGGGTTATTTCTGGTTTTGCACTATTACAAATAAAGCTACTATGAACATTCATATAAAAATCTTTGTATGACATATGCTTTCATTTCTTTCGGTTATATATCTAGCAGTGATAAGAGTGTATCATATAGTAGTTTTTGTTTACATTTTAAGAAATTGCCAAATTGATTTAAATATGCTTGTACCATTTTACTTTCTCACCAAAAGTTAATGAACATTCCAGTTGCATCATCTCCTCACCAATACTTGGTGTGATCGGTCTTTAATTTTAGCCATTTATTTTTTTAAAAATGGTATTATATTGTGCGTATTTTTTTATTTCATTAATGCTTAATGACTGAATATCATTTCATGTACATGTTTGCCAATGACAGATCTTCTTCGGTGAAGGCCTGTTCACATCTTTTGCATATTTATTAGATGTGTTATTTGTATTGGTATTATTGGATTTTGAGTCATTTATATGCTATGGGTACAATACCTTTATCTGATATTTATTTGCAAATACATTTACTGTGAGTTTTCTTTCTTTCAGCAGTGTTTTTCAAAGAGTGGAAATTTTTCATTATACTAGCGTTTGATTTATCAATTTATTATTTTACTGTTTACACATTTGGTGTTATATTTAAGCAATTTGTGCCTAATTCTGAACAGATGGGCAAGACTCCTCCCAGGTCCCTTGGCATATGGTGCTGGATCCCACAGCTCCCACAAAGACACTTTTTTTCCTCCTAAACGAACACCAAATTGTTATTGTAGGGGGACTATGATGAGGAGTGTCTTATTCAATCATCTTGCTAATGTCACTAAGGTAAACAGTTTTACAGGCGCAAACAGATCAGAAACAAACAGATATTTCCCTCAAGGAGCTTATAATCTAGAGGAAGAGGATAGTGAATAAATAAATAAATATAGTGTCATGAGGTGATATCTCTAATGAATAAAAATAAAGCAGAATAAAAATAAAGAGCGATAGACAGTACTAGTCTGTTATGAAGGAGATGAGTGAAGGCTTATCTTTTAAAATGTTATTTAAGCTAGACTTGAAAGAAGAGAATGAGAGATGCAAGTGGTTATTGGGAGAAAAGACAGAGCATTGAGTACAAATACCCGAAGATGAGAGTGTTCTTATTAAATGGTCACATAAAATAGCCAAAAATCAACTGTGTTTTATTTTACCTTCCTAAACACTTATTTCATATTATTCAAGCTTACAAGCTTATATGTCAAGGAACTCTGTAAAGAGGCCAATAAATGTGAACAACAGTAAGTGAAGTGTTCAGAAAGAATTGGTTATGAAACAGATTATTTAGCACCTTGTAAGCACTCTGAGGAAGTTGGGAAGCTATTAGAGGATATGGAGGAGGGTAACATCATGTGATTTGGATTTTAAAAAGATCACTGAGACGACCCTGTTGAATCTAGGTTGGTAGAGGGGTAAAGTGAAAGTAGGAAAACAAATTTGTAAACTATTACATTGAAAATCCATGGACTTTGGACCAGTGGAGGTGCTAAAGATGTGTTGAGAAGTATTTTGATTCTAAATATATTAAAGAAGAAATGGCAACAATATTTTTGGGCAATTTAACATGAATGTGAGAGAAAGAGGGGAGTCAAGTGTGCCTCCGAAGGCTTCTTGCCTAAGCAAGTTAATGAGTAAGAGTACTGCTTAGTAATAAGGGGAAAATGCAAGAGGACATTTCATCTAGGAGTGGAAATGTGAAAGACAATTCAGTTTTATTTAATTTTGAGAAATTTCTTAGGCATCTGCATACTTACCTCAAGAAAGCATCTGGATTTAGGAGTGGAATTCAGGGTCTACATTTGGACTAGGTATGTAAATTAGGGACTCAGCAGCATATACATAGCATTTAGACTCATAAAATTGATGAAATTATCTAAGAAGTGAACATATAAAATAAAATATAGCAACAACACCAACAACAAATAAATCTTGGCTTGAAAGAATAAAATTAAGTGGTCTAATTACTGGAAATAAGAGAAAACAATGTCAGAACTGTAAACATGATTTAATGCTGAAACAGGCAGTTAGAGTTCCAGATCCAGATATAGGCTGTAAAAGTTAGGGACTAAGTATGTAACATCCACATGTGAATTTTAAATGGATTCCTAGGTGCTCAGTGTAGAGGATGTTGGAACCGAGACTCCTGTATAAAACTTTGTTATTCTAAGAAGGCTCCATCTGTGAAAAGGAAGCTAGGAAAATTCTGTTCATGTTTCCTGCAATGTAGCAAGATTATATGCCATCTGCCTCATCTCTTGATTGGAGAAAAATCACCCAGGAGCAATAAAACTTCCAGACTCCTACCATATGTGAGATTGGGGCTGAATTAACACTTCCTACAAGTTGCCCAATTTCAAAGCCCAGAAATTATTAAAATTGCTCGCTATTATTGAAAACTGTAGTCCCAGACAGAAAAAAAAAATGGAAAAATCTCTAGGGAAACTGGAACCATCAGAGCACATGAATATTCACAGTAGAAAACTTTTGAACATATCAGGTGGAGCTAGCATCTCCCTTAGGAGTAAAAGGAAGTTTGCTTGTAGTGCTGAAAAATAGAGACAGTGGCTCCCTCTGGAGCAAAAGATTGACATGATCATTATTCATTAAAAAGGTTCCTGTCCCCCCAAATCAACGTTCCTCTCCTGTAATGCAACCTAATGTGTTTATAGTGTCATCGGACCCTTTGTACTTTGTCTTGTGGGAATTGGGGCTTGGAGAGCCAATGCGAAATGCTAATTCTCTGGCTATTGATAATGCTATGAGCGATAAATATGTCTTTGTTTCTGACTCAGAACTTTCATGTCTAATACCAACATTTATTAAACTATGGAAGGCTAATTGTTACCTTACAAGTAGGGTAAAAGCTCACACTCTTCCCAGTTCTTGACAATATCATCTCTCATCCTTAAATATATTCATTAGCTGTTCTTTCTGCTATCGATGTCTTCTGTCATCTCACATCCTGTGAACCTAGATTTCTAGCTAGTTAACAGCTCTTTAGCCTTCCAAATCTATGTTAGGCATGACTTCCTTGAGACATGTTCCCTGTCACCATTTTAACTGGCTTTTTAATGCTCCAATAACAACCCATATCCTAGTTTACTTTTCCTTTTATTTCTATAAAGAAAACTCATTATTGCTTTTTCCATGGGTAAATTTCATTAAATTTGCTTATTCTTAGTGTCCCTAGAATCAGATCCATGTGGTTAAGCACATGATTAATAAATAGGTTGTCAACAAATTAGTTAATAATACTCCCTGACCCACGTTATAATGGTCCAAGGATCTCTTCAATTTTCTCCTTACTTTCACTCAAACATTTAATCAACTGTTTATCACAGACATCCAAGTAACAAATTAAAGAATTGCTAGATTATTTGGATAAATACTACAGAGCTAAGGGCGAGTTCAATTTCTTACTACAAAAAAAAAAAAAAGACAAAAAAATGAGGTTCATTGTTATATTTATCTTGGAAAAGCATGCTAACAAGGATAAAATTAGCACTTTTCTATATATTTATTGTAATAGAAACTTAGTACTCTGTCCACTTTCTATCTGAAATCTGAAAGATTTTTATTCCATTTTCTGAAAAATTGTTACCTAATTAAATTATAATATTCTATTGAACAAGCATCTAAATGTCGGAGATATATTTTATCCCATTAACTATAGCTTATATATAATATATTTATACATTTATATTACATGAATCCCTTCCATGGCACAGTAACTTGTGTGTTACAGATTATGACTCTAACAGATAACCCTCCAATACTCAGGAAATATAGTATATTCCTGTGAAACAATATAGCACAGTCTCTCTTCACAGTTTTCCTCACATTTGTTCTTCTGTCAGTCTTGTACAACAGCATAGAATTCACTGATACTTAGCTCCATGCTACTGACTTGTACTCCTTCACACAGTTTACTGCCAATCCAAAATATTCAATTTAGGGGGAAAATAAGTTTAATTTTCTAAGTCAAATTAAGCACATGAAAATATTTCCCTGCACAGATAAAACTTTTCTCCAGATTTTAACAATAATTCAATAAAAACTAATAAAAAATTAAAGATATAAAACAGAAAAAATGCTGGGTACAGGGTATGGCTTTTTATTAAGCCCATTGCCCTGATCCCTCCCCGTGGGCTCTCTTATGTGTTGCCCTGGTTTTAAAGACTGGTTTTACATCTAACTCCTAGCCTGTGTTCTTATAAGAGTAGTTAATTTTTCCCACCATCCAAGTCTTAAATGTTCAGCTTTCAACAACTTTAACTAGAACATTAGACAGCTTTTAGCTTTGCCTAAGCCAATTCAATTCTATTTAGTGATTCTTTTTCCACCATCAGATAAAGGTTATACCCTGTCCTTTGTTACAATGACCACATGCACACGCACACACATACTTCACCAAGAATAAACATGATATGCAAAACATTGTGTGTGTGTATGTACATATACATATATACAGATATATACATACATATTTCTATATATACATATATTTCTATCATATAGGGGAAACATTTTATACAAAAAATACATTGTTAGAATATCAGTTTTGCTGTATATACATGGCTTTTGAAATATCACACAGAACAATTTTCCTTCTTAAAGGCATCACTCTATATCATTTCTTACACCTTGGTTTACTTATTTACTTTACTTCATGGTTCCTTGAGCATTGAGTTGGGCATTGAGTCTGCTTTCTAGCTTTGTAACATCTTTCTAGTTTTCTAACATCCCCCCACCCCAATTTCTGCAATTTTCATCAAGGTTTTAAAGATCATTAAGGCCAAATTGTTCAGCTGCAAGTACCACATCATTCTTTCACACCTGCTGTCTCTACAAAAGGAAGTTGCACCAGTCATATGGGCCAGGTATATTAGGTCTACTTTGCATTCATTTTTTTCTTCTCATATCTCTTTATTCAAGGCTCATGACTTTCCCCTATGAAAGTGATAATTGAGCTGTCTTCCAAATACCACACTATCTTGCTTTGAACTTGGTGAGAAAACTCATATATATCATTTAATTTTTTTAAATTCTATTTTCTTTCAATTTTGGTTAATAAAATGAAGTGTCAATCCCACAGGTCTGTGGAGTCAGAGCAGATGGCTGGAATCCTCTGTGACTGATGGGATTTGGACAACTTACCTGTTTATTCCTTAGTTTTGTTATTTGTTAAATGATGGCAATAAGGGTACCCATTTCAATACGTTTTTATAAAGAATAAGTGAGATACTGAATGTGAAGAACTATAATTATTTGAAATAGAGTTAATATTTGGTAAAGTGACATTTTATTTTATTATATATGGTATCATATGAAATTTTACAGATAAGCACTCCATAGATATATCTGGTGGCTCTAATGATGATTTAACGTATAGTAATCTCTAACTATGTTTACCAGTCAAAGAGAGGCATATGTTGTGCATGAAGGCAAATGAAGGTTTTAAAATATGGGCAAGAACAGATTTGGTTACTTAGAGATTTTTTGTAAATGAATCATTGGTAGGATGCAGCTGTGGTTTGACGGCTTTTGTACAATATACAGTAATTAGGACTTTATTCCACTTTCATTTACTGCAAATAAGACACACTAATTGATGGATTTCCCTTTGTGTACCAAAAGAAATTTTCTCAGATGCTTATTGAACACATCTAATGTAGTTTTAAAATTAAAGTAGAAAAAAAATATTTTATCTTCAAGACAGATACCCCAAATATTTATCCTAGGAAACTAAGCCTTGCAAAATTAGATGTCTTATCATCTTGGCAGTAGGCATTGGCAAACACTTTACATTCCACTAGAATCAACTCTCTTTAAATATATTAAAATTGCGTTGGGTCTTAAACTCCTTTTTCCTAAAAATTGTAATTAACAAAATAAGCCTGTTTCAAATTTAATTGAATTTCTGCTAAATATTAAAATACCACAAATAGAAAATACGTTTGTTTATTTTTATATAAGCATACACTTCTGATATGAAAACTTTAAGGAAAAATATATAATTTTCTAGTGAAAGATAAATCCTGTTTCTAATTTAATTGACTTATGTATATTATGAACTGAACATATCCTTATTATTGAATCACATTAAAGATGTCATTTGATTATTATAATAAACATTTGGTAGTGCAAATCTATGTACTTAACAATTACCCTATTTCATTAATATGGCAACTATTTGATGTAATACACACCCTTATCCCATTTGTATCTGAGAAAACTAAGACTCAATTTGAAAAAGCTAGTTAGTAGAGGATAAATTGAAACTCAGGTCTGTAGAACTCAAGAGTTCAAATGTCTCCACAAATATCGTGTCCCTTTGTCACTCACGATGCAGAATCTACGATGTAGAAAAGCATAACTATTTTTTTTAGGCGAGGCAACCCTTGGTTGACCTCGCAGATTGCAAGGACCTTGTCAGCTTACGGTCCCTTATTTTTTTTATTTTTTACGCCTACAGCACCTGGTCTTCCTAGGTGGTTTCCCATCCAAGTACTAACCAGGCCCGGCCCTGCTTAGCTTCTGAGATCAGATGGGATTGGGCTTGTTCAGAGTAGCATGGCCATAGACTAGAATAGCATAACTAAAACATGGAATTTAGATATTTTGCTTTACAAAGAAAGTTTCAAATAAAATACCATATAATAATTTATTTCCTCTAGTAGCTGTGGTTTCAGAATATTCCAAAATGTTTTGTAAATCCCTAAAACAGATTCAAGTAAATGACTCACCTGGTACTTAGACATAACTGATTGCATATCAGATTTGCATTGGAACTTGCTAATATTAGTACAAGAAACATCTGAGCTTTTTGATTTATCTATTATTCAGTGTGTTATATTTGGAATGAAGGACAGAGATAGACAGGAAAAAGAAAAATAGAAATGACCTATCTTTTTACAAATACTCAAGAATTTCAGAAGAAAAATGATTGTGGACAAATGTATAGAAATAATGAAATATATATGGAAACAAAGAAAGAGAAAAATCATAGACATCTAAAATTGAGATACCTAAAACTGCCTTGTCCACAGTCATAAAACTATTTTAGAATATTCTGTTTATTAATAAATTCTAATTTCTGAGCACCTCTGCAAGAGAAATAAATTCTGACAGACTAATCCAATTTTCTTTTAATAGGTTTGCTATTCTAGGGAATGACATAGTCATGACAAATACTAACATAGATTAAGACACATAAAGCAAAACTTGCCAAAAATAAAAAAGAGAAATAGACAAATCCTAAAGCTTCACCAGGTATTTTAACATTTCTCTCAATATTTGATAAAACAAGCAAATTAACAAAGAAAAATCAGTAAATTATTGACAATTTAAACAATGTGAATAATAAATGATCAGTTCACATATATAGAACATTTAACCCTCACAATATTCATTCTTTTAAAAATGTTCAGAGAAATTCTATTTAAAATACCAAATTCTGGGCCTAAAAGCAAGTTCCAGTGAATTTCAAATAACTGAGGTAGTATGTATTATTTTCTCTAACCCCAGTATATTTATGTTAAAAACAAACAAGATCATTTTAAAATTCCCATATGTTTGGAAATTAAGAAATTCTTGTCGTCATGCATTTTAACTTTATTCAAATATTTGACTGATATTCTCATAAGCATGGACAATTGCATACATGGCTAATAGAAACTAGATGTCAGATGGATCTAAAATTGAACTACCATATACAAATTCACATACACCCACAAAGAAAAATATAATTGAATTCAAGTTACACTGCAAGCCACTGTGTCATAGATTTCGCCATTTGGCACTGTCTGCTTTATTATTGGAACCAAAAATATAAATGAACATGGCATGGCTTTTCTAAGGTAGTGAGAGTACAGTGGCTGTTATTGCTCTCTTGTAGGTTTGTCAGAAGGAACATTTAATATTCTTATTATGCATTTTAATAGTAAGTAAAAATAGGATAAGCATGGGAAAGATAAACACAAAAATAATTCTAAATAGAGAAAAATGTATTAAATTTAAGCAGTTGAAATACGCAATGATTTGTGGTTCAATATTTTAGACTAAACAAAACTCTCTACATCCCCTTTCTCCAGCTCCCAGTGATGGGAATACAATAATTGTTTCGTAAAACAATTGCTGTGGTCTGAATGTTTGTCCTCCACCCCCCATACACAAAATTAATATATTGAAATCCTAACTCCCAAAGTTGATGGCCTTAGGGGGTGGGACCTTTGAGAGGTGATTACGTTGTGAGTGTGAAGCCCCCATGAATGAAGTTAATGCCTTATAAAAGAGACCCCACAGAACTCCCTAGCCCCTTCCATCATGGGAAAACATGGCAGGAAGGCACAGGGTATGATCCAGGAAGAGGGCCTTCCCCGGACTTCCAGCCTCCAGAACTGTGAGAAATAGATGTTTGTTCTTTATGAGTTCCCCAGTCTCTGGCATTTTGTCATAGAAGCCCAGATGTACTGAGACAATACTAAACCTGTAATAGTGCTGAAAATAAAATTAGAGTATAGCACGAGAACAAAAATATAAAGAACTTTTGGAACACACAGAACAGATGTTTCTTGGGTTGACATATAAGAGCAGAGAGGCCTATAGCCTAAAATACCAGAGGAAAGAGAAGTCTTTTTCACAAAATTCACAGAGGAAAACTAGTTCGGAGTAAAATTTTATAAACAATAAGTATAGGTCATGGAGAAACAGCAGAGCCATCATTACATCCATTAAGAACAGCAGAGTAGTCAGTTTTCTTCCCCTTTCACTAATCTGCTTCATTCATGCATATCATACACTGACTAAACTGAAAATATTTCTCTGAAGAAAATGGACTATATCTCAAGAAGCTATCAATTTTAGATATCTTAGTTTGCCAGTGAAGCGGAGAGGCCCTTGAGGTAACTTTGTATCTTCACAGTAGACTGGGAGGCAAGAAAAAAAATATCCCAGAGTCACTTATTATAAATGGATTTTTCTTATTCAGTCAAGGTGCTATCTTAAATTCAGAAATACTACAGAATTCAGAAATATTCATCCAGAAGCTTAAAGCTGGTTCAAACCTGTGATGAATATGTTGATAATTTATGTACAAATGTAATCATTACAATAATGATCAAAATAGGAAATGGATACTTTAACAATGAATTACTTTGCAATTATAAAAATAGTATTTATGAAGAATATTAAGTGGCACTGGAAAGGTCAGTCAATACATGACACCAATATATTAGCGGTACTCTCTGTACTAGAGAGTATGACTAATATCCTTCATTATGATTTTATATTTTATAAATAACATCTTACAGGTATAATTATATATTACATTTTGAAGAAAATATTTTTTAAAAAAATTTATAAATAAAATATATTCAGGCAAAAGTATTAGGTAAGGGCTTATGTAATTGCATCAGAGAGGTAGAGTGTTGAGACTCTCCAAGACTATTCAGTAAAAACACAGAAGGCTGAAGGCTTCATATTCTTACCAAAATTTCAGAAAAAAAATAAGATCAGAGAAACACTACCCTCGGTAGTAATGACATGGAATGACCACAGAGCATAGGATATTTAGGGCAGTGAAACTATTCCATATGATACTATAATAGTGACAAGTATCATTATAAATTTGATCAAACTCATAGTTTGTACAACACCAAGAGTGAACCCTAATGTAAACTATGGATTTGAGGAGGTGATGATGTCTCATTGTAGGTTCGTCAGTTGTAACAAATGTACCCTCTGGTGGGGGATGTTGATAATGGGAGAGGCTATGCATGTGCGGGGATAGGGGCTATATGGGAATTCTCTGCACCTTCTGCTCAATTTTGCTGTGAACCAAAACTGATTAAAAAAATAATAAGATGTATTTTTAAAAATAGAATGATTATATGTAAATATAAGATGTTAAGAAGACTATCACAAATAAGTCAATTTAAAGCATAAGGCCATTGATATAAACCTATATATTTCAGCAATTTTAGAAGTTTATTTTTGCATTTGTTCATTTAAGTCTTTTTATGTTATGTCATATAAATTCTAAGTTATATAATACTTTGTCACTACTGCAATAAGACACATATAAAACATCTTGATTACAAGATAACAACACATGTATCTTCGTTTTCCAATAACATTGGAATGGCAGTATATTCCAATTTAACATGACAGGCACAAAAGTAGATGATATGTAAATGTGAATATACTGAAAACACATTTTGTTTAGGACAAGCCTTATAGTAGAAAAAAAAAGACAGGTTTAATAAGGTTCATTGAGGAAATACATTTGTTAGGCTTTAATATGATTTCTGCTTGAATATATATAATGATTATTTTAGCAATAACTTTAATATGTCTGCTGATATTACACCAACCAAGTTTATGACAAGTATTGACAATGGCTATGGAATATAAATTACCATTTTGTAATTCTTCACCCAATGGATTAAATTACAAATAATAAAAATCCAGATTTCAGAGTCAAAATATAAATACCTCATTTAAATAAGTAGGCTTTTTGGGGGTGTACTTGTCTAGTTAGAGTCCAATATCATAGTACTCCAAATATACCTAAGGAGATAAAGTGCCAAAAATCTAAATCTATAGGGGCAATTTTCCTATGCATGAATCATTTTCCTACTTAAACTCATGTAGTTCAAGCTTGAAAATAGCAATTTTACTAAAATTATTATCATCACATTTTTGTGAAACATTTGTGAAAATCTGACAATGTAATTAGCACTTCACAGAACATATGGTGTCAGTGACTGGGAGCCAACTAACTAAATAATAATTAAGATTGGAAACTCATAAAAGAGAAATAAAAATTAAAAGATTTTTTTCAATGTAAAGTAAGGGGCCTGTTAACAAAAAATAAAAAACAAAAAATGAGGTATGTTCTCAATGTCAAGAATAGGATTTTAATTCAGACTCTATCAATTTAGTAAAAGTAAAGTAGAAAAGATGAAATCATCTATGCTATTTAAGGAAAAATTAAAGTACCTTTAACATAACTATCTTTAGTTTTGAGGCAAAAATATTAAAATCCTTCCTTCCTTCCTTCCTTCCTTCCTTCCTTCCTTCCTTCCTCCTTCCTTCCTTCCTTCCTTCCTTCCTTCCTTCCTTCCTTCCTTCCTTCCTTCCTTCCTTCCTTTTCTTTTTCTTTCTTTGATAATATTCTTAATTATCTCTTTTGTTTTACCAAAACCAGAGCATATTTTGATCACAACTCAAATTTCCCAATTTCAAATTCACTCCTGAGAAGGCTTCTATGAAGGCTTCACAAACAACACTGGGAGTTTCTTGAAGTCATCAGAAGAGATACATACCAATTCTTAAGATTTTTGGAGTGGCTGCTTTGCTTTGAGGCACTACTTATTCAGCTCTATCACTAAAGGACCAGTCATTATAGAATATCTCATCATACAATACAGATAAGTTAAATGTTGTTCAAAAGCAGCAGAAGTATAGATCCTATTTATTTATGATAAATATAGGGACACATAATATTGATGAGCCAGATATACCTAAACTACAGATTTTTCCCCCACTATATTGAAATATAATTGAAAAATAATATTGTATACATTTAAAGTATACAATGTCATGTTTTGATGTACATATACATTCCAAATGTTTACCACAATTAAATTAATATATTCATCACCTCACATACCGTGTGTGTGTGTGTGTTGAGAATGCTTAAGATCTATTCTCTAAGCAAATTTCAAGTATCAATACAATAATATTTATTATAGTCACTATGATGTATATTAGGCCCCCAGAACTTACTCATTATTGAAATTTCTACATTTTGAATAACACGGCCTCATTTCCCCTACCCCAAAGGCCCTACCAAACACTGTTCCACTCTCTCTTTCATTGAGTTTGGCTATTTTGTTCTTTTAGATTCTACATTAGAGTGAGATCATTCAGTATTCATTTTTCTCTGTCTGGTTTACTTCACTTAGCATATTGCCCTCCAGGTTCATCTATGTTGTCACAAATGGCAGAATTTCTTTATTACATCTCATATATATCATATATTATATATATGTATACAATTTTCTTTATCCTTTCATCTGTAGATGGACACTTAACATTGTTTCCATATCTCAGCTATTATGAGTAACACTACAGTAAATATGGGAGTGAATATACCTTTTCAAGATACTTATTTTTGTTTCCTTCAGATACATTTATATATCAGAAGTGAGATTGCTGGATCGTATGTTAATTCTATTTGTAATTTCTTGAGGAAACTCCATGCTCTTTTCCATAATGGCAGTATGAATTTACATTCCCACCAACAGTGTGCAAGGGTTTTCTTTTCTCACCCTTACCAACTCTTGTTATATGACATATTTTTGTTAATAGCCATCCTAACAGATGTGAGACGATACCTCACTGTGGTTTTGTGTTGCATTTCCCTGATGATTAGTAATGCTGAGCATCATTTCATGTAGCAGTTGGCTATTTGTATATCTTCTTTGGAAAATGTCTATTCAGGCTTTTTTGTCCATTTAAAAAAAATTGGATTATTTGGTATTTGCTATTGAGTTGTATTAATTTATGTATATTAATGTTTTATATGTTTTAGATATTAACCCTTTTTTAGATATATGTTTTGCAAATGTTGTCTCCCATTCCATATATTGCCTTTTTATTTTGTGGATTGTTCCCTTTGATGTGCATAAAATTTTTCTTTTGATGTAGTCTCACTTGTTTATTTTTACTTTTTTCAGCCTGCACATTGGTATCATATCTAAGAAATCATTGGTAAAACCAGTGACAGGGAACTTTTCCCATATGTAAAATTCCTCTAGGAATTTTACAGTGTTACATCTTACATGTAAGTTTCTAATCTTTTATGAGTTAATTTTTGTGAGTGGTGTGCAGTAGGGATCCAGTTTCATTCATTTGCATATGGATATCCAGTTTTCCCTGCACTGTTTATTGAAGATACTATCCTTTTCCCATTGTGTGTTTTGGGTGCCCTCATCTAAGATTAGTTGACTGTTTATGTGTGGGATTATTTCTGGGATCTCTAGTCTCTTCCATTGGTCTACATGTCTGTTTTGATGGCAATACCATACTATTTTAATTACAATAGTTTTGTAATATATTTTGAAATTAGGACGTGTGATTATCTCCAGCTTCATTTTTTTCTTTCTCAAAATTGTTTTGACTATTTGGGATCATCTGTCGTTACAAATGGATTTTAGGATTTTTTCTATTTCTATAAAAGTTGCCACTGGAATTTTGATAGAGATTGCATTGAAGCTGTAGATCACCATGGATTGTATGGAATTTTAACATCATGAAGTTTTTCAACCCATGAATATGGGGTGTCTTTCTGTTCTTTATGACTTTAATTTCTTCAATCAATGGCATAGCTTTCAGTGTACAGGTTTTCCACTTCCTTGGTTAAATTTATTTCTAATTAATTTATAATTTCTTATGCTATTATAAATGCAATTGTTTTCTTATTTCTTTCTAATAGTTTGCTGTTACTCTATGGAAACACAACTGATTTTTGTATGCTGATTTTGTATCTTGAAACTTTACTGAATTTATTCATGTTTTGTTTTTTTTGAATAAATTGAGCCTGATGGGTTTTCTATAATGAGATTATGTCAACTGCAAAAAAAGACAAATGTACATCTTCCTTTTCAATTGGATGACTTTCATTTTTTTTTTCTTACCTGATTGTTCTAGCGACAACCTCCTATACTATGTTGAATAGAGGTGGCAAGAGTGGGCCATCTTGTCTTGTTCCTGACCTTAAAGTAAAAGCTTTTCACCACTATGATGTAAGCCGAGGGCTTTTTATGTATGGCCTTATTAGGTTGAAATGCACCCTTTCTATACCTAATTTGATGTAAATTTTTATCATGAAAGGATAATTTTGTCAAACACTTATTTGTATCTATCAAGATGATTATATGATTTTTATCCTTAATTCCGTTAATTTGGTATATCACATTTATTGGTTTTCACATGCTGAAGCATACTTGTAACCCAGTGATAAATTCTACAACATCATGGTGAATGATTCTTTTAATGTTAGAGTCCATTCAGGAAACAGAAATCCTGCTAGTTATTTTTTAAAAGAAAATTTAATATTAAAATGATTCATAGGAATTAATGTGTTAATTATGTAACTGAAAATGCACAGGACACTAAAATGTGGTACAGTTAGCAAGTGTAGGAAGCAACTTTCCCTCCTAGGGATGGGAAATAATGAGAGAAAATGTTGGGATTATTGCAACTTAGAAGTTTGGAGGAGCTTCACAGAGCTGAGGCTAGACCAGCTGAGAAGCGGACAGAGCTCAGCTACTGCTTATGGCTCCAAGTTTAGGGAAGGAGTTCTGTGGGACTGGGATGCCAAACTTTGTTGAGATTCTGCTGGTTGACTGGGACTGGTGTCTCAGAGGGGTCATGAAATTGTTTTCAATACAACTTTGTGGTAGATACATCCTTCCACTGCCAGGATGAAGAAGCATTGCCAGATTAATGCTTCTAATACAGGAAACAAACAAGAAGTCAACCAGAAGGAAACAGGATAAAGAAAGTACTCTTTTCCTTTCTCAGATTTTCAGTTTACTGTTATCACCCCTACTAGCAAAGTCTAGCAGGAAGCAGCTGACAAAGCAGAAAAGGGGTTTCCCAGCTACAGCCCCTCAAGATGACAATAGAAAGTTGTGTTTGGAGCTGAGAAACCAAAACTTAACAACTTATATATTATAACAATCTACATGAGTTAATGCACACACACACACACACACACACACACATACACACACACACACCATTAACTTTAAGAATTTAGCATTCTTTCTGCATGTACTGAAGTATCATTTTTCGCTGTATCAATGAGAGGAGAACAGACACTGGAATTTTTGACAGCACACATTATATCAAAACCATTTCAGATTGTGGAACTCAATCACCTCATCTGCTCAAAGTCTGAAACTGAATCTAAACTTTCCAGAATATAAGGAACTGATACAAAAATAAAATTTTTAAATTATACGAGATCTACAGACTATTTTGAGCATAATTTAAATTAAGAGAAGTAAAAAAATATATATTTTCCTAAGACATTATTTTTACTTGATCTGTTCTTCATGCTTATCCTGTGGGAGTTGATTAGTAATATATTCTGGCCTCATCAAGCTTACAAATGACTTATTATCCTGATCAATGCCTAACATATGAAACATTAATCACAAACATGAAAGAATTCTCAAGAACAAATTTGGTCCTCCCTACTACTTTCAGTAAGGATATATATCGTATCTTCATTTTGATCAGTAACGCATTTAATTCTTGGAAGGTTATCCAATTTGCTTAAATTAGGAAATTAAAAATTAAGCTTTTATTTCATAGATCTTAAAAATTAAATAATTTGAACTGTCCTTTTTTTATCAGTTTTAGTTTTCTATTTTTTATCAGATCTAGTACATGTTACAAATTCATATTTACATCCAAGAAGTACACAAAAATGCTTACTTATGCAATAGTATGCTAAAACCATCTTGTATTGGCTTACAAGTTATAGTTGTTAAATTTTCAAAAATTTTTTAGAACATGTTAAATTCAACCATTATTAATGGTTAAATTATATGAACTCATAATTAAATAAATTATATTTTAAAAAGGTAATAAATATTCAAAAATCATTATTTTCTCTTTCACTGCATTTTGCAATTATCTATGCTCTTGAAATATATGTGTCTATTATATCTGTATAATAGAATTATTATATAATAATTTGCTACTGCATACCTCTTCCCAACTATGTGATAAGCAATGTCAAGATGATAGATTGAATTCAGCTATGGTGAGAGAACTTATACCTCAGAAATTGGCAAAAACTATAAATCATGACTTCATTTATTGTTTTATTGTCTAGAACAAAGGCTGACAAAAACATTCTGTGAATGGAAACTAGCCCAGTGCCTTTTCTTGTACATGTACTTTTTTTAACACAGCGATACCCATTTATTTACATATTAGCTAGGGTTGCTTTGGAAATACAAAGACAGAGTTGAATAGTTGTAACTCTATTTTCAGTGGTCTGAAAATCCTATAATATTTACTCTCTGTACCTATATGAAAAGCTTTACCAACTCTGGTACAGAGTTAACAAAGCAATAGGACAACGTTAACAATGCAGATTAAAGATAAAAGTGTATCTGTGTGAAGCAGTTACATAGTTGATAACACAAAATAATGAGGCAATATTTTTCCAGTGTTACCTGATTTGACAAAAAATTTGCTCATATCATTGATGAATGAATGTGTTTCCTATACATGTAGAAAGCTGAAAGGTTTCAGTTTAAAATAATTTTTCTGATGGTTAAAAATAGGTGAATAGTAGATCATATATCAGACTTAATGGCAATAAATCTACTGAGAAAAGATTCAATCAATTGACTGCAACACCATTGTCAAATCATAGTTGAGTTGCAATCATAAGTAGCTATAGATATAAGAGTGGAGCAAAAATCAATGAAAGCATTCTGTAAAAACCAATGGCTATGTGAAATTTACAGTAAAAATATTATGTATTTTATTCTTATTTGTAAATTGTGTACTATATATTGCTTATATCAGTAAATTTTATAATGTGCGTACATCTATTTTTTTCTCATAGAGGAAACATTTACCAGCATATCACTAAGAGAAATATTTTTAAACATTTTTAAAAACATTTGCTATAAATCATAAAAATAACTTGCATATTTAAGTAAATATTACCTATTAATTAAAAGTTTATACATAAACAATGCTTATATGGGGTAAATAATGTTCAAATCAAAGAGTTAAGTGCATTGACTTTGGGATATTAGTCATTTGGAAACTGAAACAATTCAGAAAAGATAGCAAAAGATGACTTTCAATACTTAAATCCAGGCAGTGTTGCCCCAAACAGTGACTGAAATATTTCCATCCATTGATTTGGGTTATTAAAAATTACATTTTAATATTTGATTCAATATGGAGATATCAAATTTGAATTTTAAAAATGGTGTAGAGCAGTTATAAGAATAATTTGTCAGTCAGCAGTCTGGACCCATTCCAAGACAGGAAGACTCAGCCTTCCAGAAACCAAGCGGAGCTTAGTCTCACCATTCAAAAATGAATCATCCAACATGTGTAACAAATCGGCCTGTTTACATTAGAATTATACACTAGATAACAAGACTCTGCTCAAATTCTTTTAGTGGCTTCTATTATTTAGAATGAAATCTATTCTGCTTAATATGGCCTCTGAGGCCCTGCTGACTTAGCCAGTCCTGTCTGTGTGCAGGCCCCACAGCACTTCTCTAGTGATAATGGCGTCCTTGCTGTTCTTAGAAAATATCAGATCCGCCTACCTAAGGGCTTTTCCACTTGCCTTTTCCCTACATCTAGCATAATTTTCTCCTAGATATTCATGTTGTTACTACTCATTTTCCTCTATGCAAATATTATCTCTGACAGCTATTTTTTTCAGACCTTGCTCCCTAAATACTTTTATTTTCCCCTATCTTTCTCTGTGCTATTTATCTGGCATATTTATTTGTATCATGTATTATGAAAAGACATTATTTTAACTGTTCTATGTTTTTATCACTCTCTCAATAAAAGGTAAGCTGCACAGGGTTAGAGATTTTTATTTTTTATTCTTCACAATATTCCTCATATTTAATGAGTGCCTGGAAAGTAATAGCTGCTCAACAAATTGTTGAAACAAATTGGGGAAGGAAGGAAGGAAGGAAAGAAAGGAAGGGAAGTGATAGTTGGGGTAGGAAGGAAGAGAGGGAGGAGGGAGGGAGGGAGAAAGAAGGAAGGAAGAAGGAAGAAGGAAGGAAGGAAGGAAGGAAGGAAGGAAGGAAGGAAGGAAGGATGAAGAAAAATGTTCTTCAATACAATCTGCAAAATGCTTTTTAACCAAAAAGATATATACCATTTTGGAGAGAACTTAAACACATTCTGATCCACCCCTTTAATTCTTATTTTCACATTTTCTCTGTCTCTCATGATGAGCATCTTATTATTTGTACTCTTGAAGCAATTAAGATTTTTTTATAGTCTTTGTTTTTGATGAGAAAATTAGTTTCTTGCCTAAGTTGAAGCAAAAAAATAAATAAATAAAGTAAAATAAATAAGCATTTATCTGCTATCTCTCTATATATTAGATAAAATAAGTACTCTAAGATAATTCCATATGACACAGTAAACTACTCATTTTGGGTGCAATCACTATAATTTTCTGTTAATTTTTTATGCTTGTTATCATGAAGACTATGGTAATATTGAATATAAACCACTACTGACAATAATTATTACTAAAAGAATAATTTAACGCCTTTAAATACTGAAATTTACCTACCCCAAAGCAAAAGAATATATCCGTAATAAACATCAAAGCCCCATTGCTCCAGGGGTCTAATTCCTCGGCAAAATCTGTGTTTCAGTTTATTGTCTAATGTCAGAAAAATGCCCATATCTGTGACAAATTTTAAATTAAAATAATTACCATGGGTAGATTTTCATTCTTTTACATTGGATTGGAAAATGTAAAGATGTGGACATTGATTCATTTATCTCCAAGGAGGGTTAAATGTTATACCCTCTAACACAACCTAACAAATATATATTGAGTGACTAATCTTGAGTGTTTTATTAGACACTGGAGTAGCATAATGATGAATAATACACGAAAGTAATAGCTAACATTTACTGAGTATTTACTATATGTCAGTAACCTTTTAAGTGCTTTTTTTGTATTAATTGATTTACTTCTCATAAATGAAAAGAAGTTTCTCTTACTGCTTCTTTTAAATTTTCAGTTACTTATCTCAAAATTCAATATTATTCACTATTCAAATTATTCTCCTGATCCTGGATATTAGAAAACATACACACACACGTAGGCACATTCACTGTGCTGTCAACATTGTATATCCTTGTTATGCAGGAATCTCTTAATGTTTTCAAGGTTATTAAAATTCAATGCCAACACTTAAGGGTCTTAAAATTCTGATATTATCATCTTTACAAAGCAAGCTGTAAGGATCAGGGCCCAGATAGGAAGGATAGAATAATAGCAAGACCTAGATAGCACTTACTATGCTCTACCCACAGTTCTATATTCTTTACATGTATTAACTCAGTCTTCATTGAAAAAATTCATTTGAGTCTCAAAGAACTATATGAAGTAATTATTATCATTACCATCTCCATTTTAGAGATGTTGAAATTGGGACTACAGAAAAGCAAAGTAATTTTCCCAAGGTCACAGGAGAAGCAAATAGCAGAGCAGATTGTTCAAACCAAGATAGTCTGGCTCCAGGATAACTTGATTAAGGAAATTGTTTAAATGTATACAGATGATGAGAAGCTTGAATGATAAGGCAGAAAGATAAGATACTTTAGTGCTATGTACACCTTGATTTGAATCTCACTCAGACACTTTCAAGCTGTGAGCTACCCAGCAAGTCAATTAAGCATGATGCATCTCAATGTCCTCATATGTAAAAGAGTGATAATTGAGGGTTGTGGTGAGAATTAGAAATCACATTTAATGATCCAATACCTGACATAAATCAGGGAAGTATTCAAGGCTATTTTTATTAGCAACTTTGCTTTGGGATACTTGAAAGCCTTTAGTATTTCCATATTGTGATGTTATTTCATTATTTCTCTTGGTCTTAGCCTATATTAAAGACGACAGGCCCCAAATGGAGTTGTTTATGATAAGCCCCATGTCACCTCGCCAAGATTTAATTGCAGTTTTGACTCTTCCAGAATTAGAATCCTAAACTAGTCAACCAAGAACGGCCTGATCAACTTTAGTTGTCTGATCTGTCCGATAGACCTCTATCATTCCCTGTAAGGAGAGTAATTTTGCAATGCATAATCTGCTTCTTGTCTAGTTTAACTTCCTTGTTCCTGCTCCCTTCTGCCTATAAAATCTCTTGCTTTATATAGAACTTTTTTATCTGATAGATTTGATGCTGCCTGATTCATAAATCACTGAATATAGCCAATAAGATCTTTAAAGTCTACTCAGTTGAATTTTGTTTTTTAATACCTATAATAGAGATCTTTGGTTTGAATGAGAGAAATTAATAAGCCTTGACTTCCTACAGATATTCAAAGGGTAGTCAAATAATTTCAGAATTATTTTTATATTTCTCCCCAGCCTTTTTTTTTTTTTTTTTTTTTTTTTAGGAATATGAACCATGCAATAATAGTCTTTGGGAACATTCTGGGTAGTCATTTTTTTTAGTGTTAGTGATGACTGTGACAAAAATATTTATCAGAATCTAATCACCCTGTTATTTACATCTTATAATAAATAAATAAAGGTAATTGACATTACCTTTTTAAAAATTTTTCTTTAACTAGGGAGATTTAATAGATTTATTTTTTGACCTATCTTTAGCTATTTTCAAAAAGATAAAAATCAAATAGAGCTTTTTCAAAATCAATTATGAATGAGGACATAGAGATAGTATATTACCTACTGTATTCATTGAGAATATCTTTTAATTACAAAGCAATTTTTTTTTTAATTTTGAGAAAATTTTGTACTTTTCTCTTTTTAGGTTTTGTTTCCAAATGTGAATAATATTGAGATAGCTAACCTCAGAACTCACTTAGAAAATATTCGAATTGATGAAAAGTCATAAGCAGTTTCTTCAACATTTGTACAACTTTTATTCTTGCCAACATACAATTCCTTCTCACAGAATAGTGAGAATTTACTCAAGTGGTTTAAAAAATAAAGCTCAGAAGAGCCTGACTAGAATTTGGTCAAGGAGAAAATCTTTGTCAGTATAAGTATTCCTAGAATGGTAGGTTGCTCTTTCAAGAGGAAACAAGAAACAAACACACAAACAAACTTGTTTTAACATGTATAATAAAATACTTTAAAAAATATACTATGTAACTTAAATTCTTTTGAAATGTAAGATATTAAGCATAATTTAGTCTTGTTTTTTCGCACTTGTATTTTTGAGTTTTCATCATTGTATTATACTTACCTGGTAATTTTTCAAAAAATGTACGATCAGCAGAGTCTAATAACCTTCTCTGTTGCCTAGGGCCAAGGTTAAATTCTGTGAATATTTTACTGAGAAGTTTTCTCCAAAAATCTGAACAATTTAGTCCAGAATAGGTAAAATTAGTGACAACATCTTTTCAGATGTTTTGAATAAATAATATGCTTTTATCTTACACAATGCCAGCTAATCAAAAGAAAATCGAAATAATATTAATTTCTAACAAAGTATACTCTGAACAAGAAATACTATCAGAAATAAAGAAGGACATTATATAATGATAAAGAGGTTAATTATACAAGGAGATAGATAACCTAAATTGCACCATCAACCAACTTGACCTAATGGACATTTATAAGTCTCTTAGTCCATCTTTAACAGAATATACATTCTTTTCAAGTGAAAATATATATTTACAATGATATATTATATCCTGGGCCATAAAACAAACCCTAAGACATTTAAGCAATAGATATAACAAAAAGTATGTTCTCTGATTCCAGTGAATTCAACTAGGAATCAATAATAGAAAGATCTTCAAGTTCCTAGAAGTTAAACACATTTCTAAATAATCTATGAGTCCAAGAGGGAAATATAAAGAAAGTTAAAAAAAAAATTTGAACTAAATAAAAATTAAAATCCAACATATCAAATTTTATGGAGTGCTGCTAAAACAGTTCTTTGGGCAAAATTATAGCATTAAGTACTTAACGAAAAAAAAATCATCAATAAACTAAGCTTTTGTGTTATGAAACTAGAGAAGCTGTGAATAAAGCTATAATTTAACACTTCATTCCCAATATTCCAATAACTACAATAAATTTTTGCTATTTTTTGTAAATCACGACTCTAAACCTATGTCAGACCACCCCAACCCAAAAAACACCCACTACTCATTTCAGCCTGGAGACTACAAGTTCTGATATACTGTATGTGAGGCCATTTATTCTTTGGTATTTTTAAGTAACTTCCTTATTATTAATTTTCTTGCTACATTTTTGTATTTCCAATGGATATTTCAACTTCTGTCCAAAGAACAAAGTAATGTAATACATCATTTTTAAGATATTTCTTAATATTTATCTGTTTTCCTCAATAGCTTTCTTATCTCCCAATATAAATTTTTTGAGAAAAACCAGTAGTAATAATTTCTCCTTTAAATTCAGTTAACATAATGTTACCTCCAATCACCAGCTTCATGAAAGCAGCTTGAAATATAAGAACATCTTTCTGAAGTTGGAAAGAAAAAGCCTCTTGGCATAAAAGGTTCAGGGCACCTTGCACGTTCATACACATATTTAATGGCAATGAATGTGTCACTTGATTTCAGAATTTTAAGACTTTATAGAAAGGAAGTGGAATGTTTCAGTACAAGTTTAGCATTATGGCATATGATTTATTATAAAAGTTCAAGATACAAGTAAGTTTCTCTACTGCTAATGGAGGAAAAGCAAATTTAGGATTAAAATATAGAGCTTTCTTTTTCGTTACTCCTCAGATTCATGTCTATATTACTTGTTGCCCTTTCATCTTTCAAGCAGCCTCCTCTAGTCTATATTTAGAGAAGCAGCTGGCTGTATTTTGTGTCAATAGCCCCATGAAATAGCTGTGGGGTTTCTGAAAAAAGAAAAATATTAATTTTTAAAAAGTATTCTCTTAAGTTTGTTTACCAGGTGGCAGCTGAACTGTTTAATAAATCAAAAAATGTTTTTGAGATAGCAAAAATTAATTAAGATTTGGGGGTGGACAGTTTTTTAAGAACTAATGATAACAGTCACATAAGCATTTAGACATATTCAGAGATTTAATATATTGTTTAGAGCTGTTCTCTAAAAGTTCACATGCTGAGAAATCATGAACCTCATGCTAAAACATGGACATTTTCTAAGATTAAGGCAAAGCTCTGGAATGTGTCTAAGTCTTAATTTTACCATCTGTTTACATGGATTTATCACCAGTTACTGGCTCGGAGTAAGTAATCTTTAAAATCTCTATTCAGTCTAAACAGTGATCTGTAAAGTTTCATCCACAGAGCCTCTGTAGGACTCCTATAACTCAGCCAGAACCATACTTAATACAAATTCAAAGCAAAAAAAAAAAGAAAAGAAAAGGAAAGATTACATCCAGCTGTAGCCAAATTGTAGCTCATTGCTTTAACTTTTCCTTCTACGTATCCAAGTATTCCAAAGAGAACAGCTGCAGGGGCAATACTACACTTACTTTCCTTATTAACCATGCTCAGTTAAAAACTGCCAGAGAGGAGGTTTTATGTTAAAGGGATGCTTGACTACAGCACTGAGATTAATTTACTTAAATTGCTAATCATGCCAATAGCACTGGATCCCTAGTAGTCTGATAATAAGATCTAAATTATTGTTGATATTCTCAGAGGGCATCATCCTTAATGATCCAACCAGTTATGAAATTCTAGGATGCTATAATTAAATTATTTTTATATATTTCTCTTTTATATTTTGCTTTGTAGTATGCACACATAAAACGGCAAGCTTTCACTTGTCATAAGCCCATTATGTTTAAGTCTGTCTGTATTTGTGATTATATCCTTCTTGTACATGTTATATTTGTTTCCATATTACCTCTGAAGATAATTCATATTTGTTTCTAAATTAAATAGAATTGAAAACAAAAAAAAAATATTGACAGTAATACAATTTTGAGTATATTTGATGATAATCCTTTTGTAAAACATATGGAGCTATAAAGATCAAAGATAGTCAAAAGGGTAGTAAAAGACATGGACGAATTTATTTTTAAGAAGAGACATCATTAGGCAGGACTTAAATGTAGAAAAGCAAAACTAAAGGACAACTGAAGTTTAGAAAAGAAAAGAAACAGTAAATTGCTTAAGCAAATTCTAGTAAAATAAAGAGGGCATTACTTGGAACTTAAATGAAGGTGAGGGAAAATATACTTAATAGTTCCTGTTTTACAGAGTATAAAAT
The DNA here is from genome assembly GCF_902729225.1 of Pteropus medius. NCBI lineage: Eukaryota > Metazoa > Chordata > Mammalia > Chiroptera > Pteropodidae > Pteropus > Pteropus medius. The sequence continues at coordinate 12,727,406 of NW_024354502.1, read as the reverse complement.
ACAGTTAGATTCTAAAAAAGCTTCTGTAGACTCATATCATAGATATACCTTACCTAATTTAGGAAAGATATGACTGTTTGTAGGAGTGCTTAACCTTTTTTAAGTTTGTTGCCTCATAAAAGACTATTTCAATCATTACAAATCCTCTCTTCATTGTTTGTTCTGCCAGTTTGTCATCTTTTCTTATGGCTGAGTAAATGTTACATTGTATAGATGTACCATATCTTTATCCAGTCGTCTATTGAAGGGCACTTTGGCTGTCTGCATGTGTTGGCCATTGTGAATAATGCACTGTGAACATTGGGGTGTATATATTTTTACAGATAAATGTTTTCAAATGTTTTGAGTAGATACCCAGCAGGAGGATTGCTGGGTCATAACTTCTTAATTTTTTGAGGACCCCCATAGTGTTTTCCATAGTAGCTGTACTAATTTACATTCCCACCAGCAATGTATGAGAATTCTTTTTTTCCCACAAGCTCTCCAGCACTTGTTATTACTTGTCTTGTTGACAACAGCCACTCTTACAGGTGTGAGGTGGTATCTTATTGTGGTTTTGATTTGCATTTCCATAATAGCTAATGAAATTACACATCTTTTCACATATTTGTTGGCCATTTGTATGTCTTCTTGGGAGAAGTGTCTGCTCCGGTCCTCTGCCCATTTTTTAAATTGGATTGTGTTGTTTTTTTGTTGTTGAGTTGTTTGAGTCCTTTACATATTTTGGATATTAGCCCCTTATCAGAGGCATTGTTTGCAAATATCTTCTCCCATTCAGTTTGTTGTCTTTTTGTTTGTTGATGGTTTCTTTTGCTGTGGAGAAGCTTTTTAGTTTGGTATAGTCCCGTTCATTTATTTTTGTTTTCACTTCCCTTGCCTCTGAGGTCAAATTTATAAAATCCTTCCTAAAACCAATGTGCATGGTTTAGTATCTATGTTTTCTTCTATGCAATTTATATTTTCAGGTCTTATATTTAGTACTTTGATCCATTTGAGTTAATTTTGGTGTATGGTAACAGAAAGCCATCTAGTTTGATTTTTTTGGATGTGGCTTTCCAATTTTCCCGGCACCATTTATTGAAGAGGCTTTATTTTCTCCATTGTATGTTTTCGGCTTCTTTGTTGAAAATTATTTGCATATATATAAATATATATATGTTTATTTCTAGGTTCTCAATTCTGCTCCATTAGTCTGTTTTTCTGCCAATACTATGCCATTTTGATTATTGTCACTTTGTAGTATAATTTAAAGTGAATTCTACCAAACATACAAAGATGATTTAATACCTGTCCTTCTCAAACTTTTACAAAATATTGATGAAGAGGCACCACTAAATTTTATGAGGCCAACATTACCCTGACACCAAAACTTGTTAAGGATAATATCCCAAAAAAGGAAACTACAGATCAGTATGTCCAATGAATACAAGTGCAAAAATCCTAAGCAAAATTCTAGCAAATTGAATACAATACATTAAAAAGATTATACATGATGATCAAGTGGAGATTTCTTGTTTTTCTTGAAAGATATGTTCTCCTAAAGAAAAGGCAGCAGTTCTGCTGGACTTCAGTAAGACCTAGAATGAAATTTAAAAGTTCTAAGGGATTTTCTTTTCTCTTTTTCGTCATGATTTAAATATGCCTACATAGTTGAAACCACAGTGATTTCTTAACTTTAGTCATCGACCTGAAGCTGAACCATTTATCTGGAGAAACTAAAAAACAAACAAGCAAAAAACTCAGAAAAAGAGCTCTCCATGGGTTAGTTTTGTCCAGTTTCTATCCCTGTGCCAAGAAAATGTGGTTAGAGACAGAATCCTTTTAGATGAAATAGTGTTTTTGGAGAATAATGTGCATTCTCTGAGAACTTTAAATGCCAGAGAGACAAACTTGAAACAATAACGACAGAATATATTTCGCTTTCAGGTGGAAAAACATAAAGATGGAAATTATTCAACGGAAGTGATAATGTCCAAGAATGGATACTTTTCTAAATCCAAAGCCATGGGATACATTTCTAACACAATTTCAGTGTTATCGGTGGTATATATTACAAGCAAAAACTATCCCAATGCAATTAAAATCAATAAAAAAATGAGAATAATCCAACATAGGGCAAAGATTATGAGCAAACTTGCTATAGAAACAAAATGTAAATGAGAATAAATGCCCCAAATCTTTTATAACTGAAAATATTCAAATCGAAGCAAACAGACATATCACTTTTCAATTGGAAAATTTTTAAATTTTGTGATATTCCTTGTAGGTGAAGGTCTTGGGAAACCTGCACTATAAAAAAAATATTTCTAGGAGTATAATTTGTTTCAACTTTCTGGAAGTCACTTGCTCCTGGAAACCAAAGTATACTGTTAAATATATTTGGATAAAATTACAAAATTCTCATATTTTAATGGGTTATATTCTTTGTAACAGAAAAAACTGGAAGAAAAAATAGTGGATTAATGAAATAAATTATGATAGAATCATCTGATGGAATATTATGCAGTAAAAGGAGTGTTTGCTTTTGCTAATATGAAGTACAAAATAGGGAAAGAGATTAACTGATTACCCACAAAAATAATTCTATCACTTTGTGATAACATCCAAGAGCTTGCTTTCCCCCCAGAAATTACACTATCTCTGAAATCATTTCAAGCTCCCATTCTCTAATCATCTACCCACCGTTCTTATAGTATTGGCATGACAAATAATTAATCTCTTTGGGTCTTCGATTACGTTGGCTCCATGTCCTTTTAGTATCCACAACTTTGTTTTTTCTTCTTTACAAAGTTTATTTTAGGGCACATAATTATCAACATGCCCTTGCAAATATTATCAGCTATCTCTTCTTTCTCTTTATCATCCCCTCTCTTTTTCATCTCTTGTCTTTCTCATTTATTATTCATAGGGTGCAACTCTATCTTAGTTAAATTTTCTCTGCATTCTCCATCTATTCACCTTAGAGGCTGATCTTTGCTAAAGTAAATCTCAGAACCAGGGCACAGTGATTTAATTTTAAATTCATTATCTTAACAATATCGAATCAATGTTGGTTTCCTAAGCTGACTTTTCTATGATCTGATATATCTATGTTATAACTTCTCAATTAAGTCTATTTCACTAATAACCTTTCCTCATATTTCATTAAGATGGAAGATATCAGATGGATGTAGCCACATACTTCTAACATCATATGCAAAATTCCTACTTGTTTCTTTGCTTGCTTTCTCTGACTTCCTTCTTGTTAAAATGGAATATTTCCATGTTCTTATAAATTACAAATTCTTCTCTTTGAGCCTGATCTCACCCACTCTTATTCTCTCAGATACCTCCCGCTTCAGTTATCCTCTATATCCCCACTCAGAGCATGTCTCTTCTTCCATACACCAATATCCTTATAAATATGCCATCATGGTTTATTAAATCTCATTGTGGAAAACAAAACAAAAAATTTCTCCCATATATCTCCTGTTACTCACATTAATTTGGCTCCCATTCTAGACAAATTTTCAAATATATTTTTTGTTATTAAAAACTCTACTTCTTAAATACAATAATTGTTTTTAAAAACAGCAAACTGGTCTTTTGTTCACTTATCATTAAAATTCTCTATTCCATGTGCCCAACAACATATATACACATATGTAACCCTCAGATTCTTAGAATGTTTTGCAGCTTTTAATATTAGTGGCCACTCCATTCTACTGCAAGCCTTTCTTCATTTGGAAACCTACTCTTCTAATGTTTATCCTTTCACAATGGCCTCCATTCTCTGCCTCCATTATTAGATCTTTCTTCTATTCTTAATTCTGTATATTGAAGCTTCTCAAGGATTTATCCTGGGAACTCTTCCTTTCCTTTTGTCCAAAATCTTTCCCTATGAGATTACTACAAATGCCATAGTTTGAAATAGTTTTAAAAACTGGATTTCTCAAATGTATCTTTAGCCAATATCTCTCATTTTAGTTGCATATTTTTTATCCAACTATCCATTTGATCTTTCTAGTTGGAACTGTGGAGAAACTCTCAAAGGTAATATATCCAAAACAATGCACCTGAATCCCAGCTGAAAATGGTACCACCAACCCTCCCGACTCAGCTAAAAAATAGGTTCTTTCTACTACTTTTCCCCCAACTTGTACATCTTTATAAAGTTCTGTTACTTCTATTACCAGTATATATTTTATTCTGATCATTTCTATTGGTTTCCACTGACATTAACTTTATCCCGTCACTGTCATCTATTATTCCTCCAAATTTATTTTCCTTCTTTCAAGTATTTTACACTTCTCCAATAGACTCTTCACCAAATAATAAGAGTAATCTATTAAAACAAAACTACAAAGCAAAACAAAAACACACTATAAAGCCTCATGGTTAAACCTGTGTCAGTGGCTTGTTATTGATAAAATCTAAACTCTTCATCATGGGTTATAAGACCTTGCTTGCATGATGTGGTTCCACCTTGATTTCCAACTTTATGCAATACCACATCTCTTTTTTCCCGCTATACGCTCAACATCAGGAGATTCTCTTTTCTTTAAATGTGCCAAGAACTTTTTAAATTTAAGGCATTTGCATACTCTTGCTTCTAATGCTATTATTCTTTTTCTAGCTCTTCACAAAGTTCTCTATCTTTTCTCCTGCAGTCTGTATCATTTAATCTCTTTTCACCTGCAAATAATATAAGCTTTATTCAAACCGACCTAAAAATAAAATAAATCTATTGGCCTTTGTTCTGTAAATCCAGATGGAATACAGACTTCAGGTTATTTTAATCCAATGGCACCAGCTCTATTTCTCTGTGATTCTCTAAAGGTTACTTCTGTGGGTGGCTTTACTCTCAGTGTTTACAAATGGCTGCAGCATTTCCAGGCTTTATAGCTACATACCACAGTATCACACATAAAAGAAAGGTACTTCTATGCTGTTTCTATGTTAAAATCTATGTATTTTATAATATCCTCAAAAAAGCAATTTATTCTCGAAAACTAGAAAACAATCTTTCCTAACTCAATGCCTATAGAACAGGAAATATCAGGAGCTGTCTTAATTCAACTTGTATTATATGCCTTATTTCGAGGTGCTGTTAGTATCCCTCAATACATATGAGTTGTGGTTATACAAAGTTACAGTTAGGCAAGATAAATAAGTTCGACCTCTTTATATGACATAGTGTCTACAGCTAATAAAGCTGTTTTGTAAGAGGGTAGATCTTTTGTTAATTATTCTTTTATAATAAAAATAGTAGTAACAGGGAGTAATTTTGCAAGGTGATGGATATATCTATGATTTTGATTGTGGTGATGATTTCAAGGGTGTGTAGTTATCTCCAAACTCATCGACTTTCATACACATTAAATATATACAGCTTTTACATGGCAATAATGCTTCAAAATAGTACTGTAAAAACAAGGAAAGAAATGAACTCCAGTTTCTTATAGCAATATAATATCAGTGAAACAATTAAAGCCTGAAGACCTACATGTAGCATAATATACTCATAAAATGAAAACAAAAATAAACACAAGCACACACACAATTTTGTTATTTTTAGGACATGAAGCAAGGGAATGATGAACATAAAATTTAAGTAATTATTTACCTCAGGTCAGAAAATAAAGTGGTTGTGATTGGGAAGACACATAATTAGATTAATATTATTGTCCAGCTCTTAGCTTTTGTTTTGATTGATAAAACTAAAGCCATGGGAGTTTGAGACACTATTAACAATAACTTACTTAATAAATAAAAGCAGTCTGTTGAATGGATTGGAATATCATGAACCAAGATATCATGATTATGTAATTAATCTATATGGTCCAAACAGGAAAAAAAAAGGGAGGGAGCAGGCAAATATTTACAGAAAAATTTCTAATTCTTGATAATTATAGCCTTTTATGATATGTATTTTTAAAAATACATTTATTATTAAATACAAAAGTGAATCAGTGCCACTTATTAAAGATAATAATTAGTGCTTAATATCATGAGTTATTGACTATTTATTTTACACAACTTAAACTGTCCAAAGAAAAAAACTGAAACTATCTTTTATTCTCTGTTAAGAATAAATACTGTATTCTGTATAAAAAGAATATTAAATAAAAGAAAGATATACTCTGAAACAATACCATATGACTTTTTTCAACTGAATTATATAATGAAAAAAAAAACACCAAAGCCTGAACTAACTTCTCTGATTTACATACTTGACTTTGAGAAAAATATCTTCAGAAATTATTTAACCATTAAATAAATAAATGAAAATATGTACAGTTATTTAAACTTAAAACTTTTTTTTCTAAAGACGATATATTATGAAAGCAATCTCTGAAAGAATGCGTTAAAAAGTTGAATTTTTACAATAGAGTAGGACATCTTCAAAATCTGTAATTAAATTTTGGGATAAAGTGATTTCTCAGAATTAGAATCCAAGGAGATTTCCAGATATAATTCCCATCATCATTCATTGTGAAACTTAAAAGAATGATAAAGATATAATAGGTCATCAACAAATATCATAAGTGTGCCTACATTATCACTAATCTAGGTATGCCTAGTTTGTATCCTACTATTTTGTATAGCCCAAATTCTGTCTTACGCTTATAAACTATTACATAAATAGATAATCACAGAAGAATGTATGGTAAGCGCATGTGTGTGTGTGTGTGTGTGTGTGTGTGTAGAGAGGTGGATATGAGAGTAAGAGGTGAGTTACATGAAAGTAGCGAGAGCCAGTAGGTAGAGGGCATTGGCAAAATTCACTTCCCAGAGATGGTATGGCCACAGTTATTGCAAGAGTGGAGATGTCTAATAGGAAATATTAATATGCTGTGTTTCCTGTAATGTAAACTCTGATTCTCTGAGCTCTCAGAAAGTCTGACGCTCTTAATTGTAGTGACTTGGGACATAAAGGAATAAGGCAGTAAGGGGACATTTTTGATGCCCATGCTGTTGTAGAACCCTTTTATCTGTATGGCAAGTCGATCCTGAAAGTTCAGTTTATGACCATCACCAAGGTCAACAGTATCTACCACCGAGCTTATGAGTTGCACTGAAGCTGCATTCAGGACATTACATGGACCAGCCTCCGTTTCTCAAATACATTAGGGAGAAGTAAGTTTAGATAGGGGAAACACTGACATCTGGATTACAGAGATGTAATCACTAATTCGCAGATGGAGTGATTTAATTATTTCAGGAATTCTATCTGCATTGATACGCAGTTAAAATAAAAAACTTCTACTATGCCATTTAGAATGCTTCCAAACAGAACTTTATTCAAACAAGGAGCATCACGGTATGTTATAATCCATTTGATGTGAGTATTAAATTGTGCAAACTTGTATAGGTAACTTTCAGGCTACAAGTAGCAGTTTTTACTGAAAGCGAGGGGTAGGCACATGTTAAATGAGATGGAGAGGAGAGCAATATGGGGAAGGAGAATATGCTTTAAATTTTGAGATTCAGAAAACAACCAAAGATGAGAAGGCTTTTGAGTCATGTTCCTCTACATGCAATAATCCATCTGTTGGATGATTTTTTTTTTTTTTGAGTTGCTTAAAGGTTGACATGTTTATTAACTCTACCACCTTTCCCAAATGCCCCATCTGCAGTAATACCAGGCAACTTGCCAAGGGCATTCATGGACAGAGGGCATCTGAAAAACACATTTGTATTCCAAAATAGCACACAGAAAATCACGTCATTTCAAATTCTGACTAACATACAGATATAAGCAGCATCTCTTAATATGAAGAAGATAACTATATTGTTGTTGAGTTCTGAGCAAGTAAATCAGAAACTGTTGCATCTTAAGACTGACAGGAAATAAAAGGAAAAAAAAAACAGAATAATTGGGTTATCAAGTGCAATAGCAGAAAATACCAGATTAGAATGAAATGTAGGAGCATAAGACAGTGTCTAAAGTAATGATCGTAAAAAACTTTAGTCAAGAATAGGTAAATTAAATTTTACTTCTATATAGAGGTATCACTTTATCTTCATTAAAAGACACCAATGGCTAGCATCAGGCCCACACTATGTATTATTTATATGTTTCTTTTTGAATTAGTACATTAGCAAATGGTTCATAACTTACTTTATAGTGATGAACCAATAATTCTAAACACATCTATTTATTGTCATTATACATTGTCCAGCCGAAAAATGGCTTAGGGTATTTTTAAGAATAACTTTTTAAATGGGTAGAATAAACTGTTTCTGAGATCTTTTCCCCAAATGAGCAAAACACAATCTGTACAAGTTATTATAATTTCTGGACACCCCTTTTTATATACACACAAATACTGGCAAGATTAGAATAGAAAAAACAGAGAAGCATGAAATGCTGTTTTTCAATATTCATATTTATTCTCACCATGAATAAAAATGTTGTTTTTTATTTATTCTGGAGACTACTATAACCAGGCTTTGTGCTAGTCTGACTGTACCAAGAAATATGGGGACGAAGAAGAGGGATCTTTAACAGCAGTTGATTAAAGAAGGCTTCCTCATGAGAAGACAAGATAAATCTTTCAAAACAATAGTAAACTGGACAAAGAAAGTGTGGTTGTCATTTTCAGTGGCTCCATCTGGTGATGTCACGTTGGTGATCCCATTGAATCTTTCCTTGCTTTATTCATGACCTTGTGTGGTCCTGCCCACACTTCTCTGAGCTTAACTACATGACTTCTGACTATGGTCAAAGAGGTCTTAGCACTGTGAACAGATATATATGCACTGTTTTGGACATAATGTTTATGTCCCCCCTCAAATTCGTATGTTGAAGCCTTGACCCCATTGTGACTGTATATGGAGATAGGACCTTTAATGGAAGTAATTAAGGTTAAATTAGGAAATAAGGAAGGGTCACTAATCTGATAGGATTAACATCCTTCTAAGAAAACACATCAAAAATCTTGCTCTCTGGCCAGGTAAGGACATAGAGAGAAGGTGGCTATCTACAAATCAAGAAGACAGTTCTCACAAGAAACCAAATTGGCTGGAACCTTGATCTCAGACTTTTAGCCTCCAGACCTGTGAGAAATAAATCTGTTTTTTAAGCCACCCAGTCTTGGTATTTTGTGATGGCAGTCCGAGCTGACTAAGACATGTACAGGATTTGGATTGTGAAGTCTGGTACTATTATGGAAGTCTGGGCTATCCTGCTATACAGAGTCTGCATGGAGACTCCCCGAAGTGTGAGACATCACATGAAGAGAAAAGACAGGTGGAAGAAATTTGAGACCTCTCCTGTATTCCCATTCAGCCATGTGAATGACTCAGCTGACAAACATAGAGCAAAAGACCCATCAATAATATTAAAAAAACAGATATTAAATCATTGTTGTTTTAAACCACTAATATTTGTGATGGTTTGTTTTGCAACCGTTGTTAACTGAAACAGGCAAGTGCCTTGAAAAGGATGCTTTATGAACATGCTAATAACAATATTGGTTAAAAAAATAAGGTATAAGGTAAGAAAGAGACGCAGTTCATTAGGGATACTGTCAAGTAGATAATTTATTATTGAGTTAATAGAACATCAGCATAGTAATGTGTTCTTTATTATTATAAAACTAAACACCCTTTCTGTCTGAATGGATACATGACTCTGTTAATTCACTGTGTTTAAAATACAATGGTAAACCAGACAGATATAGCCTCCGCCTTTAGGAAAGCTTGAAAAAAAAATGGTTACAAAGATGTGACTCCAGACATTAATTGCTTGCCCCTATGTAGAAAGCTAGGAAAAGTATTTATCTCAACTACTATGTATGAAGGGCTGGAGAACCTACATTGTCATAATTTTATATGACCTATTAGAGACCTAGGGTCAAGGAGCATGAAAGTAGTATGAAATTTTAAGGAAAAACAGGTGTCTCAATGGAGAGACAGGTGCAAACACTGGTTCATCTATAGCAACAGGAGGACCATGGGACCCCCACACAAACAAGAAAGAAAAGTTCAGCTACAAAATTTAACAAATTGCTGAAGTCCATATCTGGGTCACACACACACACACACACACACACACACACACACACACACACACACAGACTCTTCTCTCTATGAATTGCCTTGATGCTCCTGAGAAAACTCATGCTGTTTTCTCTATAGTATCTTATTTTGATAAATATGAACAGAACCATTAGTGAGTGGACTCCTAAATTTAATTTGTAAATTTATAAAGCTGAAATTTTTTTGTTTTTGTTTTAAATGCCTACAGCACCTGGTCTTCCTAGGTGGTCTCCCATCCAAGTACTAACCATGCCCGGCCTTGCTTAGCTTCCAGAATCAGACAAGATCAAGCACATTTAGGGTGGCATGGCCGTAGACTAAAGCTGAAGTTTTATACAGTGATGATCTCATCTATTATGGGTCTCTTTTTTTTCTTTCCAGTAAGATTTGATGTACTGAATAATAAATGTAACATTTAAGCATATATGCCTCATCTCTTCTGGTGACTAGAACATGACTTTCTGCAAGTGTGCAGAATATAGCACACCCCAGATACCTTGGTTTGAGATGGAGAACTATGGAATCTATCAAATTCCTAATCCAAATCCATCAAATTTCCTTGGGCACTGTCCAGGGCAAAATGGGCATGTGCAACAGGACAGTGGTTTGGTGAGTGCAAATCTGGGAATAAATGATGGTTGTGGCAGAACTTTGATTCTCTGCTATTCATGAAGTTTTGCTTATCTAATTCATGAACTGGGGCATTCTTATATAGAACAGTTTATGGCTGACCAAGGTAGGTTATAATCTTGCTTCAATACCCCATGAATGGCTCTAATGTTTTAAAATAGGCTTTTATGCTCATTAGGCAACACAGGTTTTTAGTTTTACAAATCAGAGCTCCATATGCTAAGCCATGAACTCTGGCCTAAGGCTGTTAATGACAGAAGGAAATGCCACCATTTTTATAATTCACACAAAATTGTCTTCTGTTAGCATTGTCCCTAAGAAGAGAAAAATTTTATATAACTAAAGACAATTTCAGACAGTCATGAAAATGATATTTATTAAGATCTTACCATACACTAGGCACTATGGTACTTCATTTAAAAGAAAAGACTCCTTCCAAGAAAAGAAATAACTGTAGAAAACAAGTCCCTTCTTGTCTTTCTTTAGGGCTATTTAAAAAGAAATTCTAGAAGTCCTAAAACTATACTTTAATAAATTAAGAAAAAAAAAAAGATTCCTATCATGTCATGGCTAAATAGTTAGATACGTATCATCAAAATAAGTAAAATAACTGCCTTTATAAGTTTAGAATATAATCTATGACTAATATAAACTATACTATTTATACTATTTTTATTTAATATTTTTATTTTTTTCTACATTTGAGTTTTGTTTAAAGATTATGAAGCAAGCCTCTGTATGTGTGTAATGTAACCAAAACCCATTACCAGCCCCCCCTAAATCATCCTTCCATAAGAGTTTCATAAATCTTCAGATTTAAGATACACAAAAGCCTATACACCAGGCTTGGTAACCTATATAAATAAAGTGTTATCAACTAGTAGCAGAGAAACAAAAAGAAACATTACTTAAAAAGGTGGCAAAAATTCATTGTAGGGTTGCCCCTGAAGTTCACTCATGGAATTGTCACACAAAATTCTAATTTATGTTCATAATTTAAGTCTAATATGCATAAATTTAAGAAATAAAACAATTATTAAATCTTTATGTTGTAATATCTTGGCTTCAGGAATTTTATCTAGATATCTACAGAAGATTTTTATTTAATTATTTTCTTTAGATTTTCAAGTCTGTAGCAAATTTATTCATAACGGTTATCTTAGTTTTGTTAAGGTAAAGATGCATGTCATCATTGTTCTCTTTATCTTGTGTTTTGAAAAGAGGAATCATGGCATATGATTTTGACTTGGAATTATTTGAATGTTAGGTAGTAAATGAGCCATAAGTATCTTCATTTCAGGAGTCATATTGGAAGGCTTATCTACATTTGTTTGAATTTTCAGTTCGGATTTTTAGATTTGAGCCAAAACTGTAATATGAGCAGCTGGTAAACAATTCTGGTAACTCTGATGATTATCAACATAATGGCAAATTTGAGAAATAATAAAATAAATTACCATAAAATGTTGATACTGATTCTCTCAAAGCACAAATTATGTTGAAGCAAAGTTAACCCATTTAAGAAGCTTTGTAGTAGCCAGTTCTCTAATTACTATTTTTCACCTGGAAAAGTACACATTTTAAATAAGAAAATATAGGTTTGGATCCTGGCTCACAAATCTGTAATTTGTTTGTTCAGGATGAAGTTAACTTTATAAATTTTAATTTCCTCATCTACAATAGGATGTTTTAAAAAGAAATGAAATAAAACAAGTAAAGTACTTTTCACTAGTCCTGGACTATTGTAGAGCTGAATTATTGTTAGCCCGCCATGTTATTGTGGAGGAAAAACTTTTTCCCCCATTCTACTGTTTCTAAAAAAAGATATTTTCCTCTACAACTCTGGCCATTGTATCTGTATTTAACTACTACCTAGGGAGTTACCTGTTTGGTAAGGTAAGAAGACAAACATTGATCGAAAATTTTCAACTGAGTGTTGCTAATCTATCAAATATCCTAAATCTGTCATATTAATTCTCTTGTCCTTCCCAATAAACTTAGACTTTCCCTCAGGTGGCAGATGGGGAATAAACAAACTTGTTTCTCACATTTTAGCCACATCATTCTCCTTTTTCTTTATTACAGGACAGGGCCATATTAGATTTACTGTATGATCTTTTTTTGTTATTTGTTTTCTGTCTCAATTAGTTTAGAACCATATTTGAATACAGGGGTATCTATTGCTGGGTCCCATGAGAACCCAAGAATTATTACATGTCTCATGGTGCAATTTAGAGGGAAAAGGGATTAATCCATGTAAAAGAGCTTTAGTACAGGGCATGGCACATACTAAATGTTAGTTATTAAAATTCTTAATATTTTTTAAAAAACTCCAAACATTCTAAAGAACTAATTGAAGTACAAAGAAAATCAAGATTTTTAGGTCTCTTGTATGTCATTTTAACTAAAACATATTGCATAAGTATAAATGGTTCTCCAAGTCAGAGCATATGTTAGAATACATTCCAACATACTTTGTTCTAGAAAAGGTTATAAATATTAGACATCACATCCTCTCAAGATCATCTCATCTAGTCACACTATACTAGAATATAGTGATACAAAAACTTAAGAATAGGAATTGGCATACATGTGATTTCAATAATAAAATAAGCTATGATTACCTTAAGGTATGATTTTTAGTGCTTTGATAAACAAGTAGATTGTAACAAATAACATATTTTACTATCTTTTGAAGAATATAAAAATATTCTAATAATGATTTGATCCACATCTCATCTATTAAGAACTATAGCATCTTAGGCTGGTTATTACAACATTGTAGGAAATGGTCTTATGTCAGGAACCGGTGCTCCTATAAGAATCTAATGCCTGATGACCTGAGGTGGAGCTGAGACAGTGACCTACCATTGGGGAGTGGCTGCAAATACAGATGAAACTTCCCTTGCTTGCCTGCCGCTCATCTCCTACTTGCGGCCCAGTTCTTGACAGGTTCAGAGCAGTACTGGTCTGCGGCCCAGGGTTTAGGGACTCCTGGAGTCTAAACTGTGATTTAAGAATGAGTATTATATATGTTGTGCAAAAATGTGAATGTGTTCTACATTAATAAGATACAGTAGAACATAACAAAATTATTCATATCTGATCTGAGATTCACTAAATGTCCAATACTATGTAGAACAATAGCCATTGAAGCAATTTCACATCAGTGAACTAACATTTTCATCACACAAATTCTTCAGGTTACGTAAAATAATATTAATTAGTCTATTACACAGGAATAGAGACTTGTAGAAGTAAAGACAACTCCCTAATTTGATGTGGGACTAATGATAAGATCTTGACTCTTTCATTGCCACTAAATCTAGGCATCTCAGCAATTTTCTCTTTTCAGCACTTATGAAAAGTGATATTTTTTGTACTCAAAGTTGAGGTAAAAACATCAAGGTGTTCCAGAGCCAGAAGCTATCAGCATTTGTGAACACAAATGTAAGAGTGCAGTTTGAATCACCATCATCACTCATTTTTATTTTAATTGAAATGTTTAAATGGAATTTTAAGACATATCAAATAACATTTGTGATCCATTAGATCAAATGGTTTAATAATATTGTTTATTAAATTATTCCTTATCTTTCAGGGAACAAATTATGCTGGAACCACTGAACATAAAGAGAAAAATCAAACATGTAGTTGTAAATGGCATGATAGTATTTAAAAGTAGAAAAACATAGATTGTACTTCTCCATGCCAGATGCATTATTGCCCTGAGAAAGACTTTTGGAAATTATTCCACATTAAGACATATAAATCATATATTTGATTCTCTGAACTTCCACAGGAAAAAAAGCACAAAAAAGTTATTTCAGACCAAATGTTTTATAAAATAGTGATTTATCAGGCTGTCAATTGATTATAATAGTATGGAATGCTAATCGATGGTATAGATACTAGCTAAAAGAAAGATTTTCACAATAAATGAATGTTCTCTGTTATTTAAGCAGGTATTATTTTTATTTTGATACATATACTCAAAGAAAAGAATTACATAAAATTTTACTGTCATTTCATTGAAGTATTACTAAATTAATAGGAGCATATAATATACAACATATACTTACCTTTTATAAACCCATTCAAATCTATCATGCTTAAAAAATAATTTCACTTAAGAGATGTTACAGCAGTCATTACTCTACACTTTCAAAGAGAGACTCAGTCTTTACTTTTAATGAAGCCACATATAAAAACTGGAACATAGAAATAGCCAGGGTATCCATTTAAGTATGTTTGATATACTTAGTTATTTATTGATGAAATTATTAATTTTAAGACTATCCTAATGGAAATGTGTGTATACAAGTCCATGCTTCTTCTTAGAACAAAAGCCTTGCTTAAAGACATTTCAATTCTAAAAAATCGACTTGATTAATTTAATTTGCTGTGATTGTTAAATTAGTTCCAAAGAATAGCGCACCTATAAATTATAAGATATAATGGCCTATTATAGATACACCTTTATAGATAATTCAAAATGATTTGGAATTCTAAAGACAATTAGGGGCCAGGTTAATTGTGCTTCTGTATTAGAAAATTCCTCTTAGAGAAGATTAAAGTAAATCTACAGTATATATGAGAGAGTTAATGTTCTGTTTGCCTAGCAAACCAGATTTGGTCTGTAATCTTTGGTCAATAGCTTCAATATATTTTTTATTATGTTTTACATACCACATGTCTATTTTTTCTAAATATATTTGAGAAAAGCTATTTAATCATAGCATTTAGCAAATATTCTCATTCACATTTCTATAACAAAGTTGTATAATTTATTTCTGTACTATAATGGCATTACATCTTATTGTGGATCATATTATGAAGAGTTTAGAAAAAAAATTATGAATCCCTGGAAAAAATTAAGGCACATATTATCTACATTCTATTTTATTATGTAAGATATGCAAACTTTAAAAAGTCTTTAATCTTTTAAATCAAAATATTGTTTTAAAAAACCAAGAATCATATACTAGAGGAATCATAAATATAAGCTCAATTTGGATACTTAGAAAATGAGAAGATTTCCCAAAGCTATCATATTTTTTAGAAATAGTACTTTTACCAAATAAAACAGAAGGAACAGTTGTCTGCTGACAGTTATGTTCACATGGCTCTAGTCAGCAGGAATGTTATGAGTCCCCGATGCCCATGCAAATCATCAAAACATGTTTTCATTGAGAAGAGAGTGATTAGGGAATTATTTTTACAAAATAAGTCATGTTCTTATGGGAAGTCATCATGAGTTAGAAATTTTTGCAATCTAGCTTACATTTTTTTTTGTTGGTTTTTTTTTTTTTTTACCTTCACTTTGAGTCAGAGGAGAGGAATTTGGTTTATTCCTTCACTTAATGAATATAAATTTTACAAAGGTACCTACCAAGCACACTATAACATTTCAAGTGGAAAGTTATTACAGGAAGTTGATATACCTATGCACAGAACTTCAATCAAAGGCCTAGGTGTTTTTTTGTTTTTTTCCTCTGTATCTCTCTTCATCCATCCTCTGTGTTAGCTTCATCTTCACACTGGCAGTAAGGTGGCTTTAGCACATCAAGGCCTTATCATGTCCAGATCAAAAAATAAGACCATATCTTCCTGAAGAATTTGATAGAATCAAGAAAGCTTCCCATCAAATTTCCCTTCATACTTCATTGGCCAGAGTGGAATGTGCCTATTTCTGAAATGATTCCTGACAAGATAAATGGGATTACCCTCAGGCATGATATGAGAATGACTAGATTTTCAGTTTCACCCCTAATACAGGCTGCAAGGAGGATAGTTGTAGACATGAAGAGTTTAGATTCTCTAAGGGAGAGAAAGACAGAATGCTAAGTAGGCAACTAACAATTTCTATCACAAAAGCTATACTAAAGATACTAAAAATATTTATGTACGCTAGTTGCTATAAAGCATAACGATATGTCTTGAAATACATGTTAACAATACTATTCATAAAACCAATGTCAATTATTTACCACTAATGATTTACAATCTAAATATCTGTGATAAAGTCTTCATACGGGCCAAGGAGATAAGCCATGTAGACAGGCTGTTCTGTTTACAGAGATTATATTATTGGTACCCTTAATTTTTTTAAGTGCATTAACTGAATAAAATTAATATTTCTTTTCCTCAAATATTATTTGAATAATTATTTATGCCAATCATTCAATAAGCACTGATTGAGCATTCTTTAAAGAATGAATAAGGGGATAAAAAAGGAGGCAAGTATTTACTGCCATTGAGCTTATAGAATAACAATTAATAGGTCCCACTTATGAAGCTGATAGGGATATTTTGAAAATAAGCAGGCAAATTTAGAATTGATGTAACAGACAATGTGAATAGTTGAATAACCATTGGCAGAATATTGAAAACTGATAAGTCTAGAAGCAACAATTGAGTACACAAGCAGTTCAAGGATATGGGTAAGTTCTATGAGAAATGACATAGTATGGCACACTAAAAACTACAGAACATTCAAGGGATGAGCATTCATTTTCCCTAATCACTAATTAGCTATATTTTTTTTCTTTTAACAAGTAATATTTCCATTTCCACTGTCTGTTTTCTCTGCTTTATTATTATTTGTCTTAGTCTCAAGCATGCTTTCTCCATGTGTCAATAGAAGTGGCTTTGGTGGTTTAGGGTTTTGTAGCCCTTGACACTAGCACTTGCTCCTAGAAGGAAAAAAAAATTAAGTCTCTCTGCTCCAGCATCTAAACCAATCTCTAAAAATGACTTTTATTGGCTAACCTATAACCCTACACCTGTAGCAAGGAAGGTGAAACAAGTTGACATGTAGTTTTCAAAAGGAAAGGATGCCAAACTAATGAAAGTAGATGTGTACTATATGATATTTAGAAAAACAACAACAACAACAACAGTTTTACATATAGCTTAACTACAAAAGATAAAAGAGATGGAACTAGCAAAGTTCTCTAAGAGTAGGGGTCCCCAACCCCCAGGCCACAGACTGGTACAGGTTAAGAACTGAGCCACACTGTAGGAGGTGAACCCAGCGCAAAGGAGCAAAGCTTCATCTGTATATGCAGTGGCTCCCCAGCGCTAGCATCACCACCTCAGCTCCACCTCAGATCATCAGGCATTAGATTCTCATAGGAGCACCGATCTCTGGTGCCAAAAAAGTTGGAGACCGCTTCTATAGAGTAGAGGAAAAGGCAAGATGATTAACTTCACGTGGTCCAGAAGAGTTAAAAAAGAATCAGGCATAGCTTTTTAAATTAAATTATATTTACCTTAGGCTTTGATGATGGATTGGACATTCATTAAGTGTTTGTAAAGAGACCATGTTCAAGAAGAGAATATATTCCATATATGACTTAATACGGTTTAAAGCAATCAATAAATAATGGCAATCTTTCACATAACAAACATCCCTACACATTTCTCAGAACCAGGGTTATAGGGATAAATCAAGCATTTCTCATTTCACTTACATTTTAGTGGAGAGGGTCAAACAAACAAAAAGGAGCAATAAAAAAGGAGAAAACAATACATATCAAAAACATGTACAAACATTTTGACAATTTATTTTCTATGATCCTTCGCAGGTACAGAATTAAGATTAAAATTATTATTTTCCTTGCAGGATGGGTAATCAGTGCCATAAGCAACATGAGGAATATAATAACACTTTATAAGCAGAGATTAAATATAACCAGTAATATAAGTCCTGGAACAAATCAAATTGGCTAAAGAAATTTAACTTGACAATTCATCTTTCCTCCATAAATTAGCACATTAAAAATCATGCCAGGAGAATTGACAGAAATAGTTCTTAATTTATGGATGTTAGGTTCATACATTTTTATTATACACATTATTGTCAATAAAGATCGCTTGGGATTTCAAATAAATGATGTCATTAAATACACTATGTGAGTCTCTGTAGAGGGCTGATAATGTGAACAGTTATTTACAATAGCTTAACATTTAGGAACATTGTATGTTATTGTTAAAAGTGATATCTGTAGTTACATTTATTGCATTAATATAAAACAATATATCATATTGAATTACTGAATTTATTTATATATTTAACTACATGATGTGAGATATTTTAATGAGGAAGCCATCCATTAATTATTTCACTGAAAAGATAGAAAAGTGAAATATTTTTGTCAACTTTTGAGACAAATTACTGTATTGCAATGTCAAATTAAATCTTCCTCTTTACTTGAAAAGGGGCTTATTAGGATTTAGGAGATTATAGTAAATTCATTTCACACAGTGTTTTGAATATTGGCTTAAATATAGATATGTTTTATTCTTTATAATTGAGGTGTTATGCATTTAATATAGAATAATATAGAACACTTCAATGTAATAATTTATCCAGCTAATTATTTTTAAAATTTTCAAATTTTTAAAAGAAATAGTTAAAATTTGCATAGTGGGTTTTTCTTCAACATTTTTATTGTTCTGAATGTGTTCAAGTAAATGCTGGGCAAGATTTATCAGAAACCCGCTGGGCTCCCTGGGCAATGCTCTACAGTGGCTTAGGGGGAGCTCTCCTCGTGTTAATTGGCAGTTTGTTTTTCATGGGGCCACTGTGACTAATTGATGTCCCTGGAGCTATAGAGGTGGGGGGGGGTAGAAATGAGAGAGAAATGATACACTTCCCGACTCTGATTCCTTAATTCTAGAAAATTGCTGAAACAAACAAGCAAATAAAAAATAGATTTATTCTCCAAACTTCATTGCCCTTTATTCCCATTCGGTTTTACATTCACTTCAGTAACATGGATTTTGCTCACAGAGTTTATGAAAATTAAAACTGTTTCTGAACAAATATTTTTCTCTTTTAGAAAGATGACTTTGACATCCTGCTGTAAAACTTGGGATAATTAATATCCTATTCCAAAAAAGAGAACTTACTATATTGGGAACCAATATGTACTTATTCATTATCAAGATTACAGCTATTATTTTAATAGGAACATGGCTTTAGTCTAAATTCCCACATATATTTAAATAATTCACCATATATCTTTTGACTCAGAAGATTAGCTGACCTTGTAAGGCACCCCCATCACCTCATTCCATCTTGGTCTAAAAAGTTATTTTAAAAATATCTTCTATGAAAAACATTTATTAATTCATGTTTCAGTTAACATTTTAGCATTTCTTTTGGAAATACTGTCTTTGTTATGTTTTTGCTTTATGGAGAAAAAACCCAGGCCAGATGTAATATAACTAGTTGGAGATATAGGAGTACGTGAAATATTTTTTTCTCGCCATTTCAGGTTAATTCCCTACTCTTTCCCACCTTGTGAACAGCTTGGGATAGCTTAGCCCACTTCACCAGGCAATCTTGCCTCCTAGCTTCTCCTTGGGTTTGACTAATGATGAGCGCTAGCAACCTATCAAGACAGAGGAGACTGAAGTTGGGCTATTTATTCTCTTGACTTCTCTGTACAATAGTGTTGTCAAGACTGACCTTTTTACACTACCCAAAGCCAGAGTTTCTACCACTTGGCTTTCTTTTTTCTTGTTTCGCCTTTCACCCCTTCACTCATAAGAGGGCCAATGATGCATCATTCATACTGTCCCGTGGCCTGCACTATCTAGTTATTCCTCACACCTTTGTTAGAGCCATTTTTAAAATCTTTTTATATTAATTGGTGTGCACTATCTCTTTTTTCCAAGACCCTGAATGCTACAGGGAACACTATTTTTTTTTTTCCCTGCTACTACTATTCTTATATGTCTGAATAACTGTAGTGGTATTAAATATCTGTTAGAGTAATAGAGTATAACATGTATTACCATCATGTGTATACTGTTCTTTCATTGTATTAGATTGCAAATATTTTTACAGTAAAGACTTTGTCTAGTTCATTTTACCTTCATAGAACACCTAGCACAGGGACTTTGAATTGTAGGAATTTAGTATTTTCTGAGGGTTGAATTATCTAGGGTAAATTAATTATGGGTGAAATTATTTATTACCTCTCTTCATGAAGGGGAAACAAAACTCTCTTAAATATATGTTTCTTTTTCTTTCCAAAGTAAGTTTTGAGTGAATAAGCAATTCATTTTCAAAGAATATAATGCATCTCTTTCTAGTTTGAGTAATCTGGCATTATAAGGTTTGTAAGTGGACTTTTTACAAATTTTTAGTCAAGAATAAGTTGATTCTTAAGACAACATATATAACATGAAAATACAAATATTTATGAAGCTTTATGCATAGTATATACTGATTGTATAAACACACATCCATTTATAACTACATACGTGTTTCTCTATAAAGGAAGATTTTTGTACAATGCTTGGCAAATATTAAAAGTTCAGTAAAGAGTAGTTATTACAAATGTTGTATTATTGTTGAATTATACACTTGAAACTTATGTAATTTTGTTAAACAATGTCACCCCAATAAATTTAATAAAAGAGAGTAGTTATTAGATGAGCCTTCCCTCAGACCAGATATTTGTACACTCTGCTTATTCACTCTAGATATATTTAATGTCTCAAATAAA
Organism: Pteropus medius; assembly: GCF_902729225.1. Classification (NCBI taxonomy): domain Eukaryota; kingdom Metazoa; phylum Chordata; class Mammalia; order Chiroptera; family Pteropodidae; genus Pteropus; species Pteropus medius. The sequence goes on along the minus strand of NW_024354502.1, from coordinate 12,706,227 downwards.
TACAGTTTTTCCCTATACAATGTCTAATTCATTTTCTTAAACTTATGTTACAAGCTATAACTGTAATTAATACTGCATCAATTCTCCACAATTGTATTTTGTGGTTGTCATATTATTCTATGTTATTATGTTTTATTTGTGTCACTTTATTAAAGTATGATTGGCATGTAAAAAGCTGTACATATTTAATGCATACAATTCATTAAGTTTGGAAACTAACTTGTGTTTTAACTTCAAGAAATTCACAATCTGAAATGAAATATGATTATGCACTTTCTTTATTCATTATTTCATGTATACTTATTTCATTGTTTATTTGTTCAGCCTGTATGTAAAATAGTAGATGCCTCTTAATCTCAATTTAGTAACTAATAAAAAAAAAAAGACTGACATTGTGCATCCTCCAAAGATGTGTAGCTATTCTCAAGAATTTCTTAGCCATTGTATTTCTCACACTATTTTATATTTCATCTAATCTATTTCCAGTTTACTGCCTTGCATGTTGATAACAGCCATGTCAACAAATCAAGCCTTATCAATCTCCAGAGTTCCAAAATATCCCCACTATTTGTGGCACAATAAAATAAGACAAATCAGACAAACAAACAAAAAGTCGAGAACCATATGATTTCACTCATCTGGAATACATAACTGAAAGTAATGAACAAACGAGACAAACAAAAACTTATTGACATAGACAACAATATGGTGGTTACCAGAGGGAAGGGGGGAGGGGAGGTGAAGTTATTTAAAGGTAAAGGGGGTCAATATATGGTGATGGAAGGAGATTTGACTTTGGGTGATGAACACACAGTGCAATATATAGATGATGATGTATTCTAGAATTGTACACTTGCAATTTAATACAATTTAATAAAATTTTAAAAAGAGCTATCTAAGATATCTCAGGACACATTGTTTCCACTTCTTGAGTTTTCTGCATCAATGCTGTTTCCAGTTTTAAACATTGGCATCACCGTCCATCAATTTCTTATTACTCAATCTAATTTTTTTTAATGTATCACAAAATCCTACCCTTTCTAAATCTGAAATGCTTTCTAAATAAATGACTGTTTTCCACTTTTCCATGTCCACTATCATTCATTTTAGTCCTTTTCTGTACAATTGAAATAATCTCTTTAATGTTTCTAGTATCCCCTCAATACTAATACACCTCCATTTTGAACTCCATAATACAGTCATATTCATCTGGGAAAAAAAAAAAAACAAAACAAAACAAACACAAATCTGATCAAGTTAACACTTCACATAAAAATGCTTTGGTTACCTATTTGTTACTAAATGAATTTCCAACTCTGTAACTTGATACTTAGGTCCTTCAGATCCTGATATTTTCAACCTCATCCCCTTTGCTAGGCCATCTCATATCTTATGTTCTGAACTCACCACCCTTCTTAATGATCTTATAAGACCTTAACATCAGAAGTCTTACTCAAGGTCTTCCCTATACTTAGAATGCTCTTTTATGTTTACTAATATCTTAAAACTTCACTAATCTTTTAAAGCCCAAATTAAATCTTACTTGACCTGTGGAGCTTTTCTACCTACTTAGTAAAATAAAAATTTAAATAATGTTGTTTTTATATTGTATATAGTATTTTTAGATAAATTAATTAATATAACACTTGAGTAGTGGACCTCTATTTTTTTTCCATCACAAAATACATGGCACTTTCATATTATATTTAGTTGCTTATTGTGACAGTGATTCTTGTATGTGTGTGTTGTGTGTGTGTGTGTGTTGTGTATGTGTGTCAGAGTTGATATATCTGGGAACTTGTAGTTGGAAAAAAGCCCTGTAGATTTTTGTTTTTGTTTTTGTTTCCAGATTTGACTTTTTCAAGTAGGTTTCCTATTTTCTGAGTGATCCCAATTGCTATTTGCCAATTGTTTTGAGTGCAGATTAAATGAACGATTTAGTAAAATGAATCAGTAGTTTTTGGTGAGGATTGAGTTCTCTCTAGGGCACATTTGGCAATATCTGGAGACATTTTTGGCTGTCAGACTGGGTGGAGAGAGCTACTGTCATCCTGGAAGTAGAGGCCAGGAATACTGCTAAACATCCTACAATGTACAAGACAGCCCCACAAAAAAAGGATTATCTGGCCCAAAGTATCAGTAGTGCCAAATTTGAAAAACTCAGCCTTAAATCTCATGCCTAATATAGTTTAACATAATGGAAGTCCAATACATATTTATGGAATTGGATTTAAAATTACTATTATGTTTAATCTTTATAGTAGAAATTGGCAATATCAAAAAATAATACATTCTTTTAAAGACAAGATATTTCTTTCCTGGTGAAAATTATAAAACAACACCATTCTATAGTTATACGGGTTTTTTGTATGTAATCTCTCCCTCATTCAGTTTGAATTTACTTTTTGAGGTAATATGTTCACACATATCCATAGAAACACACACACTGATTGGACAATTTATTCTTTTAGATTATGGTTGTATAGCAACCATTAAAATATTGGAATCCTTTAAGTATAGTTTTGTTGATCACAAATTGTAGTGATTTTGAAAATAATAATAGTATCTTAAGTGTTATCAATCAGTTCATCAGTTTTGTTAATTTATAATTTATCTAATATATCCAATTAAATAATAAAATTGAATAATCCATCATGTAACAATTTTTAATCTTGCTTGCTCAAGTATAGCACCACAGAATCAATTAAATTAATATTAAAATGGCATTGTGTAGCACAATATTTATTACATCTCCAAAGCTTTAATATAAAAGTTTTTTTGTTTATAAGTCAAAAATAACTTTTCTTATTCAATCAGATAAAATTTAATTAAAATTTCCAAATAAACTCTTGTCTTAACTCTTTTGCTTTTATAAGCAATGAAACTTCTGAATTACTAAACGTGTTCAACTTTTTAATATCACATTCAGTCGAATAGTTATAAAATCTTTTCATATCATCTACCTCAATATCAGAAAATGACTTCTTAGAAGTTACAAATTACACTCATACTAAAAAATAATAAATGTACTACTTAATTACAACTATATATTTTTAAAAATTGGCTAAAAGTCAAACTAAAAGGAAAACTTGTACTGTTTTTATCGGATGAACATGAAGGCGAAGGGGCCCTCAGCTTGTCTATCAGCTTACCTATTCACCATAGATCTTGAACATCTGATGAAGGACTGTTAGGAAGTTAATTGCCTAAGATACAAGGGATTAAGAAAAGAAGTATACTTAATTTAAAGAAAATGAGAAAGTAGGGAAAAGGAGAGTTTTTGTGAATATATGGTAGCAATCACTCAAGTTGACCTATGTCACAGGCTGGACAGGGAGGATTAGAGAAGTAATTCTTCACTTAAATCTCTGTAAGATGATGAGAACCCAAGGCAACACGGTTGTAGGTTATAGAGAGATAGGCTGAATGGTAATATCTTCATGGAGTTACTTTGAGCATGTTAGGGCATGGAAAAGATAGAATGACCTAAGTTAAAGGTAGACTAACTGCTATTTGTTCTTGAGGAAGAAGTTGTTCAGTTCACAAGTACAAGAACCAAGACCTAGACAGGAAGAGTTGAGGATGCCATATCACCTCTGATATTTAGCTTAGGAATATTATTGTGAAATTGAGTAGAATATATATGCATGAGTTGAGAAAACACCTAATAAACAATATTTGATTAATGTTGAGTATTAACATTTCAAGTTATATTTTAATTTTTAATAACAAAATTTTTATTTTGCTATGAGTCTTTTGCCTAATTATAAAATTACACATTTGAGGGTCCTTTAAATAAAAAATGAAATTTGCATCATATATATAAAATACAAATGTTATATATGAAAATATATGTACATTAACATGTAGAATGTATTCATATAAATATGAAATTTGATATTCTTTATATCAACATTTTTTCTGTCACAGGGTTAGTTATATTTCTGTAATGCTTTCTTTCAGTATGCATTTTTTTAGTGAATAGGTGATAATTAGATATCTATTTTTTCATAAGTTGGATATGGAAATATTTTAAAAATCAGAGATATAATTAATTGTACATATTTATCATATTTTCTCAGTAAGTAAAACATTTAAAATGAGTTAGCTTCCTCCAAAAATATATGAAACATGATATCTATATAAACCATAGCTATGTGAAAACTATATAAAATCATTATACCTATGGATTAATTTTGGAAAATTTATGATATAATGTTAAACTTGTAAAAACCAAGATATGACATAACCCTCTATTTATTAAGCTCTTTAATTTATGTAGATAACAGTTTGTAGTTGTATTTGGTAGAATACTTGCATATCATTTATTATAAGTTTTTAATAGTATTTTAAATGACATATTTTCAATTTTATTTTTTATCTGTTGCTTGTGTGTAGAAATACAATTGATTTTCCAAAATCGACCTTATAAAGCCAGTCATTAATTCTCATAGTTTAGCTGCAGTGTCACAAGGTATAGCAGTGGAAAAAAAACGGAAGAATATCTTAACAACTCACATGTAAGAATACACTTATGCCCACATGAATCTTCATTATGCACCTCGCACTGTGATAATTAATGTCCTGTCTTTATCCTTTTACTATAGGAATAGCAGTGGCATACTTGTTACTGTCTTTGTTTCCCAGAATTGATGTTTTCTTGCCCTGACTGTTCATATGAACTTCTACAAGTTACCTGAATCTTGGATTGCTTCTGATTATCTCTTCCACTTTTATTTGGATAGCTACCCTTCGTAAATGTAACTTGGCCTTTCCCAAATATAGTACATCAATTTTTTTCTGTTGTTATCTCTGTGGTTTAACCCCATAACTTTATTCATATGGTTATTGATTCCTTCAGCAAATATTTACTGTCTATTTTGTGTCAGGCACTGTTCTGGCCACTGGTCTATAGGAATAAACAAAAATTGATCTTGCTCTTATGGAGTTTAGTTTTAGTAGGAAAAGAAAGATATTAAGTTCTCAAAGTCTCATTGGATCATTGTAGCTGACTCAACATATTTCATGCATTTTTACACTTTCAGCCAATGCCAAGCTAACTATAGATAGAGTTCTGACATTCTCTGGGCTGAGCATCCTATGGCTGCCTGAATCCCTATTTGGATAGTTAGTTATCGAGTTCTATTCTACACCTCTGTATGTAAGACTTGAGCTAGTGAACTACTTAAATAACTATATTTGTTTTCTTTAATAAACTGTGAAATGAACTGGTTCATTGTTCATTTTTCACATATTCAAACATAAAATGAGAATGTGTTCTTATGATAGCATTTGTTCATTTTTCTACATGGGAGAATGAACTGTTTCATTACTTATAGTTATACAATAGGGTGGTGAAAAAAATGATGTCGAAAACAATTGGACCTGTAGGAGAATTTTGGGTTTACAGAGTACAATTAATTAAATTTGCGATGATGCTATGGTAATAAACCTGCTTGGAAAAGTACTGAAGAATCGCTAGAGTGTCAGAGGTGTGATTTTGAATTTTTTTCTAAAGAAGATTGTCTATTTAGCAAAAAATGAAGTTTAATTTCTAATTAAACTTCTAATTACTTAGTTAGAATAAAAATTACCTTCTAAAAACAAAGTATTCTTAACTTATAATCTTACCCAGAAAGCATACTAAAAAGTTCCTTGAAATGTTTGTGATTACTACTTAATAATCAAATATATCTTCTGCATTATAATTTGAGATAATTCCTGATGTTTAACAAAATATCGTTTTATTTTTATTATTATTTTTTTAGGTGAGGCAACCCTTGGTTGACTTCACAGATTGCAAGGACCTTGTCAGTTTACAATCCCTTAATATTTTATTTTTTTTTATTTTTTACACCTACAGCATCTGGTCTTCCTAGGTGGTCTCCCATCCAAGTACTAACCAGGCCCCACCCTGCCTAGATTCTGAGATCAGACAGTATCGATCTTGTTCAGGGTGGCATTGCCATAGACAAAATATCATCATTTTAGAAATGGACCTCATTTCATTATATCTTTCTTCATTTTCATTGTCTATAATATTTTATTCATACTTTCACAGTTTTTAATTCAAGTTATCAGGAAACCAATCTTTGGTTATTCAAATCAGTTTTGTTAAATAGCAAGTCTGAACATATACTAGGAACATGAATTATATGTAATGTCTGAATGTTGCCCCTTCAGGTTGATATATTTTCCCTGACGGAGACTCAGAACAAATTAGGTTCTTTGATTGCCCAGTTCTACTTCTAGTATCCTTAATTTATCATCATCATCTTTTTAAAATGTTGCACTCTCTGTCTGGAAGTTTTTATTAAAGTCCCTTCCTTTTCTTGACCTAAAAAACCCTACTGGACCTACAAGAAGTTCTAATACTGCAACAGAGATACTGACTCCTTTAGCTCAGATAAAATTTCCTTTGGATTAGAAAAAAATTGTGCGATGAGAACATGTTCAGTTCTATCCATGAGCATGCAATATCTCTCCATTTATATATTCTTTAAATTAATTCATTGGAGTTTTGTAGTTTTCCTCATATAGATATTATAAATGTTTTAAGTTTATACATAAGTATTTCATTTCTGGAGTGCTAATGTAAATAGTATTGTGTTTTTAATATTATATTCCACTTTTAATTGCTGGTATATAGGAAAGCAATTTTATTTTGCATATTAACTTAGTATCTTGCAGCCTTGCTCTAATCATTTATTAATTTCAGGATCTTTTTAACTGATTCACATTTTCTACATACACAATTATTATCTGCAAGCAAAGACAGTTTTATTTCTTCCTTCCCAATCTGCATAGGTTTTATTTCCTTTTTTTATGTCTTAATTCACTAGGTAGAACTTCAAGTACAATGTTGAAAAGAAGTAGCAAGAGAGGACATCTTTAACCTTTTTCCTGATCTTAGTGAGACAGCTTTGATCCTCTCCACATTCGGCATAATGTTAATTTTAGGATTTTGTGTAGTCTTTTTCAAGTTGAGAAAGTTCATCTCTATGCCTAGTTCACTGAGACTTTTTATCATAAAGAATGTTGAGTTTTGTTAAATGCTTTTTCCGCATTTATTGATATTTGATAATGGTATTCTTTTTCTTCAGACTGTTGATAGTGATAGATTACACTGATTGATTTTAAATGTTGAACTAGTTTGCATACCTGTATAAATCCTACTGGGTCATGATGTATGATTGTTTTTATACATTATTGGATTTGGTTTGCTAATATTTTGTTGCAGATTTTTGCATTTATATTTATGAGAGATATTGGTCTCTAGTGTTGTTTTTGTCAGGGTAATGCTGGCCTCATGGAATAAGCTAGGGAATATTCCCTCTGCTTCTATCCTCTGAAAAAAAATTATAGAGAATTAATATAATTTATTCCTTAACACATCTGGGACTGGTGTTTTATTTTGGAAGGTGATTAATTATTGATTAAGTTTAACACATATAGACCTATTCATACTGTTTATTTCTTTTTGTGTGAGTTTTGGTAAATTGTGTTTTTGAAGGAATTGTTCTATTAATCTAGTTATCAAATTTGTGGGCATAGAGTTATTCATAATGTTCCTTTATCTTTTTTTAATGAAATTTTTGGGAATGACATTGGTTAATAAAATTATATAGGTTTCAAGTGTACAATTCAATGATACATCATGCATATATTGCATTTTGTGTTCACCACCCGGTCAAATCTTTTTCATCATCATATATTTGACTCCCTTTACCCTTTGCTCTGTCTTTTCAAATTGTTTTTTGTTTGTTTGTTTTTTCATACGCCTTGTAATTATTTTTCAGTAGGCATAAATAACATACTGGGCAAAAAAGGAACTGCTATAAATAGGCCTTTATAAACGTGGTAGTGGTGTGCGAAGGGATGGGATGTGTTCTACAGTCAGATGACTGGACCATAGTGTTTTAGTGAGCCCTTGCCTCTATTCTGTGAACTTCATAAAAGTTTCTCAGTTTTTTTTTTTTCACTCTCCCCCTTAGATGAGAGAGCATGGCTGGAGTGGGCTGGAGTGGGTTGGAGTTTGGTATTTCACTTCCCCCAGGTCAGTTAGGCTCTGATAATACCCCGTAGGTTCATTTCTGGTTAACTAGTTTCTCCTGTGGACAAGTCTTGTAAAGAAGAACAGATTTTTCCCCCTCCTCCTATCAGAAGCACAAAGGGAGTTTTCTTCAATGTGTATTGTTAGAACGTGGTTGAGCTTGTGGCGTCAACAGAATTGTGGAGGCCTTTCTGTGACTGGGTCCTTCTGAAGTTTTTCCTCTCAGAGCTGACCACACTGAGTGTGCAACGGTTCTTCAAGTACAGTTTGGGTTTTCCTACCCTGGCCCTGGTTCCTGTGAAGGTTTCCACTGGTGTCTCTGCTCCAGTAAGGTAAGCTGTGACTTAGCTTGGAGGCAGCAGTTTTTTCCCATGTCCTTACCTCTCTTGTGGATCCTAGAAAAGTTGATGACTTTTCAGTCCATTCAGCTTTTTCCTTGTTTGGATGGGACAGTGACTTCCAAGCTTCTTGCATGTGGAGTGGAAACTAGAAGTTCCTTGACATGCTTTATTCACTTCTGTTTGCACTATGTTCTGTTAAATTGCCCTTGTACTGAATGCCTGATTGCCTAGCTCACCTATCTTATACTTGTTGTCCCTCCATCAGTGCAATATTCGGTTTAATGTTTTGGATTTTTGCAAATCTCCTTGTGACAGCATTACCTGGGGAGACTTTTTCATACTGAGTACTAGCAGAAAGATGCATCTCTCTTGCTAACTGAAATATTGCACACTGCATGGCAGGGGTTATTATATTGCTAATTTAAAGATTAAAAAGGGATATCATAAGCTTTATTTTTATTACCATGGTCATACTACATACGTTTTATAAAGTAGGGACAGATAAATATGAGAATAAACCTGGTTTAAAACAGTAAATTCACCTAAATTAACCATTAAATATAAGCTATACAGAAATTAAAAACCTTTTTAAGTGATTACTTAAGGATCATTGAATATTATTTTCTTCTGGGTACAGATTAATTTTATTGGCCATATCAACAACATGTTGTTCAGTTTCTAGTCTGCTCAGATTTATAGTGTTCTAGGCATTTCTTATGGTTAATTTACTTACTTAGATAGTTTTAACTAGTTAATTATAGTACTGTCAATACCAAAATGATATAAACAGAGCATTTTTTACAAAAAAAAAAATTTCAAAACAGATTTTTTTTATTCTTGGAAAATTTTCACCAAATACTCATCAAAATTCACACAACACTTTATTTCAGTGGTTTGTGACTTGCACAGGCAGATTTAATTGAAAAGCTGAGTGCTTTCCTCATATACTCATTAAGTGATGATAGCAGTCAGGTGAATTGAGGACACCAGTTTTTCTTCAGTTTAACTATGTAATCTGGCTTCATCTGATTAATTGCCTTGGTACTGCTGCTAACTCTACTGTGTTTGTACATATGTAAAAAAAAATAACGACACATACAAATAGAAAATAATAAGCTTAATTCTCCTTGTTGCAAAAAAGGAGACTTCCTCATTCACTTTTCTTGGAGCACTTACTTTAGAAAACTGGCAATTGTTAATGTTCTCATCTCTTTCAAATGTATGAATTCTTTTAAAAGCTAATTAAGCCTCTTACCAGCTTTACGATCCAGGAATACCTTCTCAAGAACTGGGAGCAATCTCTGAAATTGATAGCACCTCTATCTTCCAGTTTTAGAGAGTGTAGGAGCCTAACTTCAGTGGATGCCTCCAAATTACAGAACTACCTCTTGTCATAAGTGTATAAAAAGTGTATTTCTTTTCTTAGTATAAAATCAACTGACACAAAAGGTCATCCTAGTTACGAAGTAAATTTAGAGTAAGTTGTGACAAATAGCATTGTCATCTTGCTTGAGTACTAGTTATTTATCTTGAAAATGAGTAATGAAATAGGTTGTATCTACTTGGCTATATAAAAGCGTGAGATTTCTGTCTTTAAAATCTCTTAGATTACCTGCGATGCACATCACAATCTGCTTTAATGCTTATTCAATAATAGAATTGTTTCATTCTCTTTTATGTTGGTGGAGAGGTTTTTCTGAGATGAGAGATTTTGTTTTTAATTCTATTTCTGAACAAATAAAACTACTGCTACATTACTTTTTCCATTTGCAATCAAAAAGAAGTGGAGCATAATTAGCAGAGAGCCCTTAAGCCAACCAATAAAATAAAATGGCCTTTTTAAAACAATGGTACTATTAATTTTATATACGCAGCTACTTATTTTATGTTTCGAAGTATTAGAACTTCAAAGAATTAAACCTGCATAAATACAAATTGTTGAAAATATCTTCAAACACAGCCTATGGTGGCTTTTGGATTTTATATTCTCAATATACGAAGTTGCATTGATTTTGAAGAACAGTTCTTGATCTTGAGCTCATAATTTGAGTGCTTTGCAATTTGAATTTTTTATAATACAAAGGTTACATTTTTAAATATACTACTTTATTCAGAATGGGAAGATGTAGATATTCTGCCATATTTATGTTAGTATTTAAATTTCTCATACACTTACACATTAGAATTGGAATTTTCTTTATAGAAGTTTTATATAATATCAAGGTGGAAATTACTGAAAGGTTTATATAATCTATATTTTGTGAAATAATTAAAATGTTAGACAATCGTTAGCATGTTTATCTGTTTGTAAAAGTTTTAATTTTGTAGCAGCTATGTATATAGGATGTATTTATTTAGAGTTAAAATACTTAGCAAACACTGAGTACCTAATTTATACTGATCAAAGTACATTGTCTTTCATAATTTAATGTAATTTTTTTCAGTTATCACATCATGGGCATTAATGTTAAAATTATCTTTAAAGTGCCATTTTAATGATTGTCATATCTCCTTTTGTTATAATTCTTCTGGTATGGACCATCTTTGTTTCTAAATTTTTTTTTTTTTTTTTTTTTACTATCACTGCAGTAGATAGAGTTAAATATACATTAGAGTGACAAATGTTGCAGAACTAAAAATACAGGGGACTTTTTTTATTGGGTGTTCTTGGGTAGAATATTACACTTCTATGACTCAGCTACCTTGACTGTGAAATGAGGATAATAAGGCTACCTACCTCAGTGTTTTTATAACATTGAGATAATAGACATAATGCATGGGGTGCAATCCCTGGAAATATAACTGTTCAGTAAATGTCAGGTGCCTTGATTATTATAGGTGTAAGTAGTGGGGATCCTAATTTAATAACCCCAGCTTAAATATAACGTTGGAGTATCACATGCCGCATATGTAGATGGATGAAGAGATTATGACATATCAAGTGAAATAATAGTAAAATATACAGATTGGTATCTGAAGGTATAGAAAATGTCTTCCACCAAATTGGAAAAGTCAAGGAAAGCTTTTAGATGGAGGTAACATCTTTTGAATCTTAGAAGATAAATAAGAAGCCCAATAAGGAAGTCTGAGAAGACAAAAAGTTTTCAGCATAAAGAAACAGTGGAAAATTTTATTTTTAAGGAGAACTATAAGCAATGCTGCAGAATAAAATGAGTCAGAGTTTGAAAGATTTGGAAAAATAAACTCATACTCTCATTATACAGGTAATAACACTCAGCCTGTGCACTAGCTGCAAAGTTAATTAACATCACCCCCATCTTACCCCATTTTCTTCTGTACTAATTGACCATGTTATAGAAACAGTGGGAGAGAGTCAAGTTCTATTTCAGGATCATGTCTATTTAAAGGACACAACTGCAGAAAGATAAATAAGATATTGTCCACCAAATTATTTTGTCTCTCTGAAAATATCCTAGACAAAGAATATAATCTTGTGGTTAGAGAGGTAGAAGAGGTGGGATGTCATCAATTTTGTGTATCTAAACAAATTCTTATGTATATACATCCCTCTGACTCTATAATTCATCTGACCCTATGAAATCAGTTTCATTATCAACCCTGACACCAAGCGCCTTTATTGACATATATCATTAAAATCACCTACTTCTCAATCACCAACTCCACTTTATTATAACAAAAGTAATAGCTTGGAGGGTGGGTGATAACAATAAAATATCTGGTTTCAGATAGCAAGGCTGGAGTGAGAACATCACTGTAGCATTTTGACACTGTAAACATTGCATTTACACAATGTGGCAGAACACAAACTATTGAGAAAAAATCAGATTTGTTTGCTGTGTTTGTATTGAAAGAGATACATTTTGTAATAGGGTCCCAATGGCAAGAAATAATAATATTAGGTTTGAATCAGAAATTCAGAATGAATTTGAAAAATAACTGTGGATTTCATGGTGCTATTTGTTAAAGCAGTCTTTTAGCTACTCTCTGGCATATGGGAATTGCAGTGTAAAGGAGTCAAACTGTGGAGCTGGATAGATAAGTGGTATATGTCATAACAACTGAAAGGATAATAAAAATTATCACAAAATAGAATCAATTTTCGCCAAACTAGTAGCTATAAATTTAAAATATATCATGAGGGGAAATATATAATAGAAGGTATATAATATGATTCTAATATAGCAAAATGCTACTATGGTTTGAGGACTTAAGAGATCCTCAGTAGTCTTGCATAAAAAGTGTAAGAAAAATACCAAGAGAAAAAAAATGGCTTTATGGGTGGTACTGAGAAAAAAGTGGGGAGGGGCATAAGAGAGACTTGTTTCATTCATTCATTTCACTTATTCATTCATTTGATAAATGATTTTGGTATTCTCAATATCATTCTTGTTAATATATTTCTGTGCTGAAGGTACTTGCAAGAAAAAGTAGTGGAGTATGAGTAAAAGTTGAATTAGAATAAGGCACAATACTAAGCAAAACTGAATATATGACATTCTATCAGGACTTCATGGAAGCAATGGAAAGATGGAGTATAAATATGTAAACATCATTGGGAAAATTGTTTTATATAAAAGATTGTATTTCTGTCCCATTAATATTGTATCTCAATGTTCAAATACATGGAAATAATGAATTATCTTTGGAAAATGTAGTACTCTATTCTATGGAGAAATCTCAAAATTTAGACATTCCTTAATTGTTTTTTCTTAATAAACAAGCTTTAGTGTCATTGTCAATTTCAAAAGATCAAGAAAATTGAGCATACAAATAGATTTCTTTAGAAATATCACTCTTGATACTTTTCTCCCAGAATATTATTATGAATTTTTTTTAAACTACTGTAAATTTGAAAGACATTTAGACCCATGAAATACCATCCAGATTTTATTATATTTTTATATTCTTTATCTCTATTCATTTATCCCTCTGTCCATCAATTCATCTTAGTTCTTACTGCATTTCCATCAGTTATAGACATTAGTTCATACCCTCCCCAAATATTTCATCATAATCATCATTAATCTAAAATAAAAAGTTTTTAGAAGAGGCAAACTGTTATCCTCATAAGGAATTAGCCCTTTTAGTAACGGCTTATTTTGTTCATGGATTGAGACATTTATTCAAGTTTTTAATTTATTCTTTTCTTTGTGCCCACCATGGACCAGGAACTTATCTAGGTTGGAGAATAGAGCTACTAACAAAACTTATAAAGTTTCTAGTCTTTCTGGTTTCTTCTTTAGAGATTTTTATAATATTCACTGAACCAAAACAGTGTTGCAAAACAAAAACGATAAGCTAGTAGAGATTTTAAGCATAAGAATAAAGAAGCTACTCTGGGTGTAAAGAGAATTCCATGAAGAAAGCCTGATAAATTTCCATGATTTTAAACTTATAATCTTAGACTTCCAATAAATTTCTTTATGTTGGAGTGTGTGTGTGTGTATATATATGTGTGGGGGGTGGTGCATGTGTGTAAGACAAAAACCTACATTCAACTATTCCAATTTTGTTTTTTACTTGTTAGAGGTGTCATTTTATACTGCTTCATGGATGATGAGATTTATTGTGGGAGAAAATGAACTTCATGCAAGAGAAAATGCAAAAACTATATAAAGACATGATATATGTCTTCATGTTGGTGCTTTCAACGTAGCGATTTCACTGAAGTTTTTTTTTAACATAATTTGTTTTAAATGCTATGACATGACCTGTCTTTTGAAAGAGGTAGATACGCTTTGAGGGGGGCGGGGAATTTTTAATAAACACAACACACTCAAGATAAATATCCCATGGTATATGAGTCCTGAAATTGTTTCCCTCAAGGAGTAATTTATATTGTAATTTAAAAACTAAGCTTAAAATTATAGGAGACATTTTTATATATTGATAATGATGTATCAACAGATAATAGACATGTTTTCTAAAAATTAATATAGTTATGGTATAGAGAATAAATTATAAAAAGAAAATGCTTGAAAGCAAAGACGTAATATTAGTAATAGTTCAAGCATAAAAACATAACTGTTGGCACTAGGGCATGATAGGAATAAAAAGAAGGAGAAAGGTATATGATATTAGAAGGAAAAAAAGATGAGTCAGGACTTAGTAAAATTAAAGATAGAACAAGGAAGAAGAGGTAAGCCAGTAAATTTTCTTGTTCAAGCCAAATATATCTAGGAAAATAAAAATAATGTTTGCAGAAATAAAGGTGATAAAATAGGGAGATAATGAAAATAGCTTGAATATGACTTCAAAATATACCTCATGGAATTCTCTGTATTAATCACATTTTCAAACTACAATCTATTTCCACAAAAATTTTATTGGTTCTATTTCTTTTAGGAATAAAACATATTTTCTTTGTTTTAATTATGTTGAACTGGAAATGTGATATCTAGATATACATATCCAAAGCCATAGAGATGGAAAATAGGAAGTAGGGAGAGATGTCAAGGAAACATCATAGCGATAATAGTTAAAATCAAAAGGAAAATAGGAAGAAAATTCTCTACCATGTAAGTCTTCATAAAAAGACTGACCCTGCATCTCACCTCAAAAATCAGACTTAGTTAGCATCTTATTTTCCCCTAAAAGGAGAGGCTGAGGTGAGAACTTGAAAGTATGTCACTTGTTTGGGGAGATCCCAGTTAAAAGGAATGAAGGAGCAATCAGAGTGAGACAAGAAGGAGGGAAAGCCACTATAATTGTGTGTTTATTATAGAGCTTACTGATGTAGGCAGTGGAGGTGCGATAAAAAATTTAGGACCTCTGAGAAGCATATGGGATGCTTTCCAGAATGGTTTCGTGAAGGATCAAAAGTGGAGGCATATCATTACTTCCACTGTACTCACAAGGCTTACTCGTTTGTGCCAAGAAGATTTTTAGGTTGTCAAACTATATCTTCATAAGAAAGTAGAAAAATAGGAAGTGCAAAAATTTTGAGATAGGATGCTACTTGCACAATTGAGTTTGAGTCTACATGAAACCATCACCCATAGCTCCTACTAAAATAAAATATAAAACTGGCCAAGTAGAATGTAGAGTACCACCCTTTCCACTTCCTCTTGCATATTAGTTACAGGCATAGAACATGGGCTAATCAAGTCAAATGCATCTAATCTAGACTTTGAATATGAATCTAAGCAACAATATGCAGTTTCCAAAAATAGCAGAAGTTAGTAGGCCAATCTAGGGTCCAGTACCGGTGGCTTTCATGATAGTAGCTAAACAACAGTAAACATACAAGATAAGATTTTGCTAGTCTGAAACTGAGTTGTTCCCCTTGTTCATTTTCAGTAGATTTCTTGGATATGTTATGAGCTAACCAATATTCTTTAATACATATGTTTTCTACTTAAATTAACCAGAATCATTATCTGTTGACTGCAAGCAAGAAAGCTGACCAAACAAAAAGCAATATTTTTTAAACATACATATATACACATACATATAAATATACATATAATAAATGTATGTAAATAATGTTAATGAAATGGACTCTGCATGGACTTCTCATTGTATCCCAATACCCTTTCTCTCTTTTTCTTCTAGTCATATAACCTTAGTTATCATCTGGATAATAACCCCCCAAAATAAAAATATATTTCCAAGATTCTGAAGGCTTATCTTTCAATGTACATATTTTTTTAATGGTAACATAAATTTAGCTCATCTAAAGACTATTTCACAGCTTCCTTTGCAACTTGTTGAGGTAACTAAATTCTGATCAGTCATGTGTGAAACGTGTAAATTCTAGGTCATTTTCATGAAAGGGAGTCTTAACCCTTCCACTCCTCTATTTTTTCTGTCTAGCCAGCAGGTATAGAGAAGTAGCATTAAATAATCTTTGACTATGCAGATGAGGAGAACATCCTGGGAATATGTGAATAACTAGAGATAAGCTTCTTTTTTATAACTTCAAAACTACCCTATTCTTTGTTTGTGTGGTAAGAACATTTAACATAAGATCTAACCAGTTAACAAAAGTTTGAGTCTATAATATAGTATTGTTAACCATAGATACAATATTGTACAACAGATTTCTAGAACATAATCATCTTGCATAACTGAAAGTTTATACCTGCTGAGTAGCAGCTCCCCATTTCTCCCACCTGCCAGGTCTTGGCAAACACCATTTTGTTCTCTGCCTCCATGTCTCACTGTATTATATATCTCATATGAGGGATATCATACAGTGTTTGTCCTTCTGTGACTGGCGTTTCAGTAATAAACTGAATTATTCTTGTATTATTCCTGATCTTAGAAAAAAAGATTTTAACTTTTTACCATTAAGTATAATGTTAGCTATGGACTTATCATATATGGCCTATATTGTGCTGATGTACATTTTTTCATACCTAAATTGTTGAGAGTTTTATCATGAAATAATGTTGAGGTTTTTTCAAGTGCTTTTTCTGCATCTGTTGAGATAATTGCATAATTTTTATTCATTCTGTTAATGTGATGTATCACACTTATTGGTTTGCGTATGTTGGGACATCTTGCACACCAGAGATGAATCCCACTTGATCAGCGTGTATGAACCTTTTAATGTGTTCTTGGATTTGGTTTGCTAGTATTTTGTTGAGGATTTTTGTATTTATGTTCAACAGGGATATTTGTCTGTAATTTTCTTTTTTGTAGGAACCTTGTCTAGCTTTGGTATAGGGTAATGCTGGCTTCCTAAAATGAGTTTGGAAGTGTTCTTCCTCTTCAATTTTCTGGAAGTGTTTGGCATTAATTCTCTTTAAATGTTTGCTAGAATTTACCTGTGAAGCCATCTGGTCCTGGGCTTTTATTGGGAGATTTTTGATAACATTCAATCTTGCTCATCATTGGTATGTTCAGATTTTCTATTTATGATTCAATCTTGATAAATTGTGTGTTTCGGGAAATTTACCCATTTCTTCTAAATTATCTAACTTGTTGGTGTGTAATTGTTTATAGTCTCTTATGTATGATTCATTGTATTTCTGGAGTATGAGTTGTAATGTTTTCTCTTTCATTTATAATTTTCTTAATTTGGATCATGTCTTTTTTCCTTGAAAAGTTTTGTTAGTCTAGCTAAAGTTTTGTTAGTTTTGTTTCTCTTATCCAATATTTACCACTTCATTTCACTGATCTTCTGGGTTTTTTGTTTTTTATGTTTTTTTTTTCTAGTATCTTATCCTTATCCTAAATTCTCTTTCAGATAAAATGTCCATATTTCAAATTTCAGGGCAATGGAACATACATGGAAAATGAGTATAGGATTTCAAAGCAAGATTGTTTAAAAAGATAGGAATGCTCTTTTTTTCTCAACCTCTTCTCCATGCATGGCTATAATAAGGACAGAATAATCAGAGCATCAGCCATATTCTTAAATGATGAGAACTGGGAGATAGAAGCCACAAATGGAGGAGCAAAATCATACGGGGAGTCTGGTATCTGATAATTATAGAAACATTGCTATTATCTTGAATTTATTAACTCCCGGAGCCTTGGTTTGTGTGAGGGAAAAACTAATTTCTGCCTTAATCTGTTTTGGGGGGTTGCTTAGTCTTAACTAAGAGAAACTTGATCCTAATCAATGCATGGCCCCCTAATAAACTTTCATATATGTTAAAAATTAGAAGCCTGGGGAGCGGGGTATGAGAAAACAAAGAAGTAATCAGAAATATTATTAACCTATTAAATAGACTAATGAAATTATATTATAATTCAGGGAGAAAAGCATTTTAAGTTGTTGAGTCATAGCAAATTCTACAGTAAATGCCACAGAAAGCCTAAAAGTAGATGACTTCGAGAATGCTGCTACAATTTTAAGTCCTGGAATTCAGTAGTTATTTATGTGTGCAATTTAGTGTAATCTAGTATAACCAATGTAATACCTATAATACAAAAAGGGAAGAATTAGATATTTCATATTCATCAAAAAGGAAGGATAATTTGGCAATGACTAGAGGAGTCAGTTTTATCACACAAACATTTTAAAATAAGCTAGAATGTAAGCAACATATCTTAAAGTAAGGTAGAATGTAAAGTGACAGGCAAAACTTTTTGCAATTTTTAGATACAATGAAAATGATTAAAAAGTGAGTTCCCAGAGGAGATTAGAGACTAACATAAAGAATTAAGACGAGTCGGGCCATAATTGAATCAGTTCTGTGCTAAGAGCTTGGGTTTTAGAGTTATATATCTGAACTTACATAAGCTTACATTATCAAGCGTTAAGATTTTCCCCTTCTTAATACCTCCATTTGAATGACCATCATGTCTTTTTCTCCATTAAAATTATTTCCTTCTTAAGTGAATATAATCATTACTCAACCAGTTATACAACACACTACTCTTATTTTTACTTCATGCACTGTAGTTTCACTGGCTTTTCTTTTGATTTTCAATGGGCCAGACAAATACACTCTTGACTTCTTAAGGCAGCATATAATATGATTAAGAACGTAGTATTTGAAGCCAGTTTGAACCTGGACTTTGAAATTTGTTAGATATTTGGTCTTAAATATGTTACTTTAATGTTCTATGCCTTGAGCTCCTCATCCATAAAAAGATTTCTATAGAATGTCTCTCATCAGTTTGTTGTAAAGGTTAGCCTAAGGCAAGTTCCTCAGACTTTGGAGGGGGGCTCATTAAAACACAGATTGCTTGTCCTCACTCCCAGAGTTTCTAATTTTGGATTGGGGCACAAGAATTTTCATTTCTAACACAGAGGTGATACTAACACTAATACTAGTATACATTTATATAAAACTTACATAAAATTTATATAATTTTTTATATATTATGCATATTTGTGTAAATAAATATATATTTTAATTATATGGTCAATGTAGCTTTCTCTGTCAAATGTTAAGTTCCATGATGATAGAGATCATATTGGCATTTGCTTATAATTTCAAGCAAAGAATTAGACACTCTTGTTCTCCAGTTCTCCTATGGCACTTTTTTGTTAAATTAATGCAGAACTGATATTTGGATGCTTCATATTCAGTGGCAGGAGGCTGGATATTTGAAATGGGTGAAGGAAGTCAATTAAACTTGAGGGATTTAGAAAGCGCTTTATATCATTTATTATTTCAATGTGATATTATATAATAGAATATTTAACTTTTAACATTTTATCTTACAAATAATTATTTTCTGAACTGTACTCCAGGCAATGTTAATCTTTTCAAAGGGTCAGTATGTGTTCCAAAGTTCTAAATATGTTTGGAGAACTTTGCTTCCCTAAACACCGATTCAGATATTTCTAATGCATAGCAGCATATTTATTAGTAAAAGAATTTCTAGAGCTAAAAAGCTTGATTATTCAAATTTTATCTTTTAAAAGCCATATATTATGATTGTCAAATGCTTCTTGTGAAAATTATCTTCTTTAGAAACAAGTTTTGGTAAATATAATTAAGAAAATATTATTTTGGTTCCTTTCCCATCTTTTCTTTCCTACTTTCCTCACAATATCATAAATACAGTTGATTTTGTATATTTAATATACAAGCAGAAGAATTATTAAGCTCTCACTATTTCTCAGAATTTTTATTTTCACTTTCTGACATTTTCTAAGTCTATAATTACATTTTCTATAGTCTTAAAATAATTTCATTCCTTTGAAGCCATACAATTACTATATTTTCCAAAAGTGTTAAGTACTCTTGCTGTTATCAGTTTTCAAATGCCATGTTTAATTATTCTAGTAATAATAAATTTTATAGGAATTCCCTTTTTATCATTGATTTAATCTATGGAGTATTATATTGGCTATCAAGTCGTCGTTCTAAGGTAGCAATCCCATATCTTTTTTAGATGTAAACTTTTATTATTTCTTTGTTTTAGATATTTATTTGTGAGACCAATAGAGAACAGAGACACATTTACATGTTGTATCTTGAGATTTTCTCATATAATGAAGACACAGTATTCTAGAAATGTCAGTGATGGCCCTTGAGAAATAAATACCCATACACTAATGAGTTAAGTTTCAATCAGAATACTAGAACAGGTTTCAGTTGATCCTGGGCCACTATAAGAAGGAGCCAGAGGATAACTGGAATAATTGCCTTAGAGATAACAATACTACATCGGTACATCAGTATTTCTATGATGTAACCTGAATCCTGGAACCAAAATCAGTTCTTCTCATTGGAGTGACACTGATAATATTCTGGCTCCCAAGACTGAGAATGGTATATTTTTCCAGGAAGTTCTTTTTTTTTTTTTGGTTAGATCTCCAGTGAACAATTTCAGCAAGTTTAATATATATTAAAACATTCCAACTTCTGGTTTATGACATTAAAGAGCATGGACAAGAAAAAGCACAGCAAACTTAACATGAAGGAATTTCCGTGGACTCATCAGAGAACTGAATTTATAGGGCAAACTGCCCTACTGAAATGTGGAGAGAGAGAGAGTAAGCAATAGGATTACAGCCAAGAAGAACCTCTTACTTAGAAGTCCTTGGAACAAAAAACCAGCAGAAAATTTTGAACAGTTATTTTTTTACAAGTTGCTGAAGGCTGAATGTTGACTAGTGTGAGAGTGAGGGACATAATATATGGGGGAGAAGGACAACAATTTAGCAAGTTTTATTTCCAGGATATCCACCAAGTTCTCATAGTGAAAATCTTAGATTAAGCTTATGGTTTTAGCAGGGGAAGGATCAGAGTAATTATTATAAAGTATGCACAGAACATTCTCCAAACCAAAGCCCTACTTTCCACAGGAAAAACAAAAACAAAAACACCTTTCTGTCTCACCTAAGTAGGAAAAATTTTAAAAAGCTTTATACCGCTGAAGAAACACTTATGAAGGTCACTGCTCAGATGCACAGACCCACTAAAGACTGAGATTTAATAATGTGATTATAGAACACTTCCTCTCACCCATAACTTACTACAGCACCAACAGGTTCCAGTATAATAATAGTGGATTACAGCTGAAAGAGTTGCAAAGTGCAGATTCTCTGAGGACGATTATGTAGGAAAACCCAAATTTAAAATGAGGGCAAAAACAAGAACACAAAAAGAATTTGAAACCTTTGGTACCTACAAAACAGCAAACATTAAACACAGCCTAACTCCTAATGAAAAACAGATCAAAGACCTACACAGAAAACTAAATCCTAAAACTTCTAGAAAACTGACATTTTGTTAGTCAAAAAATTTTTTTAGATTAGGTACAAGAAACAATTCAAAAGGGAAAATTAATAATCAAATTTTATCAAAATTAACAATTTTTGCTTGCCAGGTATACATTTAAAAAATATTAAGCCAATCCATAGACTGTTAGAAAGTATTTTTGAATTTTTACTTAACAAAGTATGTATATCCAGAATATGACAATTTTAATGTTGAAAAACAAATGACTGCATAAAAAGGTGAACAATTTGAACATCACTTCAGCAAGAATACATGTGAATGGCCAACAAGCTTCTAAAGAATTTGCTAAACATCTTCAGTTATTAGAAAAGTACAAATTAAAACCAGTGTGTTACCAGCATATACTCAATAAAATAGCTAATAATATAGAGCATCTGGAACTCTTACAAAGCTAGTAGGATTAAAAAATGGTGCAGCCTCTTTGGAAACAATTTGGCAGTTTCTTTAAAAGTGACATAATTACTATATGACCAAGTTATCTAATTTCTGTTTAATTATCCAAGAAAAAAAGCATATACCCATATAAATATTTTTATTTGAATGTGCATATCAACATTACTCATAATAGCCAAATAGTAGAAAGAACCCAATTGTACATCAGCGGGGGTGAAAACAGTATATTATGTCCATGTACAGTCATACAATAAAAGGGAAGAAACCAGTAACACACTCAACAACAGGGATGAATTCCAGAAATGTCATGTTGAGTAAGCCAGACAAAGACTGTATCTGATTTCATTTCTGTGAAATTCTAGAACAGGCAAAATTATAGCAGCGGAAAGATCAGTGGTTTTCTCAATTGTGGGCGAAGGGTGGAGATTGACTGCAAAAATGTACAAGGAATACCTCAATATAATAGAAATACTTTAAAATCTGTTTGTGGTCATTGTGAGATAGGCAAAGGCAGCCCCTGACATCCAGGAATAGCCTGGTACTGTCAGCCAGGACTCTAGGACATGGTGTTACTATGAACTGGCCTACCAATTAAAGCTAGTTCTTGGTGTACTTCTGTTGAAAAACAGCTGTACAGACCATCAACGATAAATTAATTGAAAAGGCCTCTTTGTGACCATGGATGATCAAGACAAAAACAAGACCACTCTGTAATCATGTCTGAACATAGACAAAATACGAACATTGTCTAAGACCCCAAAATGGCCAAGCATTCCCCTATCCTAAGACGAGTGACTACTTTCATATGTCTTGCCTTCCCTTTTGTTACATAAAATTTATGATACCCACACATAGAATGACCCCTGCTTCTTGACATCACCCTATCCAGAGCAAAGCCCTGTTTCCTTAAACAATCCACGAAGTAGCCTAGCCCAAGGCCTATCTCTAATAAGTGCTTTCTAATACTCTTACTGAGACATTCTGTGTTTCCTCCATAGTGTATGAAACCCAACTTGTTCAACTACACATGAATTTCTGGTAGTTTTTGCTTGAAGGCATTGAGTTACCCACCTACATTTAACAAAACTCATCAGATTATACACTTAAAAATGGCAAAATTTTAAAAAGTTCAAAAATGTTTTCAGAAAGCAGTTGGAGACATGTCATTTGAATAAATTAGCCAAGGGCTCTAGGAAAAACACTTTTATTTTGAGTCCTTAGTCAACTTCTTAAAATATAGAACCTAACTGAGTTTTGGTTTTCCTTAGATTAATCCGTTAGACAGTTCCTCCAATTTGAGCCTATGCTTCCTACTGTCTGAAAGCATATCTATCATCTGTCTTCTGCTCTCCTATCATTCTTATTCATTGTCTCCTTATTCTTTTTTTTTTTTTTTTTTTTGTATGGGGTTAGTTTGTTGAACGTCAGTTGATTTGTTGAATGCCAAATATCACCAACAAAACATGCCGATGAGAAAAATCTCAGTCTATTTCTCACATTGGTAATGCCACAAAGTTTTGATAGTATCTCAGAGGGGAAAGCACAAAGTCAGAATTTAGTGGGAATTTGAAATTTCTTTTAAGACTAATCTTTTATTAAGTAACTTCTTACCTATAAACTTTACTGTCTACTAGCTAGTGCCTATTAAACTTTGTAAAATATATATACTTGTGTTTCCATTGTTTACAAATTGAAAAACCAGTCTTTTAATTTAGAGGCTTGGTTCGAATGGGTAAGATTCATGATATAACTGTGTACCATTTTGGTGGACACAGCAAGTTGAAAATTTTAAGACATAAATACAAAGATCATATACTATTTGATTCTTTTTATGAAAGAGTTGGTGCATCCTTAGGAAGTTCCTAAACAATCAAGTTTTTTTCCTGGGTAAGAATCTCCTAGAATATGGAAATTATGCTAAAGAGGACAAAACAGTGAGGTCATATTAACATAGTTAGCAAGCCATTATGGAGGGGACAGGGGTCAATAGTTTCAGTTCTCAAATTCTAGACTGTGTTGGAGAAATGGAAGTACGTATATGGTTTCTGTTCTCAGGTTAAAATTGGCATATTTTTTCCACCGTGAGTCCTTCTCTCTTCTAATCTTTGTGTTTACTGAAAACTAATGTCTCTTACAGTTATATTTTACTTAGGATAACCAAGAGTTTGCAATGACTCCCTGTTGCCAATGAAAATAAACAAACAAACAAAAACAGAACTTCCATGTTATTTCTAGTACATATCAGAAACTAATAATAACTTAGACACCATTAAAGCTTTATTTCCCAGTGACAAATCTCTGTTCTGTTCTCTTTCCATGCAGGTTTCCTACTTATATCCTGGCTACATCTTAAATAATTTGTTCCTCACTACTTATTTCATGTACTCTTTGTATGGACATTCAGTGTGTACGTTTTCATACACTGGAGAATTTTGATAAACATATTATCCTAGTATACAGATTTTTCACATATCCTTGGTAAGAAACGCAGAAAGATTATATAATGCTTTTTTGACTCTAGGAAATGCAGTTTAAGATTTTGCTACTCAAACTTCAGTATAACTTGAGAGCTAATTGCATAGCCCATCCTGAAAACTTGCTAGAAATGTAAAATCTCAGGCTCCCTCACAGATCTACGGAATCAGAGTCGACAGTTTAGCAAGCCCTCAGGTGATTTATATGAACTTTAAAGTTTAGGAAGCACTAGCTTAAGTTATTTGCACAAATCTGAGGCAGTCAACCTAACTATATTACTAGTGAATTGGAATGAAATCCTCTTTATGAATTAGGAATTGGCTCCAGGCACCATAGTTCTCTCTATGCTCCTGTCAGCTTCTCAAAATATAATGTCCACCAGGAATTTTGGTTACTTTAAAATTAGCAAAGATTTCTTCCTTAAGCCATATGTGGTAAGGAAAGGACTTAGGGAGCGCTTCAACTCTGGTGGCTTTCTAAATTTCAAGCCTATATTCAGTCTGCAGAGAAAAATTCTTAATTTGATTGACAGATTCATGAGAATGCTAGAAATTCCTAAGTTATTTGAATTTTAATAAACATCATTAAAGAAAAGAATAGAAAACAATGAACCCTTTATAAGAGCTTCTTTCAGGAAGGATCCTTTTTACCTAAAAGATAACTTTGCCAGATAGAGTATACTTGGCCGGCAATTTTTATTTTGTAATACTTTGAATTTTCCATTCTCTCCTGGCCTATAGGGTTTCTTCTGAGAAATTTGCTGACAGCCTGATGGGGATTCTTTTATAGGTTATACTCTACCCAACCCCAGCTGCCTTTAGGTCCTTTATCTTTATTTCATCATACTGTGTGTTGGAGAAAGTCTTTTGGCATTAAGATTATATGGTGATCTACAAGCTTTGTAAATTTGGATGTCTAGGTCTCTTTCTAGGTATGGGAAGTACTCAGCTATTATTTTTTAAATAAATATTCTATCCCCTTCTACACTCTTCTCCTTCGGGAACTCCAATGACTCTAATACTTGTACATTTGATTAAATTTCATAGATCAATAGGCTCTCTTTGCTCTTTTTCATTCTTTTATCTTTGTTTTCCTTTTAGTGGATTATTTCACAATTCCTTTCTATAGATCATTTATTTTGGCTTCCATTCGCTCTACTGCTGATGATCTCTATTTCATTTTTTATTTCATTCATTGAATTCTTTAGCTCCAGAATTTCTATTTTGCTCATTTTAATAATTTTTTTCTTTGTTAAATATCTTATTTTGTTTGTGTTTTTCTTGATTCATTGAATAGTCTTTTTGTGTTTTCTTGTTTGAAATGGTTTCTGTCTCCAGGAATTCTTTATCAACTTACCTTTTTTACTCAATATTATTTTTAATACATATTTCATATTTAAAACTGATGCATGAAGGACAATTTGCCTGGGTAGTCAATTCTGTAGCCACAGTTGTTTTTCTTGAAAAAATTTTTTGAATGGATATAGAAAATATGATACAGTTTTAATAATTACCATTTATTATTAATATTATTTACCATTATATCTATTGTATTCTCTTATTATATTGCCTAAAGTCATCTTTCTCATTTTTGGATTTCTGTAGTTTTATAAGGATAAATCTTGTGGTTTATTTATTTATTTTTTTATTTCTCTAGAACACAGGGTGTCATTTCAATCTTCACAGCATCGTCTTTCAATTTGGAGAGGGTTTTTTTTTTCTTTCTCATTTTCTCTTTGAATTTTAACTTCAATGTGTTTATAACTCTTCATTTTCCTCACTTTGAGAATTATCTATGCATTTTTGTGTTATTTTCTCTCCAGTTTTAATTTATTTGAAGGATTTCCTTTCTAGTCTTTATTTCATCTCTGTCCATTCATATTTCATCTCTTTCTGTTATTTCATACATCTACCTGAGCTACTGAATATCTGCTTTGATTTCTATGATTATTTAATTTTTGTGCATTTATGCCTATAAGAGTTAGATTTTTCTTAAGTTTTAGTAGAAATTTGGCTTATTCTGACATTGATTTTTAACGAATTCTCATGTGCATTTCTTGTTTTTGTTTTATTCCATTTTGCACGTATCGGTCTAATTTTTCCAGCACCATTTATTGAAGAGAATGTCTTTACCATATTGTATATTTTTGACTCCTTCGTCACATATTAAATGAGCATATAGATGTGGATTTATTTCTGGGCTCTCTATTCTGTTCTATTGATCAATGTATCTGTTTTTGTGCCAGTACCATGCTGTTTTGATTACTGTAGTCTTGTAGTATAGTTTGATATCAGGTAGTAGTGTGATACCTCCAAGTTCGTTCTTTCTCAAGACTGCCGTGGCTATTCGGGATTTTTTATGGTTCCATATAAATTTTAGGATTATTTGTTCTAGTTCTCTGAAAAATGCCATTGATATTTTAATAGGGATGGTATTGAATCTATAGATAACTTAGGGTAATATGGTCATTTCAACGATGTCGATTCTTCCTACCCATAAGGATGGTATATGCTGCCATTTATTTATATCTTCTTCAATTTCTTTTTTCAATGACATAATTTTCTGAGAACAGGCCTTTTACTTCCTTGGTTAATTTGATTCCTAGGTATTTTATTGTTTTTGATGAAATTATAAATGGGATTGTTTTCTTAATTTCTCTTCCTGAAAGTTCATCATTGGTGTATAAAAGATGCCACTGACTTCTGAATATTAATTTTGTATCCTGTTACTTAACTGAATTCATTGATCAGTTCTAACAGTTTTTTGGTGGAATCTTTAGGGTTCTCTATACATAGTATCATGTCATCAGCAACTAACGAGAGTTTTACTTCTTCCTTTCCAATTCAGATAACTTTTATTTCTTTTTCTTGTCTTATTGCTGTGGCTAGGACTTCCAATACAGTGTTGAAGAGGAGAGGTGAAAGTGGGAATCCATGTCTTGTTCCTGATCTTAAGGAAAACACTTTTAGCCTTTCCCTATTGAGTATATTAGCAATAGGTTTGTCATATATGGCCTTTATTACATTGAGGTATGTTCCCTCTATTCCCACTTTGCTGAGAGTTTTTGTTGTAAATGGATGCTGGATTTTGTCAAACACTTTTTCTGGATCTATTGATATAATCATGTGGTTTTTATTTTTTGATTTGTTAATGTGGTATATATCATTTGATTTGCGAGTATTGTACCAACCTTGCATCTCAGAAATAAATCCAATCTGATCATGGTGTATGATATTTTTAATGTATTGCTGAATTCAATTTGCTAATATTTTGTTGAGGATTTTTTCATCAATGTTCATTAGGAATATTGGCCTTAGTTTTCTTTTTTTTTTTGTAATGTTTTTAGTTTTTGAATCAAGGTAATGGTTGCTTCATAAAAGGAGTTAGAGAGCCTTCTCGCTTCTTTAATTTTTGGAATATTTTGAGAAGAATAGGTGTTAATTCTTTGAATATTTGATAAAATTTGCCTATGAAACCATCTGGTCCAGGATTTTTGTTTTGGGGAGGTTTTTGATTACTGATTCAATTTCTTTGGTGGTAATCAGTCAGTTCAGATTTTGTTTCTTCTTGTTAGTACATCAGTGGATAGGATTAAAGCTCAGGCTGACTAATTGTGGGAATTGGCTGCACCCACAGAATAAGAGTCACTGAGTGGGATTTGCCCTAGCAGGCTTGTGTATTGTTGCAACCACCCTTTGTGTATACCGCTTATGGGGCTAGTCAGGAGCTTCTCTGCTGTAGTCTAGGGCCAGCCTCCGGGTGCGTTGATTTTGTGGCCTCTTGGGAGGGGCTCTCCAGTAGGCCAAGATCAGCTGCTACCTTTGATTACTCAGGGCTACCTGATGGGAGCTACAAAGCGATCCATAGATGGTTGTTGCCTATGCTGGATCTGTAGATCAGTGGAAGAGACAACGCTGTAGGCAGCAGCTCAGTTATTCCTGACCTAGGGCAGTTTAGCAGAGGGACCAGTGATCCTCAAGGCCTGACACTGCCTGTCAGTTGCCAGTAAGTCTCTGAAACTGAAGAGCCTCTGGGTGATATGTGTGTTGGGTGGTGCAGGGACCCAGGGAGTCTCCTGGATCTGTTGAGTAAATTTCCTCCTGCCACTGCAGTGTCAGTTTCCATGCCAGTGCAGTCTCTCTGCCTCCCTCTACAAGTTTCCAAGCATAGCAAGGTCAGCTGCTGCACACCTTGGGCCTGCAAATACCCAAACTCTGTTTAAGACTTACGGAAGCTCATGGGCGTGAATTTGCGGCCTGCCACTGAATGCTTCTCTTGGATAAACAGGTTTTGCTTGGGTCACATGAACTAAGTACTATTGTTTGCTGGCATTCGTGACCCAGGGAAAACACAGGATGGGACTGTGTTGCCTGGGAGCAGGCTTGCCACAGGTAATTTGTGGGTTAGGTGGGGCATCATCTCAGTGAGGCACAGGCCTCCAGGCATACACTGCACTAGATTTGCTGCCCCTCTGGGACTGCGGGCTCCTACCAAAGTCAAATATCACTGCATGACCTACTGTCATCTGAGATGGGCTCACAAAACTCCTGAGATTTGCCCAAGCAATATTGTATCTCATGCTGGCAGCAGCGATTTTCTTGTCACCGTATTCCCTGTACTGTGCTAACTTCGCTGGCTGAGATTTGTTGACTGTGCAGAATGCACCAGCCCAGGGCAAGAGCAGCTGCCTATCAATGTGCGGCGGGCACTTTGTGGATGGGGCTGGAGCTCAGGGAGTCAAGGGCCGTCAGGCCAATAGCTTCAGTTTTCTGTGATTTCTGTGTCTGCAGGTTCCCACAGTAGTTAGTCATAGATCACAGGGAGACAAGCTGTTCTCTAGGGCATTCCAACAGACCTCTGCGATCCCCTCAAGAGAGATTGCAGCTTGTACAGGCAGCAATGGTCTGCCCACAGCTGTTTTCCCTGAAATGCACTCACTGCAGTTAGCCAAGGTCTGTTGCCTGAGCAGAATGCTCAATCCCAAAGAAAATCAGAGTTGGGAAGGCTGCCTATCAATGGGCTACAGGCACTCTATGGCTTGAGCAAAGCAGGATCTCAGGGAGACAAGGGCCCTCAGGCCAATATAGCATGAGTTTTGCTGCAGCTTCTGTGCTCAGGAGTTCCCGCTGTAGTTGCAGATCACAGTGAGACCAGCTGCAATCTGGGGCGGTCTCACAGACCCCTGTGATCCTCCCACGAGATTTTGCAGTTCTTGCAGGCAACTTACCTGCAACTGATTTTCCTGCAGTGCCGGCCCTGTGCTAGCCCAAGTTTGTTGCCTGTGTGAATTGGGAGATCTGGGGGTTGGGGCAGGGCTGTGGCATTGACTGTCTGTGGGACATCTGAGGCAATTCGTAGGTTGAGGGAGACAATGACCATCAGATCAATACAGCCTCAGTATTGCTGCAACTTCCATAACCCTTTGTACAGTCCCACAAAAGTCCCAGATCAGAGATAGACCAGCTACTGTTTGGGACTGTCCCACAGATCCCTGAGATCTTCCCAAGTTCAAGCGCTGGCAGCAATAACGTGCCTGAAACTGTCTCTGAAATATCCACTCGCAGTGCTAGCTGCCAGCTATAAATTTTTGGCCCAGAAGCCCTGCAGGGCATAGCATCCACCCCGCAACAAAATACCCAGGCAATCTGCAGGTGGGGTGGGGAGGGCTGATCTCCTCAGTCCAGAGCCACCTAATGGCCCTGTGGGAAGGGTCTGCACAGTCAAGCTAGCAAGTTCTATAACTTGCTCTGTGGGGGAGTCGGACTAAGGCACAATGGTGGCTGCCCTTTCAGCCCTAGTTCTGGAGCCAGGTGATGCAGACTTTCTCGGTATAAATCCCATGTGAGCCTCTGATGCACCACCGATGTCCTGGGTGAGTGTCCACAGGTCAGAAAGCCTGTGCATGGGCTCTTCAAAGGGGTGTCTAGGGTTTCAGTTGCCTTCCATCTCATCCAATGGCCAGAATACCCTCTGATTTTTACAGTCAGAGTTTTTGGAAACTCCTCTTTCCTGGATTGGGGAGCCCCCGAATGAGGCCAGGATGCCCTCTCCTTCAGGAGAGCTTCTGCAGCCTCGCTCTCCCTCCCGGTGATCCTCCACCACCCACGGGTGCGAGTCCAGCCCAATTTGCAGTTTTACCCCTCCTACTAGCTTTGATGTGTCTTCTATATATTATCAAACGTATGTGTTATGATCAGCTGACTTCAGGTGATTCTCCACGTTGATTATTTTATAATTTGGTTGTACTTTCAATGTGTTCCTGGGAGGAAGAGAACACTGCTTTTATCTAAGCCACCATCTTCCTCCAAGGATCTATACTTTTCATCGTATCCCAATTTGCTGATAAAATTAAATTTTCTGAATCTCACATGAATTCACTTAAAGGCAAAGGCATCAACATTAGTTAAGGTATCACTACTTTCTCTAACAAACATACTTGAAAATGTATCATGGCTAAATTTTGATGATATTTTATTTTCCCTTACATTATCTTAAAATTGATGTAATCGATTTGTGCGGAGATCATTCTAAAGATTCAAAGACATGAATGTTAAAATCTCTCATCTTCACCATCTTCGAAGTATAGCTTCAATTTCATCTTGCTTTCTCTAACACACTAGCAGAGGGGGAGATGGCATACGGCATCTAACCTAGAGGGTATTATGCGCTGAGCATTGAAATGATGAATATTCACCTCTATCTTTATTCAAAGGATGTTGCTAATTGGGAGGTGACTCTTCTAAGCAATTGTTCAATAACTTGATTCCTTCCATCGTATAAATTTTCAATCTTTAAGATGCGTTATCCAATGTGCACTGTAATTTATTAGACACAGTCTTGTTTGTTATCGTGTATAATGGAAGAGCAAATAGAAAATAATAGCACTTGGGAAATTTTATGTTTGTCAGGCCTAACAGTGTTATTTATCATCTAAATACACATACCACTAGCTAGAACTAAATACCCACCAATACATATTTATAAGAAAAGCTATGAGTTATTCTCTTCAGAGTCCCAGGAGAAATAAGTGTGTGTGTGTTTTTTGTTTGTTTGTTTGTTTGTTTGTTTGTTTGTTTGAACAGCTAGCTATTATCTACTACATTTCTTGAAGATATTAAATGTTTAAAAATATTAAGCATCCATGCAAGTTTCCTAGTAATAGTACATGTCTTTTTAAAAACAGATACTATTCTGTACATCATTTTAAGTTGGTAGTAACACTGTGAGGCCATCTATGACCCATTTTCCTGAACACATGGTGCCAACATTTAAAACAAATAATCTTTGTGGTCATGCTTTTTTAATGTGAATTAAATCATGTAATGTAAACTAAATGTAACAGAATGTAAACTAAAGCATCTCTTCTTGGATCCCTTTCTGAAATTTTGTCTATCATCCAACCCTAAGGCTAGGACTGGGTTCTCAAAAAAGGGCTACGGGATCAATGTGTTATGAATCTACCTGTTCACATGTTTCTCCCATGCAACTCTTGTTCCTCTACTGAGAAAACCCTACCTATCCCAGAGGGGCAGATAATTATCCTGTATGTTCTCATATGTTTGTCTAGAACAAATATCTTCATATTTTCTCTAGGACCTATTATTTAAAAAAGAGAAAAGACAGAAGTTTACTTAATTTATCAGTTATCTTCTGAAATAAGCTATTCTAGGGCAAGGATCAGAGATATTCTAGATTACTAAAAGGTTGAAAAGATGGAGAGAAACATGAGATTGACTGAGGGTGGAATTGGGGAATGGGGAAGAGAATAACAATGTTGATTAATGTGTCAAAAGTTACACTATTTACTTTCCCTTCTTTACTCATATACCTACTTCTGCGTGTGGGCAAAGAACATTTCCATATCATTTAGATGCCATTCCAAACTATCCTTCCCTGCAATGTAATAAGATTTTCTAGTTATTTGTTTGATCATTTCTTCCTTGTATTCAGTCTCTTTGCATATATGATTAAGAGACTTACTAATTCAGTTAAAAAAGCAAATTCTTACTAATATCACTATAAGAGTTAGTGTTACTGGATATGCTATTTTTTCTCTAATTAGTTGTTAATTATTAGGTAAATTATGACTTTCAGATAACACCTAATAATCATATTACATGACCCTGCCTTTTTAGGTATATTTTTCGGATTTAAAATTTTTATCTTACTGACAGATGCTAAGAAACCTATGTTTACCTTTGCTTCCTAGTTTCTGCAAGAAGATTTAAACCGACATTTAATATAATCATCAAAATTTTTATCATGTTTGACCAATTATATTTTATTATATTTGACCCATTATATTTTGATATGTATATATACAAAACTTTCAGAATGAGACCTAGGATCAGAAGTAACTTTTTTACTTATACTTTGGAAGAACTCACAGAAAGGCAGGAGATAAAAGAGGAGTGGTGCAGTTTTTCCAGGCTGCATAGGTAATAGGAAGGGTCACAGTGATACTCCCAATTCAGAGCAACAAGGAGCAGAGAATACTGCCTTGCTCATAACGGAAGCATCTAAGCAACACTGGATTTCTGAGACTGTACATGATTACCCCAAGACCAGTAAGGAACAGACAAAGCCAATGATAGCACTGGAGAAGGTTTGCTGATGTGGGAAAAAAAAATGATACAATTGCTTTGTTAGACTAAAGGCAGAGTTAAAATATGTTAAAAGACAAACTCACTGGCTATGAATACAGACCAGACAAAACTGAGAATAAGGTTGGAATTCCCTTATAACTTGTCATTACTTAGTTACAATGGAAACATAAACATTATGAGAGGAAAAAAAATGGTAGAAAACTTAATCCGACTGAGATTATTTTTTATTTTGTCTAAATGGAGACACAAATATTAATAAAGATTTATAGAAAAAACTTAAAGTTATATTGCTTACACACCTAAAATTGTGAAAGACGTGTGCATTTTCATAAAAGGACATCTTCTGGCTATATGTCATCTCAATCAGCTTGTGGATTAAGCTTAGTCCATGTGCCATTTTCTGAGCCTTTCAAAACTGAATAGCAGTCAGTGCAATTATTTCTAGAAAAATAAAAACATAAGATTCCAGCCTAGCTTTCTTCTTGTCAGAATCTTTGAGTTCTGCTGATCTTTGAATTTTCTACATGGTCCATGATCTCTCTAGTCTTCTGGTATAAACTGCTCTTCACTTGAATTAGCTCAAATTAGGGTATTTTGCTTTCCAAACATGTAAACATTCCAATTCTGCACCATCTCTGATGAAGTCTTTGGAGAACTCATGTTACCTTTTTTCTTATCTTTGATTCTTTATTCTCCCCCATCTTGTTTAGTTCTCTTGTTACTTTTGTTATTAGCTTTTATTCTTTATTCTTCCCTATTTTCTTCATTTTTTTCCATGCATCAATTTTCCTCTTTGTGCAACAGAGTCAAAATCAATTTCCGGTATGTAAAGAAGGAAAAAGTATGCATCACTATTGACTTCTGCTTCCAGCTACAGTGGAATTGCTTGTATTACAACAATCCTCCCAGTTGAAGAATTATAATGGCTGGATTTAAAAATAGTTCTTTGATAGCAGCAGACAGCAAAATAAGTTGGCTGGATTTGAGTCAAGATCCTAGAGAGAAGGAAAATATGATAGCAAAGTCCAAACACTTTCACCTTTTTTTCTCTTGCAAAGATATTGGTATTTGAGAGAAAAGAATGGGTCACCAGGAAAACAAAAGCATAGATCTGGTAGGAAAAAATAACAACTATGAATGCTATTCACAAAAAGCGAGATAATGTCAAGCAATGTCAAGGATGCAGGGAAAAAATGAATTTTCATGCATTAATGGTAATAGTATAAAAACAACCTAGATATACTTACTGAAATAAAATTTATAGATATGTACAGAAAACACTTAGCTGTGTGTTAAACCATTAGAAAAATTATACACATGTATAACTGTTTATTTCAGCATTATTTATAAACAATCCAGAAACAATCTAAAAGATAATGGAATAATCAGCACCAATGATCTAGATGATCTCATTAAAAGGAATAAAGCCTATAAGCTCTGTGTTGATTGATAAAATAATGAAATGCTTGGTACAACACCACTGATGTAATTAAACAAACATCCATACAAAAACAACACTATATACCCTTATAGAAATATCATTATCCTGTCTATTTAACCATAATTGTCTTAATTTGTATTTTCTGGTTATTAATGATCTTGAACATCTCTTCATATATTTTGGTCATCTAGTCATCTTTTTTGGTAGGCTTACCCTTTTTTTCTATTGGGTTTTTCATCTTCTTATGGCTTTCAAAGAATTTTAGTAAAATCAGATCGTAAGTACATTTTACATAGCATGTTGCAAATATTCTCTCTGAATCTACTCTGTACATTTTATAAATAGGTTTTGTACAGTGTTCTCTGTTCGTTTTACTTGCAAGATCACTGTTATGTATCTATAAATTTGTATATAAATTTTAATAAAAGATTTAAATACATCAAAAGAGAGATATCTATTCCTCCTTCTCCTTAAAAACTGAAGCCCAGTTTTGAGCTTGTTGTGTTGCCATCCAGAATACATTAATGTATTTGCCAGCCTCTCTTTGGAATTAGTTGTAGTCATGTGACTAAGCTCTAACTTAAGATTTAGCTGTAAGTCTTGTATTCACTGAAGGATATTTAAAGGGAAGTGATCCTCCTTGGAGTTCTCCAGTTTGGCCTTTACCCATTTCCTGCAATGTAAAAAGTTGACATTATGGATAGAGTTCCAGCAACTATCCTGGGTCATGAGTTTATCTTGACGATGAATAAGGAGTGAGGGTATTGTTGACTAATGGAAAAGCTAATGAAATAATTTCTATGTACAGGCATTGAAATGGCCATTTCAGCCAGTACTAAAGCAGTAACTGCTGGCTTTTCTTATACTGTATTACAAAGTCTAAGGACGATATCAATCTAACTGTACTAGTTAGCAAAACAAAACTTTAACTGGAATTGTCAATGTAGTATATCACTGCATGGATATCTAAGAGGTTGTTTTTAATGTAAATGCAAAAATTCTAAGTTGAAATTAAAGTAAAACTTGAAAGTTAGGAGACAGGGCAAAAGACAAAGAAAAAGTTTAAAAAGATTCTATTAGAGCCTTGGTAAAGGGGCCAATAAAATTAGTCAGGTAGAATTCCATTGGAAGTAAAATACAAAAGTAAAACCAGTATCAAGAGTACTTTCCTACACCCTGATGGACTAATATCAAACTTGTGCTAACCAAATTCCCTAAATGCATCCACAGCCTACCTCAGACTCTTAAGACAACTTCAGAAGTAGTGACACACTTTCTTCCTTGTCCTTGTCTACAAATCTAACTGACCAGTAAATCACATTACATTATGCATTTGTCAAAACCCCTCGTCCTTTACAGCACAAAGAGTGAATATTAATGAATACAAATTTTAAAAATCATTTAGAATGTCAGGGTAGTCCAAGATGGAAGCAGAATATAACAAAATAACTGTATTACGAGTGTGTGAATCAACTCTAAAAGGCATGCCGGGGAGAGGGGACGTGCTTACTTAATAAGTAACTTCGGAAATGAGTGGGTTCTGTTAGATGAAATGTAAAAGAAGTTACACATAAGCATTTTAGTTGGTAAAGTGATTTCCTCCAGGAGAGTGTATTAACAATTTTGATTTCTGCTATAAATGTATACTGGAATTGAATAATTAAATAAATGGATAATGAAAGATGGCACTCAGGTTTCTCACTGTTGGAGAGGGAAGTTACAGATAAGCAAGGGAAAAATAGTAGAATGACTTATGTAGCAATGGGTTAGAGTTGGAGGCAGAAGTATGAACTGGTATTTAACTTAGCGTACAGATTTTTACATGTGGAAATATCTGTAGATATGTATATGCATACAAGGGCTAGTATACACATGTTTTTCCTTGCTCTATCAGCTGAGAGGACCTAGAAGCAACAGTATTTCAGTAATAGTGAGGATACCTAGCACCTAGAACTCAGATCTTGATTTCTAATACCATATTACAATAAAAGGAGCCAGGGCTCCTGGGGAGAATAGCTGATTCTAGGATTAGGACAGGAAATATATAATATGAACCTGAAGCATTTTGCAATACCAAAAATTATGAAATGCTCAAATACACACACACACACACACACACACACACACACACACACACTATACCTCACAATCATGGGAGTATGTCAAAGGACACAGTAGCCAACTAAGAAAGTTCTCAATATCCAAAGATGAAACAATTCAATTAGTAAAAAAAAAAAACCATTAAATTGTAATTTTAACTATGAAACAAATAACTATGAGTTAATTTGAAAGAAATTAATGATTGAGTAAATAAATACATGAGGTAGAGAGACAAATATTCCATGCAGAATAATTCCAAATTATTTACATAACCATCCATCCTCAAGGAAGTAGCATAATTCTCATTCCTTAAATGTGAACTACACATAATGATTTTTTTTCCCAAAGATTATGGAAAGAGGGAAGAAAGAGTTACTTTATATTGGAGAAATCCGAGGAGTATTTCATGTGGCCCTTCACTCATGTGACCACATTTAACATCAACAATTGTAAATCAGTCTATTACTGTATGACTCTGATACAGTGAAATTATATAAAACTGTCTTTGTGGTCAAGAACATGTAACTTTAGTCTAAGTGTGAGAAAATCATGAGATACAGCCAACTGATGGACATTTTACAAAATAGCTGACTCTGAGTCCAGACTACATACGTGACCAACTATCAAGGTCATCAGAAGCAAGGAAAATTCTCACCATCTTAATCAAGAGGAGCCTAAAAACACATGGCAGTAGCATATCATGTGGTATTCTAAATGGGATGTTAGAAAAAGGACAATAGATAAAAACTAAGGAAATTTGAATATAGAATTTAATAATTATCAATATTGATTAGTTAATTCTATCATACTACTCTAATGTTAGATGTTAATAGGGTGGACTAGTGTGAGATATATGTCAATTCCCTGTATTATCTTTATAATTCTATAATTCTAAAATTTCTCCAATATTAACTATACACATATATATGTGTATCTATGACCATAAAATCTCCCAAAAAACCCTGTTACTTTTATAATTTGTGCTTTATACCCACCAAAACATTTCTGAGGGAATTAATACTCATCTTCTTCCTGAGATACAACTATTCTAAATTCCATAGGCAATTACGGCTTTACAAGTGTTCATTTTGTTGGATATGATGGATGATCATTAACAGTAGATATTGTAAGATGATTCAAATGCAGTCTCTTGATAATGACTCTTTCTAATTTATATTGCACTGGCCATATCAAGGAGAGGAATGATGAGGATGGGGAGAGTTATTTGTAATTAGGCTGTTTAAATAATCCTCAGTCCAGTCAAAATTACACTTTGTAGGAGGCCAGTAAATTCTAAGGTTCTCCCAGTCATTATTTCTCCAGCAAAGTTGTCCTGATTCATAGGGAAAAATACAAAACAGACATCTATCGTCATTGTTTGTTAACCACACTAACCTGATCAGATCAGTGGGAAATGCAATAGGCCAGCAAAATCCAGAAGCTTTTAAAAACAAAAAAGTCTCAAAAATATATATCATTTTCTTTTGTTTCTGGCAAAGGCCCTAAAAATTTCCTCCCCAGATCTTTGTCAAAATTCAGCAAACTACAGCAGAACTTCATTTACTATATGTCTATGTACAATCCCCACTGCAGCCCCATAACTGTAATTTCATTACCATGAAATGGGGCAGGGGACAGGATAATCTGTTGACAGGATAATCCAAAATTATGTAGTTCCAGTAAAAGCCTCAGTCAGACCCTAACTCTGCTTGGTCTTATTGCTCGTTATGCTTTGTTTTCTTTCAAATCTGTGGTTTAAAGAATGAAAATCATCCCACTATTTTGTCTCTTTACTCTTTTATTTTTAATTTATTGCGGTGACATTGGTTAGTAAAATTATATGTTTCAAGTGTATCATTCAGTTATACATCATATATATATTGCAATGTGTGTTCACCACCTAAAGTCAAATCTCCTTCCATCACCATATACTTTACTCTCTTTATCCTTATCAACCTCTTCCTGTTCTCAGTTTCCCTCTGGTAACCACTAAAATGTTGTCTGTTCTATGAATTTTTGTTTGTCTTCTTTTTTTGTTGCTTTCAGTTTTATATCCTACATATGAGTGAAATCATATGGTTGTCAACTTTTTCTGTCTGACTTATTTTGCTGAGCATGATCTCAAGATCCATCCGTGTGTTGTAGATGACAGTATTTCATCTTATGGCTGAATAATATTTCATTGTATATATGTACCACATCTCCTTTATCCAGTCATCTATCGAAGGTCACTTTGTTTCTTGTCCTCCATGAATAATGCTGCACTGAACATCAGAGTGCATATATCTCTATGGATAAATGTTTTCAAATTTTGGGAGTAGATATCCAGAAGAGGGATTGCTGGGTCATATGGTAATTCTATTCTTAATTTTTTGAGGAACTTCCATACTGTTTTCCAGAGTGGCTGTACCAATTTACATTCCCACAGTGTATGAGAGTTCCTTATTCTTTGCTTCTATTTCTTTATAATATTCTCTCCTCAAGATCCAGAGTCAGAGCTTAACCTCTTCCCACTTCCCTCTGAATGTTCCTCATTGGGTAATAGAAATATACCTATGAGAGATTCAGATAATGGAGTTTTCAGACATGAATTTTAAAGTAATTATGTTTAATATTTGAGGAAATAAAAAGAATTCTGTTAGCAATGCATATGTAGGGAAATATATTTGTAATACATATAACTGACATATTTCTACAAACAATAACAAAAAGACAGTCAAAAAATAGGCATGAGACTCAAATAGCAACTTAACATAGGATTATAGCCAAAAGTCATTAATTTGTGAAGAAGTGCTCAGCTTCATTAGTCATCGGGGAAATGCACATTAAAGCAGCAATTAGCTACCTCTAAATGCATGCCAGAATGTCAAAAATGGAAGAATGACAATACCATATGGCAACA
Organism: Pteropus medius; assembly: GCF_902729225.1. NCBI lineage: Eukaryota > Metazoa > Chordata > Mammalia > Chiroptera > Pteropodidae > Pteropus > Pteropus medius. Next base: position 12,666,780 of record NW_024354502.1, on the reverse strand, counting down.
GAAGTGGAGCAGTGGGAACACTCTTGCACTACTGATGGACATATAAATTTTTATAAACAACATGGTTTGGAAAAAGTTTTGGCAGTATTTTCTATGGTTAAACAATAGACACACAATATGTCCCAAGCATTTCACTTCTAAATATATAACCAAAACTATCTATGCATATGTGCAAATGCTATGCACAAGAATATACATACATATTTCTAAAAGCCAAAACCTGGAAACAATTCAAATACTCATGAAAAATAGAATGGATTGATAATTGAGGTGTCCTCGTACAATCCAGTTCTACCCAGCAATAAGATATAAGAACTATAGCTCCAAACAGCAACTTGGATTTATCACAGAAATAAAACTGTACAAAAGAACCCAAACACAAAGATACATAACTAAGATTCAATTTACATAACAAAAGCAAGCAAACATATATAATGTTATGAATTCCTACTTTGGAGGTGAGCAAAGGGATAGTAATTGGGAATCAGTATGATGGAGGCTTCTATTGTACTGCTAATATTTTAGTGAGTGACCTGAGTAGTAGTGACACATGTAATTGTGATCATTGAATTAACACATGATTATAACTTATATATTTCTATGTATTTGTATTAAACCTCAATAAAAATTTTATAGTGTAACTTATGTTTACTGAAAAAAATGCAAGTAAGACTATAAAATATAAGAAAAATAAAAGATATCATTTCTTGAACCTTACTAATATTGATTTCAACTTGAAATATAAACATGGTTCTAGAATTATTTGTATCTATATCTACCTCATACTTTTTAAAGGAAAGTGCAGTATTCAGTTATCTGGGCAATTGCTTTATTTTCTTTTCCATTACAATTATATGAGAAGTGTCATTGCATTTGTATTTTTGAATGCATGTAAAATTGAATAAATTCTAAATATATTAAATAACGTTAATTTGATATATACTGCAAAAAAAGTCATAGAAAAATTTTCTTTTATATTGTGTGCACTCTTCATTTTAAGTTTCTCTGCAACTGACCAAGACTTAACAAGTAAAAATCAAAAATATATTGCCTGATACTGATGTATTTCATGGAATAGAAGGAAAAGGAATCCACAGATAGAAAGGACTCTTCCCTGCAACACAGCATCAAGAGTACATGTACCCCGCTTTTAAGAATAGATAGACCATGTAGACAGAATATCAACAAGTAAACGGACTTGAACCATACTTTTGATTAAGCCTGACAGACATATATAGACATCCAAAAGTAGCAGAATATATACACATTCTACAAGTCCGTAGCAAACATTTTTCATTTTTCAGAGTAGATCATATGATAGGTCATAAAACAAGTCTTACTAAATTTAAGAAGATTGAAATTATACCAAGTATATTTTCTGACTATAATAGTATGAAAATATAAATTAATGACAAGAGGAATAATTGGAAATTCACAAATATATGGAAATTAGAAAACAGATTCCTGAACAACCAGTGAGTCAAAAAAGAAATCAAGAGTCAACCATTGCTTCACCAGGATTTGGTTTGGCTTCAATTAGTATGGAACAACTGGACATTTGTACTCTTCTAATACAAATTCTTCTTTCCTCAAGCCCTGGTACAGGGTCAAAGTATCCGGCACAACTCTAGTTATAAACACATCCCAGAGTCTTGGCTTACTCTTTCCTCCATACCAGCGAGTGGAGCAGCCCTAAGAGTGCACCCCACTTGATGATTTCCACAATCCCTCCCCTCACGAAGCTGTTCATTACTTCTATGAAATCATTCCTTCCCTGAAAGTCTTGCTTTGTCCCACTCAAGTGTGCTTCCTTCATTGCAACCCAGAACACCAGGTCTTCCTTCTCAGCCTTTTCTAGTTTCCATCCCTGCTGGAGCTAAGCAGCAATCTTAGAACTCCCTATCTCCGATTCTCTAGGTTAGACGTGGCCTCTATGCCTCATATTTCTCCTCTTTTACCTACAACTATCTCTTTAAAAATTCCATCATTTTTTTACAATCTCTTCAAATTCTCGATATTTAAAAATGTTCTTATGGTTTTCTGCTGCTAAGTTCATTTCTAACTATCATTTTTCTAACTTTTCTTAGTTTTGTTTTTCATTTTAGAATATATATAGATGTGTGTATGTATGTGTGTGTGTATATATATATATATATATGTATCTTGAGATATCACAGTATTTGTAAAAGTGAGATCAAAAGTTAAGCTTTCATCTTTCAACAATTTTGGTTATAATTTAAGCAGTACTTATGTTCAAAAATTTTGTAATCATTCTTTGGCATATATATATGTGTGTGTGTGTGTGTGTGTGTGTATATATATATATATATATATAAAGAATTCAGATATCTTTGTTTTGTTTCAAGAAAATATGAAAGAGAAAATTATATAATATTTACATTCCGCTGATTATAACATGATGAACAAAAGTACTGTTTTGAAATAATATATAAATTTTGTATCCAAAAATAATCAATACACTTTTTTTTTGCAATATGCATGGAATCACATGTAAAGATTAATTATAAAAAGTCAGAAGCACAAGAGAAAAAGAATGCCCAGAGTCTATAAGTAAGAAATTCCTAACAGGGGAAGGCTGACCAACAAAGATAGAAGATGTCCAAACTCACTTGTAAACAAAGCAATGAAAGTTAAAGGAACAATGAGATTCTGCTTGAAACCATCGAGTTGGCCAAGATGAAAGAGTTACATACTATATCAAAGATGTAGGAAAGAGGAACCCAGGAATCCTCATGTACTACTGAAGGAAGTATAAATTATTAAAGTTATTTAAGAGCATCTAAATAGTTTCTGAAATTTCTATGACAAAAAATTGCTCTGAGTATAGAAAACCAGATAAATACTTACATATTTCCATTTCCTTTATGGAATTATATTTATATACATTTGAAAATGAGAAGATTATTCCTTGCATAGTCCTTGTGAGGTTAAAGCTGAGGGCAGATCGATTGGCTGTCCTTAAGAGGAAAGATAAGTAAAATGTTGTGAATAAACACAATGGAGTTCTGTGATCAGTCATAGCCAATGACCTAGATATGTATTTATAGACAATGATAAATCTCACTAAAATTGTTGATTAGAAAAGGAATAGATAATATATTCACATGTACAAATTAAAATAAATACACAAATTATATTTTCAAGAATGGGAATGAGAGAGTATCAAGAAAAAAATTATAAAACCTGTTAATAGAGGGATTATAATTGAGACTTGGTTTGTATTTTCCAACATCCATTATAAACTTTCCTCTCAGTGCAAGAATCCCAAGTTTTACCTGAGCATACTGACATTCAATAATCAATATTCAAAACATTAACAGCATTTCTTTGCAAATGTGTATGCTTATATAACTAAATGTTGACAGATATTTACAACTTGCAAAATGATCATGCCAGAGAGAGCAGCTACAGAGAGAGTAGCATCCTCATGATGCTGCTACCTTGAGGATGAAAGTGATTCTCTTATCTCTTTGTTTGCAAGGACTGAATTGGGTTTTGGGGGTTGAAAAGGGAAGTGGCTCTATGAACAGCATAATGATGTTATCTTAGGCACTCACTAGTGGAGTTGCCCACGTGGTTAATTATACCTAGTCTGATATCTAAAAACAATGTCAGTGTCTGTGCTGTTCTGTAAATAAAATTTCAAAGTGAACTTTTTATTCCAGCTTATCCTAAATCTCTAAGATAAAAAAAACAAACAAACTATTAATATAAAACTCTGCTTTTAGGTCAAAATTGAGAGTTGGGGAATGTAAGAAAACCACAGAAATAAGGGACAGGGGCAATATCCAAAAGAAAATTATTTGTTTGGGAACCATAAATTGAGTACCTAACACTTGCGTTAAAAGAAAGGCTTTGGAGTTTAAAAAAATATACACCCAGATGAATGCAGTATCAAATCTCTAATCTTACTTGGCTAAATGAACAAATATGCAGATAGCTCCTTATTAGGACTTCAAATAAATTGGATAAATGAGGCATTGTCTTTTCATGGTTCTTACGATTAAACCAAACCAGTTTTTGTGTCCTTTATCAAAGAATGTGACTCAACTCAACTGTCTCAATGAAATGTTAGTCACATCTCTCCATATTGAGCTTGGGACATTAATAACCAACCCTTATCTTTTGAGAGTGTTAATGAAATAGACCTTTATAATAATGTAGATAAACTCCTTTCAGGGAAAGACTGGAGGACGTAGATTTTTTGCCCCTTCCCTGTGAACTGAGCCCTGGGGAAAAACTGGCTGAGAACTGCTTATTTGTCTGCTACCTTCCTGTGGGATATGAGAATGGAAGCCTCTCTGGCTATCAGAGCCAGGCAATCCAGCAGCCATTCCCTTGGGGTACAATGTGTGTACAAGTTCTTTCCAGGGAGATACTGGTGACTTGGAGAGGGCTGGAGGGAGAAGGCAGGAGAGGTGTCCGCGGGCTTCCCCAGTCTCTGGAGAAGTTCGCAGCCAGCCCCCAGATGCCTGCTAAATTAGAAGCCTTGACCTTAGCAGTTTTTAGAGTGTGCAGATTATCCCCTTTCGGGAAAGACTGAGAGATGGATGTTTTTGCCTGCTTGTGTGGGGATAGTCACAGTGAGTGCTTTTTCATCCATCAACAACTGCTTCTTTATTTGCTACACCTTATGAGTCACATGGATGCAAGCCCTATTGGGGGGGCTGTCTTATTGATGGGAATCTTAAAATTTGGGATGCTATATGTGGGGTCCAAACTCTTTGCTCATCAGAAAGAAGCTGAGTGTTGGGGCTTCTCATCTGATTATATGGCACTGTGCCAAGGATGCAGTTTATACCAAGAGTGTGTCTTAGCCTTTCCTATCCATGTCAGTGGGCATTTTCTCATTTCCCTCATGTGTGGGAGTCATTCATCTAGTTTCTAGGCCTCTCTTAGAGGGGATGCTCAGCATGTAGCTGTGCATTCAGTGTGTCACCATGAGGAGGGGTGCCCATGTGCCTCCGATGTTGCCATCTTGTCAACTCTCCAAAGTTCTAGTTTATATATATATTGTGCAGTCTTTAAGTAAATATTCTGTGCACAGATAACACTATCAGTTCCTTGGAAAAATGATTATTTTGTCTCCATTTTTAGCTATTCCAAATCACTTTCATGTAGATATAATTTTATATATATATATATATATATATATATATATATATATATATATATATAATTATATATATATATCCTTGTACTATTAACTGAGTTTAGAAGATACTTTTCTGGAAATAGAATTAGTGGGTAAAACTGCATTCAAAATTTGTTAGGTGTAGTCAAATTTATGAAGAAAAAGGTGTTAGCAACTTACCTACTTCCTTTTATTGTATGGGAGTATTTGTTTACCAGCACTCCTACCAATATTAGATATATCAATTAACGTTTGCTATTTAATAAATTACCTCCAAATGGCTTAAAACAACCATTTATTTAGATCATAGTTATATAAATTGGCAATTTGAATCAGGCTCAAATGGGCAGTTTTCTAGCAAGCCAGAGTGCACAAAGCACTTCACAAGTTTCTGCTTGTGTTGTTCCTGTTTGCTACCATCCCATCAAACAAGTCACATAGTCAACTACAGATTCAACAAGGGAAGAAATAAACTCCACATTTTAATGGTAGAAACTGAAAAGTCACAGACTCCACGTTTTGATAGGGGAAGCTGCAAACTCACATTGCAAAATGGGTTTTAGGGATGGGAAGAATCTGTGGCCACTTTTGCAATCCACTACATTAATTATATATTAAATTGGTAACACTAAGGCATCATTTAAGGATTTTGTATTTAATCTTCACAATAATTCTCTGGGGAAGGGACAGAGCACTATTATTCATTTTACAGAGAGATAACGCAGGCAGATGGAAGATAAGTACTTGCCCAAGGTTATTTAATCACTTGCAAAGGAATCCTCATCACACACTTAAACTCAGTATTCTATGGCATTTTAGTTTATGTAATTTGTTTTGTGTGGCTTTAAGACACAAAAATATATACTAATATTTTCTTTTCAAATATGTATATATTCATGTTTTTAAAAATGTTTTTCAAATATATCTCCAACATCATTCTCAAAATCTATATACCATCTGATAAACTCTCATCCAAACTTCAAAAATTATCTCAAATTTTTAAATCTTCTGAAAAATCTACATTGGCTTTTCCTACTCTGTCTGCACCATGTTATTTCTGTTCCTTAAAATTATATCCTTGCATTAGTCATTTCATGGGTGAGAATTATATTTTTCCTTCACTCATTTTCTAGTAAACTGTGACTTCCTTGAAGGCATTCCCAGCTTTAGGGGCCCAGTAAAGCAAGAAATGCTTTTGTGTTGTTACTGCATGAAAGAAAATACTTGCCCTTGAGCAGCTCATTGACAACTTAAGGTAACAGATATGCAAACATTTATTTGTATGTACCTATTAAAATTCTACCTATTATCCCAGGTCCCAACATTCCCCTTAGTCATCTTTCTGGAACTCCTTTTAGATTAATCTCTTTTTCCAGGTATTCCCAGAGGGTATTATTTAAATTATTTAAGTTATTATTTAATTTATCATGATATTTATTATCTTTGAACCTCTTTCTAGGCCCCCAATTCTCTAGCACATAACAGACTACAAAACAGAAGATACAAACCAGATTATCTTTCCTTACCAAAGTTTCTCAACTTTTCCTTATGATCCTTTTATTACTATAAAAAATCTTACATTTTTAATATTATATGAAGTTTCAAAATAATAAAATAGCATAACTTGCTCAGTTTCTCCCTATCATATCCTCCTGTACTTTGTCACCAGATTAACCACTCACAACATCCGTTGCTGTTTCTCACCCCATAATATCCGCTCACAGGATTTCTCACTTCTCCTTTGCCATATTCCTAGCCATAAGTACGCCTAATTTACATGAACTTTGAACTCTAAGGATTCTATAATACTTGTCTGCTACTTTTTGTTTCTTTGTTTGCTTATTAAGGACATTGTCCTTTTTTGGAAACCTCGAGATGAGTGCCTTAGGTCTCAGAATATTTGGCACTGGGCCTGTTAGAAAAATGGATTCTGAGAGATAGATATCCTCTGCCAGCTGCTCAGTGTCACAGAGCTTCATCATGATCTTTCTGTCTGATGTCTTCTGTTTTCTTGTAGGTGAGCTAAGGACTAAAAATAAAGGAAACACTCCTTTTCACAGGAACCCAAGCGCCTTGGTTTTCCCCCAAACATTCAAGGACTCCAAAATAAAGCAGAGCTGGACCAGTGGGGTGGGGTCAGGTGGCAACCAGGAGTCTATCAGGGCTTTCCTGCATCTGTGAGTCTGGAGTTTTCTTTTTCTCTCCAGTCCTAGCTTTCCTTCTGCTCTGCTCCAAGTACTTGGTAACTGCCATCAGCTCAATGACTAAATGGAGCTTCTGAGATCGGATCACTAGGGGAACTAAAACATTGTTTGGCCTCTGTGTTCTAAGAAATTGACAGAAGTTTCTAGAGAAGTTCTGGGGCTTTGGGCCAACAACTAACCCAAGTGTAAGACCTGAATTCCACCATCACAAAGCCAGTGGGATAGCCTTGTCTGATATTTGTAAAACAACATCATGAATATAAAACAAAAAACTTTTTTAAAAGAACAAAAACAAGCATGAACAAGGCATCTCAAAGAAAGAGGTGGCTATAACAATGATTTAAGGTACTAGTGTGTCCAGGTTTATAAAAAGAAACCACTGTGTTTCAGATAAAGGATATGGTTACACTAAGGCAGATATTTTATGGATTAATATATAACTTCATTGTTTCAAGAAACTACACTTCCGAAAGTTTAAGTTCAGGCAGAATGTGTGAGATATTAAGAAATAGAGAAGAAAGACGGGGCTTTAAAGTTTATAAAGCAAAGACATATATTACTTGGGATTTATACACTAGTGAGGAAATAGGTCAGATTAGGAAGGTAGATGTCAGGGCATTAGGGATATAGACTACTGTGTAAGGGTGGTTTCATTTCTGGTATGCCCTAGATTTTCAGATGTTAATATATATTCTTGAAAATCATAGGAGAAGTTGGCACGTGGAGTAGAACACTCACAGCCATGATTTTATTGTTTAATGTTCAATTTATTACAATTTATTTCCATGTCTTATTGAACATTTTCAAAGCCAATTTTTCCTGAGCATTTAAACATTGACTATATTCTTGATTAATTAAATCTCCTCAAACATTTTAAACTGTAATTATAAATCGAAATATCTAATAGGATAATGAATGGTAGTTTTTACATTGCCTCATAATTGTAGTTAAAAACCTTGTGGCTGAAAATAATAGGCACTCAATACTTCATATACGGGAGATAACTAAGAAAAGATCCCAGCAGACACATCGCGTCAGGACTTACTAATTTTCTACACACTGCTACCATTACTTCTCCTAAATTTCCACAAAGAAAAGTAGGCATTTAAGGAGCAGAATCCCCTGGAAACAAAGAATTATAATCCTTGTGGGAGGCTGTTTGACTTTTCTCTTTCCTGAGGGCCAGGGGTGCAGGGGTATTGTTGCTCCCTACTGCTGTGGAAGTAAGCAAGAAGGTAGCTCCATTATCTCTGATGAGGTAAGTGCCTAGAAGATGTGAGAGATGGATATCGTCTTATTTAATAGTTGTTTTATAGACATTTTGGATTGTCCTTTGTGCAAATTTGAGCCAGGGACTAAATGAATTGACTAGAAGTGGCAGGGAGAAGATGTGGACAATGGAGCACTGCCAGCCCTTCCACCCTGTGGTCTAAATCAGTATTTTGAGAATTAGCCATGCTTAGTCTTTCTTTTTGGTACCCTTGCCAAGAAAGCTGTTTGGTAGGAAATACTAACCCAGCTACAGGAAGCTATAGGTTATGCCATGGTGAACAGAAACTGAGGAATGATTGGAGGAGGCCAGACTGGAGCACATCTCACTCATCAGGCAATCATGAAGTGGGAAGACGGGGGAAGGTAAACGTTATAGAGCCCTGGATTCAAGTTGCTCACATATGGACGTGGGTATGGGATGCTCTTATAAGCAGTTAAATGAGACAGGAAAATAAAGTCTAGATACAATTTATGTTGTAATGGAATTGAGCATAAGACAGCTATGCCTGTCCATACATATGCATAACTCCTTAAGAATTCAAATCCCGGCAAGCTTAGATTCTCCTGAAGTAGATTTAACTTGTAAAAAAGGCTTTGCAAGCTAGATGGTTATAGCAGTTAGCTGTTGTGGTTTTATAAAGTATTTTGAAACTAAGCCTTAGCATTTGGATTCACGCTGATGACAATGGAAAGTCATGGAGAGATTTAATTTGTTGAGACCGAGCCCCCAAACAAATGTAAGTACTAATTTATTCCTCAGAGTCCTATGGGAGACAAGTGAAGGAAAGTTTATCCATGTTTAATTGAGTCAGATATGAAGTTTTGGCGTTCAGTATTTAAGAATGAACAAGTTTTCAAGGCTGGAGATGTCACATGATGAAGTTCCAAACAGAAAAGGATTACAAAGTGCAAGAAAAAGCAAGTCATATAGGCCAAGGTGACCAACTAAACCAGTTGTTGTTTTAAACTGCATCAAGACTGTGTTATTTTCAAGATTATAGGGTGATTAAATATCATGACCCTAAGCTAAAACACAGGTGAACTTACATTTGCTTTTGAAAGAACTACAGCCTACCATTCTTATATTCTGTTTCTCTTTAGGGGGTTTTATAACCCTCTACTCAGAAACACCACTAAAACCTATCTCTAAAATAGGCATCCTCCTTTGCTTATAGTTGTCCTAATCCAGGCCTTCATAATCTGAACTATTTCAGGAGCATTGTTATTAATATCTTAAATTCTTAGTTTCTTTCTACCTCAATTTTTCTGCCTTACATACCTCCAAGAGTCTTAAAATATGTTCTATTGATTCAAAAACCTGGAATATATTTTATTTCATAAAACTCCAAATTGGACACCATAATTCAAAATCAAGCCAATGCCTATATACACACAAGCCAATTGAAAACCATCCTTCTTTTGACTTTCAAATTCATAGTCATCTAAGGCTCTGTCTGGATTTATAGTTTCTCATACTTTGAAGTCTCTTAACTATCTTCGACCTCAGTTTATAAGTTTATTCATAATGAACTTGGTAAAATCTCACAATAATGAATAGGTCTACACCAACTATTACACAATTTTTCACGACCATCAAACCCTGCAGTTTCTTTAGGTTTCCTGTTTGGTCGGCTTTGTTGTTTCTGTTTCTTTTTTTAAAGTTGAATTTATTTCTGATAGAATGATTTGCAGACAGACTAGGTGAAAACATAGGACTTAGTTTGAGTGTGAATACCCTTGCATTTATCTGGATAGCCTTTCCGCAAGTCAAGTACCACATAATGAGACTTTTTCTTCTAGTTGAGTACCTGCTTCTTGAAGTGGAGCTGAGTTGGACCTCAAGTGAAAACTCTCTGTCACAGTAGATTTTAATGAACAAAAACATTTTCCTCCTATTTCCCTAGACCTCACTTCATCAATCATCTCCATCTTTCCTTCAGTCCTGCCTCACTAATAATTTCCTGATCTACATTTATGAATATGCTCAGATATTTCCCATAATAAAATATATTTCCTCTCTTGTATCTTTCTTTAGCTATTTACTGAGCTGGCTGATTCTCTTCTTACTTATGTTTTCCACATGATTCTATCTTGACTACATTTACACTATCAATGTTTGCTGCATTCACTCTTCATTCACTCCAATATGTATAGCCCATGTACACCACTATTAGTGGAAGTTCCTTGAGTCATTTATACTTATGTATCATAATCTCTTTTCAATACATTCTTCAAAATATTGGCTAAACTCAAGTTTGCCAGAAACTCTTTTCTCCCCTCTTAAGCATTATTAAACAATGCTGTAATATTGAGTAGACTTTAATTGTTATTTTATGAGGTAGAAATAGATATAGCAGTAATTCTCACAAGAATTATTGGGCCTAAATACTCTTATTTCTTAGAATATTTCCATCTTGAAAATTTCCCAAGGGCATGAATGACTATCCAGCAAGCAATTTAGATTGTAATCTGTACATAGTAAAACAACTTCCCCTTGAAAATATGCAATATGTTTTATATTTTTGCTTTATAAGCTAATTATATATGTAAGTTAAATTTGGATGATTGGTAAAGACTGATACCAACTATTTAAAATAATTAGTCTATTAAGAATAATTATAAGACAATTCCTGGGGCCTTTTACTGCTGTTGTGAACAGATATTTAAATGTAAATAGAGTTATTTAATTTCAAATGAGAAAATTCTTAAAATATGTAAATAGAAATCATCTTAGGGCAAAATTAGAGTATCAGTGACAATGTATTATGTCATTAAAACATAATTTAAAAATGTCACATATATTCTTACATTAGATTATTTTATTTTTAGGACTGTTATAATATAGTATTCCCACTTTACCGATGAACAGATTAAAATTTCAAACTAAATTTTTTTGTTTCCTGACTAAAAGATTGCTGATTTGCATTTCTTTGATTACTGTATGAGTATATTTTCATATATGTGTTGGCCATTTATGTGTGTTCTTTGAAGAAATGTTTACTCAAGTCCATTGCCATATTTTAATCAGGTTATTATTATTATTATTATTATTATTATTTGCTATTATATTGTAGGCGTTCTTGTATATATTGAGCATTGATGTTTTATCAGATAAATGGTTTGCAAATATTCTCTCATTCTGTAGGTTCTCTTTTTCACTGTTGATTATTTCCTTTGCTACGCAGGAGCTTTCTGGTTCGCTATAATCCCATTTGCCTATTTTTGCTTTTGTTGCCTATTCTGTTAGTGTCATCCAGGAAATCATTACCTAGACCAATATCATGAAGATTGTTTCCTATGTTTTCTTCTAGGGTCGTGTAGATTTAAGTTTTACACTGAAATCTTTAATCTGTTTGAGTAGATTTTTATGTGTGGTATAGAATATGGTCTAATTTAAGTCTTTTCCATGTGGCTATCCAGTTTTCCCAGCACCATTTGTTGAAAAGTTACTGTCTTTTCCCTTTCATGTAGTCTGGACACCCTTGTTAAAAATCAGTTGACCATACATGCATGGTTTTATTTCTGGGCTGTGTATTCTGTTCTTTTTGTCTATATGTCTGTTTTTAAGCAAGTACTATGCTGTTTTAATTACTTTGTAGTATGTTTTTAAATCAGGAAGTGTGCTGTCTCCAGGTATAGTCTTCTTTCTCAAGATTGCTTTAGCTATTTGAGATCTTTTATGGTTCCGAATAAATTTTGGCATTTTTTTTTTTAATTTCTATAAAAATGCTATTGGAACTTTGATAGAAAATGCATTGTATCTGTAGATTGCTTTGGGTATTATGGACATTTTATGAAGTCTTCCAATCCATAAACATAGGATATCTTTCAATTTATTTGTATCTCCTTTAATTTCTTTCATCAAAATATTGTGGTTTTCAGTGTACAAGTGTTCTACCTCTTTGGTTAAGTTTATTTCTGAGTATTCTTTTTGATGCTATTGTAAATGAGATTATTTTCTTAATTTTCCTTTTAGGTATTCATTGTTAACATTATACAAATGCAATATAATTTTTATGTTGCATTTCTATCCTGCAATTTTGCTAAATTAATTTATTAGTTCTAACAAAATAACATTTATTAGGTTTTTCTGTGGTATGTTTAGAGTATTCTATATATAAGATTCTGTCCACTTGGTGCCTTTGGACACATTTCATTTCTTTTTCTTGGATAATTACTTTGTCTAGAACTTCTAGCATTATATTGAATAGATATGATGAGAGTGGGGATCCTTATCTTGTTCCTGATCTTAGAGGAAAAGCCTTCAGTTTGTCATTAAGTATGGCATTAGCTGTGGATTTGTTATGTATTGCCTTTATTATGCTGAGGTATGTTTCTTCTATATCCAGTTTTTGAAAAATTTTATCATGGAAGGGTGTTGAATTTCGTCAGATCCTCTTTCTGCATCTATTGAGATGATCATACGATTTTTAGTCCTCATTTTAATGTGGTATATTGATTTGCATATTGCTTTGCATATATTCAACCATTCTTGCATCCAAACAATAAATCATATTTAGTCATGGTGAATGATCTCCTTAATGTGAAGCTGAATTTGATTTGCTAGGATTTTGCTGAGGATTTTTACATTTATACTCTTGAGGATAGTATCCTGTAGTTTTCTTTCTTGTAGTGTATTCTTCTGAGTGTTATAACAAGGTAATGCTGGCCTAATAAAATGAGTTTGGAAATGTTACCTCTCTTTCTGTTTTTTGAAAGAGTTTTAAAAGGTTTGGTGTTAATATCACCTCACAACTATTAGGATGGCTACTATAAAAAAAAAAAAGATAAGTTCTAGCAAGGATGCAGAGAAATTAGAACCTTCATACACTGTTAGTTGGAATGTAAAACTGTAGCATTTCCTCAAAACATTAAAAATAGGCTTACTACATGGTCCAGCAATACCACTTCTGGAGATATACCCCAAAATTTTGAAATCAGAATCTTGAGATATCTATACTCCATGTTCAATACACCATTACTCACAAAAGCCAAGATACATAAACAACTGAAATGGCCATTGATAGATGAATGGATAAAGAAAACACATATAGTGGAATGTTATTAAGTCTTAAAGAAGGAAATTTTACCATAGGCAGCAACATGAATTAACTTAAAGAACATTATGCTAGGAGAATTAAGGCAGGGCCAAAGGACAAATGCTATAAGATTTCACTTATATGAAATATTTAACATAGTGAAACTCAGAAACAGGGAATAGAATGGTAGTTCCCAGGGGTTAGGAGGAGATAGAAATGTGAAATTGCTGTTCAATGGATATTAAGTTTTAGATGTTCAAGATTGTAAGTTCTAGAGATCAGCTGTACAACATCGTACCTATAGTTAATATTATACTGTACAGTTAAAAAAATTGAGAGTAGATCTCATATTACTATTCTTATTACAAAAGTGGCTGGGCAGTTCCAAAGCCAAGGTTCTTAGAGTCTAAATTTAAGGCTCTTCTTGAATTAAATGTTACAATTCAGTATATAATAGAAATAAGTATATACTATCCATGTGAAGTGCTGATAGTTGATTTAATCATATGCCTCAGATCACATATTATCATATTGCCTTTAAAATGGTATTCCTTTTTTTTTTATTCACATACCTCATTTTTCCTACTCTCCTTCACAGGCAGCCACTCAAAACTGTTTAGTATCTATTATTTTTCTGTGTTTTCTTATAAAAATATTTTTCTGAATATATTTTTATTTTACCTCAGTAATAGTGTTTCATATATTTCAAACTTTATTTTGCTTTTTCTAATAATTCATATATTGTTAAGATCTATCTTTATTTCTATGGGCAAATATAATGCATCATTTCCAAATTTAGAATTGTGTATATGCGTCATTTCATTATCTAGTCTCTCAGCAATGCACACCGAGGTTATCTGTAATTTTTCACCACCACAAAAAAATATGCTACATTGAATATCCTCATATACATTCACTGTGAACCTGTTTGAGACTTGCATTTTGGAAGTACAGGGGTACTTCATGGATGGCTGGGGGATTAGATCATTTAAAGGGCATATTCAGAGCTGAATGGAGGTAAGATTCCTAGGAGAGGCATTTGGAGCTTCCTCTGGGGACTGAAGAATATAGAAATATATGCCTGATGGGATTAGCCCCAACTGTGACTTTTAATATTCTACTTGTACAGAGAATTGTTGCTCAGTAAACTTTAGGCTCTCACTAATATGACAAAAACTTGACTCTAGGAGAGGAGTAAGAGATGAAGAGGGACAAAACTTCATTTCAACACATCATCCCCTTTGGGAAAGGGGTGAAGAAGTCCCTTTCTTAATATTACTTGATGAGATGATAAGATTTCTATCCCAGTAAGAAATAGATGAAGTTTTATTTTTTGTTTTTTTTATCATTCTTAAAAAATAAGGCATTATTCAGATGTGTTTCAAAATAATAACTTTCATAATGTACTCATGAACATTTTTGCACTGCTAATATATGTTCAGAGTGATGGGCCTGAGTCTCAAATATATTTTTGATAGATTGGGAGTTGGAGTCATTGTTCCTATAACCTTATATATAGCCTAAATATTTAAATTAACCAGCTTGCTGTATACTTTATGACTCAATAAATAGTCATAATTCATGTTCATTCGTAATATGCCCATCGTGCTATTTAATCAACAATAATAAAAGGTCACCGGGCATTGATGGAGGAGAAATTATTTCCTTTTTAAAGTAATTATCTTATTAAGACTACTCAGAGGGTATTTAATTACTATTTATGATACTTTAAAAATAATGCAGAAAAATACGTATTCTCAGAATGCTGGGAGACATACTTTCAAAACTGGAAAAATTCATTATGGAAAATAGATGTTGTTGATCTTCTGATATACTTTGGGTACTGTTCTGAGGAAGGTTTTATTATTAAGAATGCCTAAGCAAATATACTTCTTCAACAAAATAGATGCCTAATAAACAATCTGGGCATTTTCAATGGCAATTAGCAAAGCTTAAAATGAGATATGCAAATAAGCAATGCTATTATAAATTGGTTGTTTTATTCTCTCTTCTGAATCAAAAAATGCAGACAAATAACTGTAAAAACAAGAAACAGAATAATCACTTTTAAGAATAGTTTTCATTTTAAAAATTACGATTTACTTACCACTCCTTCATTAAGAGCAGAACCTCTAAGAGTTCACTTTTCCATAACTAAATTTGTTTTCCTTTAACACACTAGAAAGTCAATCAGTTAACCATATTTATAGTGCCCCAGGATCATAGAGGTAAGTGTCCCCAATATTAAGGAAGTAAATGGCAAAATCTTTACTTATGCCCGAATAAATTTGTATTATGGCATAGGCTTGTAGTTGATAATGGCAAAGTAAATTAATAAATTGTGGAATTCAAATCTCCTTAAAATAATAAATAGTTGATTCTTTGAAGAGATACTAGAATGACCAGCAGTAAATGATGTCACTAAGAAAAACAGTTTGGGGTGAGACCGACCTTGGTTATTTTATTTACCAACATTTTGTTTTTAGGAAAGTTAGTTTATTATGCACATACTCTTTATTTTAAAGGCAGGAACTTTCTTGCCATATAGCAGTCAACCATAATGGTTAATGTTTTTGAGGCATTTACCTCGGATTGTGGCATCCAGAGATCACTCAATAAATAATAACAAATATGGGTTGATTTGTTTAGTCAGAGAAATGTTCATGGAAGAAATGTACTTTATAATAGGAACCACAAAATAGTTGTACTTTACAATAGGAACCACATAAATAGTTGATTCTTTGAAGAGATACTAGAATGACCAGCAGTAAACACACAAGTAAACAAAGACTGCTACAACATTATTCAGTTCTGATAATTGTTTTATTCTCCAGCATACAATACAAAACACATTTTTGAGTTCATGGAGAGAATATATTAGAAATTCATTATTAAGACAAATGTTTAGCGAATCTCCACTATATCCAAAATACAGTTTTAAGCACTTAGCGTACAGTACTGAGAAATTCAGAAAATAATCTTCCTATCTCTTATAGTTGAAGACAGTAAAGAAGTGAATACGTGTATATATGCTATGTAGTCCATATAGGCCAGTTATAGAAAAATGAATACAAAAATCGAGCAGAACAAAGTAAAAAGTTACAATATAGATGTATTACAGAGGAGTGGAATGGCAGTCCCCGACAACATTTTTCATGTATGGGGCAAAGGAGAAAGAAAAGTCAGAGAAGGCCTGAGGTTACAAGGCCAGCAATTACATGTGTAAAGTTAAAACTGATAGCTACAACTCCTGTTGATGCTAGGAAGGTAAAGGTATTGTTGTTCACTATTGCAGGAGAGAATATTAGAATTTTAAATGAAAAGAAAACCTTATATTTCACATGAAAAAAATACAATGCCTTTTAGCTTTTGTATAAATTTACACTATTTCTAAAAATTTGAAACTGATATAACCTGTTCCTTTATTGCATAATTCTCTTATCTGCTTTAATGATTTTCTATCTTAGTGTGGCAACTGAACATTTATATAAATGTGCATAGATGAATTAATCAATAGATATATTCTTTAGAACTGAAATGGCAGTAATTTAAGTGTTCCTTGACCTTGGAGTGTGTTGGTTCTTTTTTTTTCTTTACCTATTATACAACTTTGAATCAATAACTGTCCGATCACTGGGGAAAAGTAGTCCATTTCATTCTCTAGCTTTGCTTTATTTATGACAGTTTAGTTGGCCTACGGCATTTTATTCATCTGGGCATTAGCTGCTAAGAATTCTTGCCTCTAGGTCATTACTTTTCCCTGTAAATCAAGAGACTATAAACTGAAAATAAAAAGTAAGAAGTGGAAATAAAAAATTATAAGGTAAACTATGTATTTCCTTTGATGTCAGGATTTTTTTTTTCATTTCATAGATACTGAACAGAGCAGTAGTATAATAAACTCAGTTTTATTTTCCATTTACTAGTAATTCCTAATTGTTCCATCACTTTGCTTAAGTGTATCTCTGATTAAAACTAGAACATAAAAAGTTCTAATATCTTAGCGGTATTGACATTATTAGTAACATTATCATTGTTTTTCTAAATCTTTAAAAATATGGAAAATAGAGAACATACAAAACGTCTACTGATATATAATCTTGAATCTTTTGTATCATAATATCCTCTTAATATTTGAAATCTTATTAATTTGAAATAAAAGTATTGATGAAAACTTCATAAGGCAAAACCAATCTTCGTATTAAGAAAATAAAATATATAAAAAATTAATTATAAAATATTTGTTATCACATACACCACTAAAATGTTTTATTAGATTTTTAGTATATCAGTGCAATTATAACAAAATAGCTTATTCAAGAAAGGGAGGATAAAAATTACATATTATAAGTTAAATAATCTCCCCCACAAAGGATACATTTTTGAATGAGAGGTAGAAATATTGACTAAATACTTCACTAGGAATAATAGTTTTAATTTTTTTATGACATAATTATTTAGTTAGATAATTGAAGAAAAATGATATATATAATTTAATTTATTAGAAGTTATGTCAAACATGGTGGGATTCTTTTATAAACTGAATAATTCCAGGCTTTGATATAAAATATCTCTTGTTATAACATTTAAAAATGAGTGTATGCTACATAAAATGCTAAGAACAATTTGATTAAGAGAATTTACATAAATAAATTAACAAACTATTTGTAAAGTTTATTTTTAACATTTTTACTAAGATAAACTATACCCAAACACACAAGATACAAAAACATATGACAATGGTAGATAAGTATATTTATAATTCAAAAATGGCTCATTGACAGCTTAGTATGAGATTTTACATGAAAGGTTTAATCTGAGTATATAATCAAATCCATATTATTTTATTACTCCTCAATTAAAAAAAAAAACAAAGGGAATAAAGGTTCCCTTTTCAACCTAATATAGATAAAACCCCTGTAAACCTAATATAGGTAAAAATGAAAACTGAATTACTAGGCAACTTCATTTACAGTTAGAAATGACCTCCTGGTGTGTGTACTGCATATGACTTGGGAAAATTATAAAAAAGTGATAGTACAAATTATTGTATTCATCTGATTGCACTGACTATTTTAAGTGGCCATGTCTCTTGTGAGAACCTTGAAGCCATGTCTATAGATGTTACAAAGATATTGACCCAAGCGGGGTGCTGTTGGTGTGCCACGAGAACTCTGGCGAGGGAGGAACCTCCCACGCTGTCCTGCTGGCAAGGGGGAGTTTTCCGCCCTTAATCCTTCTGATTAGACTAATGTTAAGTGTAGCCTTTGTCTTTTGAGTTTGAATATTTAGCAGAGTCTAAAAAAACTTTGGTGAGCACGGTAGATAGCAATAGCAAAATACCCCCAAAATATTCCTCTTAAAGTTTTAGCTGTTCAATATCGGACATTTAGGGGTACATTTTTTTTTTAAATCTGTGTTTATGCTATCTAACCTGCATATTTTGGCTTCAGATTGAACTTCTATTTCAGAAATGATCTCAAACCCTTATGACAAAATGTGAGAATCATTCTAGCTCTGAGTGAATTTCTCAAGTGGGATTGGGAAAAAAAAAAAAAAAAGAAGATATTTCTGTTTATATATCATAAATAACATTAATTTACTTATTAAATACTTAAAAAGCTAAGTAGCTTATATCAGTTTCACAGAATGATAGAAAATGTATATGTTGAGTATATTATAATTTTTATGGCATATTCATTTTTTTTACATTCTAGACTCAAAAATTAGTGAAATCCAGTATACTGTGCTAGGGGCTAATAAACTTAAAGGCAAGAAGACACCACTATTAAGGAGGTAGGAGAGTTCCAATTAATAAATATATTCTAAAATCACCATGTAAATAAAAAATTACATATAGGCAGTATATGATGAGAGTACACTGAAAGCCAAATACACTTGTAATTAAAACAGTTGTAAAATTCAATTAAGGTATATTTGAATTATGTCCATTAGCATCCATGCCTTTTTGTGTCCCCTTCCCATGTTGGCTAAGCTTGGTGGTAGCTGCTTTGGCCAACAGAACATCAGCAAAGTGGAAAAAACTTAGTAAGTTCTTTTGCACTGGGGCTTGCCCTGTTGGAACTCTGCTGCCACCATGTGATGAAATCTGGTCTAGCAGCCCTCAGAATGAAAGATGACAGAGTGAGAGGTCTATGGGAGGCTGTTGCTTCTACATGGCTGCTGTCTCTGTGGAACTAAACATCTGGTAGTTGGCCGAGGACATCCAGGCCCATAGGGATAACAGCTATGACGAGGTAAATGCAGACAGCAGCCAAGCATCTGGTAATTGGCCGAGGACATCCAGGGCCATAGGGCTAACAGCTATGATGAGGTAAAAGCAGACAGTGGAGAGTGATGGAATCTACCAGGCACTTCTGAGTCCATCCATTGCCACTTTATCTGAGTGCTAAAAGACCAGAGTTCCTTCATTTCCACATTCCAGATCTTGTGCACAGTCCCCCTGTAATACAGAGGTAGATATACAAGTAAAGCGATACCAGGAAATATATTTCCCAGTTTAACCAAATTAGTTAACACATTGTACACCAGAGTCCTTTACATGGTATCTATACACACCTCTTTTAACCATACCTAACTTTAATATAAGTAAAAGTATGTTTAATATAGGTAAAAGTATGTAATACTGAAAACATATTAACCGTCTCTCCAAAAGTGGAGATACAAAATCCCAAGTGGTTTTTAATCCATCTGAGAGTGATGTGTAATTCACATTATACTTTTGATATCTATACTTAAATACAGAGATATGTAAGATTAATCACAATTAGAACATCTATGTGAGAGAGTAGAGAAATGGGAAAAAGAGCCAGTATATATTTATATGAAAGAACTGAAAAAATTACTCATAACTACTACAATCATCAGTTAGGTTCAGTCAGAGAAATATGGTATAGCAATATATCATACAAATTAATATGTTTCATAATTCTCAGTACAGCTGATAAAGGTATAGAAATGGGAAATGGAGGATCAAGAAGGGAATCTCCAGCCTCATTCTGAGAAGCCATGCTGCCCAGTTACCAAAGAGAGAACAAGGAGTAGAATGAGAGAGTAGTCTGTGGATAACTGTTGCCTCTCTGTAGGTCTGCAGAAAGCAAGAGCTGGGTATGAACTCGAAGAGAATGAGAACAAGCAGAACTCAGTATCTCTGCATGTGTCTGAGACTACATCTTTAGTGGAAGCCACCACGTACTGCCTAGATCTCCCTTCAGAACATCTCCCTCTGATTGTAGGGACTGCTGTTGACTGACACCCCTCAGCTGTCAGCTTCTTCTGGGGATTTCCCTAAACTGAGGAGAGCCTCCTTGCCAAAAGTCATGCTCTCATCTAGACAACCTTTATTTAATGATCTGTCTGTATGAAGATATAAATACCAGGCTCCTTCACTTCAACTCAGAATAATTCTGAAAAACTTAGCTTTAGACATCCCCAAGGGGTTTACCAAGCATTTCAAGAATGTATCACAGGCTACCTGCTCCCTTCGCAAAATCTTGCTTCCTTCCCTGTGTACTAACCTCCATCCTTGACTCTGTTCCCTGAAGTCCGAGTTGGGACCAGAAGAAGATTAGGGCTAAATGAGATATTGGAGCTGGGTCATCTCCCAAACTGTTGATAGTAGAAATCCATTACTGTGAGTGGTGGAGGACTGAGGGCCCTAGCATGCTGTAGCATGTATTCTGCTAAAACTTTCACATATCATGAACCAGTATGATGACCAAAAGAAGTACATGCAATAGTGTAGGGGTTATACAACTATAGACCACACCAGTTGTATAAAGAACAAACAAAACACTTTTATTGAAACACAGCTGTGTTTTTTCTATGACTGCTTTCACCCTACAATGGCAGATTGCAATAGGTGCTACAGAAACTGTATTACCCACAAAGACTAAACTATACCATCTGGCCCTTTACAGAAAAACTTTGCTGAACCCCGTGCTAGTGAATGAAATGTAGCAGGGATTAGAGATATATAGGAGGAAATATGAATTATAAGGATGCTAAAATTAGATATCTATTTGGGGGGGTTAATTGATGCTCGAGATAGCAATAATGTAAAGCTAATTGATTAAAAGCTGTGTGTGAAAGCCAGAAAAAATTTTTGGCAGTATATAAAGACATACCAATCTCTGTGGATGGAGCGATGATGAAGCTCAGAGCCAGGACTAAAATTAATTAGAAAGAATAGCAAAGGGTCAAAGAGCATTAATTTCTTAAACAGGCCCGCTATAGCGATACTAGGACCCTACCTGGGAAACAACGAGATCAGCAGCATGTGATGCAGAAGTCTGGGTTGATGCAGTTAAAAATTCTGAATTCTCATTTCTTTCCCGAACCCTCTGAGCCTACAGAGGGGTTTACTCTTCCCTCTGTAGGACTTTGAGATGATGCAGTCTCCATCGTTGTGAAAGATAGTACAACTTCATCCTTCCAAAATCTGCTCTCACCTTCTCTCTGACTGTAATAATAGAATCAGATCACATTATCTCATGGAGAAAGCACTTGGCTTACTAAAGAAGGTAAGGGCTAATTATTACCCCTGAAGGAACTGCTGTGCCTAGCCAACATGCACCAGGAAGAGCCAGGATAGTACATCTGGAATTGTAATCTAAATGTGGAACATAAGCTGTGTGAAGAAGAAAGCGTATTGATATAGCAGCATTCTCTCAGGGTACACAATCTAATACTCTGGCAAAGACCCTGTGAGTTAGTATAAAGACATCACAAAGATGTTTCCTGGAAACTCGAAGAAAGCAATGCTGTTAACCGAAATAGAAATTCCAGAGAATTGAGTATGCTAGAGTGGATGCACTATTCAAGTCCAGAAAACCACCAGATGACTATTTCTACGGAAATGCTGTAGGCTATCCCCCCAGATAAGAAGGAGTGAAAAGAAAAGAAAAATGAAAGAAATCTGCTGGTGAGAGTGATATCAGATCACTTAGAATCTTGGTGGTAGCTCTTCTCTGTTGCTAATGGCTAACAGTAAGAGATACCTCTAATGAATTGAATCACTGTAGCAATGGGGATGGTTAAATTCCAAAATAATGGAGAGAAGGTAGTAGCGCTCAGTCATTGGAAGCAAGGAGGCACAATGATCTAATGAGCGCAAGGCTGATTTGGCAGCTGGCCTGCAGAGAACTTTGGAAGATGGTTTATGAAACACACTGTCTCTAGAGGCAAGTTAGGTGAGCAGCTAACATGGTTTGTGTTCAGTCTGTAAATCCAAAAGAAATCAAGAATGCATGATTGTCAATTTGTTGAACTGAATCAGTTCTGTGATCCGGAGCCCAATAACTGAAAGAGTGGTCAGTTTTTCAGAAGAGAGAATCTTGCAACAATTCATAGGTCAGGTATGTATGTTTTAATTTTATTTATTTTATGTTTTATTTTTTTTCAAGTATATATGTTAATGATTCCCCTAGGGAATCATTCCCCCTTGGGACCTGTGGACATTTATTTGCATAACTGTGCACAGGAATAAAAGAGAATACTCAAACATTTTTGAGGACTTATGAATACAGGGTCCAAACTGACTTGATACCAAAGAACCCAAAGTTTAATGGTATCCATCCTATTAGAAGAGGGACACATGCAAGCCAAGAAGTAAATGGCATCCTATCCCTGGCCAGGCTCATTAGTTCACTGGGTCGAAGGTTCCATTCAGTGGTCATTTGGTCCTTTAATGTATAATTGGAATGTATATAGTCAGCAACTGTCACTTTCCACGCACGTATTAAAATTCTGCGCACTCTTAACTACAAATAGCCACATGATGGCCATCACTCGGGCGTCGAAGTATATGCATACTGGTGATGTGTTCTGCTCTCTTGAAGATGGAACCTCAGAGGAGACCACACCAGTTCCAGAAGGGACAATTTGGAAGGAAATGCTGTGTTCCGATGTACCCAGAGGGAGGTCTTAAGTGAGGGGGAGGGTGGTCTCCAGGTTGGCACATTCTCTTGGAAAAGCAGAGAAAGAGGAATGCTACACGGGGCCCTCCAGGACCAAAGCCAAGAGCAGGGCTCTCTTATTCTTCTCTAAGGACAATATTGATGGAGAATAGAAACAGAATAGTATGAAGTGGCCCTCCAGCTGCCTATCTCTACTGGCTCTGAGGAGATAAATGTTAAAATACTTCTCACAATATGTGGCAGTGATGTTTTTATTTTAGCTGGTTAGTATATTTTGATAATAGCAGAAAATCTCTCAAATATAATAACTATTATATTTGAAATTGTTCTGTTCTTAAAACTTCTCTGCCAACTGGATTTTAGGAATAATACATCAATTTCCAGAAACAGGTCTTAGGTTTCTGACAGGACTTGCATTTAATTTATAGATTAACTATGAGAAAAATTTGTATCATTAGGGTAGTAAATCTTGTCCACGAACATAGTAATATAATAAACATTTCTAGTTTTGTTAGCTTGCACAGAAAATAGGACCCCTTGTGTACTGCTGAGGAAACTTAATTGGCACTATCAGTCAGAAGAGCAATTTGGTAATGTCAGTCAAGAATAGCTGAAGATGTGAAAATTATATTGTCCAGGATATCTCACATATGCACAGAAATGTAAAAAAGAACTTCTTATGTAAAAATAAAATATCGAAAACTATCTAGTTGTATAAGAATATTGGAATATATAACTTTAACTCATATACAGATGTATGTAACAATGAAAATTAATCTAAAAACTATATGAATTATTAATTGAATCATATTAAAAAACTAACATTGGAGAGAAAATATTTGTAAGCCTTATATCTTATAAAGGACTTTTACCTAGAATATATAGAGAACTCTTAAAAATTAACAGCAAAAAAAAAAAAAATCCAGTTAGAAAATGGGCAAAGGTTAACATACAATTAACTAAAAAGAATATGCAGATGGTAAATAAACCCATAAAAAGATGTTCAATTTCATTAGAGAAGTTCAAACTAAAAGTCACAAAACCTCACCTCAAATTTATCAGAATTACTAAAATTAAAAAAAAAAAAAGTAACAATATCAAATGCAGGCCAGAATGTAGACAAACCTGATCATTCATTTAATGCTGGTGGGGATATAAAATGACCAGCTCTGGAAGGCACATAGAGAGTGCAACTACCATATGACCCAGCAGTTGCATTCTTGGACATTTATCCAAGAGAAATTCAAATTTATGGTCACACAAATACCTGTACACAAATGTTCCTGGCAGCTTTATTTTTAATAGACCAAAATAGTCCAAATATTATTCAGCACGTGAATGGTAAAATAAACTACAGTATATTCATATCATGGGATACTAGTCAGCAATGACAACAGAATATTTATACATGCAACAATTTGGATGACTCTCTAGAGAACTATGAGTCAATAAAGCAAATCTCAAAAGGTTATTTATTATATTACTGTAAAACATTCTTGAAATGGAAAATTATGGAAATGGAGAACAGATTAGAGGTTGTCTGGACATTGGGAAGGAGGATGGTCTGGGAGGGAGGTGAGAATGGCTATAAAAGGACAACAGAAGGAATCCTTGAGGAGATGGAATCTTGACTGTTTCAATGTTAAATATCCTGGTTGTGATAATACGCTATAGTTTTGCAAGATATCATTGGACAAAACTAGGTAAAGGGATCTTATTCTTATAATTTTGTGAATCTACACTTATCTCAAAATAAAGTTTATTTAAACATTAAAGCAAAATAATACATAAGTAAATCAGATTTTACATAAAATCTGAAATTTTGATCTGTTATAGAATTAAAAGGTCTGGAAACAATTCACCTATAATCTTTTCTGACAAATTTGGATAGATGTAAATTGCAGCTGCCCTTTTATGCAAAATACATTTTTCCATGTTGCTAGGGTAACAGCTATTCCTAATGTTTCTTACAGTTGCATTTTTTCACTTATTTACACAATCCTTCACCTAAAGACTGTTCAACCTCACATGCCAGATTGGACTTTTGATATTGAAATAGAAAGTTAAATGCAAGTTTTCTTATCCTTTTAAATTCAATAATTAGGGACGCTAGCTGCCTATCTCAGGACCATTCTATAGCTATCATTTCATCTGACCCATTCTACTAATTACAACTTTCTACATTTCTGAGATGTACATGGCTCTTATTCTTTTTCGTTTGCTGGATCATTGATTTTAGGCAATGGTTCAAGGACATAGCTAAGCAATATGTTTTCTGAGCCAATATAATATATCTAATGACTTCTGTACTTTTATGACAATTCAGTTACATGTCATTTAACTGTCACAATCTTTTTTACTTAGACTCAAAATAAAGTCTAAAAAGCAATGCTCTATTGTCTTCTGGCATTTGGTGTTAGGAAGAAGTTTTAATTATAATTTAATATAAATTAAAACTATATAATATTCCATTGGAATATTTGGAAACTTTTTGCATCTTGATATAAAAATTCACAAATCTAAGCATAAGAGTGGGTCTCTTTTCAATAAATTTCTCTAAAATATAATGAGTTCTTTTAAATTTTCTGATATATATTTTAATCTTAGAGCACTATTCTGTTATACTTTTGAACATTCTTTCTAAATTCTTCTTCAGGAAGCCAATTACTATTCATAAGTGGATTTTCTATTTCTGTCATCCTTTTTTATTTTAATTTATTAATAGAGCTACAATTTATTGAGCATGTACTATATGCCAAGCATTTGGCTAAATTATCTATTCACATAACCAAATTTACTTTCATAAAAATCTACGAGGTCAGTATTTCATGGAAGAGTCTAGAGAGATGAAACCATGGGAAGTTGATACAAGTATTAAGCATAGATCTGGTCTTTGTTGAAGCACAATATAATGCTAAGGATTCTACTTTCCAAGGAAAAGTCTCAAACTCCATTTCTGTAGTATTAATTTTGTTTGGCATAGATTTAAATGCATGTTTTAATTGTATCTTTTAATTTACAGACATTTCCCCCCTGTTTATTTCAACTTACTGTTTTTAAAGTTACTTAAATTCTTTTATGTTCTAGTGTGTTAAAATGTGTGGTGTATACATGGGGTTTGTTTTAACCAGGTTCGGTAAGACCTACAGACACGGAAATGATTTTCATGAAGGGAAAAGTTTATATTCATAGATCCCTAAAAACAGGAGAAATGCCATGCCTTATAAGGCTACATAGGGAAGGACCAGGGCTGGTCAGGAGTCACAGGGACACAAGGCAAGAGCTTGGCCAAGAGACTTTATTGGAGTTTTTGAGGAAAGAAATGAGTGACATAGGATAAATGCACTTAGTAAGTTTAGGATTAGATAGCTTGAATAATTTTTGTGAGCTCTGGGTTGTAGCAATGGTCCCTAGTCATCCAATACCTGGCCCTTGAGTGCTTTAGGGTAGGGAGAATATTGGCTTGGTGTGTGAAAATTTGACAAAAGAAATGGTTCTGGGTGTGAGCTCTGGCTTGGTTGAATTGTATATCAAAGGCATGTGCTAAGGAGAATCCCCTAATATCTGTAGGAATTCCCTAGTCTTGAGATGAGCAACCTCTCCAGGATTGTGGCCCTAAATACTAGAGCATTAAGAGTACAGAACTTGAGAAAATACAGTCAATATTCCCTGTCCCAATAAAGTCTATTTTAAGTACTCTTGAGAAAACAAAATACAAATTTTAACATATATTCTTTTGATATCTAAAGTAAGTCTTTCCCAAAATGTTCTTTTCCATTGATTCTTCAGGATGATATTTTCCCTGCAGCAGTTTCATCATTGTCACTATGTCTTTTTCATGTTTGCTTGGTTGATTGATTAGTTATACAATGTTTGATATGGGAAGATCAATCTAGGAATTAGGTTGGTCAAGAAGTTACTGTACTGTTAGTGTTCTTCGGTCACCTTGTTTCAGACATAAAGCTAGAGTTTGTGAATGGCCATATCCAATTCATGTTTTCCAGTAGGTTTCTATCTAAGGTACTAGTAGGTGAGATTTGCTTTTGTCCCCACTCTATGGTTCTCTGCTTGTAAGGAAGAAAAAAAAGTCTAGGTTTTCACAGTGTTTATAGCATTTCTTGACTAGATGCCTGTGTAAAAACTAAAACCTCACAAAGCATAATTCAGTTTCTGTCGGCAAGAGGAATCTTTATGTTCTCAAAATAAAATCTATTCATACTTATTCCCATATATAATTTCTTTATCACACCTCATCAACACCATTGTTGCACAATGAGAGTTAATCTGGTGTAATGACATATAAAAAGCATCATAATTAAAGAGGGAGATGTCAGAAAGCACTTTCCTACAGGTTTAGCACAGAAAATCCTTTTTATTTAAGCGAGTTGACACATAATTGTGCATTGTCAAAGAAGACTGCAATTTACATGATATTCCCTTGTTTTAAACCGCAACATATGTAGTAACTATATCAAAACTTCAGCAGTTTTGCTGAAGATTTTTTTTTTGTTTTTAAAATCTTATCTATTTGTCTAGGTTTTTGTGTTTTCCAATATCTATAATGGGGTAAATATACATTCCAATTTGCACAAAATAGTTTTAATTTACATCTGTTGCTGCAGCATCCCATCTGGTTCAGAATTTGTCTTTGAAATGAAGTGTCTCAGTGTAGACAATATATTACATGTAACCATATCTATGATCAAAATGTCTCTCACAGAAAATTTTTAAACATAATTTTTACATTAGGTAAAAATGTTTAGGCTTATATACTTGTGCTGTCATTTATACCCTTAATACTTTGGTCTCGGTCTCCACAGAAGTCATTCTGGCAAGAAAAATAAATATATAAAAACATTTTTACCAGGCATAGTGTTGTGCAAATATAAGTATGGAGTTAATATTCTAGAACTTTTATTCTTAAGGCTTTTAAAGATTAATATCAATCATTTTTGCATTGCTACAAGTTGATAATGAAAGCAAGTTATAAATTTAAGGCTAAATAATAAATTCACAGAACCTTAAAAGTCACAACTAAGAAAGTATTACTCTTCAGGCACTAGGAGAATGAACCAATGGCTTCCTGGAGAATATACTTTTTAAATTATTCACAGAAAAATGTATTTTTTTCTCTAGAAGCCTCTGGTACTTGCTAAATGAGATTTTAACCTTTTATCTACTACAGAGACAACATAAGTTCCAAACTGTGTAGAAACAACATTATAAAAGTCCACTGGCAGCCTCTCATGTGCCCAGTTCCTCCCTGATGGCTTCACAATGCATCTCCCTATGGTTTCTTAGTTCCCAACCTGGGATACCTGTCTATGTTCACCTTACCTACTGGAGATTTTCCAGGCTTTCATCACAGTCAGCTCACATTATGTAATATGTACTAGTTTTCTTCAGTAGCACAAACAGGACATTTATAAATGAGTGTTTGATTTGTTATTTAATATGAGTAATTCAACATACATACATAAGAAGTATTTTTCTTTTTAATACTATTTTTCTCATGCAGCACAGCATTTGTGTTTAAAGGTGGTCTTGAGCTTACCTTAAAAAATCACTGCTTTAAATAGGAAATATTTCAAACACCCAAAAGTAGGCTAATCCTAGGTCCCAAAGATTTTCTGCTGTATTTTTTTTCTAAGTACAGTTTTACTTTTTATATTAAGTCTTCAATCCAATTTGAGTTAATTTTTGTATACAGTATGAGTTTTAGTTTAAGGTTATTTATTTATTTATTTTTATCTAGTGTTATCTAATTGTTCTGTCTCCATTTTTTTTTTTTTTTTTTTTTTGAAAAGGCCTTCATTCCTTCATTGAATAGCTTTTCAAGCTTTTTCCAAAAGCTGGTATATTTCTTTGAGCCTATATCTGGGTTCTCTATTCTGTTCCATTAATATGTGACTACCCTTCTACCAGTACTTCACTGCCTTGACTACTGTAGCCATGTGATTGGCCTTCATGTTGGGTATAGTGATTTTTTCCTACTTTGTTCTTCTTTTTCAAGAGGCTTTTTAAAAAGACTTGTATCTTTTCATATAAGTATCTTTTCATAGAATATATCTGTCTGTGTCTACAAAATCTCTTTGGGATTTTGATAGGGGTTATACAAAGCCTATAATTCATTTTGAGGAAAAGTTTTACAATGTTGAATCTTCAGATCCACAGATACGGTATGTCTCTCTGTTTATTTAGGTCTTCTTTGATTTTTTATTAGCATTTTGTAATATTCAGCATACAGATCCTATACATTTGTGTTAGGCTTATAGTTTAGTATTTTATCTGAAGTGATTGTAAGCAGTACAGTATTTTTAAATTTCAATTTCCAAGTTTTCCTTGTTAATATACAGTTATTTTTAAACACACTGTTTAATTGCAGACCAAATTTCTTCTGAAATCTACAAGTTTGCAAACTTTGCTTTAGGTAAAATATTATGCTATTTAGTGGCAGTAAATAGCCCATAAGGGCAGTAAATAGACTTAGGCAATTTCAGTATCAAAGTCAAAGGACTTGGTTTAGGTAAAATTCTTACCCCAGTAAAGAACTGTTAAGCTAAGTATAAACAAGAACTAAGACAGAAAGAGTGTGGTATTAAAGTACTCAGAGCAATATACAAGGATGCTATATAGTGGGTATATGACAGAAAGAATACTCAGAGATCTTACATGCAGTTGAGTTACTAATACTCGGCTTGTGTTAATTAGATTTGGCTCAAAAATTTGTACTGAGTGTCTATATAAGTTAAAGGAGCCTTAATACTTGCAATGATATGAAAATTGGGGAAAATGCTGGAAACTGCTCTTACGCCCAGATAAAGGGAGAAACAAAAATCTTGTTTTCCCAAAGTTTCTTCTTACAAGTGACAAACTCTAAATGACTCAAATATTTGCTTATAAGAAACGGAAAAGATTTTCTTCTTTCTCATAGCTGAATACTGTTTCATTTGTGTGCGCATGTGTATGTATCACTTCTTTATGCATTTATCGGTTGATAAACAGGTTATTTTCATATCTTGGCTATTGTGAATAATGCTGCAGCAAACATTTCCTTTGGATATACACCTAAATAAGTTTGAGGATCTAATGTACAGTATAGTGCATTACAGTAAATAGTACTGTATTATGTACTTGACAGTTGCTAGATCTTAGATGTCCTTATCCCCCCTCCCCCCCCACACGCACACAAAATAGTAATTATGTGATATGATGGTGTAAGTTTAAGAATACAATGTGTTGATCTGACACTGTGGTGGCAATCACAGTATCAGATCAACACGTTGTATTCTTAAACTTACACACTGTCATATGTCAATTATATCTCAATATAGCTGGCCGAAATAAACAGGAAACCAATCAATGCAACAAAGATATGTGTTGAATGGTAGATTGAAAATAGAGCCACAGTGTTTTAAGTGGTAGAGTATGTTTCTCTACACCTTCAAATTGTACTGGCTTTGTGACCAGTGTTGACCAAGAGGAAGTCAAAGAAAAAATTTTGAGCTTTCTAAAGCATGGGTCCTGAGAGAACTTGAAGCTACTACTCATGCTTTCTTGGAATGCTACCCTGAGACTGTCATTTAAAGAAACGAGGTCTAATCTGTTGGAATCTGCCACATAATGAAGAACCAAGAAGCCCCAGATGACAGTCACATGAACTGCTGGACATATGATTAAGAACATTTGGATCTTCCTGTCAAATGAATGAGCCCGGGCAAAACCATTAGCGGGTACTACCCACCCAACCCATGGAATTGTAATAACAAATCATTGTTCAAACCAATAAGTTTTGGGGTAATACAGCAATTAACATCTGACCCACTATGTTTCTTAGTAGTTGAGAAATTCATAGAGAAGATTAAAACACACTTGAAAATTTTGGAGAATCAGATTGTGGGGTGGAAACTAGAAATGATAATGTTTTAAACTTTGTAGCTATGTGATTCTTTAACTTTGTAATACTTCTTTTGCAACCCTGAGATCCTGAAAGTTGAGCATGATGGCAAAATATAGGACAGAGGCCTTTTTCATTGTTTCCTAATAACTACCATAGCAGTCCTATTCAGCAAACCAGCCATTATTAATATTGCAATGCTGTAACCAACAAAATTAAAGGTAATAAAATATTTGTGTTTTAATAAAAGATAGTCATACTAGCAACTGAAATAAAATTATTTTAGCTACAACATTAATATTTATTTGCAGTGTGAAAATTTTAGCACTTACGATAGAGGTTCCAATGTATTTTAAACACAGAAACATCCCATATTGATATTATCTTGCCATTGAACACTTAGCACTTATGTGTGCTATCATTTTTTATAAATTATGAGACCCATAAAATTAAATTAGTTGAAAGAAAACTAATAAAAGGCATCATTCTTTTTGTTTTACTATGAATATGGACACAGACACATGTGGAGTCAGATTTACTTTTATTAATTGAGATTTTATAAATCAAGGATAATGTAGGCTTATTTGAAACTTTACTAATATGTTAGGCTTATGAAAAAAAAATTGTGATAATCTTAGGAAGAAATCATTGATTTATGCCAAAAAGGTAAAATGCAGCCCAGCACTTAGGTATTCCTTTTCCTTTACTCTTATTTTTCCCAGTGGGTATCAAAATTACTCTTCTGTTTTCATTCAGTTAAATTCTAAAGCAAGTTCTAGTTCCTTTCAGACTCTCAAACTCATTATATCGTCATACCTGTACCTTAAGTTTTGAGTCAGAGAGAAAGAAGGCTTACTGCTGAGTTTAGAAATAACACTTGCTATTTTTACTATCATCTCAGGACTCTCTACTCACGAAGGGTTCTGAGAGGAACTAAGATCGAACAGGAAAAAAAATAAATAACCCTAAAAATTACCACTATAGAAATGCAGAGCACTGGACTAGCTTTTGAGAGCGTTTGGTCATCATACGTATCCCGGCTTGTCTTTTCAGCTTGTTACTTCCATTGGGGATGGAAAGTGAAACCCCACAAGCTCTACTTGCAGTCACACATTTGCTCACAAGTTAAGTCATCTCAGAGTGGACCTGTTTATTATTTTAAGAAGCTAAAAGCAAAATTAGCTACTTCCAAGGCTCTGTTGCAGAAAATTTTGCCTGCAGGTAACCGAAACTCTTTAGGCTAATGAAATGTAGAAATGACAGTTAAGTTTCGGTTGTAAAATCAATAACTCTTTAGACAAGAAGAAATGCTAAATTCAAATTTGTTACTCATTTCTGTGCTTGGTAGTAATAATATTTTGCATCCACTTAAACACTTCTATTGAGTTCATTGGACTTCAAGATTCAGTCATTGTAATAAAATATTTGGAGTAAAGGAAGGTAAATATTCACAAAACAGATCACAGAGACATTTTAAATTAATATTCTGTTACAAAACACTCTGCTCCCTTCCCCTCCCCCAATGCTGCTTGTGTGTTATAGTCCAAAATGGATAAAATGGCAGTATTTTCAAAGGTCACTTTAATGATCAAGGGTCACAAACAAGATATTGTGAGGATTGAATGAGAAAATATAACACAGAGTAGGTAATGAAAAGTAAATATCGCAGTGATCTTTTATCGTTATTCTAATAGCAAAATGTTTTGTTCAAGAAAGTCTTGTATTATCAGCAATCTTCAAGTCTTCCTTTTTGATCATGTCATCATTTACTTTTCACCAGTGCCCTAGAGAGTTCCAATAGAGTAAGGATTTTAGAGTGACTCTTCTAGCAAAGATATTAGCTTTTTTTTTTTTTCCTGAAAAGGATACTTGTTGGATTAGAATAAAATTGAAAAAGTACCTACATTGCCATTTGACATTTTAAAATAATCCAAAAATATCAAACGGCCTAATCACAATTAGCAGTAAAATATAAACATATCTTGAATTTCTAGGAGATGCTAAGCATTAAAAAATCACAATATGCATACTATTTTTATTCATTAAATATATTTCAGATATTTGATTAAACTTCATTGCATTAATGCATTTCACCATTTTTATCACATAGTGACGAAGTATTATCACTATATGATAACCAAGTAGTATTACCTTTTAAAATTAAAAAAAAATAAAATAAAGATAGGGTGAAAGATAAGATAAAATAACAATACTCAGTAGGCTTTCTCATGGAATTTTATACAAAATATAAGTGCTATAACTAAATGGTGCAAATATCACTGGATACCTACTATTCCCAGACACCATTTTAGCTTCTTTATAGATCAAGAGCAACTACATTCCAGTGATGGAATAATAAGCTAGTTAGACGTTACTGCAGAATGCTTATCACTTCTCTTGGTGTTTCCTTCCAGTGAAGGAAATCTAACTCCAGATGGTATACTCAAGTTTGTTTTTATGCTGAGAAGGTAGAATTGATAAATTCGGGAAATATACGTGGTCAGGCACACTCACCTCAGCTCTTCCCTACTTTGTTTCTTGTGAGCGGGCTGCTTGCAAAGGGCACATGCATGTTCTTTTCCTTCCAGGCTCTTTGCTACAGTGCCTGAAGGTTAAGCCTGACTTGTTCTGGCATCAAATGCTTTGCTTGGTCGATTCTCATGATCAGATGCATCTTCCAGCTTGGCTTCATGAGTGCTGTAAGTGTTACTTCATTCTCTATGCTTTCTTTTTTGTTTTATTTCACCATGTTTTCAGAATTCAGTTGTCAGATTAGTGGGATGATATTTATTGAAGACTCTCAGAGGGCCAATTTGTCTGATATTTATTTCAAGTGTAGGAGTGCAGAATCATTTGGAGAATATGATGGGGAAAGTACAAACAGGACCTATGTTAGTGGGCCCAGTGATGCACAGTACATTGGGTAAATTTTGATCAAGACTATATGACTTATCCCTTAGTTTTAACTCGAAAACCAGGCATAATTCTGACATTGGTGTCTTTAATAATCAGAAACTACTTAGTGTAAAATCACCAGAAATTACGCAAATATAGTGGCGCTGTTCAAGTAATATTTAGAACTGGGAGCCCGGGCTCTGGGTTGACATGTATCTCCATTATGAACCTGGCAGTTTGAAATTGTATGAATCTTTCAAGAGTAAATGTGTCCAAGGTCAAATGTATATTCAGTAGTTCTCCTTTTGCCTCTCTGAGTAGGGCATTAACTGTCAAAAACAGGATTTGGAAATCCAGAGTTTGTGGCCATAATTTTATACTGCCATGTAAAAGTCATAGGAAGCTGCCACTATAGTACCAAGGATGTGTTGTTTAAAATGCCAATGGCCATGGGAGCCGGGGAGCTGCTCCCACACTTACAGAGGAGTTGGAAGGTACGTTTAGTCCAGAAAGTGCTGGCTATGTGGATCTGAGGCTGGAGGAGAACATCTCCTCAAAAATCCTGTTTGGCATTAAAATCTAAGGAACATATGAAAATGAGGATAGGAAATGTGGTTTAGCAGAGGCACCAAAGCAGAAAATAGGAAATCTAATTTAGCAGAGGCACCAAAGGAATTGATAATGTTCTTTTTGTACCTGGATGATAAATAAAATCAGATTAAAGTCATGGTTATTTCTTAAATTGCTTATTAAGGTAAAATGCACAAAAACTGAATGCAG
The DNA here is from genome assembly GCF_902729225.1 of Pteropus medius. Taxonomy (NCBI): domain Eukaryota; kingdom Metazoa; phylum Chordata; class Mammalia; order Chiroptera; family Pteropodidae; genus Pteropus; species Pteropus medius. Next base: position 12,631,600 of record NW_024354502.1, on the reverse strand, counting down.
AACTCCTTGAGTTTGATAAATGTATATAAGTGTAATCAACATAACAATCCAGATAGCATTCCCTTACCCCAGATAGTTTAGTCACATGCCATTTCAGTCCCTTCCTACTCCTCTATAGAAACTACTGTTCTGATTACTATAACTCTAAAATGTGTTTGTCTATTCTTGAATTTCATTTGGAATTTGTTTTAATCTTTTTTTGTATCAATATATACATTTTTAAGATTGTTTCATATTGCTACATGCTTAAGCATTTTAATCTTTTTTCTATTTTAAGTGAGCTTTATTGAGGCAAATTTACATATAATAAAATTTACCAATTTTAAGTGTACTATTAGATAAATTTGGGGAATATGTACAGTTATCTAAGTACCATATACATACTCAAAATAATGTTTTTCTGTCAAGCTTAGTGACATAAAACTTAGTCCATGATGGTGCCAAAATGACCCATGAAAACTGATACAATCAGTGATTTCCTAAACTGCAAACAAAGAATATTTTTCTTATCACTGATGGATATCAACTAGTAATTTGACTAAATTCAAATTTTATAATAAAAATTTTAAACAAAAAGAAAATTATGCAAATTGGTGTTTTGTTCGATCTTTTAATCTCTAAGATGAGAGCTCTAAAACAATGTTGGGCAGTGAAGAAATAAAAGCAAAAATTATACTGAGATAAATGTTAACATTTGTGGTTAAGAGATATCAACAATTATTTGGAGAAAAACTTTTATTTGAAGAGGTATAGGACTGAAGAGTTTGAAAATAACGGCAATAAAAAACAGGGTAGACTACCAAAGGGTAACCATAACAGAATCAAGCAGAAAGCCCAAATTGAAAGTAATTTTGTGTGTCTGTGTTTGTTTTATGATGTTTGTGCATAGAACATTTAGATTGTATTTAAGAAACCAATGTGAATAGTTAACATATGATAGAGGGTTCATTATAATAACAAAGATTTTTAAAAATTAGTTCAAATTGCTATGTGCAATATGTAGTTTTTCTGCTTTTATTACAAAAGTACAGAGAACTTATTGAGAAATAATCTTCTGTGAATCCAAACCAAGGAAACTAACATATCCTCTGCAAACTTTGCATAAATTATTTTTTAGTTTTTGTAGGACACAAGTACCTAGACTATGAACTCGTGATAATTAGTGACAAGTCATGATTCGATAAACACCATAAAATCTATTTATTTTCATTGCAGCCCGCATTTACAGTTACTGATTAGATTATGGTGGAAGAGAAAAAGGCTGAGACTAACATGGATGAATAGAAGCAGGTACCGCACTGCTGAGGAATATAGGAATAGAATTTTCATTGTATTTATTGTGGTTTTTTAAGATGGTAGCAGAGTCTTATAAATAGTCTAAAGATTATAAAAATATTTTTGAAAAATTGCTGGAACTTGTTAGTTAAATCAGTGTATCAGCAGATACTGAAGACAGAGAGAAATAGTGAAGAAAAAAAAAAACACTAAAAGCCCAGCCAGCCAAACTTCTGTTAGGCAGGCAGTTTCCTAAAATTACATGAGTAAGCGTTCTCTGCCTAGACTAAAATCACTTTAGCAATTCTGTTACTTACCCACAGGAAATAGTCGCAAGGAAACTTTCCTAACTATTAAATGACCACATGCTTCAAGTTAATAAACCTTTAATTTGTGATCGGCTTTTTAATAAACACAAAGATAAAGACACATAAAAAGAAGGAGGAAATCAAGGAAAAGGAAAAAAAAAGAAAGGACAGCAGGAAAAAGGTAGAGAAAGCAAACTTCTTAAGGTATTTTGCCTAAAGGTCCTTGACATCAGCGAGCTGCACATTTTAACTTACTGTTTCCAGGCCCAATTGTACTATTTTTGTAACTTTATTTCTGGACTTATCTAGCACAAAAGCAGAGATGGCAGAGGATTCACTTAGTAGAGTGTTGCTCTCCAGGGCATATCTGCCAGTATCTTCTTTTCCCAATACATCTTATTTTAAACTATAGCAGCAGTAAGAATCGAAGCCCTATTTGGCAAAATAAAAATTCTTTCGATATCTTTCTCTGCCACAGTGTTCACTCCAACACCAGAATATAATCACTTGGGCCTAAGTAACTACTCAGTGCAAAAAGCAAGCCTAACTTCTTTCTTCCTGGTTTTCAGGTAAAAAGAATTAAAGTACAGGTAAAACTAGAACTAAAATGCTTTTAGTATAAATCAATTCTGATCCTCCAGAGCCCTGCTATAGCCATAGATCAATAAGAAAGAAGAGCAGGGAAAAATGTGTGTGTGTGTGTATTTCAACCCATGTCTTATTAGTTTCCTTTGTTGGGGAAATAGAATTAAAAATGAAATCTCTTAACCCAGATCCTCTCCACAAATGTAGTAATAAAAGAAAACACTGTTATTATTGAATAAACATTAAACCAGAATGTGATGTGCAAAACAGGCCAATCTCTTAAGAGATTGCAACGACAGAGAGAAATCTTACCCTTCTCTATAGCCAGGCAGATATAATCCATTAGAACCTTGTTCTCAAGTTAAATAAATACTAATTTTTAAGTAAGAGGGCTTAACGGTACCATTGGTCACACATGCTTCATCCTAGATCCACCTAGTAATTATAATGACCAACTATATTAGGTAAT